>NC_090926.1:840350664-841015785 GCF_040938575.1 Ambystoma mexicanum | reverse complement strand
CTTAGGACACCCCCGTTTGCCCAATTACGGATATCCCCGACACCGCGCATGTTCTTAGAACAGTTTCAACTTACATGCAGACACTATGGACAGGAGTACTATCCTTAGGACACCCCCATTTTGGCATGTGCAGACACCACGTACACCAGACCCATTCTTAGAAAAGTTTCAACTTGCCTGCAGACAGTACGGACAGGAATAGTTTCATTAGGACACCCCGTTTGCCCAATTACGGACATCACGGACACCATGCATGTTCTTAGAACAGTTTGAACTTGCCTGCGGACAGTACGGACAGGAATAGTGTCCTTAGGACACCCTGTTTGCTCAATTATGGACATCCCGGACAGCGCGGCTGTCTGGGGACATGGCGAACACAATGGGGGTACCTGCCACTTAAATAAATACAGCATTTGACCCATCTCTGACTCCCCTAACCTCCCCAAACACTCTTACAACCAACACATTTGCCAAAGTTGTATTTCTCCACCATTTGTCACTGCGCTGTCCGCGGATGTCCGAGGATCCAAGATGGAGGGCGCTTCCAAAAATCTGAAGCACTTCACGCTCTTCACCATCCAATCAGCGAACACGTCACATGTCCGCGGACATGACGCAAGTCAAATAGCCAATCAGGACACTGTCACAAATTTTTTGTGACCTACTTTTTGGTCGTTTTTAAAAAAAACTACAGGACGGATTTTCACCAAATTTACAAAAGCACGCTTTCGGGACCAAGCCACTGCTCCTGCCACACATTTGGTGAAAATCCATCCAGCGGTTTGGGCTGTAGACGTGAGCAAAGTTTTTTCTCCATTCAGTCTATGGGAAAAAAAGAAGATTTGGGACCCCCCCATAACTTTGCCCCCCCTGGACCAAACCTCACCAAACTTGGCAGAAAATTTCAGAGTCAGCGAGTTTGGAAAGTATTCGTCCAGGGAGAGCAAAGTTATAAGCCGCCCAAAAAGTGCTCTTCCTATGGGGTTAGCAACTTAACCATAACTACACAGCCACTACTGTGGCTGTGTAATATGTGGGCAGTAGTCTTTTAAAGATTTATTTCAGGATACATTGAGTGTAATCTTTGTACACAGGTAATGTTTGTTTGTTTGTTGTTTTTGTATGGCGCACCAAACCCGAAGGTAACTGGGCGCAAGCAGTACAAGGAGACTTTAAGCTTGTACAGTACAATTAAAAGATATATATAGTTACTTTACAATATATACAGTTACATTACAGAGAAGCAATCTAAAGGTGTGATTCAATTGCTGACTTATATGATGGTGGATACTAGCTTAATTTGTTATTTAACGCTAAGTTGTAGGGTGGGCATCATTAGTTCTAATCCATTTCTGTAGGTTGCGTCTGAAACTAGGATAGGTTTGATCAGCCCGGAGTGAGTAGGGGAGTGAAATCCATGTTTGTGCTGCCATAACTGGGAAGCTTCTACTGCCAGATTTGGCTAGGTTGAAGCATGGTATGCTGAGGTAGCATGAGTTGGAGGACCTAGTCAGGCGATTGGTAGTTTTTTGGGTATCCGGTCGGACAGGTACTGAGGTGCGGCGTTGTTGAGGCATTTGTGGGTCAATGAGGTTGTTTTTAGCAGAATTCTGTCTTTAATTGACAGCCAGTGGTTCTGTCTACTAATTGCAGATATGTGATCTTTATTTGGGATGTTTAGTTCAGTTCTTAGGGTGTTATTTTTAACATTTAAATTTTGTTTAGGGTGTACTTGTTAGCCCCCAAGTAGACGGCAATGCAATAGTCCAATCTTGAAAGTATGAGGGCATTTGCAAGGGTCATGCAGATAGTTGGGGATAGATAGGGTCTGCAGGCCCTGATTAATTTGCAAGTGTATGCTGATGTGGACGCTAAGGAGTTGACTTGTTGCTCATGGTTAGAGTGGAGTCAAGGAACAATCCAAGCGTTTTTACTTCCTAGAGTTACCATCAATGTTGAAAGACGAGTATTCGTTGTTGAGTTTTTTAAGATTGGCCAGGGTGCCTACTATTAGAAGTTCGGTTTTATCGTCATTCAGGCAGAGGTAATGTGTGGCCATCCATGCCTGAATGAGGAGGTAGATTTTGTTCACAAGAGCCATGTCAGAAGTGTGATTTCCCGAAAGGGGTATGAGGATCTGAGTGTCATCTGCGTAGTTCATGTAGGTGACACCCAGATTGTCCAATTTGTCAAACAGTGGCTTTGTGAAGATATTGTACATGGTAGGAGAAACGCATGAGCCTTGTGGAACACCGAAGGGTATGGAGATAGGATCTGCTGAGTCTGATGGGGAGAAGACTCGCATGGTTCTATTGTTGAGGAATGACTGAACCCACGCTACTGCGTCCTTGGAAAAGTGAGCCGCTGAGGCAAGGTGTTTGCAAAGGACTTCATGGTCCACCAAGTCAAAAGCAGCTGACAAGTCAAGGAGGAGCAGCAGGGCAGTTTTCCCTTTGTCCGTGAGTGCCTCAATTTGTGTTTTTAAATCAATCAGTGCAGTTTCAGTGCCGTGTTGTGGCCTGAATCCTGATTGACGCGTGCCGAGGTGTAACACATTAATAACGTTCTGTTCATTAACAGTACATATAAATGTAAACACTTTAAAAAGTTAAGTAAATATGCAGACAACGTGTTTTAAGAACAGGTTTATTTGAGGGAATGTGTTTGCACAATTTCTTTTATTTTATTTTCTACACATGTATGATACACAGTTTTCACTAGCCCAATTGTCTGTAGTTTTAATGTCAAGTGTTTATGGAATAACAAAACCCTTCAAATTCAAGGAAAAACCTTTACAGGTACGTTAAGTTGAGAACTTAACACAGCAAAACCCCTGAAAATTCACCTAAAGCCACCTTAACTTTACAGCCCCGTTGTGCAGCCAGCTATGACCACAATGATGACATCACAAATCATATCACTGAGGACATCACTAATTACATTGTATACAACTGATTACATCAATAATGGAGTTAGGCATAACATCATTTATAAGTTAGCTCATGCAAACTTTGATTACCTTAATAACAATTTAGGCCATTGACTTGGCCATGACAAAGGCTGGGGTCACTGGCAAGCATCAAAGGCCATAGCTAGTGGTCAGTTAGTGTTCAAAAATCCCAATGTGCATTGTTAAAAGCCATGCCTAGTAACCCATCACTGTTTTAAAGTATGCAGTGGGTAACGCTGAAAGCTGTAGTCAGTGGCCATGGCTAAAGGCCATAACTAGTGCCCATTAATATGTTAGAATACACAGTTGACACAGACAAAAAAGGCAGTGGCAAATGGCTAGTATTGAAGACCATGGCAAGTGGTTGGTTAATGTATATAATATACAGTGGGCACGGACAAAGGTCAGAGCTAGTGGCTTGATAGTGTTGTATAATACACAGTGGGCACGGCTGAAGGCCACTGCTTATTCCATTTTATTATTTTAAAATATACAGTGGACAAGGCCAAAAGATATACAAACTGCTCAAGGTCAAATGCCATGGCTAGTGACCCATTTATATGATAGAATATATAGTGGGCACAGCCAAAGAGTGTGCCCACTGACAAGTATTGTGCTAAAGTCCATGGCTAGTGCCTGATCAGTGCATATAATATGCAGTGGACACGGTTGAAAGCTGTATCCACTGGTAAAGACCAAAATCTATGGTTGGTAGCCTGTTAGTGTTTTGAAATATCCAGTGCACATGGGTGAAGGTTGTGATCACTGTCCATAAATGAAGGCCATGACTAGTATCCATTCATGTGTTAAAAAATATATTTGGCCATGCACACTGACCATGACTCAAGGCCATGCTTAATGCCAGTTAATGTTGTAATGTAATTAGTGATGTCATCAGTGATGTGATCTGTGATGTCATCATTGTGGTCATAGGCTGTGCAACAGGTAGCTTTAACTGAATTTCAGGGGTTTTGTTGCATTAAGCGCTCACCTTAATGTCCCTACAACTAAAGTTTGTCCTCGAATATATATATATATATATTTTTTTTTTCATGGTATAGTTCAGGTGATTCCGACTCCCATAGCAACCCCACATAATTCTATTGTTAATAAATTTTGATTTGAATAACGGATTTGACCGGAATTCTGAAAGCGGTTAGGGAATCTCAGCCCCCCCCCCCCCGGCCGCCAGTCTGCAATGTTTTGTAAGGATTTTTTTTTAAAATTAAAAGTTATAAAGAAGAAAAAAAAAAAAATCCTAAGTTGCGGCCTATTTTCCATTCATTTTCTCACCTGCAAATAAGGTCAGATTTTGCCGGTACGAACAGCCAAAACCTCTGCATGGATTTGGACCAGCTCCGAAACAACTTGGGCACAAAGCATTCAAAAGAGGCCTTTTGTGGTTTGGGGTTATTCCGTGCAATAGTTTTTCAATAATGGGCGAAGAAGGGGGGGTGCCCACACAGTATCAACATTCCTTTTTTTTTTTTTTTAAATGTGCTAACGTCAGTCCTTGAAAGTATTGGACTTAGAGACCATTCTTTTGGCTTTTTCTGAATTGCATTCTGGTCTCTGTCAAGATGTGGGGAATAATGCCACAATTGTACACATACACATGATAATGATTTATATATTTGAGTGATAATATGGTATGTGTGCTTTTCAAGTTATCTTTATAAAGCAGAGTATTGTTGAAAGCCAGACATGTGGGTAAAGAGGGGATATGAGAGGGCAAGTAAGACATGAGTATTGGCCAAGATGTGGGAAGAGTGTTTGCAATCTTGGACACGGGTGCAGTTATTTTCCCCTGATTGTGGCTGTTTTTCATGGCACAAGTAAAGGACACATGTGGGTGGACAGCGTAATGTTCTTTCAGAGGCCGATGCAACCCCTTGGTTTTTTTGAGGTTGGCAAGCTTGCTCAAGTATTTGGCTACCAGGACTTTACTCAGGTTGTCATGTTCCCAGTGCAGACACTTACCCACAAGACCACAATCACTTGTTTCGTATTGGGATGTTGCCGGGTTTAAAAGGTGAGCACCTTTTATACTTTGCCAGCATATCTATTGGAAAATGTCTTCTCTCTGGTTGTTTTTTGGTGATCATTACCTTTTTTTAAAGTCCAATGCTATTTTGTCTTGCCCACGTTTTAAGGAGAGGGTCTAATGACATACATTTGTAGATTTCACTGTAAGATATATGCTCACTTACTGTGCATACATTCATGGGTGCCAGCTTTTGATTTTCGCTATGGGGGCAAAAGTACCTAGGCATATGATATTCTTGCAGCCGGTCATTTGTTTTCCTTTCCCATGCTGCTTAAGTGCGGTTAGTTGAGGTCATGCAATAAATCACAAGAGTCATCAAGAGAACGGCCATAAAACAAGGGGCTTGTAGCACGCTGCTTAACCAAATTGTGTGGTCCATGGCAAATAATGTAATCTCACTGCGCATTGCCTAAAAACATTGTGAGTTCTCAAAGCCTGCAATCTTTTATACATAACAATACCACTGTCAAAACAGGTCAAATTCAGTTTGTGATTGATGAACATATTTGTGCTATGGGTTGCAAGTGTTTTAAAATATAGAGTGGCAGTGCCCACTGGACATGGCTGAAGGGCATGGCTAGTGGTTTGGTAGTGTTCAGCTGTGCTCACCCGCCATAGCCAAAAGTCATAGCTCGTGGTCTGGTAGTGTTTAGAAATGGACAGTGGGAGTAGCCAAAAGTTGTGTCCACTGAACATGGCCAAAGTCCATGTCCAGTGGTCTGGTAGAGTTCTAAAAATCTAGGGAACAACAAAACCCTTGAAATTCAAGGAAAAAATGTTAGTTGCAGGGACATTAAGGTGAGATCTTAATGCAACAAAATATCAGTGATGTCATCTGTGATGTCATCATTTTGGTCATAGGCTGTGAAACAGGCAGCGCAAAGTTTAGGTGACTTTAGTTGAATTTCAGGAGTTTTGTTGCATTAGGTTCTCACTCAATGTCCCGGCCACTTAATATATATATTAATATATGTTATCCCTACCATCTACTTCCTTCCCAAAGTCCACAAGAATCCCCTTAAACCAGCTGTGTGCGTCACTATTGGAAAATATGTACAAATTCATAGATGAGGTCCTCTGCATCTTCGTATCTACATTACCATCATATGTGAGGGACACCACAGATTTCTTATTGAAAATTGACGAACTTCCTTGGGAACCCACTTACCTATTGGCAACCATGGACGTGGTCTCCTTATACACGTCTATCAAACATAATGATGGGATATCCGCCTGCCAAAACTTTCCCAACACTAGATCGCTCAATCACCTACAACATTTACAGATGATTCACAGATGATTCTTGAGATGATTAAAATGTGCTTGGACAACAATATTTTTATATTTAACAATTAAACCTTTTGCCAAATACAGGGAACTGCGATGGGTACGAAAATCACACCACCAAATACAAACTTAATGATGGGACATTGGGAGAAAACCACAGTATGGGCAGAAGCTAATGAAAAATATACTGAAAAAATTATATTGTGGCTTCGCTACATTGATGATTTATTCATCATTTGGGATGGCACCACCGAGCTATTGTGTGAGTTTTGTCAAATTGCTCAATATCAACAACGTGAATCTCAAGTTCACTGAACACCACAGCCATCAATCTATTGTGTTTCTGGATCTACAGGTCAAGATAGAGCCACAAAAAATTGAGTCCAATTTACAGAAAGATCACAGGCACCAACATCCCAAGACTATATTATGGAGTATCCCACATGTCATATATATCATGGATTTTGATTTAGCAAGTAAAGTAACTGCTCAAAACTTCCTACAACAACAGTACCCTAAAAAGATTATTGAAAGGGCATATCTGAAGGTCCGAGAAATGAACAGACAAAAAATGTTAATAACATCAAAAACGGACCTAGCACAACAAGAAGAAGAAAACACCACCAGACTAATTTTGACATTTGGAAGCCACTCCAGAATTATCAAACGGATAATAAACAAATACTGGAAAGTGTTGAAAGCAGACAAAGATATAGGTAGTTTATTAAATGACCATCCCGACATTACTTTTCGCAAAAGCACATCTATTAAAGGTCTATTGGCGAACAGCTACATGGCTGTGGAAAAGAATGATAAAAGCACCAATTGGCTTTCCACAACAGGAGTTGGCTTCTTTAAATGTACCAGGTGTAAAATTTGCAAATATGCAAAAGTTATGTCCATCCTATACTGAAACATCTGGTTCATATAAAAAGTAAAATTACATGTGAATCAGAGTTGGTGGTGTATGTTTTGATGTGCCCATGTCTTAAGTGGTACGTTGGAAGTACTAAATGTAAGCTAAAGGTACGTATTCCACAACACGTCAGAGCCATCACTAATAAAGACTGTACTTATCTGATGGCAAAACATTTCTCTGAAATTCACAATGGAGGTCCAGCCAGATTAACATTTTTTGGTATGCACAAGGGAGACAATGAGAGAATACTTTGGCAAGAGACTAAATAGATTATGAGAGTCAGACCCCGGTTGGCCATAATATTGATGAAGAGCTTTATACTTTCTTGGGGACATAAGGACTCTATCTAATGCAGCATAGAAAGCCCAGGAAGTGATAATCATAAATTTGAATGACCATATAATGTTATCCTTTTACTTTGTTTATTTGTGTAAACTTTTCTCTTTCTTTCTTTTAGCTATATGTATTTGACCTCTCACTTTTTCATGGTGACTTGCAATACTATTTACACCTTAATTTACTACAAAATAGTGAATATATGTGGTTATAACTACTCATGGTAATTTATCATTAGCATGTCATCTGAATAGCGGTACTCTCCTTACCCAATCTTCTGATATTAGACTAAAATAGTGCAATTTGACTTTCTAAGCGCCTGGATTTTTATCTTCTGTTGTATATTTGCACATGGCACTTTAGATCACATTTCTTATATATACGTCCCTTCCATTCTATGTACAATACATTGACCATAGGAATGCATCCTTGCACTTTTACAACTGCACGTAGATCATGGGAACGTGTTTTTGCATTTTGCATTTATATTTACATCCCAAATGACATATATGGCCGATAGGAATGCACTATGCACCTTATATCATGGTAACGCTGTTTAGAGAACGTAATGAGAATGCACTATGCACTTTATTGCATGACAATGTGGCTTTGACAATGCAAAATGAAATTTAATCATAGGAATGCGTTTTTGCACATTGATATATTTACCAATATATTTTGCATAACGGCGACATGCGATATGCAATAACTACCTATGGTTTGGGAATATATTTTTCCATTTACATGCACTTTACAACCATTGCCTATGGTTTGTGAATAGATTTTTCTATTTTGATGCACTTTGCACTTGCGGAAATGTTACATTTTAAATTATGTATATAGTACAGTAGAGGTGCCATTAAAGTATGCACGTTGGGGTTCAGTTTCTAATACCATGGACTCAGTGACATGCTATTGTAGAATGTATATGTTATATTGTAAACATTAAAAATTGTGCTTTTGCATTTTTTCAAAGGCTCGTCTCTTGTGCTTTCTTAACCATGAGAGTGCTTCATTATAATGAGTACACATCTACATATGTAACAAAAATTAACAGGCTTAGATTGGGCATAACACAACAAGATTTGCAATCATATTTAGTAGCCCAAGCCAAAATGGCCACTAGCCACGGTGTTAACTTTGCAAGTCACCTCTTCCATGTTTTTCACTGTGGTGTTTTTTTTTATAAAAATGAACTTCCTGCTGGTGAGAAGTAACTGTGAACAAGCCACTAGGTTGTGGCAAAACGTGTCAGGCTGCCGTCTGGCAAGAGACTCTTACTGGGACAATTTGATTTTAAAACTGCTGAAAATGAAAATAAAGGTTGTTTATTGACATGCAACCTGCATAGCAGTGTTTGTTGATTGTTGCCCGTGATTACAATTTGGAAAACCTCGTGTGGAGTGCTGCTCGCTGGAACAGCGTCTCGAATGCTGTTTAACATTAGAATATATATATATTCAGTAAAAAAACATTGTTAACGGGACAGTAGATCAAATAAAAAAACATCAAAAGTATCAGAAAGTGCTGATAAATCTACTGATAATTTTAATGCACAAAAAGGATTGCTGTCTTTCAAGGTTGTGTCTTCCCCTATGTATATGTTTCATATGATATGACTGGACCATAAGGGAATTATTCTAAGAATATACTTGAAGGATAAGTCTACGAATACAGTAATTTACAATTTTTAGTTCCTGACTGTTGCTGAAGAAAATCATGTGGCCTAGATATGTCAGGAAAGGAAAAAAGGGGGAGTCAGACATGTGATGTCATCAGTGATGTCATCAATGACATTTGTGATGTTATCTTTGATGTCCTGGGTTTTAGGCTTAGCAGTGCACGGTGGTGGCGCAAGTTATGGTTGCTTAGCTTACCATAACTGGCGAATTTCAGGGGTTTTTCGGTTTTACTTGGAACCATAACGTCAGTTTAACAAAGTTTTTTCACTGAATTTCATAGGTTTTTAGTTGCGCAACTTAACCATAACATCCCGTTAACAACGTTTTTTTACTGAATTTCATAGGTTTTTAGTAGCGCAAGTTAACCATAAACTCCCTTTAACAAACTTTTTTCATTAGCACGCAGACAATATACAAAGATGGAGTGTAAAAAGCAATTTCTCAGGGATGGCTTTACACAGAATGTTGCAAAGTAAGAATTTATGCTCGTTCACAGTGAAGGTCAGCTGCTTCAATTTTTTGCTCGCGGGCCGGAGTTGCCCACAACTCGCACTATAAGGTTCTATTGTTTTTTGACCTTGACAGACAGGGATCGTGCCAAAAGACTTCTTTTGAAGGAGGGGTGCAAAAAATGTAAGAGACGATAAGGATGAAATTTCTGAAACGAAACCGCTTTTAAATATTATATCACTATGAGAAAGATCGTTGGTACAGACGGAGTCGTATTTAGGGACTGCATTACGCGTAAACAATGGAAAATGCCAATATAATGTAAGTAAGGAACAAGTTACTTACCTGTGACTGTTGTTCTCCAGCATAGGTCTGGCATGGATTCACATGCTCATGAATATTCCCCATCGTCAGGCTGGGAATCCTCGGTAAAGAAAAAACCAGCATCAGTTTCGTTTCTGATCTGTCTTTCGTAGTAGTAACCAATCACTGATCTCTGCGTCATACTGACCACAGCCAATGACTGCCCTCTACCTAAGCCCCGCCTCTGGCAGCCATCTTCAGATTTGGTAGCACGTGAAGTGGCAGTATGACCAAGTGAAGAGCCGCAGAGGGGTAGGCGGGAGGGTTCGCATGTGAATCCATGCCAGACCCATGCTGGAGAACAACAGTTACAGGTAAGTAACTTGTTCCTTCTCCAGCATGGGGTCTGGCATGGATTCACATGCTCATGAATAAAGAATACATAGCAGTACACACATGCACAACCACGGGAGGTGGCAAAGGCTCAACATTAAGCATTACATCAAACTCAACATTAAGCAAATCTTACCTCCTCACCAGGCTCACCTTAGGCGAACAGGTTGCGCAGCACTGCTTGGCCGACCCTGGTGTGCGTCGACCTCCATGTAGCAGCCCTGCAGATGTCCAGCAAGGGCACACCAGATAGGAACGCCGTGGTAGCTGCGATCGCTCTGGTGGAATGGGCTCTCGGACGGCCAGGCAGGGGTCGGTTTGCCAACCGATGACAGTACATGATACAGCCGGAGAGCCATCTGGAAATGGAAGCCTTCGAGACAGCCTTCCCCTAATTGACAGGTCCAAAGTTCACAAAGAGTTGTGACGTCTTCCGAAAACCCTTCGTGCGGTACACGTAGAACTTCAGCGCTCTAACCACATCCAGCAAGTGCAGAGTCCTCTCAGCCGGCGACGAAGGCGACGGGAAGAAAACAGGCAACACCAAGGGTTCGTTGAGGTGGAAGTCCGACGGCACCTTGGGCATGAAGGAGGGGTGCGTCCTGAGCACTACCCTCGTGTCGTGAAAAGTCAAGTACGGAGCCTTGCAGGAAAGGGCCTGGATCTCTCCCACCCGTCGTGATGGCCACAAGAAACGCTGTTTTCCACAACAAGAACTTCAACGGGGCCGAGTGCAGAGGCTCGAACGGAGGTCCCATGAGCTTGGTCAGCACCACGTTGAGCTCCCACGCCGGGGCCGGAGCCTTCACCGGCGGGAACGATCTGAACAGTCCCTTCATGAACTCTTTCACCAGACGATGAGACCACAAGGATGTCCGCCCCGTGGTTCTGGTGTATCGGGAGATCGCAGCAAGATGAATCTTGATGGACGCGTGCGCCAATCCAGCTTTGGCCAGCGTCAGTAGGTAAGGCAGTACTTGGGGAGCCGTAATCCGCAGAGGGTTAATCTTCTGTGCGTGGCACCAGACAGAGAACCTCTTTGTGTCCGTAGCATTTAAGAGTTGAGGACGCCCTGGCCTTTGCAAGAACTTCTCTGCAGTCGGCCGGTATGTCGTATCCTCCAAACTCTAACGCTGCAGGAGCCAGGCCTGCAAGTTCAGCGACTTCGGGTCATGATGGAGGATGGCGCCTCCTTCCCTGGAGAGCAGATCCACGTCCACTGGCAGCTTGATTGACGGGGACGCTGACAAATCCAGAAGGTCCGGGAACCATATCTGCCTCGGCCACGCAGGTGCGACGAGGATCATCCTGCACCGGGACCTCTTGAGCTGGTTGATGAGCCGGATCAGCAATGGCAATGGAGGGAACGCGTATAGGAACAGGCCCTCCCAGGGGAACGAGAAAGCATCGCCCATGCTCCTCAGCTGGGGAAACCTGCTGGCGAACCTCCGGCACTTGGAGTTCGTCGCTGTCGCTAACAGATCGATCTGGGGTGTGCCCCACCGTCGGAAGAGGCAGTCCACTAGATCCTGTCGTAGTTCCCACTCGTGGCACGAGCGCAGCTCCCTGCTGAGTGAGTCGGCGATGGTGTTTTTTATCCCTGCCAGATTAAACGGCACCAGAAACATCCCTTGGGCAACGGCCCAATGCCACAGATCCTGGGCCTCCCTGGACAGGGCTGGGGACCTGGTTCCGCCCTGTTTCCTGATGTAGAACATGGTGGTGGTGTTGTCGGTGAAGATCCTCACCACCTTGCCCTTGATGGACGGAAGGAAGGACCTGGGGGCCCAAAACACTGCACGGAGCTCCAGGACGTTGATATGGAGGGACTTCTCCGTCGGGAGCCAAAGGCCTCTCGCGTGCAGATTCTCGGTGTGCGCTCCCCACCCTTCTAGGGAGGCATCCGTGGTCACTGTCTCCTGGTGGCTGGGGGTCTGGAAGTCCATGCCCGCCGTCAGATGCACGTGGGCACCCCACCACCGGATCGCTCGTCGCAAACTCTCGTCGAGTGAGATCCTCTCCTTGAAACTGCCCGTCGTCTGGATCCAGCGCGCGTCCAGGAACTCCTGCAACGAGCGCATCCGGAGCCTGCACAGGGGGATGAGGTAAATGCAAGAAGACATCATTCCGAGGAGGGACTTGATGGACCTCACTTTGGCAACCAGCATCCGTTGCACCTTGCCCAGAATGGCCCTCGTCCTCTCCTCCAAAGGGGAGGCCAGAAGCGACACTGTGTCGAACTTCGCTCCCAGAAACAGTGCGTCTTGCGCGGGCACCAGGTGGGACTTGGCGTAGTTTACAGAGAATCCCAGGTCCGTGAGAAGTTGGACGGTCCTTGCTGTGTGCTCCACGGCGAGCTCCCTCGTCTTGGCTCGGATGAGCCAGTCGTCCAGGTAGGGGTAGACGTGGATCCCCTCTTGGCGCAGCTGCGCCGCCACCGGTGCGAGGCACTTGGTGAACACCCTGGGTGCCGACCTTAGTCCGAAGGGAAGGGCTCTGAACTGATAGTGACGCCCTTGGACCACGAACCTGAGAAACTTTCGGTGTCCCTTTAGGATGGGAATATGGAAGTAGGCATCTTCCAAATCCAACGACGACAGGAAATCGCCCTCCTCCAGCTGACCCAGGACGTGTTGGAGGGTGACCATCCGGAACTTCTGTGCCTTGATGAATTTGTTCAGTCGTCGTAGGTCCAGGATGGGACGCCATTCTCCCGTCTTCTTCTTCACGAGGAAGTATCTTGAGTAAACCCCGGAGCCCCGAAGCCTCTTTGGGACGAGTTCGATGGCGCCCTTCCTGAGCATAGCCTTTACCTCTAAGAGAAGTTGAGGGACATGAAGTTCTTTCCTGGCCACAGGGGGGACGCGCGGGCACCTTCTTTGAAACTCGAGCGCGTGGCCCTGGGCTAGGGCGTCCAGCACCCAACGGTCGGTGGAGATGGACTCCCACATGCTGACAAAGCCCGCCAGCCGGCCTCCCACCGGGGTGCTTCGGTGGGGGCCCGACCCCACGGCCGGTTGAGTCCTGCTTCGACGAGGCTTTGCCGCCTTGACCTCCTTGGGGACGACGGCGGGGTCTGCCTGACTTGCCTCGTTCCCCTGTAAGCTTCCTGCGACGACGAACGGGCCGCTTGACGGTAGGTGGAAAATCCGCCGCCGGAACCTTTGGAGGCGCCCTTGCCTCCGCCGCTCCGAAAGGGCGGCCGCCGTTGCTGGAGAACCCCGAGAGCTAGGGCCGTCTCGTGTCTGCTTTGATGGCTTGAAGGGAATCGTCCACTGTTTTCCCAAACAGGTTGTTTCCATTGAACGGCATGTCCAAGACTCTGGTCTGCACGTCTTGACGGAAGTCAGTAGCCTTGAGCCATCCACGCCGCCTAAGGCACACGCCGTTGCCCAACTGGCGAAATCCAGTGTCGGCGATGTCCGTCGCAATCGTAATGGCGTGGTCCGACGCCACCTCACCTTCCTGCAAGATCTCTAGGGCATCCGCCCTCTTGTCGTCCGGTAGGAAGTCCAGCAGGGGGGCCAGTTTGTACCACAGCTCCCTGTCGTAGCGGACTACAATAGCCAAGGCGTTGGCCGCCTTAATCGTCGTCGCTGCAGACGAGATGATCCTGCGCCCCATCGTATCCAATTTCGTTCCCTCGCCGTCCGGCGGGGAAGTCGACGTGGAGGCCGCACCCCCCCGCTTTCTTCCTGGCCGTTGCGGAGACGACGGAGTCCGGGGTCGGCTGTGCCCGGAGGCACAAGGGGGCCGCGTCCGGGACCCGGTACTTCTTCTCGTACCGATCCCTTCTAGCCGGCGTCGTGGATGGGTTCTTGAGGAGGGCCAGGCCCTCATCCCAAATATCGTCCAGTAGAGGCACGGAGAGGACCGTCTTCGTCTTGGCCTTGCGCCGTTGATAAAGGAAACCTTCCTTCTTCTTCTCCTCCGGGCAGAGCTGGAAGAGCTCGGATGCCCTGGCGATCATGGAGTGAAACGATCCAATCTCGTCGGGCGGGGAAGCCCGGGTGGGAGGTGACGATGGCAGATCCTCGTCGTAAACCTCGTCGTCCGTAACCGTCGCGGCCGTGTAAGTCCCCGTATCATCCCCACGAGTCGTGGACGGGGAGGAGGGCTGAACAGGGCGCGAAGGCTGAAAAGGAGGTGGAGGGTGAATCCTTCTTCTCTTAGGGGGAGGGCTCCCAGAAGGGCCTGGCTCCGGGTCCCCCATCGGGAGCGGTTCCTCCGCTGGTGGTAACAGCAGTCTCATCCTTATCTCCGAGCATAAGGACTGTATAGCCAACAAAATGGCCGCTGAGTTGTCTTGCGGTGCTGGTTGAGGGGAGTCCGACGGGCGGTCAGGGGCCCCGTCGGCACCCTCGACGATATCGTCGTCTCTTACGTCGGGATCCCTCCCGACGGGCTGGTCTTCTTCCAGGCCAACGCCGTGGCTTAAGACCTCGATCAGCTCTTCCTCAGAGGTTGAGGCCGAATCCACGACGACCTCCTGTCCCCCTTTTTCTTCTCCGTCGGAGGTTTTACGGGGGGCATGTTGATGGGCATAAAAGAGAACTCCCTCCGCGGTGGCAGGGAGACTCTGAGCCCCGAGGTCGCCACCACTGGTGTAGCCTCCACAGGCTGAGCCAGGGCCGCCGCGACTGTCTCGATAGAGGCCTTGGCCGGATGGATTAAGGCTTTCACCACCTTAGGTGCGCTCACCGCCTTTTCCTGGGGGGGGACACTGCCTCGCTCTCCCTCCGATGGGGCCTTTGAGCTCGACCAGGGCCTCTCCAGGAGCTTCGCCGGATGCTCGGCCTTCCTCTTACCCGAACCAGAGCGTTGGCTGGTGATTGATGGTGCCGGGGAGGATGCGCCCTGCCTGGCGCCTGTAGAGCCCGACCGTTCGGCGCTCCCGGTGTCAGCGGACTCGCGGTGCTTTGCCTTGTGTTGGACCCCCGTCGCCGGGGCGTCCTCAAAGGTCTTAGAAGACCGCTCGGATTTCTTCCTCTTCTTCTCGCCTGACGGGCTCTTCCCTTCCAGCCAGTTGGCGAGACGTTGATGGCGGTCCTTCATGGTCGGCTCCGACATGTTGCCGCAAAACTCACAGTCCTTCTCCACGTGGCAGACCCTGAACAGCTTTCCGGGCGTCGAGCTTCCCTTCTCCTGGGCCATGTCCGAGATGGGCCTGAGAAACTTCTGGAGTCCTCCAAAAGCATAGCTCGACGAAATCTTCACCCTTGAGGGGCGTAGACGAATCCGACACGGGTCCCCGTTGATCGGATGAAGAGTCGGTGGAGCTTGAGGCTCTTTTTGACCGAAAAAACTAAGTTTTTGAGAAAAAATGTGAAAAATAGCACTAACGCTCGAGAGCAATAGCACGAGGATCCCAACACTTGAACGTGCGGTAAAAATCTGAAGATGGCTGCCAGAGGCGGGGTTTAGGTAGAGGGCAGTCATTGGCTGTGGTCAGTATGACGCAGAGATCAGTGATTGGTTACTACTACGAAAGACAGATCAGAAACGAAACTGATACTGTTTTTTTCTTTACCGAGGATTCCCAGCCTGACGACGGGGAATATTCATGAGCATGTGAATCCATGCCAGACCCCATGCTGGAGAACCCTTTAGATTATTTTATACCGGAATATAATAACAATAGTGTGGCGTTAAACCCGGTTAAGTTGTACTTGTTCGTTCAATGTGGCATATTGTTTTGTACCGCGCACTATCACCGCAGAAGTGGTCGCCTGGCACTCAGACGGCTCTGAAAAAGGCAGAGGAGAGAGGGTGGTTAGTGGGAATAAGTTAACATACTCCGTTGCACTATCCTCGCTAGCAAATAGTTTCACGCCCTAATAAATAAAATGAATATTTTTAATGAAGATCGGCTCATGAGACTAATTTATGTTTTAAAACAGGTACATCCTTCCCTACTGTCAATGCCACGATTTTCAGACCCCGGCCGACGGATTTATTAACTGCCAGTTGCAGCTACTTATAAACAACTTCATAACCCTCACCATTTTAAGGGACAATCGCCAAGGACCAATATGCCCTTACGCGGTACTAGCGGCTAGAAGCAACATACCAACAATTATGGTGGTCTAATGCCTCATTGTTGGAACAGCCTTCCGATTATCAGTACGACCATAGTGCTTCTTTTATCATAAACCAACACCCTGTGTACCGCAAAGGAATAGCGCGTGACTCAAGATGAACTTTTGCGGATTGACAGCAAAGACAAATGCAAATCGCTGAATATTCTCTAAACATTTGATGTCAAATAAAAGTACTTTACGAAATGTACAATCTTGCTGTTTGCTTTTAAATCACAGTTTCATATTCCGAATTGTGGCGCGCTGTGTTGTGAGATGATCTGTGTTGTTTTCCGGGTTCTGTGTAAAGTCGCGTAGGACTGGAGATGACTGGGCGCGTTTGGCTACGCACCCTGTAACGTCACGGAGAGAGACAGGGAATATGAATGCTTTGATAATGTCAGGCTTAGAGGCGGGAGATATGATTTAGTGTCGCAAAAGCAGGTCAGCCAGGTCGATGGGGCAAGTGATAGGATTATCACATAATGTCGGCGCACAGCAGCCTGATTTATCGTTTGTTTAGTGGACAAAAAGTCGGGTAAAGCCCATAGGAAATTGTAATGTCAACGGACATAAGGAGGGTTCTTAGAACACTTTCAAACTGACAACGAACAATACAAACAGAGTTCTCAGAACACCCCCATTTTTTTTAATTGCAATTCCTCGTCCCATTACTTACTTCATGAGGCCCCTGCCTCCGACACAGGACCTTCTTCTATTTCTTTAAATTCCTATAACTCCTCCCCCACAGTTTCATATTACCAAGCCGGAGCATGGGACCTTCCCCGCAGGGAGGGTGAGGAGGGTCGTCAGTATTGTGACGAGGAAGAGTAGGACTAGGAGTAATGAAGATTACCGGTAAGTAATCAGAGCATTTCAGGACACCGCGAGTGTTCTTAGAACACATTCAACTTGCCAGAGTACAAAACGGACAGCGTCCTCATGACACCCCCATTTTGTTTATGTACGAACATTTAAGGACACCGCAAGTGTTCTTAGCTCAATTTTAGCTTGCTTGCGAACAAAACGGACACATTCCCCGTACTCAGAACACCCCACCATTTAGTTTATATAGAAAATTTCAGAACAGCTGTTTTGTCCGCAGACAAATCGAACACAAAAAAAGTGTCTAGCACATAAAAAAACAGAACATTGAACCTATCCCATACTCCCCCACCCTCCCCAAACACTCTTACACACCAACACACTCTACTAAATACAATTTTTAATCCAAGTTTCACCGCGGTCGTTGGCGAATGCAAGATGGCGGGCGCCACAGAAAATCTGACGCGCTACACGCACCATGCCATCCAATCAGCCGTCCAATCAGCGAACACGTTGCAATCCGCTCGGACAATCAGGGCACTGTCTGCGGAGCGAACCGGGAAGTCCGTCCGCGGAGCGAACCGAGATATCACTAATTTTTTTGCCTTACATTTTGGTCATTTTTAAAAAAAACTACTGGACGGATTTACACCAAATTTGCAAAAGCACGCTTTCGGGACGAAGCCCCCGCTCCTGCCGCAAATTTGGTGTAAATCCGTCCAGCGGTTTGGGCTGTAGGCGTGTGCAAAGTTTTTTCCCCTTATGGCTATGGGAAAAAACAAAAGTTTTGGGACCCCCCCTATAACTTTGCCCCCCCGGACTAAACCTCTACAAACTTTGCTACCGCGTCCATGATATATATATATATATATATATATATATATATATATATATATATATATATATATATATAATATATATATATATTAGTGTGAAAGCCTTTGTACACCGGCCAAAGTTTGTGAGGAGAGAAATTCCAGACAAACATATATCTGGCATTATAAATTTCATAAGGCAATAGCTTATTTGCTAAGGCAACAGCTCCCTCTAGCAGTGCTAAATCGCAAAGTCTGACCGTATATATTTCCTAAGGCTACAGCTTATTTCCTAAGGTAACAGCTCCCACTAACGGTGAAGAAACTCAAAGCGGGCAGTCTCTACTGCATATGACTGCATCGAACATACATACAATCTGGCCTTGTATTATATTGTATGATGATATACACTAAAAAACTTTGTTAAAGGGACGTTATGGTTAAGTTGCACTAATGAAAACCTATGAAATTCAATGAAAAAACGTTGTCAAAGGGACATTATGGTTATAAGTAAAACCGAAAAACCTCAGAAATGTGCCAGTTATGGTAAGCTAAGCACCACGCGCCCTGTTAAGACTAACACCCAGGACATCAAAGATGACATCACAAACGTCAATGCAGGCGTTTCCAAAAATCTGACACAACTCACCTTTTAACCATCCAATCAGCGAGTGCGTCCAATGTCCACTGACCACACGCTGCTCTCCGGGCCAATCGGAGGTCTGTCTGCGGGCTGATGGGGAAGTGGGTTCACGGACCCAACCAAGATATCACACATATATTTATACCTAATTTTTGCTTGTTTTAAAAATAACTACTGCCCGGATATGCACCAATTGTACGAAAGGACGCTTTCAGGACCAAGCCGCCACTCCTGCCGCAAGGTCTGGTGACAATCCGTCCAGTGGTTTGAGCGGTGGGCACATTTTTGTTTCCATAGCGTCTATGGGAAAAAACACACATATAGGGACCCCCAATAACTTTACCTTCCCTTGATGAAACCTAACCAAACTTTGCAGAATCAATCTGACAGGGCCATATACTTTTTTTGCAAAGTTTCAAGAGGATTCGTACAGGGGGGCAAAAATTGAAGAATAACTCCCGTTAGGATGTGGAGAAAGAAAATCTTTTTTTTCATGTCTCAGTGGACAAGTGAGGAGGAAAACAACGCATGTCACCCTACATGGGCTACTTATAATTTACACCAATAGAAGTGTAAAACAGACCCTTGCAGTTTACAGACTTCTCTTCAGTCAAACCACCACTTCTAGGTATATTTAAAAATAAGGAAGGTTAAAAAAAACTGGATAATATTAGAAACCAACAGATTATGAAAACACATACATGAATGCTTTACAATGTAATCATGCAAAATACAAAAAAGCATGCAACTGACTTAACACTATTAAGTGAATTCTATCAGGTACATGGTTGAGATATATGACCTAATCTTCAATTCTCATTATTCACCTATACTGCATTCATGCAGCTTATGGTCACCACCTTTATTAATACCAGTGACAAGTAACCAATACCACACACCCCTCGATGTGTGAGTGGCATGAGTTGGTGACACAATGCAGCCAGATGCAAAAACAGTGAAAGCTAAACAAAAAGCAAAGCAAGAAACAATGGAAAGGATGCCCATACATGACACATTTAGAATAAGAAAAGATTTTTACAGAAACCTTGCTAGAATAGAAATGCATTATAATGCTAGACAGACAAATTACTAGATCTACTCAATGCAATATCTGTGCAGCAAGACCTCCTGATTGAAGTTGCTGAGAGGGACACATTACTTTCTTACCTGTTACCATTCTTTCGATCGGATGGTCCGACGACGTATTCCATATCTATGACAGTAATCATCACAGCTGCGCTGCTTCGGAAAATCTTTCGGCATCTGCGTCCTGCGTCAATGACGTCGATACGCTGTCCTCAAGGGCCCCCGTCGAGCCGACACCACCGGATGTTATAAGTAGGACGCACAACGCCCGTATCCTCAGTTATAGTTTTTTACCAGAACGTGTGGCACCAATCTTCTGCCAGTATGACCACAGAAAGCCTTGCGGAAACGTAAGCTGCAATCGCATAAGAAATTCTGTAGCGGGACAGGTAGGGAGGGAGCGATATTGAATACGTTGTTGGACCATCCCATCGAAAGAACGTTACCAGGTAAGAAAGTAACTTGTTCTTCGAGGTGATTGGGTCCTCCGACGTATTCCATATCTATGACAGAATCCCAAAGCAGTACCAACGTATGGAGGAGGAAAAAAAATTTAGAATATAGAAATTTAGAATACCCAATTAAATTGCAGAGTAAAGGACCGCCTTGCCAAAGGCCAGATCATGCCCATGGATAGAATCTAGGGAGTAGTGTCTTACAAAAGTATGGACCGAAGCCCATGTGGTTGCTTCACAGATGTTACGAATAGGAACACCCCTCTGCAGGGCAGTAGAGGCAGCCATACCCCTAGTAGAATGGGCCTGTAAGCCTACCGGAGGGTCCTTACCCTCCAAGCGGTAACATTCAGAAATTGCCAAGATAGACCATCTAGACAAAGTCTGCTTAGTAACAGCTTGTCCCAAACGCCTTCCAGCATAACCTAGAAAGAGCTGATCGTCCACTGTGATCCGGGACATGCGTGAAATGTATAAACTTAAAGCTCTCCTAGGATCCAACCTATGGAGCTTCTCCTCTTCCTTACCAGGATGCGGAGGAGGATAGAATGACCTTCTGGCTTAAATGAAATTCCGAGACAACCTTCGGAAGAAAGGAAGGACGAACTCTAAGGACAACCCTGTCCTTATGAAACACTGTGAAGGATGGCTTAACAGAAAGTGCCTGTAACTCACTCAATCTGCGAGCAGAAGTGACCACAACTAAAAACACAGTTTTAAGGGTTAACAGTCTCAAAGGACAAGAATGATAAGGCTCAAATGGAGCACCCATTAGGAATTTTAGAACAAGGTTCAAATCCCAACCGGGCACCTGGAAAGGTGACGGCGGAAACAGATTAGTGAGCCCTTTGAGAAAATGAGAAATTAAAGGAATCTTGAAATAAGAACACTCCTCAGACGAGCGCTTAAATATGGACAGCGCTGCCAAGTAACCTTTAATGGTACCCACTTGCAGGCCCTTGTGGGCTAACGAAAGCAAAAAAGACAAAACCACAGGAATGTCACATGAAAAAGGATCCACATTCTTAACCCTGCACCAGTCACAGAACGGTACAGGGACTTGGTTGCAGGCCGTCTGGCCGAAAGCAACACCTCCATCACGTCTTCAGGGAGGTTCCAATCTTTATACCTCAACCTTTCAGAAGCCAAGCGTGAAGGTTGAGGGATCTGACCTCTGGATGGAGAACCTGACCCACCTTCCGTGAGAGCAGATAGTCTCGGTAGGGAAGACGACATGGAGGGCAGATGGACAAGTCGAGAAGGTACCACGTTCTCCGGGCCCATGCCGGAGCAATGAGGATAATCATGGAACCGAACTTCCGTAACCTCAGCAGCACTTGCGGGATGACAGGGACTGGAGGAAACGCGTACAGCAGTGGGAAGGACCACTCCACCACAAACGCGTCCCCTAAGGCTCCTCTTGGAGGAAATTCCCACGAGCGGAACTTTTCACACTTCCGATCAACACTGGAGGCAAAGAGATCCACTTGTGGGGTCCCCCAAAGGGCGAAGATCTCCAGGAGAATCTCCTGAGCCAGCTCCCACTCGTGAGAGATCACGCTCTGCTTGCTCAGAACGTCCGCCGTCTCGTTTTTCGTCTCCGGCCAGATGAACTGCCGAGATCGAAATTTCCTGCCGGATGGCCCAGAACCAGAACTGCATCGCCTCCCTGCACAGAGGAAGTGACCCTGCCCCCCCTTTTTGTTGAGGTAGTGCATGGCCACTGTGTTGTCTGTCAGAATCAGGACATTCTTCCCTCGCACAGTCGGCAGAAAAGCCTTCAGGGCAAGCCTGACGGCCCTCAGCTCCAACAGATTGATATGGAGTCTGGACTCTGACGGAGACCAACGACCACTGACTGTCAACTCGTTGGCATGATCTCCCCATCCTGTGAGGGACACATCAGTCATGATCGTCACCTCTGGCCAGGGCATCAAAAATGTAGCCACCCTCATCAGATTGCCTTCGACGGCCCACCACACGAAGTCCTGGGCGACCGAGGGCGGCACCTGAACGGGGTCCAACATCCTGCCGGAGGACTGTGACCACTGCATCTTGAGGGCCCATTGCAGAGATCTCATCCGCAACTTGGCCTCTGGCACCAGAAGAATGCAGGATGCCATGAGGCCGAGGATACTCAAGAACTCGAACGCCGGGAGACTCTGGGCATGTTGAAACTTGTGCACCATCTGCAGAATCTGATGAGCCCTCACCTGGGGAGGGAAACAATGCCCCAGGGACGTGTCGAGCACTGCTCCGATGTACTGGAGCCCCTGAATTGGCGTCAAGTGGGACTTCTTTAAGTTGAGGGAGAAGCCAAGCCTGTGAAGCGAGTGGCAGGTGATGGACAGATGATCCCGGACTTGCTCGGGAGAGCGCACCCTGATCAACCATTCGTCCAGGTAGGGGTAGACGTGAATCACCCCTTACCTGAGATACGCTGCCACCACCACCATGAGCTTGGTGAAAACCCTCGGGCGGAGGTCAATCTGAACGGCAGGACCCAAAACTGAAAGTGCGAGTCACCAACCGCGAACCTCAGGTACTTCATGTGCTTGGGATGGATCAGCACATTAAAGTAAGCGTCCTTGAGGTCAAGAGACACAAACCAGTCCTGGAGTTAAAGGGCCTGGAGGACTTGAGAAAGAGTAACCATCTTGAACTTGTCCTTCCTGAGGAGCTTGTTCAAACCGCGCAAGTCCATGATGGGTCTCAATCCCCCATCTTTCTTCGAAATCAAAAAATAAGGGGAATACCATCCCTTGTTCCTCTCCGCTACAGGCACCAGTTCTATGGCGTCTTTCTCCAGCAGGGATTGTATTTCCTGCGCAAGGAGCGGATCCGGACTCTTCAAAGAGAGATTCCCTGGTGGACTGTCGTGAGGCCTCTGCCGGAAAGGAAGACAGTAGCCGTGGGCTATGATCACCAGAACCCACACATCTGAAGTAATGGCACGCCACTCTACAAGATGCTGCGCCAGCCTTCCCCGAACCAGCGAACCATGGGACATGGCCTCCTGACTGAGCTGAAGCGGCAGTGCCTGCGGGCAAAGAGGCAACTGCCCGAGCGGCTTTGTCACCTTGAGTACAGTGTTTTCCACCTCTGGTACTTCTACGGTGGCCCCTTTGACTTGCAGCTCCTCTGATTTACCAAAAGATGAGCAATATCGAAAGGAACCTCCCCTCCACTGCTGTCCCCTAGGAGGAAAAGTCTGAAGTTGCCGAACTGCAGCGCTCAACGACTTTGCTGTAGCTTTTGAGGTCTGCAACTTCTCAAGGCTCTCGTCAGCCTTGCTGCCAAAAAGATGTTCACCATCAAAGGGCATGTTGAGGAGCCGGGATTGCACCTCCAGAGCAAACCCAGACTTCCGCAACCATGCAAACCTGCATATTACGGTGCTCGCCGCCATGGACCGGCTGACACAATCTGCTATGTCCAGACCCGGCTGAACGGACTAACACATGGCATCCTTGCCATCCTGCACAAAAGCAAGAAAACCATCCCGTTCCTCCCCTCCAGGAATATGATCAGCCGCTAACGGAATACAGTTCACCAGAGTATGCGTGAAACGTGACAAGGCACACACGGAGTTGGCTGCCTGTAAAGCCATACCCCCTGAAGAAAACACTTTCTTTGCCCAGCCATCAAAACGCTTGTCGTCCCTATCAGGAGGGATGGTAGGGTACGATGCCTGCTTTGCTGGGGCCGTAGCCGCCTGCACCACCAAATTCTCCGGAGTAGGGTGCGTGGTGAAGTAGCAGGGTATGCTACTGGCTGGGCGGTAATTTCGCGGCAAAGACGTGCTCACTGCCGGGAGACTCTCCAGAGCAGTACAAGCTGCTGCCACCCTTCTCTGCAAGGTCATATGGAATGGCAGTACCGGGTCAGTTGGTGGACCTTGTTCGAGGATATCCGCCAGGACATCCTGCAGAAAATCCATTGGTGGCGCAGACCGCCCCAAGTATTCCGTGACCCTCGACATAAGGCACCGGTACGAGGACTCGGCATGGGTGCCAGGCTCAGGCCTACAGAACTCCACCTCCGGAGAGGTATCCAGACCAGGTCTTCAATCTGGCTATGCCCAGACAAAATCTCGTCAGGTACCTCCTCAGGAACCATACCTTCCTTAGACCCTTCATCCACCTCAGAAATATAATCCAGAAGCTTGAATGAGGGCACAGAAAAAGGGACAAAGACATTTTTAGCCTTGGCCAGAGCCTTTCTAGGGGGTTCCACCATGCCACGGGGTACCTCCGACAAAGCAGCCTCGAAAGGCGTTGAGGGCGTTGATGGAATCGGCGTCGACATTGAGCGTGGCACCAACGGCTTCGACACAGTCCTCGAGGGTGGAGCCCTGAGCGTGTCCTTCGACAGCCTGGGCACCCAAGGCGTCAACAGCTTCCTCAGAGGCGGAGCCTCGAGAGTCCCTCGATGACCTTGGCACCGAAGGCGTCGATGTCTTCTTCGAAGACCTCACAGGCTCCAACGGTCTCGAGGGCGTCGAGGACCGGGATCTGGAGCGTGCATGTCTAGAGCGAACATCCTTGTCTGACCGGGACCTCGAAGGTGCCTGGTGATCTCGACAACTGCTCGAGCCCGAAGGCATGCGAGTGATGTCTCTAGCACGGTCACGGCAGGCGTCTTTCTACGGCGCGGACGGAACAGAGCCCTGCCACTGAAAAATTGCCAACATCTCCTGCCGGAATGCAGGAGTGGAGTGCTTGCTGGGACAAGCCACCCGCTTACGGGCGGAGTCCTCGGACGAGGACAGGGAAGGTGACCGATGCCGGCGCTTCCGTGAGTGCCTCAAAGAGGCAGAGGAATGGCGGGAACTACTCCTGGACCGAGACCCCCCGGACTTACGCCGACAATGCGGAGACTCGCCCTTCGAATCGTCAGTCGAAAGCCCAGTGGATCTCGACTTCCGGAGCTTGGCCACCTTACCTACAAAAAGCTTCTTCTTATGCTCCCGCAAGGCCTTCGATGTAAGCAACTGGCAGTCTACACAGTCATCCGTGTCGTGGTCCTCACCGAGGCACCAGAGGCAGGCGTCGTGCGAATCAGTCAATGACATCTTGGATCCGCAGTCCTGACACTTCTTAAAACCCGGCCGGGGGTGGAAGAAGACGAAGACATCATGGAAATCTTCACAACGAACAGGTTCAAAGAACCGAAAGAACAAAACTCAGAAGAACAGATGCGCGCCGAGATCTCCGAAGCGAACACGTTTGCGGAAAAAACGGAACTGAGGCTACGGGCGTTGTGCGTCCTACTTGTAACATCCAGTGACGTCGGCTCGACGGAGGCCGTCGAGGACAGCATATCGACGTCATCGATGCAGGACGCAGACGCCGAAAGATTTTCCGAAGCAGCACAGCTGTGGTGATTACTGTCATAGATATGGAATACGTCGGAGGACCCAATCCCCTTGAAAGATCATTACTGACTGACACCTTGGGGTACAGGCAAGGTGACACATTCACCAAGGAGTAGACACAACCATCACTATATTATTGTGTACATTCTGGCAGCAAGTATTCTTTCAATGTTACATTTTCACACCACACTTTGGGATAGGTTTCAACTGCATAAATCATCACAGAGATGTGTAAAAAGTAGCATCTTCTCACAGGTAAACCCAGATGTCCCCTACAAATGCATACCATAGCCTGTCAAGGTTTAATATAACGTACCAAACTGGGAATATAACACAATTTTCTTAGTAAAGTCCCCACAAGTTCATCAGAGTACATGTTGAAATCAACTGCGAGATAAATAGACCCACTCCTACCAAGCAGTAAAATGATCTTCTCAGAACACTATCCCTCTAGGCCCTTTAGCCGTCTGTCAGGAAATGTGCATCGATTCTGATGGTGCAGGTCAAATTGATATGTCCAATTATCCCAGGAAAACTGGTCTTTTAGTTTAGCAGCATGTTTCCCATTCTCTTGGGTAAATATGTGTTTAACCCCTATTGGTTCAGGGGTAGATAACCTGATTTTCCAAAAAGTATATGCTTTCCTCAAATTGTATCTTACTGAGCAATCGAGAAATCACATTTCAATAACTGGATTTAGTGGTAATGAGGGACAAGCTGAATCATGGAAGCACTTGTTGTTGATTGCACAGACACTTTAAGTATGCAATGTTTTCACATGAATTCCTTTGTCGAATCTAACGATATCCTAACTTTCACCTATGTTTGGAACAGTTTATCTATAGGTTACCAGACCTTGTTGACCATCGAGTAAAGAGTAATTCATTCCATTTTGGAAGTCTTCTAGGAGTACATCATGATGTAGAAATAATGTCTTGTTGTTGAAATTATGTATTTATGTTATAATTTTATGTGCTTAATGCTATTTAAGACTGTGCTACGCACTCTGATGTTGTAATGAGGTATGATCATTGAACTGATTAATTTATATTTTTTATGCTACTGCATGATGTATTGTATTTTATAGTTCGATATACTTTCTCATTTCATATGCGCTATTACACAATTTAGAATTACCATCAAGAAAATAAATAAAATAGCATATATTCAAACATTGATATTCACATTCTTATAGATCTACCACTCAGTATAAAGTTCTTTTACATAGTAATATCACATTCTTATAATTCTAAAAGTCTTAAGACAAGGTTCACTGTCTTTTTATAAGACATGTCAGTCATGTCATTTGCATATAAGGGTATTAAACTTAAAATAATCAATTACCCAATGCTTTACAAAACCGTATTGCAAAAGGTGCAGAGAGGGATACATAAACATCAAAATCACCCTTTTTTATATTATAGTACTCCAATTCAGTTCAGCCACAGGCCATACCCTAAATAATGCAATATGTAGGGAGTTTAAAGGTGAGTTCAAACAGAATTGCCAGAAGTGTACAGTAGCTATTGTAGAATGTCGCTATACATATTTATCATACAGATTTCGATACAAAAGTTTTGGGCATTCTGTAAGAATATGGCGTACAGTTTCAAGTTTACCCTGTTTATTGCATATCCTACATGGATGTTGATTAACATCAAGTTTCCACTGTGTGCCATAGGTGGCTCTAACTGGTAGTTGGTTAGTTATCATCATAAATATGAACTTACATACTGCTGGACTAGGGCATCGGGTCAAATCTATTTGAGGTTTTAGGTATGTATAGACTATTCCTTAAATATATTGAATATTATGTAGACCGCTCATATAACCAAAATTATTAACCCAGTCATGCTTCTGGAGTGTCTTTTTGAAAGCAGTTTTAATGCTCTGAAAGCGACCACATTGAGATCCGTCTATTGCCCAGCTTAGTTTAGAGAAATGTTTTCTACACTTAGAGTCATACATATTAAGTTTTTCTTTATTTTGAATTTGAATACTATCAGACGCTATAATGCGAAGTATAGGGCTCACAGGATGACATAAAGCTTTTAATACGAAAAGACCCCCTTGTTGTAGGATAGTGCCCATTAATAAGATCAAACCTAACTCAGTACGAATATATTGGATCAGGCACGTTTGGGGTAAACATAAGACAGTATGCCAAAAATAGCCTTCAATCAGGTTAAGGCAGGCAAGGATTTTGGGAGTTATGGCCTCCAAACCATATGCTACCACAGGAATAAACCATTGAGTGTAAAGCATTACAATGCCCCTCAAGGAGTAGCCTGCATAGTGGAGGACAAAGCTACAAACAATCATGGTTATCGGTTTAGCTCGTCGGATCTTCCAAGCTATTAGGGAATCGTAACCTCTATCACAATCTAATTATACTCCAAGATATTTATATGAAGTGATGTATTCAATAGTACCCCAGCTAAGCGTCATTGTGGGATGGTTCACTTGTTTAGTTGAAAACAACATAATTTTGGTTTTACTAATATTAAAGTTCATATCAAGTTCATTAGTGAATCGTCCCAATTCCTCAAGCAGCAATTTCATTCCTTTAAACGTATGATCGACTATAGCCATATCTTCATTACATATAGTACAACACCTTTGAAATTGCTTTTTATTTTATTGTTTCTTTATTTCTTTATTGTAGTATAGTTTCGAGTATATCAAACTTTTCACAAAGGAGAAAAAGAGAATGTTTAAAAATAAAAAGATGAAGTAAAAAAATAAAATCATAGTGTTGCATACATTAAAACAACAACTAATCAATGTAGTTATTATTATTATTATTTCTTTTTATCATTTCACCCGCATTTGAATGTGATGGCCCTGGCCACAAGGCTGCTGTGAGGTGGAAAGTGTGATGCTGATGTCCTCACAAGCACACAGGCATTCAGTTGCCCTCCGCTCGACATAGCAGAGGTGACTGCAGGGTTGAAAGTCTAATTGGTGCTTTCCTGAAAGATAGAGGACCAAGATTCGAAGTTTGTGTGAGTATCATCAACTGGGTCTCCGTAAAATCAAATGGGTGGTAGGATTTAATCGGATGCAATGTTGTTACCTTTAATGTGTTCCCGTAAGTAGTTCTGTTTAGAGTTGTGTTATTGATTTACTTATTTTTTGTTTTTCATCGATCTCTTGATTTTACGTGTTTATTATTAATTGTTTTTATTTCTGCCCTAATGTATGTGGTACATATATTTATTACTGTATTTAATATTTTATGTTTTATTGAGATGCACACTCTCAGATACAGTTCTGTTTCCACCATTGGTATACTATACACATTCACATCAGTAAACATACTGCACATATTTTGTTTTAAAAAAAGGGTGGGTGAGCAGATATGATGATGCTAGAGACAATCTGCAGTTCGAGAGATGATACGAATGTGAACTCCCATCAGTACTCCCAATTTCCCAATTACATTTGTTTATATAGAGCTAATGGGAAATGTAGTCAAAAACCTTTGTTGAGTGCTTAGAGAAAATGTGACATTTGAAGCAATATTTTGAGAGTTTGCTCCCCTAGTGTACTATATTAAATTGAACACATTTCTCTCACGACACTGGGATGTGGGTCAGGGAACGATGCTATGGCACACCCCACATCTTTCCACAAGCAACAGATGTGGTATTGTTCTTTACCATAATTTCTTAATTGTATTTGGTCTGAGGTGGCAGCTGATACTTTTTGTGTCTTGTAATCCTGGACCACCCCTGGCAAAGCAACACATTCCCATTGACTGTAGACTTTAATCAAGCCCCCATATCAACTGTAATAATGGCCCTTTAACGGGTGCCTGGTGGACAATGTTCAACCCAGGCACCATACACTTTACCCCTCCCATCTGCCACCAGCTCCTATTTTGTATCTCGAACTAGCACCTTTGCTTAATAACCATTGCTCCAACCCTGCCCCCGAAGAAATTGCATCTGCTGCTGTTGCTAATGGGTTAGAATGATTACCCTCCCCCTCCTCCCTCCCAATTTAAATGTGGTGGTAGACCTCAGCTAGCTTCTGTGGTGATAGATGAGTTGGGAAGTGTAGAGATGGGGGGTGAGGAGATGACCCGGGTGGGGGACCCGACTTTAATTCCATGTACGTATTGTACAAACAATATTGAATGTTGAGAACAACAGATTGACAAATATATGGCTGATACACACTGGATCACACCATCTCTCAGTGTTATCAGTTCAATTTGCAGCACTCACAGACTGACATAGAATACCTGGAAAAAGCAAAAAACTGCCAAACATTAGGGGATTTCCTGTAAAACATTGCAACACTACCCCTGCCAGCAGCAAGTTCACATGATCAAAGATATACTGTACTAAGGCAAACTAAACGCATTTTTGGAGTTGTAGTTTTGGTTAACTTTAAATAACCAAACATGTCCTTAATCCCAAATATCGTGATATTCTTTAAACCCTGGGCACCCGCTTTACTGGGAAGCTCCGCAGGCTGCACCATCATCTCTACAGTATCCATGCTGCCCCCCCCCCATGGGTGTTCAGACAGGCTCCTGTCTACAAAGCACAGGTGACAGAAAAAGAGGAAAGAGAGGATGGACAAGGTCACGACCCTGCAGAGGAAGGGTGTACTACTGCGGTCACCTCAAGATCAACTATGTAAGTCCAATGAAGGGAAGCCGTGGTCAGACATCAAATACATTTGGATGATCTGTTTAAAATAGTGCTTAAAATATAGTTTAACGTATATAAGGTATTGCACAACTGCTTTTGGTGAGCCTGGCCTGTGAACTCTGCTCTAAAATGTCTAAGTCTTTGTTCAGAGTCACTGGGCCTCATTACAACCCAGGCGGTGGACCATGGTGCTAATCCGCCATGGTGAATGGCGGAATTACCGCCCCATTCCAAGGTTGGCGGGGCGGTAATTCCCCATTCACCATGGCCCCTTCCCCATTCCCATTTTTGGCCCATAGGTCTCAATAGGAATGGGGAAGGCGCTAATTACGGCACCGTAAATTACGGTGGCGTAATTAGCTCCTAGGTCCCTTTGCGGGTTGGTTTTTTAACACCTGCTAAAAGCAGGCGTTAAACAGCAACCCGCAAAGGGACCTCGTAATCAGGCGTTAAGGGTTCAACAGCGCCGACACTTTTTACGGCGCTGTTAACCCCTTAACGCCTGGGTTGTAATGAGGCCCACTGCCTTTTTTTGGCTGGGACATAACCAAAGGGTCTGGGACAGGGTGGGTCTGTGAAAAATAGGCAGGCTGGTGTAGTGGGCGATAATCAAGCTGGTAAAGGTGGGTGTAGAAAGGCAGCCTCTGGAGGTAAGAAAAAAACAGATCTGCCGTGCTGGCAAAAGTAGCTCAAAAGTAGTCAAATTTCCTGTACAAACTAGCCCAATGTGAAATCACTTTGGAGCTGGGAAATGGAAATTGAGGCGCCTGACTTGCTCCTTACAAACCTGCCTCTCCCCCAATCGTCACTTTTTGCACTTCTCTTCACCCTCCCCCTTTAGCTCTGAAGCCTGAAACATCACTGTGCCTTGCCTTCCATTCCTATAGCCCCAATGTTTTACTTTCACTTTTCCACTGTGCTCTTTGGTTTGGCCTACGGTATGAGATAGCAGAGGCACATCCCTCCTGGAAACAAATCAAGGCCCGGCTGCTTCTTAGGCCATTTCATCTCCCCTTCCTCTCTTACAGTACGAATGTTTTGGCATTAGGTTGCGCTAGTGTGCCACCAAATATGCCAAAACCAACAATGAAGCTAAATAACAAAATTAAATTATAATAATGATAAAAGGCATACAACATTGTTATTAGTATTTGCTCAACAAATAAAAACAGTGTTGGATATCAAGGGGTTCCAAACCTGTGCAACAGCATTAACTACCTGGAAGGATTATTTCAACCTGTCATGGCCCATCTAACAGATGGCAAACCTATCTCCCGGTAGCAAGTGGCATGCAGAAGCCATCGGACATCTAAGCTGCAATGATAATTGCTTCTCCACCGAAAATAAGCTTTCTTTTTCTCTGTTGTTTATTTTCATACCTGAAACTCAAATCAGCAAAAAAACATGTAAAACACCTTTTTACAAAGACGTGAGATTTGAAGTAATTACAGGGCACAAATCAGTTGTTGTATGAAAAGTTTACACATACCCCAGCATAGATAAAAGGTGTGATGTCAACTGGCAATGAAATGTGGCGTGGAGTGTCAAGGGTATGCCTCTCCAGAGTTGCAAAGCCAGCCTTAACCCTACCTTGCCGCAAAAGAAATTGCTGCTCCAACGTAAACGAGTGTTAAACCATCTGCATACGTCACCTACCAGGCGCATATTGGCTACAGTATTTTCTTTATTTCATTTGTCAAAGGGTAAGCAAAACAAAAGTAAAAACAAATACAAGGACTGTTCTAAAGGTGTTGGGAAAGGTGAAATTCGAACCAAGCCTTCAAAATTTGAATCCATAGTTGCCAAATGATAACATCTTGATAAACAACACTTGCGGGCTGATTCATGGAATCAATGTGTGCCGAAAATCTCTGCACAAGCGTGCGAAAGCATGCGTATCACAGCGCAAATGTGAAAATCACAGCGCAAGCGTGCGAAAGCCGCGCACATCGATTCATGGAAGTCCGTGCACGTGTGAATCCTGGGATGTGCGCTAAAATCATGTGTGGCGCACGCGGCCGCACACGTCATCAAATGGCGTGCGCTATGCGCACAGCGAAAGCGCACATAGCACAGCACACACAACAAAAGTGGGTGTAACACGGGGCGTAGCACGCGGAATGGGAACAACGTGTGAAAATGTGGATGTACGGGGGAAGTACAGGAGTTAAATGCGCGGAATGCCCACACGCGTGCCTACAACACGTCTTCATGGAATCGAAGGGGGCTAATGCGTGTGCCAAAAAAGACGCGCTAATCCGGAAACGCGAAATTTTCGGCGCAAGTGTGCGAAAGCGTGCGAATCGCAGCGAAATCCACGCACAGCGATTCATGGAAGTCTGTGCGCGTGTAAATCCCTGGATGTGCGCTAAAATTATGCGTGGCGCACGCTGGCGCGCATGTCTCCAAACAGCGTGCGCTAGGCACACAGCGAAAGCGCACATAGCGCAGCGCACACAACAAAAGTAGGCGAAACAGGGGGCGTAACACGCGGAATGAGGAACAACGTGTGAAAATGTGGGCGTCACGGGGGAAGTACAGGAGGCAAATGCGCGGAACACCCACACGCATGTCTACAACACGTATTCATGGAATCGAACGAAGCAGGCGTACGCGGCCCTGCGCAGCATAAAAGTGCACGCAAACAACAAACAAGCTCGGACGCTACGATGAATATACCGTTCCTTGCAGCAGTGGTCATGGGACACCGCAAGAGGAGGAGGATAGACAGGCCCAGAATTATCACACCCAGGACCAGCCTTTTTGGGATGCCTGATGACCAGGTGCATGGGAGGTACAGTTTTCCACCTCACATAATACTCGACCTGGTGAGTGAGTGGGAGGATGACCTCACATCACCCCCCCTGTGCTCCCAAGCACTGAGCCCCTTGGAAAGGGTGCTCAATGTACTGCACTTCTTGGCCACTGGTTCATTTCAGCGGACAAGTGCCATAGTGGGCTCGGGGTGTCACAGGCCACGCAGTCACGCTGACTACACCAGGTGTTGGCCATCATGACTGCACGCTCTTCAGTCCACAGGAACATATACCTTCCTAGAACACCTGCAGAAAGGCAGGCTGCCATCCAGGATTTTTATGGGGTGGCACACTTCCCCAAAGTGCTAGGTGCCATTGATTGCACCCATGTGGCTCTACGTCCTCCCAGGGCAAACTGAGCACATCTATAGAAACCGCAAGCACTGGCATTCCATCAACGTGCAGGTAGTATGTGATGCCAAGGGAATCATCACCTCAGTATATGCCAACTATCCAGGGTCCACCCATGACAGTTTAATTTTCAGAATGTCACCCCTAAACCGGCACCTAGAAGCTGGGCGGCATGGTGATAAATGGCTGCTTGGTGAGTATAACTGCCTCTGCACATGCATGCATGTCAGATGCTGAGTAATGTCACAACCTCACTAATGATACCCATCATCACCTTCCCAGGGGACAGTGCCTACCCTCTGAGCACCCACATGATGACGCCAATTCAGAACCCCACCACACCACCCGAGGTAAGATACAACACAGCCCATATTGCAACCCGGGGCATAGTGGAGTGCACATTCAGAGTGCTCAAGTCACGCTTTCACTCCCTTGACCGCTCTGGTGGGCAGCAGCTATACGCGCCCCCAGTAGTGTGCAGTGTCATAGTGGCAGCATGTGTCCTGCACAACGTTGCAGCACCCGCCGGGGCCTGCCAATGGACATGGTGGTGCCCCCACATCCCCAACCACATGCACGGCCGCTGCGCATGGGAGGGGAAAGGGCACGTGGTGAGGCAGCCCGTACGCAGCTGGTGGCTAATATCTTCACCTAAAATCACGCCCCTGTGCAGTGCACACAGCCCTGGCACATACCAGCTGACAATCAATGATGATGACATAAGGGAACGTCAACTGTCACAACCATACCAGCCTGAGATTGATCACCTGGAAGTGTTACATTGTGTGGATCCCTACCTACCGAAAGACAACCAATGCTGTGTCACAAAAAGACACACATTTATGCTACATGAATGACTACCCCCTTGTAAAATACAACATGAAAATAGCACCATGTCACCCAACACCTCCCCATCTCCACTACCCAACACACCATGGCATGTCATGCAATGTGAAAGCAAACAAAGGAATGCACAACACATGACACAAGTGTCAAAAAGTGCACTGTCCCGAATGGAAACAGGCCACAGACAATATGCTCCCAGTAATCAATAAGAAACAGCACACATGAACAAATACTTAACAACAACACAAAACAGCAACATACCATAAAACAGTGGCAAAATATGACAGTCTAAAATGAAAGTAGTGCAAGTCTCACAACCTGACTAAGGCATCACATCGACCCCTTCCACCTGCAGAGTGTTGCTGTCCGGAAAATGTGTCAGTGTACTGCATACGACATGACCTGCATCTGCAAAGGAGACGGCCTTGTGAAAACATGAAGAAAGTACATGTGAATAAGGATAAAGGCATGGATGCACAAGCACATATCAATACACCATGCAGTGTAGAATCCAAAAACAATCCCCACTAGGGATGTACACACACATTTGACTACAGACTGCCCACACAGCTCATGGGAGCCCAATGTCACTGTGTAAGTCACTTGGTCACACCCTTTGCAAGCCCATGGAAAGGGGAAGCAGGAGGGGTGTGTGTGTCAGGAACCCAAGCATCTAACCCAAACACAGGACAAGCCTGCATGTGCCCAGCTGGAATACACAGTGGATGCCCACGGGAGCCACACAAGGCAACACATTGTAAAAAAAAAAAAAATATATCAAAAATGGCCATGTGTGGGCCAGGGGGGGCACCCAGGAGGTTTGAGGACAGGGTGCACACCAACACCCACCTGCGTCGATGTTGCGAAAAAAAAATACCTCCATGGGCTCATGGCCTGCACGGCTACGCTATTGTGGGAGAACTGCTGCTGTCGCTCTCTTCACCCTCTGCTGCTACATCAGGAGGTGGCCGTGCTATGGGAGGCAGACCACGCAAAGCCCTGCTATGGTCCTCCATGGCAGCAAGCATGCGGGTGTGGAAGGTCTCGTTCTGCAGGATGATAGTACGGAGATCCCCATGTAGCACCTGACGGGTTGCCTGCATTTTTGCATGCATGGCCTCGCGTGATGCCCGGATGTCCTCCCGATTTGCTGCTGCTCAGCTGAGAGTGAACGTGTGAGCTGTTCCAGCTGCTGTTCTGACCTAAAATTTCGGGAAGCCTCAAATTCACCCAGAGTCTCCCTGAGGTTATGGAGTTCTAACCTCAGGGCTTCCCTGTGGCCCTGTGACTCTACAGATATGGCTTCGCTCAGAGTCTCCAGTGCCGCCCGTCGGTCCCTGTTGGACGCCAACATGTCCTCCCTGTGTGATTGGCAAATGAGTCTGTTGCCTGTTGTTGTAGCTCCATCTGCCTTTCAGGGGGGAGAATGGAAGTGGCCACCCTATCCATTGCCTGAGCCATCATTTCAACCGATGCTCCCTGTTGTGCTGCTACACTGTACACGGAGTTTTCCCATACAGTATTGCCTGGTGGCGCACGGCCACCGCGTTGGTGGGCACCACACTTGTGTGGGGCAAGGCGATCTGCACCTTGCTGTGCTGGCACTACCTAAGGCTGCAGGACTGCATTCCCCCTCGGATCTGCTGGCCCAGGAACAGGATCAGATGTTGTGGAGTGTGACCCTGCATTAGTAACCGCCAAAGGCGGAGTTACCAACATTGACATCCCCATAGAGGGGCCACCCACCGGTGCAGTTGGGTCGGCCAGAACAGCATCCCTGCCAGGAACACTCACCTGCGACGCCACATATGTCTCATCGTCCGATTCAGCACCTGAATCATAGAGGTCTGCAGAGCTGCACCCAGAGACACCCGTGGACAGTATGGACTGCAGTAGGGTTGGGTTTTCACCCACCACCACCCCACGTCCTCCACGGGTGCCCGGTCGTGGCTGAGATTCCTCCTGGATCTGCACCATCTCCTCCACCTCAACAGCATCAAGTGCGTCATCACCTGCCAAACATGAAAGGCATCAAATGGAAACAGGCATTAGCACCATAGCACACACATAGGCCTGACAAGCCAGAGATCCAGAACATGAATTACACATCTCACACTTGACTATAAGCCTGGCATGCATGCACTGTCAATGAGTTGTAAGGGGAGGCCAAACGCAAACACTGAGGACTCCAAGATGGAAAAGCGACACATTTGCTGCATGCCGGATAGCACTGGCATCACACATGAGCCTGTGAGTGGCGTGTCCAATACACATACATGACACATGCCAGCACACAGATGGTACCTCCCAACCATTGCACTGATGTTGTTGTGCATATGGGAGTTGCAGTAAACAATTTTCCTGGGCAATTGGGGTGAAAGGGGTAGGGTACTAGATGGAATTCGTATCCTATTGCTCTAGCAAGGCTGTATGTGACCCCTGGGGGAAGATGACGGGTCACGCAACGCACAGGTACCCCAAAAACAAAAGCACACATGCACGCAACCCCTGGTAGACCACGTGCGTGGAAAAATAAACCTGCACTACTACGCTGTGGCACCCAGAAACACAAAAATAAACGTACGCGTGTTACACGTAGCCTACAATGACCTCTGAAGGGGTACGCGACACACAGGGGCAACCACAGTTGGAAAATACATGCGCGACTCACCGCCTGCCTTGAAAAAGCACGTGAAAAAAACGCATGTGTGCGCGTTGGCAACACCCCAGCCAAAAGAAGAAAAGAACGCAGTCTGAGGAAACAGGGAGTACGAACTGGAAACGTTGTGAAGTAATCGTGTGTGAACCGACAAGAAGTACAAGATACACCCGCTCGCTCTCCATAAAAGCACGTACAAGGAAATAGCGTGATACTCGTACCTTTTAAGCCAGCCCACACGTGAAACGTCAGTTACGCACTTACGCGCTAAGGCCCTTTACTCCAATAGCACGGTGACGTGCAGTTTTCTCACGTGCTGATTCACTATGCACCCGTGTTGTGGGCAAAGCCTGCACGCGTAACGTCACTGACGCTTCCGTGCTAAGGACCTTTCCTCGAATTACATGCTGACGTGCAATTTGTTCACGTGCCAAATCACTCCGTATCAAGCTGGCCACGCGAAAACACACGGAAGACCACGCTCCTGCCCAAAAGGCCTTTTTCCTGCCCCCAAGACCCCCGAGCACGCTCCCACCAGCCATCTGCTGCTGCCTGCCTGCCTGCCTGCTGCCCACGGTGCCTGCTATTTGGTGCCCGCATGTCAGCCATTTGCAGGGGTCCAGTTGCTGTGTCCACCCCTGCTGGAACAGAAGACTCCCGACTGGGATACCATCGTTCCACAGCCCAGCCCCAGGACCCAGTTGCCCACCCACGCCTGCTTCGGGGGTCACCATGTCGGGGCAAACACCATCTGAGACCACTGGCGACCCCCAGTCAGAGAGGCAGAGGGCCACCAGCTTCAGTGAGAAGGAAGTTGGTGTCCTGGTGGAGCATGTCCTGGGGCATTATGATGCCCTCTTCGGAACATTACGCACCAACAAGGAAGGATGGACGAGGATCTGGAAGGATGCAGTGGAGGGGGTGGCAACCCGCGACATCAAGCACGTCAAGAAGCGCTGGGAGGACTTGAGGTCCAGGACCCTTTACAAGGCCCGGCGCCTCGCGGAGGGGGGCCGGGGCAGCATGAGCAACATTCAGATGAGGGTCCTGGAACACGTAGCCCCAGCACTCCACGCCCAGATCCTTCAGAGGCAGACCCGTCTGGAGTTGAGCGGTAAGTGGCCAAGCATTGCTGTGTGAGACAGGGCATGTTGCAGTGTGCTGGTAGTCTGATACTTGCCTGTATGTGTGACATAGGCCATGTATGGATGTGTGTGTGCAGGGACATCATGGTCATACATGTGAGACCAGTAATGTGTGAAACACATGGATGGTGCATGTGTTCTAATGCAAAATGGGGAGCTGTATGCGGAATGCACACATGAAAGCATGCCAGTCTCTGTTCTTGGACATGGAGGGGGTGTGAGGGATGGGTGCTGCTGTCATGTACATGTATGGTGCACATGTGTGTGTGTCTGAGAAGTGTGTGTGTGACTTTGAAACGCCATGGATGCATGACACATGTCCGTGATGATGTGTAGATTCACTCATGCAGTGCCGTCACCGTTGTATCCACTGTGTCTATCCACTGTGTCTGTGGTGTACAAGCCATGATGCTTGACCCTCCAGTGATGTGTGTGCATGGGATCAGTGTGAGCCATGATGCATGTGAGTTTGAAGGCAACATTTTGATTAACAGAGGCCCTTGTACATGGATGCTGATGTTGATTGCAGGCGCCGGGACTGTTTCTGCATATGTGTTGTGTGCATTCAGCCATGTGTTACGAAGGGACAGGATGGAAGTGACATTTGACAGTGCCACTCATGTGTTATTGCTTCCTGTTTAGGGGAATATTGTACTGTACCCTGATGCTTGTGTTCTATGTCTTCCTCTACGCAGCGTCAAGTGAAGAAGAGGGCGGAGACGGTGCTGTGCAGCCAAGCAGCGGGGATGCCTCCACCGGGCGGCGACGCAAGGCCCAGCCACCCTCCCAGGAATTGCCATTATCCAGGAGCGAGGGGGCTGGTGCCGCGTCTGCCACTACAGCTGTAGTGGATGGGCCTGGTGAGCCCCCACAGGGGCTTGCAATGGCGGAAGACAGTGTGGAGACAACCAGGTTGGGGGTCTCCACAGAGGAGGAGGAGCCCACTACTGAGTCGCACATGGGGCCTAGTGGGTGTAGCACCACTGGTGCAAGTGGTGCAGTCCAGGGCCAGGGTCAGGAGGCAGCACAGGTCACAGCGGAGGGGCCTGTGCATGTCGCTGTCCTTGACCCTGTGACTGCACCACCATGCTCCAGCACGGATGCCCCGTCGCAGGCCCGTCCACAGGTAGGGAGGAGTGCCATGTCATCTGCCTCTCCACTACCTGCGGACGAGGGGTCCCATGACCGTATGGGCTCCATCCTGGTTGGTGTCGCGTTGCGCACGCGTGACATTAGTGATGACGTACGTGCTTCCTGGGCAGAGCACGCACGCCATCACGAACAGCAGCGTCACGAAGTGGCACTGTTGGGAGGGGCCCTTGTCGGTGGGTTCCTACATGTGTCGCGCACTCTGGCAGACCTCTCCTCTTCTGTGGAGACTATGCGCCAGTCGTTCTCCCTGCCGTCTTCCGGCCCAGATTCCACCAGGGCCCCCTGTGGACCTGGCCTGACCAACACAGCCAGGTTGGTGGAGATCCCATCCCTGCCACAGTCGGGAGTCGGCGGTCCAGCAGGGGTGGACACCCCAACAACTGGAGACCAGCAGATGGAGGATGTGCAGGCATCGGACAGAGCACATGGACAGCAGCAACAACAGCAGGCTCTAGGTGGGAGCAATGATGGCTCGGGGCCATCGACATCAGAGGGGCAGGCATCGGCGAGAGGGCAGGAGAACCCTGGAATGGGAGTGTCTTCCGTGTGGCTGCGGTTTGGCCAGCACATAGATGCGGAGCGGCGGCGGGCGGAAGAGGCCTGGCTCACCATGGTCAGGGCTGAGTTCTCCATGCGTCGGGCGTTGAGGCGGGCAGAGTGCCTCGAGGCAACTCGCAGGGAGTTGGAATAGGCCAGGAGTGCATCCCTGCGAGACCTCGGGGCCAGGGCAGAGGCCCGCCTCCGGGACATCGACATGGAGTTCGATGATGCCCTGGCCCGGGACATCACAGAGTGAGCAGGACTCCTTTGTTTTTCTTTTAATTCTGAGTTAATGGACATTGCTCCACTTCGTGTGTATATCGTTTTTTCTTCATAGGACTTTTTTTTAGGTTTCCTTTAGTTTGTGGATCATGGACCATTTGGACTTACATTGTATATAGTTGCAGATTCATTGGATTTACAATATATTTTTTGTACATCGGTCATTGTACATTGATTTTCATTTTACTATTCCTCCAAGTCAGTTCTTTATGTTTTTAATACATTTTTTATTACTTCTGAATTGGTGTTGTGTTCTGTAATTGGTTTTGTGCATGTCTCATTGAACATTTCCTCAGTCACGTGTTGCCACTGTGTGGCTACGTTGTGCATTCCTGCATGGGCATGGTGGTTAATTTTGACTATCATGGCATGGGTAATTTGGGAGTGGGTTCTGTGGATGGTTGCATGCTTGGATTGGGGGGCAAGGGGGCTTAGGGTTGGCTTTAGGGACATGGGTCTGTTTTGTTAGGACATGTTGTTTGTTGGGACATGAGTCGGGGCCTGCTGGCAGGTGCCCCTCGCTGTTGGGCGGCGGCGGACATGAGTCGGGGCCTGCTGGCAGGTGCCCCTCACTGCTGGGGGGTGGGGGTGCTGGGGGACATGAGTCAGGGCCTGAGGCTCACTGCTGGGTGGGTGGGAGTGCTGGGGGACATGAGTCGGGGCCTACCGGCAGGTGCTCCTCACTGCTGGGGGGTGGGGGTGCTGGGGGACATGAGTCAGGGCGTTAGGCTCACTGCTGGGTGGGTGGGGGTGCTGGGGGACATGAGTCGGGGCCTGCTGGCAGGTGCCCCTCACTGCTGGGTGGGTGGGGGTGCTGGGGGACATGAGTCGAGGCCTGCTGGCAGGTGCCCCTTGCTGCTGGGGGGTGGGGGTGCTGGGGGACATGAGTCGGGCCTGCTGGCAGGTGCCCCTCACTGCTGGGGGTTGGGGGTGCTGGGGGACATGAGTCAGGGCCTGAGGCTCACTGCTGGGTGGGTGGGGGTGCTGGGGGACATGAGTCAGGGCCTGAGGCTCACTGCTGGGTGGGTGGGGGTGCTGGGGGACATGAGTCGGGGCCTGCTGGCAGGTGCCCGTCAATGTTGGGTGGGTGGGGGTGCTGGGGGGACATGAGTTGGTGATCACTAGTGGAAGGTGAGCTGGCTGGGGGGCATGCCCATGGTGGATGGGCTGCCTGTGGGACATGACCAGGGGTGCAGGGTAGTCCACTGTGGTGTGGGTTGCCTGCAGGGGCCGTGGAGGGGGTAGTGGACACACCTGGGAGGACCCACACTGCCAATTCATATGTGGGACTCCCCGCGCACCCCACTGGATACACGTACCCCGCTCTGACAGCAAAATCGTGTGAGAATCTTCCCACGCACCCCCCAAAATCCACGTACCCCGCTCGCAGAGGCCCAATCGCGTGTGAATCTTCCCGTGCACCCCAGTAATACATGTAACCCGCTCGCACAGGGCCAATCGCGTGTGAAACTTCCCGCGCACCCCCGAAATACACATACCCTGCTCGCACAGGGCCAATCGCTTGTGGAACTCCCCGCGCACCCCAGTAATACATGTACCCCGCTCTGACAGCGAAATCGCATGTGAACCTTCCCACGCACCCCCGAAATCCACGTACCCCGCTCGCACAGGCCCAATCGCGTGGAATCTTCCCGCGCAACCCAGTAATACATGTACCCCACTCGCACAGGGACAATCGCGTGTGGAACTCCCCACGCACCCCAGTAAAACACGTACCCCGCTCGCACAGGGACAATCGCGTGTGAATCTTCTCGCGCACCCCCGAAATACACGTACCCTGCTCGCACAGGGCCAATCGCGTGTGACACTTCCCGCGCACCCCCAAAATACACGTACCCCGCTCACACAGGGCCAATCGCGTGTGACACTTCCCGCGTACCCCCGAAATACACGTACCCTGCTCGCACACGGCCAATCGCATTTGTACCTCCCCGCGCAGCGGGGAACGTGTATTCGGAGGGGTGCGTGGGGAGTTTTACAGGCGTTTTCGTGATTGGGGGCCTGTGCGCCATGTACAGGATTTGTGCGCTGTACATGGCGCACAGGGAGGGCTTGGGGCGTAACTGGCGCTGCTGCAGGGTCGCTGCACCACTCTGCGCCACGGCTGGTTAGGGATGTTCAAATCCATGAATATGCTGTGTGCGGAAATGGATTTTGGCGCACGCGGCTGGTGCAGACTGTCGCATACGCACACTGTGCGCCAGCCGCGTGCGTCACTTGTGCGCTGGATTCTATGAATTACCCTGTTGGTCTTAATCAGCATTAACTATAATAACTATATATCACTAAAAAAGAGCTTACAAAGACATTGTTTAATATGACTCCATATAAGCTCCATGGACCAGGAGATCTAGGCATCGGACTAAAGTATGCCAGGGACACTACAAAAACACTTAGGGCTTGACTTTAAAAATCTGTTTAATGCATGCAATGGGAGGTCCTCGCGTATCCCCTTCACGTTTATCATAACAAGTTACAACAGAAGCAGACATTCATAAGCCCACCCTCCATCTACCAATCTGAAAAGTAGTGATAGTTCTGAAAAGCGAGCCCCAAATTCACCAATTTCTAACAGACACAAAGCAAAGCACAATGAACTGAGGGTCATCTCTGACTCATTCCTGCATTTTAAGAGGAAGAGTAGCAGTATAAACCACTGCTGACCCATTTCCATCTCTCAAATTGGGTTAAAAATGTTATTTTTCATATTGCTGCATTTCACAATGACAAGCCAATCATACGCAACGGTAGAATGGCACCCGAACAGGTGTTTAGGTCACTTTTGTGTAGAAGGGGCCTGCACATTTCTTGAAATTATGAATGTAAAATAAGCCTCTTTTTTGCATACATGATTGTTTTTCAGAATCAGGCATTTAGAGTTAAAGGAGATGAGACAGGCTATAGCGGACAAGAGTTAATGCTGGGAAAAAAAATAATTGTGGTATAGTTTTGGCATAGGCAAATATCACTTGATGTGCAATGTAACTTACAGCTAATGCTGGAAAATGCAGTTAACAATTCTATATGTGAAAATGTGCTTGTGTGTGAAGATGTTTCATTCTAGCAGTTTCTATCATGAAATTGATTAACAAAAGAAGATGCACCAAAGACAATATAATTTACATGTGTAAACCAACTAAAACAAGTCAAAATAGTGCACAGTTGCAACAGTATATCTTCAAATATGATGTAGTTTTGTGAGCAGAAAAAAAAGGTGGTTTCTGCTCATTTCACAAACGGGCTGGTGCCTTATGTACGATAGGTGTCATAGGATTCAGGGCATCGTTACAAGTACGTCGGTAGGGGAAACATTTCGGCAATGCACTTGGTTACCGCCGCATTACTGCTCCATTAGGTATTACAGCTTTGGTGGGGAGGCAGATGTAAAACCTCCAGCAAAATGCTGAAGGTAATTCTGCTGCCTTATCAGCAATAATCAGCAAAAACAGCAGAATTACTGCTTATGGTGAATTTGCCAAAATACTGCCTCATCCCGAGTTGGGAGCCGCCGGGGCTATTACCGTTACCGCCAAACCCCCGGCGCTATTAGCATCTGATCACAGGTTTGGCAGAACGGTAAATTCCCATTCCCCATTGGACCCATTGGACCCATTTGGGAATTCCCCATTCCCCATTGGGCACAATGGGAAATGTCTGGCGCTATTACCACGACAGTGTTACCGCCGGCAGTAAAAGCGCTGAAAAAATTGGCAAAATTGCACCCAGCTCAGAGCTGGGGGTAAATCCGCCAAGCCCATGATTTGGGGGACCCTTAAATGCAGCGGTAATAGCGTTACCGTTGCATTTAAGGGTTACCGCCAAACTCGTGATGAGGCAGATGGAGTCCAATTGACTTCTTAAATGTCGACTAACACGCCATCAAAATTAGATTGAAGCAGATACGCTTTAATACTGTGTGCTTACAAAAGGGGTGCCTTTAATAATAGTAAGAGAAGGGAGGGGAACCATTGTCAAGAATGTACAGTGTGAAAGGCATACGAAAGCTATAACAGCGGAATTATGAGCAATTTGAAGCCTATGTATTTGGCTTTTTTGAATGCCCATATAGAGGGCATTACAATTATTTAACTTGGAGTTGGTTAATGCCCCATCCCCTCCACAGTCACTCTCTGGAATTAGCGGTAGAAGAGGCTTCAACAGTTTGAGTTGAAAGTAGACCGATTTAACCACTTGATAGACTTGAAGATAGCAGTTCAAATTTGACTGCCAAATGCAGCCAAGTCCTTTACCTTGAGTGAGAACTTTGTTGGAACTTCAAAAAGTGCTGAACATGGGACATATTGCAGGATGTTGGCAAGTTTCTTCTTTGAGCTGAATACAATAACTTCTATTTTCCAAGAATTGATTTTAAGGTTGTTTTTCAGCATCCAATTTTTATTTTGTCCACTCAAGATAACACTTGGTCAATTGCTTCCACTGGTTGTTATAACCAGACATAGATTTGAATGTCATCACCATAGGAATGATATTGCAAATCAAACTGACTGAAAATACTCCACAATGGACGTTTATAAACAGACACACCTCACCTGGCTTCCACAATTCATGGAATTATCTGCGTGGGAAATATGTTACTTGCACGTGCAACTGCGCGCAAATCTGCCTTTGTCGATTCATGGAATCGAATGCACTGTACTTTTCCTGGACTTGCGTGGAGTTTGCGCAGCTCGGCCCCCCTTGTGCGAGCTGTCGAGGGACTCCAAGCAGAGCATGACCATGGCTTGTGCAGATGGCTGGGAAGGGGCGGAACACCAAAAATGTGGAAGAACTTGCGAAAAAGTGGGCGTTCCGAGGGATGGCCTGCAGGCAGTCCCTTGCACGTCAACAATTGTGGGGCACGAGATGTATTCATGGATTTGATTGTGCAACGTCTCGGCTGGGAAATGGCCACGCGATCCACCACCCGAAGGCAGGCGTAAGTACACTTGTGCGTAGGATTTGCAGCACACAGGTGGGGTTGTATGTCGTATTTCGGGTGCGTGTACTCAATCATGGTTCTGATGTAATTTCGGGGTGCGCGTACGCAGTGTAGCGGGGTGCAGGAACATTGTATGAGGGTTTGGACGCCGATTGGGCGCAGGGTCCCTGAGTTGCAGGCTGATTACGGGGGACCCCACGCACTGTTTGAAAGGTGCGTTTATTTGCGCCCAGGGAGCCCGCAAAGGTAGCTGTTCTGTCTGTTCATGCTTTGCGTGTGGGCATGTCGGGGGCGTTCCGGGTGCAACTTCTGAATACGATTACTGTACATTCCGAGAATACGCAGGGCGTGAATTTTTCTATCTGTGCGCAGGCATTTACCACTGATAGTATAGTCCTACTCAGTGCTGACGCATGTTATCTATGACCCTATCCCAGGTATGCTGGGATAGGGTCATAGCTGAAATTAGTCGATCTGGGTATGGAAATAAGATTAGAAACTGTCTCGAGATTAACAGGAGAGAATGTAAACAGGGGTACAGTTGATTATGCTTCTGTGTTACCTCCATTTCAGGTTTTTGTAGACGTGACATGTAGGTTTGGTAAAGTTCAGCACATTTTGAATCCGATGGAAAGGGGGTCATATCACTTAATAGGTGATCACTAGTAATGAGATCAAGTTTGTTTTACTGTGTAAGAGTTGTGTGTTAGTACTCAGGGCTTTCCCAGGTGGTACACAAAGGAATAGCAAAGGTTACCACAAATTGGTCTGACCAAAAGAAAGGGAATTTTCATGATGGAGCAAGATTTCTCCCTCCCCTAAATATCACAGGATCCAGACAATGGCCGCCTGTGTGAGTTACAGATTCAGTCAGAAGCTGGACATTATGGGAGTGTAAAATGTCTTTAAAATCGATACATTCCAGGTTGGCAGGATTATTGCACCATATATTAAGGTCACCCAATTTAATCATATTTGAGTAGTGTAATGATTCCATGTTAAAATAGGCATCCGGACAATTCAAAAAGGAGCCAGCAGAACCTGGAGGTCTTTAGCAAAGAATCAACTGCCATGATTTATTAGGAGATATACAATATGTACAGGCAAAAATCAGAGAAGTTGAGTCCCAATTTAGTGTTACAAAGTTGAGTAGTTCTAGAGAGGATCTTGCAATGATAGCAACTGCTCCCCCTATTTAGCCACTTGACTTGAAGGTTTTCTGGAAGTAACAAGTGAAAGTGTGCTATCGAGCTGACAGCGAACCAGAATTCTGTTACACAGAGAATACCTCGTTTCAGGGTAGTAATAAGCTCATTGAGTGCAACAACAGCCTGCAGTGATGGCTTCACAGCATGTACGGATAACAGAGGTTCCTTATTAAAGATGCCTAGGTGTCTGATTTTGTCAAGAGCATGTACAATGAGTGTACAATGTGCATTTTGGCTAAAAGACAACAACAAAAATCAGTCATATAATATGGCACCATATTGTCACGGATCAGGGTTATATGCAACCTAAAACAATGGCAATCACAGATAGTACTTAGTATTATTATTATACTATGGGTCTGGTATAGGAACATCATATAAGCTCACAAGGTCTGGGGGTATATCACAGCTAAGAAGCAGGCTGTTTTACATGGACGTCACGGACGGACACAGACTGGCTTGCCCCTAATGCGCCGGTGCCGACGTGCCTCAGGGGGAAGAAGTAGCATGTAGAACTACAAAACTCTTGGTTGTTGTAGTTCTATAGCGCTACTAAACGAAAAGTAAAATTATTTCAAATCTAGGCGGTTTCACAGGACGCATATAACAATAATGTGATGGAGCAAGTAAGGGCAATTCAGAAAGGTAATTTAGAAGCTGATTTAAAATAGCTATTAGAATCTTAAAATTGGTGCCTAAAGAGTAAAATTATACACAATTCGATCACACAACGATAGTAAATAGCTCCCAATATAAAACGAAGCTACTACAAAGTATACATTAATGTGGCGAGAAGAGAGCTATCTATAGCCGGCACAAACCAGCTTGCCAAGTATCGTGTAGAACTGCACAACTCTTGATAGTTGTAGTTCTATAGCGCTACTAAGCAAAAGTAAAATAATTTAAAATCCAGGCAGTTTCACAGGACGACAATAACAATATTGTGATGATGCAAGAAAGGGCAATTCAGAAAGGTAATTCAGAAGCTGATTTAAAATAGCTATTACAATCTTCAAACTGGTGCCTAACAAGCTAAATAATACACAATTCGATCACACAATGATAGTAAAATAGTTCCCAATCTAAAATAAAGCTACTACAATGCATAACATAAAAAAGAGAATATCAATAGTTACAATGTGGACTGAAACGACCTCAGGTTCAGCACAATATCATAAGAAACATGGCAGGTTCAGTATTCATTAATGCCTCCAGGGTCCAATGAGTCCAACTGGTGTATCCAAAATCCTTTGCTACAATTCAGCCATTTGTGGTTGTTTTCATGAGGCTTGAATGTGATGACTTCAAGAGTCTGGATGTGTATCTGTGCAAATTGATGGCGATGTTCAAAGAAGTGTCTCATTACCAGTGAATTCAGATTGCCAGTTTGTATGTTGGACTGGACTGGTGTTGTTGCAACGGATCCTAGCTGTGCGTTTAGACTGTGTGACATAATATATCCCACATGGACACTTAATAGCACAAATAATGGCAGAGGTATTGTAGGGAGCAACATGTTTCAATTTGATTTTTTCGCCTGTTCTAGGATGATACACAACATCTTCCTTAATTTGGTGCAATGCAAACACCACCATACCACAATCCTGGGGTAATTCCGCTGGACCAAGTGGCAGTGACAGTAACTCCCTTTCATGGTATTCTGGCAGATTTACCACCGGAATACCACGGAACTTGTAATGAGGCCCACAGTGTGCACACATTATGCAATGCAATGATCTGTCTTACCTTTGGAGCCATTCTTGCCATCACTCTCGATTGCCAAACTCTGTTTATAACCATTTACTCTGATGATGCCAGACCTTTCAGGGCATTGAGAAACAGATGCACTTTTAGCCAGTATAACCCAGATCTTCCTTCCATTGATATCCAAGTCTTGCCGCTCACGAACATAAACATACTGTATTCCAAGTTAAAGAAATGTAGGCTTCTAAAGTATCACTCTGGGCAATATTTAGTAACAGTGACCGAATATGAAGATAGAAAATACATAATAACAAAACAGAATCAGAATCGGTGTAAACAATAAAATAAAATAGTATATGCATTCATGTCTGGGCCTTCCATGTTCTGCACATCATGGAGATGTAGAAATTGCCAGAGGAAGTCTGCATAGAAAATGTAAATACCTGGACAAGTTTCTTCTTTAATATTCATTTCATCATTAACCTCTCTATTGCTGAGAATCGGCATGTAACGTTATTGACAACATCTTCAAGAAATGTGTTTATAAACAATTGTGCTTGGCAATGCAGAACAATGCATGGAGCAGTAAAGGGATTAGGGGTAAGTACCAATGGCTGTGCAAGGGTTCAGTGTTTAGACAGAATGAACTTTCGACTGGTCCAGAAGGCCACATTTCAGTAAGCCTATTTCCCTGTGACATATCTATATCCCCACAAGCAGAGTCAGTCCATCACATTATTCCCTCTACACACTTGGTCACTGGCAGGTCTTATGAACAGTATAGGTGCCCCAAAGCACCAGTACAGGGATGACATTCAGTTGTGCCTGCATGTATCATCACACACTGATATTCATCCTCCCCAGCGCTGCCTTCATGGGATTGAAACACTTGTGTATAGCCGCGTTATAAATGCCATACCATATCATATCATTGAGTTTTGGAAGGCATCCCGATTTCTAAAATCAAATACTTATAAAATTGATTATTTTATTATTTCATTGCCACATTTTATCATTGCCATTCCTTGGTCCATAATGGTTGACCACATTCCCTTAGGCTTCGATTTGTGTTCTGCCTACTCTTTTACCTTTAATGTAAAAGCAAGGTTACATCAGATAATTGGCAAGTATTCTCTCAGAGACAGCCTGTTTATGAATGTGTCCTCTTTTCACTCATTTGTCATTTCACGATTTGGGAAGCTCTATACTCTTTTGTGGCCTACGGAAATCCACTCAGATGCCTACAAAGAGAGTAAGTCAAGATGCAACTACACAGAAATAATATGATGGGATTGATGGCTTCTATTTCATATGCATTTCAGATGCATTGTTTTCTAGATATAACTATAATATCTATGTTCTATCGCTAAGTCCTCTAAACAGTTTTTTTTAATTCCTAAAGCATATTTAAATTACAAGAAATAGGAAGTTTAATCACCAATTATCATTCGGATTTTAATACCTTAAACACTACAAAAAAACGTGTCTGATATTTTCAAATGCCCATTAATGATTTCCACTTATCATATCCAGAGAAACATCTACCAACTGCCCTAGAAAAGAGCTACAATATTTGACATTGCTATTTGAAATACCAGCTGATGCTGCACCTTTTGCCGATTGTCTCAAGTGACTTCTGGTTGATGTAATGTTTCCCCTATTATGCCTGTTCCCACATAGATACTGACTGCACCTCTCTATTGTCTCCATGGTGCCACTAGAACGTGCAGCCCAAGTTCAAGCTGTTAGCCTAGCTAAGCACCTGGTGACTTTAGTATGGGTGTGTGTGCGGAGCAGTACACAAGAGCTGGGTTGCTGGTTTCTAACACTAAGGCCCTCCAATGCTAAAATCATCATTTTCAATTGGCCTTTTTTGTACTTTATTGCTTTTATATTGATGCTTTTGTGTACCCTTTAACCAATGAAACATAAACATATTATACGAAATATTGACTCAACTTTCGGTTATGCTTGGAGCATAACGCTTTTTTTCTGTAGATCCCAGTCCACAAACCATTGCAGAGGGTTGCCTGACATGTGTCATATGACAATCTCAGCTCAGGAATCTTAAAGTAGATGCCCCAGGACAACATCCCCTGCACCTGAGGTACGCACAGTACAGAAAACACCCAGCCTAGTCTTAAGAATTACAGTAGTGCATGTGTCTGCAACCTGTAGCTCTCATGATGTTTTGGACTCCGGCTCCCATGATCCCATGCAATTCGCTATGCTGCCCACAGCTGATGGGAGATTTAGACCAAAACATTTGGCAAGCCAAAGGATCCAGATACTTGAATGTGTGTCTAGTTATTCTGTATCACATAAAAAGGAACAAGAAAGCCAGGAATGCCCTCGCAAGTGTTGTGTCTTAGTAACACTAAGCAGCATGTTCCACTTAAGCAATATAACCCGAGCGTCGGGGGCATTACCAAGGGTTATATTGCTATTAGTACCCCGGCCCGCAAAAATTGCGTGACCGGGACACTAAAAAAAAAAAGAAAATGGCTGCCACCGTGGAAAGGGAAAACAGAGTCCGTTTTCCCTTTCTATGGCGGCCATCGGGAGCAGACGCGCTGGGAACACAAGTGTTCCCAGAGCGTCCACTCCCGAAAAAGGATCAGAAAGAAGGTAAGTGGGGTTGGGAGGGCGGGAGTGAGATGGGGAGAAAAAAAAACAAAAACATACCTGCGTCCTCGGCGAGGGACGAGGGAAGCCTCCAGCCATGTTGAGGCGCGGAGCGGAGATGGCCCCGCTCCAAGTCTCCACACGGCTGGAGGCTTCCCTCGTCCCCCTGCCGGGGATGCAGGAACAAGAAGGTAAATTGGGGGGGGGGCGGTGGGAGGGAAGGGAATAACAAAAAAGAAAAACTTACCCGAGTCCCCGGCGGGGGCCGAAGGCAGCCTCTCAGCCGTTGGGAGGCTCGGAGCGGGGATGGCCCTGCTTCGAGCCTCCTCATTGGCTGAGGGGCTGCCATGCCCCCGCCGGGAACAATGGCCATGGAATCCCGGCTGAGGAATTCCCGGCCGGGTAACGACCCGGCGAGAGCCAATCAGAATGCATGTTGCATTCTCCTTGGCTCTCGCCGGGTACTAATATGCAATGGCCATACATCTGCCATTTTGTATTTCAATGAAAGAGTACCTAGGTCCATAAGGTTGCAGCGTTTGATAATCTGTTCTCGCTGCTGCCTGCTCTTTCTTTTCTGCTCATCTTCCTTCAATCTCTTTTCTTGGTCCCTGTCTTTCCTATCCTATTTGTCTTGATCTTCCCTTTGCCTAACTTCCTCAATGCTTTTCCCATCTCGCTTGAGTAATATCTGTCCTTCCATGAATTTGTTCTGTACGAGCGTTAGTTCGTCTGCTTTATTTTCTCTCCTTTCCATCTCTAGATCTGTTGTTCTATCTCGGTCGATATATTTGATTGCTCGCTTTTCTCTTCCCTATTCTGTAAAACCTTAAAGATCTCCCCTTTTCTTTTAATCTCCTCTGGACTATCGTCACTACTATAAGCAGGTGGTTCGTAAATCGGATTACTATACCCCTTCGCCGCTTTCAGTTCCTTTAACGGATACAATCCTACGTCTTCCATGGTATCATTGTTTACCTCTGGTGAGGCTAGGGGAGGAGAAGGCTCGAAACCTTCCTATTTACACTGGTTAACCTTCCCATCCTCAGGTGGCGGATCCTCCCTCTCTTCCTGGTTCTTCTAAAGCTCTAAAATAGATAAAGTTTTCTCCAATTTTTTTCCTGTGTACCCAGCACACAGGTATGTGGTCATGTGTTGCAATACTGCTTTTGACAATGAGCCCCCTTGTGGTCATGGCATGAACATCTTATCTGCCGTGCCTCTCACCCACTCTGCACTGTACTGTTTAAGCTTGGGCATGTGTGTACGGATATGGTCTTATCCTGCATCCAAATGGAATCTGGAGTGTCAGGATTCACAATGGAATGTTACTGGTTAGAATGTTTATGTGTGACTGGTGTTCTCTTGAGGGAGTTGAAAGATGTAGCCTGAGAGAGAGGATACCGGTGCTTGTCTATGAGATCTGGACTTTACCATCTGATGAATAATGACTCTAGAAACTGGATGTTATGCTTGGAAACAGATTAAAGAAGTTACTCATCCACACCTTGATGTCAGAGTCATGTTGCTAAAACACAGAACTCCACAATGTGTTTTGGCAATGTCTTACATGAATGCATTAGAGGAGTAATGTCTCCCATTGTGACACGTCTCAATTTACTGTCAATACTTACCAGCGTTTACAAACCAATTTTTATGAAAACATATATATGAGCGTGCTCCAACAATCGCTGCTCAAAACCTCTGCTTTCAATAATCTCAGTCTTCCTCTGAGTCGGTACCGACAGTTTCTCTATATAGACGCTATATCTCCTTTACCCTTTATCAGTTCTCTTCACACAATTGTCTCTATTCGACTCCTTAATATCCCATAAATACACACAGACAGACTAGTTGACTCTTCACATTTATCCTCAGTGATCACCCCTTTTATATCTGCCCCTAATAGTACCCTGATCACAGGATTTGAATTGTCATCTTGTACAGCCCTGTCCGATACATGGCCTTGTTTATTTCGACAAAAGTATATGTCAACTCCTTCTAAAAGCCCTTATGTTAGGATTCCCGGGTCTTCTCTCTCTCACTTATTTTCACACCAAAATGCACTAGTTACTTTTCCCTGTTACTTTTAAACTACCCGTTACTTTTAAACTACCACAATCCCATCCACTCAGTTTGCCATTTCCCTTAGTCTATTCAGCATTTGCTCGTTCAGCTTGAGGCCTTGGTATCAACTCCCCCCTCCAATCCACCACTTTTGCCTTCCATCTGCAAAGCGGCTGTACAAACCAAGAGGGATTTCGTCAAAGAGGGACTCGTCCCACCGTCTCAATTTTCTCGCAAGAATTCTATATCGGCTGATCTCCTCAGGAAACCTCGCAATCTTCTGGCTAGAAGTTGAGGGTACTCAATCGTCCGACTGGTCGATGGGTCTTGTTACCAAACCATCCAACATGCTACCAAATAAACCTGTATGGTCCTTTTACTTAAGATAAAACATTGTGCGATGGATGGGATGGAGAATAACTCTCACACCAAATAAGAAGACCGACTCAGGAAGTTGGCAAAGTGTCTGTTGTATTATGATGGGCCTCATTACGACCCTGGCGCTAAGTGAAAAACGATGGCGGTAAATGGTTACCGCCATCGTTTTCCGCCAGGTCCGATCATGACCCGTGACGGTTAACTACGATGCCATTAGCGGCATCGTAGTTAACGCTGCCGCTAACTGCGCTAAGGGTGCACGCACGCGACCGCCCACACCGTACTTAGCGCCATGGCGGAAAGGTACGCAAATGCCGACCCAAGCGGACATGCACCTAACGCCATCACCCAGCCCGTTAAGTACCTTACCGCCATGGTGCTAATAACGCCATCGCGAACCAACCGTAAAGGGCCATGTTAAGTGAATGCAGCTGCCACAGGTGCACAGAAACAGCACAGGTGAAGGCAATACAGACTCAGGAAGTACAAAAAGAGCACACCCCACCCCTTCCCACACCCAGTCACACTCTGCAATGATACCAATACGACTAGCAATGTTGGTGCTGGAGGACCTGATAGCAATGCATGTGCTACAACAGCAACAACAACAACAACAACAACAACAGGCAGCACAGAGGAGACGCAGGAGGAGAAGGAGGGCAAGGCAGGCCCAGTAAGCCCCACCAGCACAGCCAGTGCCACCACGCAGGCAGCCCCCAATCCCACGCATCAGAGCCAATCCATTCAACCTCACTGCTCAGCAGATCCACACCCTGTACCGTTTGGACCGGGACACCATCACCGCCATCGTAGACATGACACACAACGACATCATGATAGAAACTCCAACCGCCATCCCCCCCTACTGAAGGTAGTGTCTGTACTCCACTTCCTGGCCACAGGCACCTACCAGCACACAGTGGGGCACCTGCATGGCATTTCACAACCATTATTCTCACGAACACTCATCCAAGTGCTCGATGCCCTCCTCAAGCACACAGACGACCACATCTCATTACCACGGACTGGCCAGGAGATTGCAAACACCAAAGTGGGTTTCCATGCACTAGACGGCATACCCGGTTGCATTGGTGCCATCGACTGCACCCATGTGGAATTGGTAGTTCCACGTGCCATGGAGGTACCGTACCGCAACCGGAAACAGTTCCACTCAATCAACGTGCAAATGGTCTGTGACTCCAACAAGATCATCACACATTGTTGTGCCCGATTCCCCGGATCAACCCATGATTCTATGGTCCTGAGGAACTCCACAATACCACGCTACATGGAGCGACATGCAGGGCCAAGATCCTGGCTACTCGGTGAGTCCAATGTCATGGAAGTGGGCAGGTGAATGACGTACCGATGCATACTCCACCTGGCTGAAAGGGGGGGGGATGCATACTCCACCTGGCTGAAAGGGGGGGGATGCATACTCCACCTGGCTGAAAGGGGGGGGATGCATACTCCACCTGGCTGAAAGGGGGGGGGATGCATACTCCACCTGGCTGAAAGGGGGGGGATGCATACTCCACCTGGCTGAAAGGGGGGGATGCATACTCCACCTGGCTGAAAGGGGGGGGATGCATACTCCACCTGGCTGAAAGGGGGGGTGCATACTCCACCTGGCTGTGAGTAACACAGAGAACGGAGACAGAGGACGGGCACTCACAATGCACACAACCCCTCTGCATACATTGGGTGATGGCATGCAAAACAGGCCATGGGAGCCATGAGCATATAGTGGTAGCATTGTGTTAATCAATTAGTGCATGTAGAAGTGAGCCAAAGTAACAGTTGGATGCAAGCCATGGTGGAACATCATGTTCTTGATCAGACAACATGACTGACACATACATTCTCGCCTACATACAGGTGATGCAGGCTATCCCCTGAAGAGGTGGCTCCTTACACCAGTCCGGAACCCGCAGAACCAGCACGAGGAGGACTTCAACCGTGCACATACACGTACTCGTGTGGTCATAGAGCAGACATTCGGCCTATTGAAGGCACGGTTCCGAAGCCTCAGCAGGTCTGGTGGGGCACTCCTGTATGGCCATGAGAAGGTGGCAAAGATCGTCATGGCATGTGTCATGCTACACAATATGTGCGTCAGACGGAATGTGCCCCTGCCCCCTGACGCAGAACTGCAACCACCTGACGATGAGGATGAGGAGGGTGCAGATGGGGCGGCACCCCATGGAGGAGGCGATGCACAGGAGGGGCGTGCAATGCGCCAAAGTATCATCGACCACTGCTTCTAGCACACACGGCTGGTGTGTATCACATGGTGACTGCACTTGGGGCACTGTGTGGCTCTGGGACATGCACACTGTGGACTGTACACCAATAAAGCACACATACGCAATGAAAATGTCCACACAATTCTTTTTCGGAAAGAAAAAAGTGTATTCAAACTATGAAACGTCGTGACACACCCCCTCCCACCTCCCCCCTGCACACCCCAACACACCCCCCCATCTCCCCCCTGCACACCCCAACACACCCCCCCACCTCGCCCCTGCACACCCCAACACACCCCCCCACCTCCCTCCTGCACACCCCAACACACCCCCCCACCTCCCCCTTGCACACCCCAACACACCCCATGTAGGTGTCAACAGATGCCTGTGACAGTGGCCACAGGCCGTCACAAGCCCCCTCTCCCGGCCCCCGGGGCACCCCTGGCTGTGGAGCGCAGGTTACGTCCGGCACGTCGCACGGGGCTGCTCTGTGCAGAACTGGCAGTGGAGGATGTCCCTGCCTGCCCCCGTGCATGCACGTCCTGTAGGGTGTGGGTGTGCTCAGTGAGCGCACGACGCAAGGCGGCAAGTTCAGCACAGATGTCCCTGGACATGGCCTGCATGGCATCCCTCAGGGTGGCAGTGCTCTGCGCTACTTCGGCCCTTAGGGTCTCCGTGGCCTGTTCAATGGTTGCCCTAGCCCCCACACATTCCGCGGCATGCTCAGTCAGCATCGTGGACAGTTGTTGCTGCCGTTCTGTGATGTCCTCGAGGGACTGCTGCCCCTGCTGGCCCATGGCCAGTGCTGGTGGTGTGATGGAGGGGCTGCTCCCTTCCTGTGGAGTGAGGACTGGGCATGGGGTGGAAGGCCACTCCTCTACCTCTGTGTGCCCCTGTGTGTGATCCTCATGGGGGCTGGCGTCTGAGAAACAGGGGGAATGTAGGAGGTCAGTGGGGCTTCTGACCTCGTGCTCCATGTCTGAGTCTGAACATGCAGCTATTGCAGCTGTCTCACCGATGTTGCTGCTGGCCGCTGACCCGGTGCCTTCTGTTGCAGGCAATGTCGGTAGAGGTGGAGCAGCTGCTGCTGGCCTGCTGCCTACAGGGGTGCTTGCCGGTGGGACGTCCGGTATGCTCGCAGTGGGTCCTGCTTGTTGTGGGGTCTGCCTCACTGCAGCTGAGGTTGAGGGTGCGGGGACGGTATTGATGGCCTTCTTGGCTCTCTTCGTCGCAGGGGTGTCCTGGTCCTCGGGGTGTGAATCTTTGCCTGTGGTGGAGCAAAGGAGGGAGGGCGTTATTGATGGGTCTGCGGACTTTGGAATGACAATGATTGACATTATTCTGGTCAGTAGATGAGGCAGATTTCAGGCAGGGCCATGCAGGTTGTCTCCTTTTAGTGTGGAATGTGGATGCAGGTATGCGGGTGCCAGCAGTGTATACAGGGTGGTGCTCGCATGTGGCTATGGGCAGTGTTGAAATGTGTTGCATTTACACTGTAGGGCAACCTTGTGCTACACATGAATGGACTGCAGTGACTATGGCATGTCTTGTTTGAGGCACCTACCTTCATCGCCTGATGTCGGAGCTCCCCTTTCCATCCCTCCAATGCCTTCAATGGATTCCATGCCAATCGTGGTTGCACAGATCTCCTACCACGGTTGTAGTTTTAGTGGGGATTCCGACCCTCCACCGGTACCCAGGGCAAGGTTGCGGTTTGCAGAGATGACAGCTCTGACCCGTATGCGTAGGTCATCCCAGCGCTTCCTGCACTGCTGTGGGGTGCGGGGTACGGTCCCCACCGCGCTGACGCGCTCGGCCACCAGGGCCCAGATGGCCTTCTTCTTCGCTATCGCTGTCCTGGTCATTTCCGGGGAGAAAACGACACCTGCGTTGTCTTGCAGGGTCTCCGCAAGCATGCAGAGTTCCTCCCGGCTGAATCTCTCCTGGCGCTGGCGGTCACATGCCTTCTTTACAACTTTTGGCATTTTCGGGTACTTGGATGGGTGGCTGATTGTTTGGGACAGGTGTCAGGGTTGGGTCTGGTGTTGTTCGGTAGGATGGCAATGGATTGTGTTTTTAAAGATGGCCGATGTGCTATTTCCCGTTCCGGCGCGATGACGCTATTTCCGGTTCAGCTTTTTACGGCCATCGCAAATTACGGTGGCCGCTAATTACGGTGGCCGCTAATTACGGTGGCGGAGGTGCACCTTGCTCGCTTTACGATGCCGGTAGGGGCCTTTTCCGCCATGGCGTTAATTGCATTACCGCCATGGCGTAATGCTCGTGCGCGATGGGTCGTAATGTGGCGCTCTTTACGCCATCGGCCCACGGCGTAAACGCTCATTACGCCATGGCGGTAATGACGGAAGATTACCGCCTGGGTCGTAATGATGCCCGAAGTGTCTAAAACACAGAGTACAACAGACATCAACAGTCGTTACACAACATGGTCTAAACACATTTCATAAAAAACATTTTTTTAGCAGAAATTCATCATACGTGACGTCACACTACGTGACAAACTTGAAAAACCTACATGGGACTGTGATTGGACTAAGGGGAGTATCGAAGTATACTTTCTATAAGGGATCGTATTGTGATTGGGTCTTGAAATGAACTGACGCTGTCTCAGGTAAGTTGAACGTAGTTTAATTATATAGAGCCCCCACGGAGCAAACCACACTCTGTCCCTCTGTTCGCCAAACGTCTCATCTCAAGTGGCAACTCGGCTTAGAATGTAACACATGCAACTCTCTACACATCTTCCCCTCCAAAGAAAAAACACTAAGAAGCACAAAACCAATGAAAGTAACCAAAACATCCTACAACCTAAATAAATCTTACTTAACAACTAGAAAAGGATGAACAAAACATACGAGAAATTAAAAGGAAATTAACATCTGCATTCCCAGAAATAATCACATAAGAGACAAATAATTGAAGTTGTAATGAATAAATCACATCTAACATTCATAATCTCACATCCACACAGGCTGTGATCTTATCCTGTGAGAACTCTCTACATTCAAGTCCTCTTCAACCACAGCACTCGAACTGCCATTATCAGCACGCAAAGCTCCCCTTCCACTCTCCTCTTCTGAATTAAAAGCTCTTGCTAATCTTCCTTTTGACCACACTTCTCCCCCTTCCAAGATGACCACACTCTTTCTTACTGCACAAATCTTCTTCGGACCTAGGAACATACTTTGTACACATTTATTCACCAACCTGGGATTTTTAACATAGACCATCTCCCCAATCTTCCACTCACGATCCTTCACACCCTTTTGGCATCAAACAACTCTTTGTTTCTTTCCTGACTCATGTTGATAAGCTTCATAATCCGATCCATATCTACTTGAACAACTCTGGCCATCCCTAGCCATCCTGGACAAAGCCTCGTCCCAGATTCTCTACCTTTAATGAACACAAACTGAGAGACTCCTGTCACCGAATGTGACGTAGTTACATAGTTCCAAGTTAACAGATTCAACACTTTCCCTCCAAGGCTGTCTCAACCTCATGGCCATTTGCAAACCCCCTTTCAAATATCTTTTGACTCTTTCTACAAGACCATTAGCCTTAGGATTATACAGCGCTGTCCTAGTGTGTTTCATTCCATAACTGGTTAGAAATCTCCTCATAGCCTCTGAAACAAATTGTACCCCATTATCTGACACAATTTCAGCGGGCACTCCTTCTTTAAGAAAGACTCTCTCAAGAAACATAATCAATTCCTTGGCCGTGGCTTCTTTGTCAGCTTCCCACTCAATCCATTTAGAGTGAAAATCCACCACAACAAACAAAAATCTCAGACCTTCACCTAATCCCACTATCGGACCCATAATGCCCACCGCTAACTTGGTCCAAGGCTGGTCTGGTATGACATTAGGGACCAATGAGCTTCTCTCATGACCCTGCTTTTGTCACAAGTCTGACAAGCCATACAATCCTTGACATACCACTCCGCCAACCTGTCAATCCCTGACCACCAATTACTCTGCTGAAGTTTCCTTTTCATGGCCCCTTCCCCTGGGTGTCCCTGATGCACAAGTTCTACTAAAGTGGATCTGAGAGATTCTGGAGGAACCACACAACATCCCTGCCTCAACCTGCCCTCATACAAATTCAATTCTTCCTTAATATCCCACCACCCATTGAACCTCCTATCTAACTCCTTCCTATCCGGCCATCCCATCACAGTCCACCTTTTGATCAACTTGAGGTCCTCATCCAAATCCTCTTCCTGTACCCACCTTTCCTGACTAACAGCACTTTGCACCTCTGCTACCACTTACTCCTCCTCCTCCACAGCCTTGTCCCCTACTATTTTCCCAACCGGTAGCCTGGACAGGCAATCCGCCACCACATTCCTTTTCCCAGGTAGGTAACTCACATCAAAATGATAATTTTGGAGTCCTACACCCCACCTACTTATCCTAGGGGAACCCCTAGCCCATCTTCCGCTTTCAAATAGTTGCACCATGGGTTTATGGTCTGACCAGACAGTGAATCTTCTCCCCCACAAAAGATATTTAAAGTGGACAATATCCCAAAACAGTGCTAACGTTTCGCTTTCAATAACAGAGTACTTATACCCTGCACCTCTCAGTGCCCCATAGGCAAACGCAATGACTCTCTATGTGTTGTCCTTGTCATATTGTACTAATGTCACCCCCAAACCCAACATGCTGGCATCAACCACCAAGACACTCCTGTCCCTGGGATCGAACCTTCCAATTGAGGGTGCCTCGCTCACCGCCTGTTTAATACAATCAAAAGCTGCATCACACTCTGAAGTCCACTCAAACCTTGCGTCCTTCTTAAGCAGCATTCTCAGGGGTGTGGACACCCTGGCAAAGTCCTTCACAAATCTATGATAATATTCAGCTAACCCTAAAAACGATATTACTTGATATTTATCTATTGCCACTGGCGCACCCTTCACCACCTCCACCAGATTTCTCTTAGGTCTCACCCCCTGCTTGTCAATCTCGTGCCCCAGATACTCCACTCTGTCAACCGCAATCTTATATTTGCTTCTCCTCACGGTCAACCCAGCCTCACTCAATCTGCTTAACACTTGTGTCAGAATCTCATCATGTTCTCTCATGGAGTTTGCATATATTAACATATCATCTTGAAACACAATATTATCTACTCCATCCATTATAGTTTCCATCGCTCTTTGGAATACGGCCGCTGCCGAGGCAAGCCCGAACGGCATTCTACAATATCTAAATGTTCCAAAGATTGTTATAAACGCCGTAAGGTGTTGACAGTCTTCCTTCAAGGGAATTTGATGATATGCCTGAGAGAGATCAATCACTGAAAATACTTTTGCATCATTAAGCATTGACAACTTGTCACCAATTATCTGCAAGGGGTGTCTATCTATTAAAATGTTCCTATTGACATCCCGCAGATCCACGCAGAGTCTTATGTCTCCATTTGATTTTGCAGCAACCACCACCGGTGACAACCATTCTGAACACTCACTGTTCTCTATGATACCCTTCTGCAATAACGACTCAATTTCAAGTTTCAGTTCATCGCTTAGATCGTGAGGCACTGGCCTCACCTTGTGCACCTTAGGGATGGCACCAGCCTTCAAACGAATCTCATCCTCAAAACCTTTCAACATCCCCAATTCCTCTTGAAATACCATCGGAAATTGCTTCTCCCATTTGTCTCTCAGCTCAGCAACTGCAATCGGTTCTTCTGCACTTGCTTGTATTCTAATTCCCATTTTACGCTGTTCGCCCCAACCCAGGAGAGACGAACCTTCTTGAGTGACATACACTTCTGACTCACAGCTTCTCCCTTTGTATATTATGGAAGCTTAGAACTTCCCTAAAACTTCAATTCTCACATTACCATAAGCATATGGTTCTATTTTGTGCTAATTTTATTGTCTCACATCACCTTGCATACAATATTCAAATGTTCTCCTTGACATGAGCGTCCAAGTTGAACAACTGTCCACCTTCATTGTTACCACACTACCGTTGACCATAAACACATCCATTGGTGCACCTCCCTTATGTGAAACCTTTGATACTTCCAGCACGTGCTTGGCCAGAATGCCCTGCATCACCACCGAATTCTCCTCCTGTTCAGGTATTCTTCCGCCAGATTCAATATTTTGCACCTGCCCAGATTCACGACAGACTCTCGCGAAGTGTTCCTTCTTCTTGCACTTCAAACATGAAATGTTCCTCGCAGGACAAAATAAACTGGTAGATAAGTGGCGGCTGCTCCCGCACTTATAACATTTGACTTCCTTGCTAGGGTTTACTCTGCGAAACCCCTTCACAGCAGCTACTTCTCCTTCCTGCTTGTCGCCTTTCATAGATGACATATACTTGTGGGTTTGTCCCATGCTCCTTGTTGTTTCTACAGCCGTCTCCAGCAACACATCCTTTGACAAAAGTCTTCAAATTATTGGTACATCAAACTAGTTGGTCACGTATAAGTGAGTCTGTTAGCGGTCCAAATTCACATGTATGACTGAGGGACCTCAAAGCTGCAATAAAATTCTCCACCGGCTCCTGTTGATCCTGTGATCTTTGAAAGAATCTGTGTCTCTCGAATGTAATGTTTTTTTAGCTTCAAAATGAATTTCTAACTTTTTCTCCACCACAGAGTATTGATCTAAGTCCCCTTGGCCCTCTTGTGGCGATTCAGGTAATCCATCATAAACGCTCTGACCTTCAATACCCAGATTGTGGAGCAATATCGCCTATTTTCTTGCAGGGGCAAACTCCCCCCCCCCCATAGCAACCAGGTAAGTATCAAATAGTCTTTTCCATCTGTCCCACCTTATCGCCAGTGTGCCCAGTTCTGACTAAAAAGGTGAGGGTGGGGACATACTTGCTGCCGCCATTGTTATAGAGAGTTGTGCTTGTGCTCTGTGATGATTAATGAAATTTCCACCAAAGTCTGTTTTGATGTTTCTTATCCTGTAACTATCTTTATGCCAACATCCTTGTTTGTTGCCAGACAAGTGTGTCTGCACTTACATGTTCCCTTTTAAGTCTTTTCCTTCCCACTGCACGTTTGCAGGGCCTTGTCCTAAACCTGCTTAGTCCATAAGCAGTATTACGTGGCGATTGGGCTTGTTTTTTCCATACAAGGACCCTCGCCTAATGAGAGACAGAGTGCCTTTCAGATAAGTGGACCTCCCCCAAGGGGTGTGCCCTTCTATATCCCCCCTTTCCTCCTCACCTCGGCATCCAATGAGGAATGGGGTGGGCGGATCCAAAACAGGATCGGCTGAGCCATCACTGCAACACCAGTTGAGCGCTCGCTGCAGGGCTAGGGAGACCGTCCCCCTTCAGCGCCACTCCACACATCTGGTGGTGACACCCCGATCGGTTGCGGTCCGATCCAGGCTCCGATGCGGAGGCGCCTGCTCTGCTCCTGCTCCGCTTTCGTTGCTGCCTGATCAACCACGCAGGCAGCGGGGCCCCTGCTGCTTGTGCTACGTGGCGGGCTCACCTTGTCACCACTTAAATGAACTGACGCTGTCTCAGGTAAGTTGAACGTAGTTTAATTATATAGAGCCCCCACAGAGCAAACCGCACTCTGTCCCTCTGTTCGCCAACCGTCTCATCTCACGCGGCAACCCTGCTTAGAATCAAACAAGGGTTGTCGTGTGGCCGCAGCGAGGCGCAGATAGAACGTGACACATGCAACTCTCTACAGGTCTCTAGTCAGGTGGACAACTCATGCCCTCCCTTCATGCAAGTCATCCTTGACAGTAATTTAGTAAACAGTATATCATTGGCTCTCAAACTATAAGGCCCTTCGGTATATGGCCTTCTACAATTGGCTGGCACGCTTGTACCCTTCTGGAACATATGATTCTCTAGCAGCACGTAAGCTGGTACCCCAGGTGCTGGTGGTTGGACTTGACTGTCTCTTCACACACAATTAGCCCATCATCTCTCATCACTCATGCCGTCTACCATTCAGATTGTCTTTGAACTTGGTAGATTTTCTTCTCTGTGAATATAAGGGAGTGTGAGCACATTCTTATTAAGGTTTGCAGGCTTAAATGCCCACATCTATTTCCATCTTGGACTCACTTGATCAGAGACTGTGAATCGGCCCATTTTATAGCATTTATATGTACTGAAATAAAGAAACTTGGCACTCATGGTGTTATTCCTTTGCAACTTAATAAGGGATGCCTCAGCGTCTCACATTCACTGTTCTTCAAGGACTGATAACCAGTTTTGCTGCTTTTAGCCTTTGACACCAGGCCAAACAGTCTTCCTTTGGTCCATCTTCGAGTCTCAGCTTATTTCTTTGCTGCGACACACACACACAGCTATCAATCCTTCATTCGCCACGGGTCCAGTTTACTAAAGTTGTGACATTGACAGGCCGATTCATGGAATTAATGTGCGCTGAAGTTTTCGGCGCAAGTGTGCGAAAGCATGCGAATCGCAGTGCAAGTGCGAAAATCGCAGCGAAATCCACACACAGCGATTCATGGAAGTCTGTGCGCGTGTAAATCCCTGGATGTGCGCTAAAATTCTTCGTGGCGCACGCTGGCGCACATGTCTCCAAACAGCGTGCGCTAAGCGCACAGCGAAAGCGCACATAGCGCAGCGCACATAACAAAAGTAGGCGGAACAGGGGGCGTAACACGCGGAATGAGGAACAATGCGTGAAAATGTGGGCGTCACGGGGGAAGTACAGGAGGCAAATGCGCAGAACGCCCACACGCGTGTCTACAACACGTATTCATGGAATCAAACGGGTCTAATACGTGCACCAAAAAAGACGCGCTAATCCGGAAACACGTACGCCACCAGGAAGCAGGCATATGTGGACCCGTGCAGCATAAAAGTGTGCGCAAACAACAAACAAGCTCAGACGCCAAGATGAATATACTGTTCCTAGCAGCAGTGGTCGTGGGATACCGCAGGAGGAGGAGGAGGATAGTCAGGCCCAGAATTTTTACACCCAGAACCAGCCTTTTTGGGATGCCTGATGACCAGGTGTATGGGAGGTACAGGTTTCCACCTCACATAATACTCGACCTGGTGAGTGAGTGGGAGGATGACCTCACATCACCCACCCTGTGCTCCCAAGCACTCAGCCCCCTGGAGAAGGTCCTCAATGTACTGCACTTCTTGGCCACTGAATCATTTCAGCGGACAAGTGCTATAGTGGGGGGGGGTGTCACAGGCCACGCAGTCACGCTTGCACATATACCTGCCCAGAACACCTGCAGAAAGGCAGGCTGCCGTCCAGGATTTCTACGGGGTGGCACAATTCCCCAAAGTGCTAGGTGCCATTGATTGCACCCATATGGCTCTACGTCCCCCCATGGCATCTGAGCACATCTATAGAAACCGCAAGCACTGGCATTCCATCAACGTCCAGGTAGTATGTGATGCCAAGGGAATCATCACCTCAGTATATCAGTATATACCAACTATCCAGGGTCCACCCATGACAGTTTCATTTACAGAATGTCAACCCTAAACCGGGACCTAGAAGCTGGGCGGCATGGCGATAAATGGCTGCTTGGTGAGTATAAATGCCACTGCACATGCATACATGTCAGATACTGAGTGATGTCACAACCCCACTAATGATACCCATCACCACCTCCCCAGGGGACAGTGCCTACCCTCTGAGCACCCACATGATGATGCCAATTCGGAACCCCACCATGCCCCCCGAGGTAAGATACAACACAGCCCATATTGCAACCCGGGGCATAGTGGAGCGCACACAGAGTGCTCAAGTCACACTTTTGCTCTCTTGACCGCTCTGGTGGGCAGCTGTTATATGCTCCCCCAGTAGTGTGCAGTATTATAGTGGCAGTATGTGTCTTGCACAACGTTGCAACACGCCGGGGCCTGCCGGTGGACATGGTGGTGCCCCACATCCCCAACCACATGCACGCCCGCTGCACATGGGAGGGGAAAGGGCACGGGGTGAGGCAGCCCGTACGCAGCTGGTGGCTAATTACTTCACATAAAATCACACCCCTGTGGAGTGCACACAGCCCTGGCACATACCAGCTGACAATCAATGATGATGACATAAGGGACACTCAACTGTCACAACCATACCATCCTGAGATTGGTCACCTGGAAGTGTTACATTGTGTGCATCCCTACCTACCCAAACACTACCAATGCTGTGTCATCAAAAGACATACATCTATGCTGCTAAATTCATTACCCCCTTGCTAAATACAACATGAGAACAGCGCCATGTCACCCAACTCCTCCCCAGCTCCACCACCAAACACACCATGGCATGTCATGCAATGTGAAAGCAAACAAAGCAATGCACAAGACCTGACACAAGTGTCACAAAGTACACTGTCCCTAATGGAAACTGCCCACACACAATATGCTCCCAGAAATGTATAACTAACAGCACACATTACCAAATACTTATCACCAACACAATTCTGCAACACACCATGGAAAAAAGCAAAAACATGACAGTACTAAGTTCAAGTAGTGATAGTCTTACAACCTGAATACGGCAGCACATCGACCCCTTCCAACTTTAGAGTGTTGCTGCCACGCAAATGTCTCAGTATACAGCATAGAACATGAACTGCATCTGCAAAGTAGATGGTCTTGTGAAGACATGAGGAAGGAACCTGCAGATTAGGAGGAAGACATGGATGCACAAGCACATATCAATACACCATGCAGTGTACAATACAACAACAATATCAACTAGGGATGTCTACACAGTATTGACTACAGACTGCCCACACAGCTCATGGGAGCCCAACATCACTGTGTAATTCACTGTCACTTGGTCACACCCTTTGCAAGCCCATGGAAACGGGAAGCAAGAGGGGAGTGTGTCTCAGGAACCCAAGCATCTAACCCAAACTCAGGACAAGCCTGCATGTGCCCAGCCGGAATACAGTGGATGCTCACGGGAGCCACACAAGGCAACACACTGTAAAAAAAAGCAAAAATGGCCATGTGGGGTAAGGGGGAGTGGGGGAGGCCACCCAAGAGGTTTGAGGACAGGGTGCACACCAACACCCACCTGCATGGATGTTGCAAAAAAAAAAAAACTCCTTGGGCTCATGGCCTGCACGGCTATGCCATTGTGGGAGAACTGCTGTCGCTCTGCTCATCCTCTGCTGCTGCACTATGGGAGGCAGCCCACGCAAAGCCCTGGTATGGTCCTCCATGGCAGCAAGCATGCGGGTCTGGAAGGTCTGATTCTGGAGGATTAAAGTGCGGAGATCCCCATGCAACACATCACGGGTTGTCTGCATTTCTGCCCGCATAGCCTCGCGTGATGCCCGGATCTCCTCACGTGTTGCATGCAGCTCAGCTGAGAGCGAACGTGTGAGCTGCTCCAGCTGCTGTTCTGCCCTAACATTTCGGGAAGCCTCAAGTTCAAGCAGACTCTGCCTGAGGTTATGGAGTTCCACGCTCAGGGCTTCCCTGTGGCCCTGTGACTCTATTGATATGGATTCGAGCAGAGTCTCCAGTGCCGCCCATCAGTCCCTGTTGGATGCCAACATGTCTTCCCTGTGTGATTGGCAAATGGAGTCTGTTGCCTGCTGTTGTTGCTTCATCTGCCTTTCAGGGGGGATAATGGAAGTGGCCAACCTCTCCATTGTCTGAGCCATTTCTACATTCCATTTCTACTGATGCTGCCTGTTGGGTTGCCATACCGTACATGGAGTTTTCCCATACAGTATTGCCTGGTGGCGCACGGCCACCGCGTCGATGGGCACCACACCTGTTTGGGGCAAGGCGATCTGCACCTTTCTGTGCTGGCACTGCATGAGGCTGCAGGACTGCATTCCCCCTCAGATCTGCTGGCCCAGGAACAGGATCAGATGATGTGGAGTGTGACCCTGCCTCCGTAACCGCCAAAGCCGGACCTACCAACACTGACATCCCCATAGAGGGTTCTACCCCTGGTCCAGGTGGTTTGGACAGAACAGGATCCCTGCCAGAAAAACTTACCTGCGACGGCACATAAGTCTCATCATCCGACTCAGCACCTGGATAGAGGTCTGGGGAGGAACACCCAGAGACACCCCTGGACAGTATGGTCTGCAGTAACATTGGATTTTCACCCACCACCACACCACGTCCCCCACTGGTGCCCGGTCGTGCCTGAGATTCCTCCTGGGTCTGCACCATCTCCTCAACCTCAACAGCACCAAGTGCATCATCACCTGCAAAAAAATGAAAGACAACAAATGGAAACAGGCATGAGCAGCATAGCACACACATAGGCCGTGACAAGCCAGAGATCCAGTACATGATTTCCACATATCCCACATGACTATTACCCTGCCATGCATGCTCTGTCAAAGAGTTGGAAGTGGAGTCAAAAAGGCAGACACTGGGGAGAGCAAGATGGAAAAGCAACACATTTGCAGCATGTTGGGTATCACTGGTATCACACATCAGGCTGTGAGTGGCATGTCCAATACACATACATGACACATGCCACCACACAGATGTCATGTAGCATAGCCACGGTAAATTATAAAACTACAGCAATATGTCAGTGAATGAGTACTGTCACACATCCATGTCACATTGACATGATACGAAGATTGATGCTGAATAGTGTTGCAAAATATGCATGCAACACACTGAAACACATCCAGTGTCCAATAAAACAATCATTGTAGGCTGATCAATGGTTGGTCACTTTAACATTACAGGAAACATCTTCCACATGCAAACAGGCCCTAACAAAAATGTTCTGCAGCCCAATACTCCATCGGCCTGAATGGTGTAATCATTAACATAAGCATGTAAAATAGTGGCCCAGTGTGGGCAGTAAACAATGACCGAAGCATATCACATATGTTGCAATAGGGCAGAATAATGCGTAGCAAAAATGGGAGAGTGGAAACAATCAGCCTGAATGAACACTTACAAAATCTGAACAATGTAGTTGCAAGATGACAGTTCAAGGTAAAGTGCCATAATGTGGGCCTAATTGGCAACTGTGGGCAGAAGGGATACAGTCATACCCAAATCCAAGGCACGTGAATGTATGGGAGGAAGCAAATGGGTGACCCAGAACACTCAGGAGTACACACCCTCACCTGGCACTCAATCAGAACCCGTCACCCAAACAACATACACATGGATTACACACACAAACACTCATGGGCACTCACCGGACAATGCGTCGTAATCAGGTACATCTCCCACACCTTGGATCTGTTCCTCTGTGACTAAGGTCCCAGCAACAGACTCATGTTCAGTGAGTTCATTGTCCTCTTGTGGAGACCCACCGCCAGTCACCAGAGTAGCGACATGATTTGAGGCCAGCTTGTTCTTTGCTCTGCGTTTCAGGTCATTCCACCGCTTGTAGCAATCATCAGCTGTGCGTCTCACAAATCCAAGGGCCCTTATGCGGTCCGTGATGGTCTGCCAGTGTGCCCTACATTGACAAGGTGCGGTCTTGCACCCTGCAGTCACCAACATTTCGCAGCTATGTGCCGACACATAGCTTACAACTGCATCAAGTTTGGGGTCATTAAAGGTAGGCTTCCTTGACGTGCCGGACTGTGTAGCCGTGTCTGGGGTCTCAGCCTGTAGTGCCAGAGCACCCTTCTTCCTCTTCTTCAAAGGTGGAGCAGAGCCTGAGTGGCTTGCGCCGCTCTGGTCAGTAGGGGCAGAAGCGCAGGTGGACTGGGTACTGGGAGTGTGCGAAGGCACAATGACCATAGGTCTTGGTGCAGGCATTGGCTGAAGTGTGATGTTGGCAGGGGCAACATCAGTTTGATGGACCAGGACCGACACTGTCCCGGCTGGGAGACTCAGAGCTGGGGTGGATAGAGCTGCAGCTGCCCCTGCAGCCTCCCCACCCTGTCTACTTGGGGCAGCAGATGACATTGCTGCCCCAGATCCACGTGGCCTGGTGACACCAACTTGCACCGACACATGTGGCTTAGACTTGCTGACCTGGATGTAAGCCTGGGAGACATCCTGTGCTGGATCAGGTGCCACAATGGGCTGGTCCAACAAGGGCTGAGATGGGATGGTGTCAGCCACGTTTCCCTCAACCATGGGGGGGGCATGGGTGTCCCTGATTGGTCCTCCACACATGGGGGCCTAGGGGCACCCTGCAAATCCTGGCCACGTCCCCTACCACGCCCACCACGGCCACCTTTTGGAGGTCGGCCACCTTTGCCTCCCTTACCGCTAGGTTGCCTCCCAACCATGGCACTGATGTTGTTGTGCGTATGGGAGTTGCAGTAAACAATTGTCCTGGGCAATTGGGGGTGAAAGGGGTAGGGTACTAGATGGAATTCGTACCCTAGTGCTCTAGCAAGGCTGTCTGTGACCCCTGGGGGAAGATGACGGGTCATGCAATGCACAGGCACCCCAAAAACAAAAATTAATGTGCATGCAACCCCTCGTAGTCCATGTGCGTGGAAAAATTAACCTGCACTACGCTGTGACACCCAGAAACACAAAAACAAGTGTACGCGTGTTACACACAGCCTACAATGACCTCTGAAGGGGTACGCGACACACTGGGCAAGCACAGTTGGTAAATGCGTGCGTGACTCACCATCTGCCTGGAAAAAGAACGTGAAAAAAAGCGTGTGTGCGCGTAGGCAACACCCCCGTCAAAAGAAGAACTGTACGCTGTCTGAGGAGACAGGACAAAAGAAGAAGTGAACGCTGTTTGAGGAAACAGGAACAAAAAAAATAAAGAATGCTGTCAGAGGTAATAGGGAGTATGAACTTGAAACGCTGTGAAGTAATCGCGTGTGAACCGACAAGATGTACAGAATTCACCCACTCGCTCTCCACGAAAAGCACGTACAAGGGAATGGGGTCCTACATGTATCTTTTAAAGCGGCCCACACGTACAGCGTCACTTACGCGTGTACGCACTAAAGCCCTTTCCTCCAATTACACGAGCTGACACTCGGACGTGCAGTTTTTGGACGTGTACGATGAACATGCACCCATTTTGATGGAAACGCCTGCGCGCATCACGTCACTTACGCGCGTAGGCCCTTTCCTCGGATTACACGCATCCACACGCGGACGTGCAGTTTTTCCACGTGCGCGGAACCACTATGCCCACGTCACGAGGGAAACGCCCATGCGAGTCACGTCAGAGAAGTGCTTACGCGCTAAGGGCCTTTGGTCCAATGAAACCGCGTACGTGTGCTTACGCGCTTACGCGCGAAGGGCCTTTCCTCGAATTACACGCTGACGTGCATGATTTTCACGTGCCAAATCACTCCGTATGAAGCTGGCCACGCAACAACACATGGAAGACCACGCTCCTGCCCAGAAGGCCGAATTACTGCCCCCCAAGGCCCCAAGCACGCTCCCACCTGCTATCTGCTGCTGCCTGACTGCCTGCTGCCCACGTGCCCTGCTATTTGCTGCCTGCACGTCAGCCAGGGGTGCAGTTGCTGTGACCACCCCTGCTGGAACCGAAGACTCCCGCCTGGGATACCATTGCTCCATAGCCCAGCCCCACGACCCAGTTGCCCACCCACTCCTGCCTCTCGGGTTGCCATGTCAGGCACAACACCATCTGGCACCACTGGCAACCCCCAGCCAGAGAGGCAGAGGGCCACCAGCTTCAGTGCCAGGGAAGTTGGTGTCCTGGTGGAGCAAGTCCTGGGGCAGTATGATGCCCTCTTTCGAAGTTTGCGCGCCAACAATGAAGGACAGACCAGGATCTGGATAGACATCGTGAGTGCCATCAACGCGGAGGGGGTGGCAGTCCACGACTTACACCATGTCAAGAAGCGCTGGGAGGACTTCAGGTCCAAGACCCTCAACAAGGCCCGGCGCCTCTTGAAGGCAGCGGATGCCAAGGGGCGCCGGGGCCACCTATCCAACCACCAGATGAGGGTCCTGGAACACATATGCCCAGCGCTCCACGTCCAGGTCCTTGAGAGGCAGACCCGTCTGGAGTCGAGTGGTAAGTGTACATGCATACTGATCGGACGCTGTGCGTGTGGTGGTGTGCCAGTAGTGCGCAGGTTGCACATGTGTTTTCGTAGGGCCATGTAGGGATGTGTATGAACAGGGGCGTGAGGCTGCCACATGTGAGTCCTCGTAGGTGTGAGACACATCAATGGTGTATGTGTTGGTAAGCATGCTGTGCAAATGCAGGTGTGGTAGCACACGTTTGAATTTCTGTGTATGTACGTTGGCATGGTTGTGGTGTCACACATGGATGGTTTTTCCTGCTGCATGTGTGTGTATTTGACAAGTGTGCAACTGTGATGCAACATGGATGCACGTGACACTGATATGTAGAAGGCTGAATGCCAGATGTGATATGTATGGCGATCCCATCACTGCAACAGTTGGAGGAGATGTAGACATGCATGTAAGTGTGGTGGCGTGTGTGCGTGTCTAGTGCACTCCATGTGTTTCATGTGATGTCAGGCACACCTTCGGCTGTTCATGTTGTTGTATGTGTATGGATGTTGCTGCCTGGTGCAATATTGCTGTGGAAATGCTCATGTGTGTGAGTTGAAATTACATGTGTGTCGTGGAGTCTGAAGTTTGACACTGCCACTCATGTGCAACTGTCATGTGTGTATCAGTCCATTGTACAGCACCCTGATGTCTGTGTTTTATCTCTCCCTGTCTTCAGCATCAACTGATGAAGAGGGTGGAGAGGGTGCTGTGGAGCACAGCGGCAGGGATTGCACCACCAGCCGGAGATGCAAGGCCCGGCCCGCCTCCCAGATTGTCATCTCGTCGGGGAGTGAGGAGTCTGGTGCCGCGTCCCAGGCCGCAGCTGCCGAGGGTAGGTCCAAGAGGCAGAGGTCGGAGGTGGACTCCTCGGCAGCAGAAGGGGCAGCTGAGACCCCACAGGGTCCAAAGGAGGAAGATGGCACAGAGCCATCCAGGTTGGTGGGGGGTTTGGTGGAGGAGGAGGCGGTGGAAGGGACAGACACGGGGTCTGGAGGTGGGGATTCCACTGGTGCTAGTGGTGCAGTGCAGGGGCAAGGACAGGACGCAGCACAGGCCGCTGCGGAGGTGCCTGTGTGTGATCCTGTCACTGCATCATCTGGCACCAGCAGGGATGCCTACGTCCAGACCCATTTTCAGGGAGGGGATGAGCGCACAACAAATGGCCTTCCTCTCCCTGCGGACGTGGCTATCCGGGACTATGTTGAGCCTGTCCTGAGTGGAATAGTGTTGCGTCAACGGGGAATGCGAGGTGACCTGCAGTCTTTTGTGGAGAGACTGCATGTCATCTCGCATGCCTCTTTGACCACGTTGACCTACTGGGATGGGTCACCGGTGCTGGATTCCTCTGTGTGCTGGACCTTCTTGCAACCCCCTCCTCACCTGAACCCCCTACGCGCCAGTTGTCCTCCATGCCATCTTCCCACCCATGTGTCACCTGGGTACCCTGTGGAGCTGCCCCTGACCCAGCGGCCAGGCTGGTGGAGGACATATCGCTGCCACAGTCGGGAGTCGGACGTCCAGCAGGGGTGGCCACCACGACAACTGCACCCCAGCCAGAGGAGGACATGCAGGCAGCAAGAGCCAGGGCGCAGGCACAGGCACAGCAGCAGCAACATGGTGGGAGCAATGATGGCTCTGGGCCTTCAACATCGGAGGGGCAGGCATCGACCATAGGGCAGGAGGACCCCGGATTTCAAGTGTCTTCCAAATGGGTCAGCGGTTGGGCCATGCCAAAGATGCGGAGCGGCAGCGGGCGGAAGAGGCACAGTTCACAATGGTCAGGGCGGAGAACTCCATGCGGAGGGCCCTGAGGCAGGCCGAGTGCCTCGAGGCAATTCACAGGGAGTTGGAGGTGAACATGTCGTCGTCCCTGCGAACCCACGGGGCCATGGAAGAGGACCGCCTCCAGGACATTTAGTGGGAGTTCGATGATGCCCTGGCCCGGGACATCAATAAGTGAGCCGTCAGACTAGCCCGCTGCCATTGTAAATAGTTAGATAGTGTTAGGTTTCCTTTCTGTTTTTGTTTATTTTGGGCCGCTTGGACAATGCACCCCATTTTTGCATATAGTTCATTATTAGGTAGGGTTTTTTGTAGGTTTCATTTAATTTGTTGGGCTCATGGACCCTGGATTGGTGATTTGTATATAGTTGAACAGTGGATGTTTCTCGTTTTTATTTTAATTTCACCATGGCGCAATGGATTTCATATATTTTTTTTTCCTTGGATTTGCTTTGTTGGACTGAGACTTTGGACAAATTTTCATTTGGAGTTCTTTGGATTCTGATTTCATATTTTTTTTTTTTCCGGACATGCTGCATTTTATTTATTATTCCCATTATTGATTTTTTTTTTCATTACATTCATGTTGTGTTCAATACATTTTTGTTTCATACTTTGATGTGTGGTATTCTCCCATTGGTTTCATGCATGTCATGATATGGGTTTTCACATTCACTTGCACCCATTGTGTGTGTGTGACGGACATGTGTTCATGTACATACTTGCCATTCGGGTTGTATCATGTAATGGCCATTTCTCTGTGGGTGGATGCAATACTTGTTTGGGTCTTTGGGCTGGGGTGGCGTGGGGTGTGGTGTGGGTGGCCATGAGGCCCATGATTGAGGATCGTCATGACGTAGGTGCTGGGGCACATGTGTGGGACATGAGTGGGGGCCTGCTGGCAGGTGCCCCTGACTGGTGGAGGTGCTGGGGGACATGAGTGGGACATCAGTGGGGGCCTGCTGGCAGGTGCCCCTGACTGCTGGGGGGTGGGGTGCGGGGGACATGTGTGGGGGCCTGCTGGCAGGTGCCCCTGACTGCTGGGGGGTGGGAGTGCGGGGGACATGTGTGGGACATGAGTGGGGGCCTGCTGGCATGTGGCTTAGCTGGGGGGCATGCCCATGGTGGATGGGCTGCCTGCGGGACATGACCAGGGGTGCAGGGTAGTCCCCTGTGGTGTGGGCTGCCTGCAGGGGCCGTGGAGGTTGTAGAGGGAACACCTGGGAGGACCCACACTGGCAATTCACATGTAGGATTCCCTGCGCACCCCCGAAATTCACGTACCCTGCTCTGACAGCAAAATCGCATGTGAAACTTCCCGCGAAGTCCAGTTATTCACGTATCCCACTCGCACAGGGCCTATCGCATGTGAAACTTCCCACGCACCCCAGTTATACACGTACCCCACTCTAAGAGGGCATTTCGTGTTTGAAACTTCCCGCGCAGCCCCCAAATACATGTTCCCCTCTCCAATCGCGTGTGAAACTTCTAGCGCACCCCAGGAATGCACAAACCCCACTCGCACAGGGCCTATCGCGTGTGAAACTTCCCGCACAGCCCAGGAATACACGTAACCCACTTGCACAGGGCCTATCGCGTGTGAAACTTCCCGCGCACCCCAGGAATACACATACTCAACTCTCATAGGGCCTATCACGTGTGAAACTTCCCACGCACCCCAGTTATACATGTACCCCACTCGCACAGGGTATTTCGCATGTGAAACTTCCCGCGCACCCCCGAAATACACGTTCCCCTCTCCAATCGCATGTGAAACTTCCTGCGCACCCCAGGAATACACGTACCCCACTCGCACAGAGCCTATCGCGTGTGAAACTTCCCGCGTACCCCAGGAATACACGTACTCGACTCGCACAGGGCCTATCGCGTGTGAAACTTCCCGCGCACCCCAGGAATACACGTATCCCACTTGCACAGGGCATTTCACGTGTGAAACTTCCCGCAAACCCCTGTTATACACGTGCCCCGTTCCAATCGCGTGTGACACTCCCCGTGCAGCGGGGTACGAGTATTTGGAGGGGTGCGCGGGGAGTTTTACAGGCATTTTCGTGGTTGGGGGCCTGTGCGCCATGTACGGGATTTGTGCGCTGTGCATGGCGCACAGGGAGGGGTTGGGTGCGTAACTGGCGCTGCTGCAGGGTCGCTGCGCCACTCTGCGCCACGGCTGGTTTTGGAAGCTAAAATCCATGAATACGCTGTGCGCGGAAATGGATTTTAGCCGCACGTGGCTGGCGCAGTAATTTGCATGCGCACACTGTGCGCCAGCTGCGTGCGCCACTTGTGCGCTGAATTCTATGAATTACCCCCTGAATGTCCAGTTTCTATATATATATATATGTATTCAGTAAAAAAACGTTGTTAATGGGACATTATAGTTAAGTGATGTCATCAATGACATTTGTGATGTCATCTTTGATGTCCTGGGTGTTAGTCTTAGCAGTGCACAGTGGTGGCGCGAGTTATGGTTGCTTAGCTTACCATAACTGACGAATTTCAGGTGGTTTCGGTTTTACTTGGAACCATAACATCCCTTAAACAAAGTTTTTTTACTGAATTTCATAGGTTTTTAGTAGCGCAATTTATCCATAACGTTCCTTTAACAAAGTTTTTTTATTTAATTTCATAGGTTTTTAGTAGCGCAAATTAACCATAAGATCTCTTTAACAAAGTTCTTTTACTGAATATACATTTTCATAGTGCAAATTTGATAGATGTGTACTAGGGTTCCCTTACGTTATATACAATTAACATAGAGCATACCGAACACCCCGCTAATGATTTTGATGTCCGCGGACAGTCACGGACGACATCAACACTACCCAAACAAGCAGGGGGTATTTGAAATTGTTCTATCATACCATATAAATACTATGCAAGTTGAAAAAGCAGCAAATATACACATTATATATATTAATAAGTAAGCAGTGGAACCTACATATTTAACACATCAACCAGCCATTGAAATATGATATGTAATAAAATGGAGTATACCATAACAAAAAAGATATACCTCCAACATAATTACAGAAACTGCAGAGCTAGAAGCAATAGTAGACCTACACAACACAACAAATACAACTTTCCAGAAACTAATAAGTAAACTTCATTTTTTGTATATATTGCTCTACTTTGTGTATGAGGTACAGTATAATTAATATATTGTTGTTTTTCACACAGAAATGTGCAGCACTTTGGAGTGGCTGGAACAACATTTTCCACGTGAGGAAATGTCTGAAGAGAGTGATAATAATGGTAGACACTTGTCAATACAAGGAAATTAATAATCATTACCTAATGTGTACTTAACATTTATATGTTTATTTTTTACGGACCATACAAAGAGTGAAATGTGACTCCAAAAGACACAATGGAAAAGACGCTCGAACCCATTGAACAGAAATTAGACATTCTTAAGGAAAATTTCAATAGTTTGAAACAGTAAGTGGAGGACCACATCAAATAAAAAATGTAAGTACAATTGCCCCACCCGTACCTGTGCCCCCTCTCCATGTCCCAGTGAACTATCCCCAAAACTGTGAACAACAAAATAAACGTTTTGATGAGATTTCCATCCCTTCATCCCTTCCCATCCATCTACTACAAACCCCTAATTCCCCTATTTTTGTATCAGTTTCTCCTCCCCCCCTCCCTTTCATAATATGTGTATATGTATATAAATAAAAAAATGTTATATTTCTTGTAATGAAAATCTTTGTATCTTATTTTTTTTTTCAAAGCAGTTAAAATGTCGGCGGACAGCGCGCCTATCTGGCCTCTTCGTAATTAATAAAATGTGGATGTCCTAAGGACACTACACCTCTCCGTACCATTCGCAACCAAAATGGAACTGTTCTTAGAACACACCAGCTGTCCGGGATGTCCGTAAATCAACAAAATGGAAGTGTCCTAAGGACACTATACCTGCCGTACCGTTCGCTACTAAGATGGAACTGTCCGTAGAACAGGTGCGGTGTCCGGGATGTCCGTATACAAACAAAATGGAGGTGTCCTAAAGACACTATACCTCGCTGTACAGTCTGCAGAACATCTACGCACATGCGCACCATACCCATACGCCCTGCAAACATCACACCTGTCCGTAACTGTCTGTCTCACTTGTGTTGCACTTTTAATTAGTTTCAGGACCCGAACACTGTCCGTAGAATACCCGCGCGCATGCGCACGACCGCTCCTGCGCATTTGCTGTCCTGCGGACACCCGTTCCCTTCGCGGATGTGTTTCCGACGTCATCATGTGACCGCATGCACGCTGAGCGTGTGTCCTAATTCGGGGACTCTGTCCGGACGTCCAACATTTTAAAAGAACTTATTTAGACAATCCAAATTATTTTACAGTAAACAATCACCATTTCACATGTCCTAGACAATGGCCCCTGCTTTCCACATATTTTTTGTAACTTTTTGAACGCTTTTGAGTGTTCGATAGTTTATCCAGGCGCACCCCTCCACCTCTATAAAAAGCCGCAGCCCAGAACTGATCTTCATTGTGCTTCTGGCTATTGCAGATTAACTTTTGCTGCCTTTAGTACTCTAGCTGAGATTACCTCATCAACCCTAATGGCATCCATGGCTGCTGTTGCTACATCAGCCTCAGCACCACCCCCAAACACTCCACCACCACCACCTCCCCAAGGGCCTGCAGAGGGAAACACATGTGAGGATGTAGAGAACGAGGATGAAGAGGATGAAGAGAATGAGGTGGAGGAACGCCCTACTACCAGCACTCGCCGGGAGTCTTGGGTGTGGCGGTTGTTTACCGTTTATGGTAACGTACCAAAAGCATGTGCGGACAAGGTCACCTGTAACCAGTGCAAATTAGTGCTGAGTCGTGGGAGACGTGGTTCATACAGCTTTGGTACTACATCCATGAAGCAACACCTAACTTCATTCCACGGTGCGGACATTCGCAAGGTTGTACCTTTTGATGAAGGTAGTAGGTTGAGTTCCTCCACAGCATCCTCTGTTTCCGCTCCTCTCACCACAAGAGACACTCCTGTGGGAGAGCGCATCCCTCCAGCTGCTTCACAGGCCATTAGCCATGTTGTTGACCCTTACCTTTCGAGGGTCATAATATTGTGTATTTACTGTGACGCAGTACTCTGCAGGGGGGAGAGTCTTCGAAGTGCTTTCAAGACCATGGTCACGGTCCTCCAGAAGACCTGCTACCTACCTGAATAAGGTCCACCCTACATCGTCCTCTCTCCATCTGCCCTTTCTTATCCCCGTGGTTGGTGTCCATTCCTTACCCTCCTTTGCCCTCCTCTCCTAGTGTGTTGCGTGTAAAAAAGCAAAAAAAATATAAAACAACAAAAATCCCAAAAATAAAAAGGCTCTTTTCATAGCCGCCTTTCTCAGTTTAAAAATAGAACTTTTAAATAAACAGTGCAAGTCCCTGCGCATTTTTTTAAAGTCTGCAGACAGTCTTACTATAGAAAAAATGTTGGGGTGCTGCCCTAGCAAAACCAATGCACTTTTCTCTGCGAGTAAGTGGTAGCTCTGAAAAGAGCATTTTGGTGGTGTCCTGTGTGTTTGAAAAACTTGGAATCATCAACATCTACTGCAAAATAGATGACTCTAATTCCAAAAAAGTTGCAATGCATTTTGTACATTTCTTAGAAAAATCTGATTGCCAGCATATGTTAGATGGACTCCATCTCTGAGAAAAATGAATGTGCTACGAAACATAATATTTTCATTGTGAAAAGAGGACATGCCAACATCTCTTGGAACGGCACAAACAGCCTTATTGACATTGTGCCTCGCTTTCTCCATTTGTGGACCAAATGAGGAAGAACGCAGCCACATTTCTCTTTGCGCAATACGAGAAAAAATTACTTGGGAATTTGGAAACATGTCCATGACCTTCTCAAGTCCTTCTTTCATTGCAAATTGCAAAGAAATTCCAGACACATGTCCTAAACTGTTCCCTCCACAATGAATTATAATTATGTCAGGATGACGCTCTGTAAAGTAGCACAGAGAGGTACCAAGTCCAGCCACTTCATTCCACGCACTCCATGCCAGTGCTCCTCCACATGAGGGAATCCAAGATCTGCAGATACACCACAACGTTCTGCAGGCACCTCCAACCAATGTATCCATGAGTCTCCTAAAATCCAGATAATCTGTTTATCGAAAACACACAGCTATAGCTATCTCTTCTTCTCTCAGGAAAAAGACGTCCTCACTAAATCTCTCCTTACACAACACACCCACTAAACTTTACTAACCAATCCCTAGCTCCACTCATTCTCATTTGCATGCCTCCACCCCAGAATGCCCTATGTAATACACGCTGTCTGCAGACTACAGCTATGTCCGCGGACATGTAGAAGATCTGAGCGTGGTGAATGTACATGTAAATAGTTTTCCCCATTTCCCCTTTAAGGACGGCTCTGAAAAGAGCCTTTTTTTTTTTGCAGATGCCAGACAGACACCTGTTATATTGTAATTTTTGGGGGGGTTTTCTTCTTACTTTACTCCTAACATCTTCACATAACCTTTTCCAAAGCAACCCTTACACTCCAAAAGAACATGGCATTTCCGAAAAAAGATAGAGAAACACTATCTGCTTCAAAATAAGCAGCAATACTCAAAACAATATTCTCGTTGTTACAGAAAAACATACCAGCTCTTAGCATGAAAGCACGCATGCCTCCATTGATTACACACCTAGCAATGCTTTGATCAGGACAAAAAACAGAACTCTTGTCCCATTTTGCTCTAGGAAGTAATCCAGAAAAAAATACTTTCTCATTTGGAATGATGTTGATTACTGCTTGAACCAACTGTTCCAAATCTGCCAACAAAGTAGGGGAACTCACGTAGCCCAAATGGAAAGCACCATAGTGCAAAACTACCACATGGGGACTGTTCATCCTACGCATATCTCTACAAACTTGGAGAATTGCCTCTACATTGCAGTCAGTCACAGCGCTCCACACCACCTCCACTCCTCTAACATCGACATTGTTTGCCTCATTCCTGCATTGAGAATACTCCTGTAAACCATGGACAAACATATCTCCGAGCACCAACACCCTGACTTTCTCCACCTCTGCCATCTTCACTACACACACTCTCTTTCTAGACAAATCAACAACGTCAACATCTGATTGGCTGATCCCTACAGTCCCCTTTCCATGCTGGATTTTGCGTATGTGGCACGCCCTACCCGCGGACAGCCGCGTTCTCCACGCGGCACCTAACTCTTAGCCAGCCCTTCTACCCTTTCCACATCACTCTCGTTCCATTCCCTCATTGGATACAGCTAAGCAGTCACACAACTATACACCAATCACATCCAAGACCTCTGCATCAAACTCCATCATCAGAGTTCCGCACTTCAAATGTACTGTTGATCACTCTGAATACAAGTCTCATATCATTGGAAAGCACCTACTACAAAAACTACTGTACAAGTCTCGAAGATTTCTACTTACAGCTCCATACATATCCACATGCATGATTACGAAGTACAGGTATGCATATTTTATTCAGAGTACATGTACAACTCTTATGATTCCATATAAACAAAGTAATGCCACTAAATCTGGATAGCCAATACATACATGCCAACGGTCATGATTTAAGCGCGAGACTCCCGATTTTTCATTAAAAAAATTGCACTATTTTTTACTGTCTCCCACATAACCTATACATGCATGCCAACCCTCCCGATTTACACGCGAGACTTGATTTTTCATTGAAAAATGTCACCATTTTTTACTGTCTCCACCTAAATTAATGCTAATCCCAATGCAATCGTATGAGAAAAATAAATGTTCCCGATTGCTGTGGTGAAATCTCCCTCTCAGGTGCTCCTGATTGTTCGCATGTCTAGTTATAATATGAAATTATTCAAATTTTTCCCATCTACTATAATGACCTATCACTTCCAAACCTCTCTGCTATCTAGAACACAGCTGTAAAAAATCAAGTGAATTTCATGAACTTAAAATTCTACTCATTTGCGAAGCATGTTCAACTAACATACTGTAAATAACATATAAAGACTGACATATAGTCAAATGAAAATGCATGCATACACTATATGCAAATATCAAACAGGAATACTACCACAAAAACATAAAAATCAATGTGTACATTAACATCAGTGCTATAAACACACAAAATGACTAACTTCTTCCTTTTACAATTGCAGTGAAGACCACTCTCCTGAAAATCAGCAGCATCTGAACTACAAACAACATATCGGAAGAAACTTGCTCATTCCACAAAAAAAAGTACATACAATACTACTACCTTTATATTCATAGACACTGTGTGGTTCATTCATGTAATTTGCGAAACAAAAAAAACATCGATTTGTGAACCATTCTGCCCACAAATCTGCATTTATTAAACAGAGATTAGCAGGCAGAATGCACACAAATTCCCGTTTTTTGGAACACATAACATACTCAACCCTTACAATATTAGTACTACAAAACAAAGAACTGTTTTAATTTTATACCATTACGTTTACTATTAATGCTTCTCCTCACCACTAGCTCACTTTCTACTCTCATCTGAACCGCAGTGTAGTAACATACAAACAGAATAATAGCCTTCCCAACTCATTGTAACTGCCCAATGCACATTCATACACCACCACATACAACATCCATCTTTCCCATCAAACTCATACATGCATGCACACAGCACACATACATTGCAAAACAGACCAACCCACACCTTCTTTTTTTTCAACAGACCCCACAGAATGCCTACCAAAAAGCAAGTCCATAGAAGGCAACACAGAAACAGAGCAAATGAAAATAAAAGTGTCCAAAATAAGCATCCATCTCTACCAGAGTTTGTACAAAACATTGAAACAAAACAGCTAATGCAGTCATTTAACGAAACAAAAGAAGCTTCTAGTACAGAAACTTTGCCTCCTCTATCAAAATGTAAAACGAAATAGAAAGTGATTCACAAGAATTCAGATACCACTACTGCTAACACTGCTCCTATAAATCTTGATGTAGTGGCAAGTAAACATACTAAAAAAAGGATTTTAGCAAAAATGTTCCACCACAGAGTCCTTCATAATCTGATAAAAAGAGGAGCAAAATCATGCACAACCCTTAAAACCTACCGTAGAAAATTAATTCTAGAAGCTCTCGTAGACAGTGCAATCCTTCTCAAAAGGAAGTTATTAATTTTAGTTTTAAACAGGATGAAACCACTAACAGAACTAAGTACTAAACTACAAAAAAAACTTCTCAATACACGCAATGTCAACAAAAATGACTTCTTAAATATTTGTGGAGGTGAATGGAGTCACACCACAAGCACAGAACCATATTTTAATGAAGAAGCATACAAACAAAACCAAACAAACACAATTGCCTTCCATAGCAGTGGATGAGGTTATGAGAAAATTAATAATACCATCATGGTTCAAGAAACACTGCTTACACAAATATCCCCAGAAAACTCAGAATTACCTCTCCATTCGACTGAACCAGAACGTCCAGTATACAAATGGCCGTGCACGTCAATGTGTAGCCTTCCCAACAAATCTTTAAAATCTTTACGCCAGTTCCTCAATCAGTATGTGAAAGGTAAAGACAAAATCAAAATGAAAGTGCTGCAAAATATGGATACTTGTCCAGTGCGCAATACACAGGACTACAAGGACATTCATTAGCCTGCATTTCAGGACCTATTTGCAAAAGCATCTTCCATTATATCAAAATGATATCAACACATCATTCAACTGTAAGAAATCTAGTCTATAAACTGTACTATGCTAAAAGTCCTGCTTTAGAACAAGCCAATTTAAATAACACTCTTCTACATGGTACACCCAAAGACCTACAAAAAGAAATTGACCGTATCCAGAGAAAATATTTTGGAAGTGAAAGCCCCTTACAAAATGCAATAGCTTTAGAACAGACTAGCAACAATTCTGCACATGGCAACCCTCTACTACACACATACAAAAAAGAAATACTAAAATTTAAAAGTACATCCGCTGAAGTACCAAACCATGTGTGTGTGTGTTGCCGCAGAACCTTTTACAAAAGTAACACAAAAACTATAGACGTAACATACAAAATAGAAGACAATGAAGATTCCAAATGGTTTGAATTAGCTCTCTACCTTTTAGCAGAAAACAAATACGAAATAAATGACCTCTTAATACTTTGTAGTTACTGCACTACAAAACTTGACAACAACCAAACTCCTTCATGTGCTATCACAAATAACTTTGAATTATTCCCACTACCAAAACACCTGCAACAACTCAATTTATATGAGAGCATCATAATTCAAACAGTTCACCCATTTCAAACAATAATACGACTTCAACCAAAAACAGCAAAATTACCTCTCTCTGAATTGGTAAAAGGCATTTGTGGCAAAGTAGCTTATTTACCATTAGATCTGACAGAATATGTGCACACTCTAGGAGTGCAACGTCCAATAGAGCAATCTTTAATTGTCTTAGTAAAGGGTGTACCAACAAAAGACAAAAAGAATTGGCAACAACTCGTGGACTTACATGAAGTTAGACAAGCCTTACAAATCTAAAAGACAATAATGAGTACTACAAAGAAAGAAATATTGAAGAAAACTTAAGGGGAACAACTGAAATAATTCAAGAGTCACCAGAAACCGGTCAATTTGAACTTCTGGATCCTGCTGCAGTATCCAATATTTTAGACCATTATTCAATTCATCCATTGCACTCTAAAGACAGCATAGATGATGCACTAGAAACGTACCAAATGTGACAAACCAAAGGATCACCAAGAAGCATATGGGAAAAAAGTATAGAAGCACATGCTTTCCCTCTACTATTTCCTACTGGCAAAGGAGGAAGGTACGATGATAGACCCACTCAGATAACAGCATCAGAATACCGCTCATTACGAATGTATTCTGAAGATCCCAGATTTAGACAAAATGTGGAATACATAGTCCACCTACTCTTTGAAAGTGAACTAGCACCTCTATGTTACAGAGTTGCATACATATTGAAATCGGGAATCCACTTTCAAAATATGTCAGCTACGCAATTAATACAAAATGTGCAAGAAAAAGATGAGGTTTTACAATAAAGCATTACATATCTGTTTGCAAACATGCGTGGTACAAAAGAATACTGGTTCCGACGTCACAGAGATGTACGTTGCATGATCAGAAACCTTGGACCACCCACTTGGTTTGTTACATTAAGTTGTGCAGAATATGCATGGGAAGATTTACATGATTTCCTACGCATATCAAACAAAATCAAAACAGACATAGATGTACTAACACCTGGAGAACTTTGCTCTCTAGATCCTGTTAATGTTTCAAGAAGTTTCCACCATCATTTTATTGCTATGCTACACTTTATTTGTAATAAAACTGTTCCTCCCCTCAGAGAATTGCAACACTTCTTTTGGAGACAAGAATACCAAGCCAGAGAAGCACCACATATCCACATGCTTTTATGGATTAAAGATGCTCCTAAATTTGGTCAGGACAGTGATGCCACTGTTTTGCAGTTCATCCAAAAATATGTCACTTGTGAAATCCCTTCACAAACGAGACATAGTGACCTTCATGCACAAATTGTACAATTTCAAAGACACAAATGTGGCAAATATTGTCATCGCAAATATAAAAATAAAGGGAAATACTACACCAAATGCAGCGTTGGTTTCCCTAGACCAGTTAGACATAGTGTTAAAGCTAAATCACCTAAAAACATGTACTACATAAAAAGAACAGAAGAACAAAATATATCAATGATTACAATGCAATCATTGCCCTCTTATGGAATGCAAACATAGATGTGCATTACATTGCAGACAATTCCACTGCAGTTGCACGATATGTTCCAGCCTACTTAACAAAAGCACAAAAAACAGAGCTTCAAGACCTCTGGAATGAACTATCATCAGACAAAACACTATCTCAGAAATTGTACAGCTTAGGCATAAAAATGCTCTCTCATAGAGAATCACTGTTATGGTGAACCCTGCATCGTGTGCATTTCTTTGCTGAATAGCTTTTCCAAAGACTTCAGTAAGTTCTGAGCTTTCCATGAAGTGTAAGAGGTAAACTCGGAACTTACTGAAATCTTTGGAAAAGCTATTCAGCAAAAAAATGCACACAGTGATTTATGAATAATACTTTTTTGAACGCCTTGAGGACATCCCAGAGAGGGATGAAACACGTGTTGGCGTGGCGTGTATTGTTTGCAAATAAACTCTTATAATCATAAGACGGAGACTTCTTTAGCCACATTTCCTTACTAACAGAAATTGTGGGCATATGTATCCATTCAAATAACCACTTACATTTATATGAAGCGTTGGGGAGCGCAGCTTGTGAGACATCTCCCAAAACTAGTACACACCTTTTGGAAGGGAGACCGAGAAAACTACCCTTCCTTGCCCCACTTCTGCAGCAAACCCTCTAGAATAATACTTATTCATTTGTTCAGGTGAAACTGTGCGCAACAACCCATATTGGGGATTTTTTCTCGGATTCATACGCAGTCTTTAAAGAAGGCATGACCTACGTAGCACTATCACGCTTACGTTCTCTTGGCGGTCTATTTCTAATCAACTTTGATGCAAGTAAAGCCAACGCTGATATTCCTTGCATTCTAAAATACAATAGACTACGTTCACTATACACCCCCCCACCTAAAAGCATATCCTGTTCCACAAAAAGGAAAACATTGTAAAAGAAAACTAATTCAAACTGAAATGCAACCATAACCAAAGAAGAACCTATTAGTCAAAGTAACTCAGGTACTTCTTCAAAGAAGCAACACACACTCTGAAAAAATTACTTAGACACAGAACTATCTGGTCCATTCAAATTTTCAAATGTAACTGGTGTAAGTTGTTACGCAAATGTAGCAATGAATATTCTATTTCAATTGCCACCAATTGTTGACAACATTTACTTACACAGTACAGACCAATTGTGTTTGCAAATGTTAGTCCTTCATAGAAATGCAACAAACAATCCTGACAACACGAATAGTGTTCACGGAATAAGACAAGAATTGGACTACTGTGCTGGAATGGTGAAATTCACTATAAACTCACAAGAGAATCCCCAAGAATGTCTAATGTACTTACTACAAGTACTGGAAAACAAAAACATACCTATAAATGAAATCTTCCAGATTTCATACATGTGGAAACATACATGCACTCTCTGCAACAATGTGACACAAGACAACAAATCCCTAATGAGCACTTCGTGTATGTATCCATACCTAATTGTGAATCCATTCCAGTTCAGCAACTTGTACAAAATGCAAACCATGGCAGATTATGTAGTACCTGCAATTCAGATAATCGCTCCACCTTACGAATACAAACCCATAGTAACTATGCAATACTAATGCTTCTACGTTACAATGCAGATGGTACCAAAAACAACTGCAAGCTGAATGGATTCACACACGGTGTCAAGGGTTTTGACCCATGTTGAATCCTTAGACTGGGTAGATGTGGGGATGAGCTGCCGCCGCCCATTATTCTATCCCAGAACAAACTAAATCAATAGACGGGGTGGATGTGGGGATGAGCTGTCGCCGCCCACATTCACGCCAGAACCCAGGAGAACTGCGCAGTCGGCACACGACCACTCCAAAGATACAACCTTCTTGTGGGGGGTTCCACATCACCACTCTACTGTAAGGATGCCATCAAAACAATGTTAAGCAAGGGTCCTATTCTATCAAGCAAAAGACCACTCTATTGAAATGCAGTAATTCAAGACAGATCCCAAAAATGGATGCAGTACCGACAAATTCCCCAAGGCGGCGCTAGCGGTCTAAACTATGACAGGAGAACTGGCTAACAAAGGGACCTGAGTCAACTGGACTTCAAAGGCCTGTTGGTTAATTAAAAAATCTTAGCCACCTGCTGTTCCCAGAGGCCAAGTGGCTGAGAACTCTTAACATCCCAGAGACTCACCACAAGAGGCAGGATATCACATGGCCCTTCTGAGTGAGAGGGAGGGGGTTTCCCCTTCAGCCTGGAGGAGAGAGACAATAGCCCCTTTCTGTTGAATGGGGTATGTTAATTTTGAGTGTTTCCTGTCAACAGCCCTCTGCCAGCAAGGAGAGACATGTGATCACTGACCCACCCAGACTTCTGGAGGCGGACCCAAACACTTTGGGGAGTTGAATTGCAACAAATATATATTTTATAGAAACAGTGATAACTTATCGTAACCAAATGGCAGGAATGTACAACTTTGAGAGTCTTAGTTTGAAAAATGCCCTCACGATTTGAGTCCAAACTCCAATTTGTACCATGTTCTGGGGCAAAACCCCGCTAATTATGAATATTGTAGACAATGTATTTAAGCTAGAAACATGGAAAGTTACTGGGATATATGTGGAAGGGAAATGTACCGTTGTATAATTTTTGATGAAAATCCCATATTGCACAACCCACTAAAATCGAAAATAAGTTGCCATTTTTGAATGCAAGCTCCTAGAAACGCCAGAGGCAGAACAGAGACTACCTTAAGCAAGGTGTAATATGTACATGTAATGTCAACCACTTGTGTACCTGGGAAATATGTATTTGAATCAAATATAGATTTGTGGGCAAATTGACCAGGGGAGGATCCTCTGACCCATAAACAGACCTCATCACTCTGACTCACAACCCAATTCCCCCAATCATGGGAGAGGAGAGAATTGGGCCAATGACAAGTAGAGAGGGGCAGGCTCAGTTATGTCACGCACACACCCACTTCCAAAACACATAAAAAGAGACTGCTGGGACAGGTAGAGACATTCAATTCCATTTTCTGCGGGACGCTCTGCCGGGAGACTACAGACTTCACATCCATCAATCTCCAAAGACCAGAACTTTACTTCAGAACTTAAAGCAAGGGCCTAAACCCACAAACTGAGAACTCTTCTCAGCAGGCCTGAGCATCCTTAAAATCATCTGCAAACTATTCCACAGCCGGGCGAGCTTTTTGAATTCTGTGCCAAGAACTTTTGCCAGAACCGCAGACCAGACCCAGACCGCTGTGAGCAGAACCTGAGATCCGGATCGCTGTGAGCAGAACCGGTGCCTGATTGACCCGCCGAGCAGAGAGAACCGCTGCTAGACGTGTTGACCAGATCCGTGACGAGGCCTATTTCAAATTTATATTGTGAGTACCTAGCAGAACCAATCTCTGCCTCCTAGTAATCCTGCCATCTGTCAATTCTGCAAGCTGTCACCTGTCATTTTGAGTTTTACTTTAAATGATAAAATCTACCTTTATTAAATCGTCCGTATCTCTGGAACCGTTTGGGCTAGGAACGAAATTTTGGCTCAATTTCTCCACTTGTCAAAATAGCAGCTCCATTCTTTCCTTTGTTAAAATCTGTTTTCAACCTGGTAATAACTCATAGAGCATTGCTAAAGTGAGCCTGAATTAATACCAACAAGCATCTCTCACTCACCCTGAATCTCTAGAAGGAATTAAAATCAGTTAGCACATTTTCCCATCCATTGCCATCACATTTAAAAGCATTTTGGGCCTGTGTTTCAAACTCTACCTGTTTCCTCTAAGCTTGCTGGGGGGGAACTGAATTCCGTATTGTATTTGATTGTATTCCCAAAGACTGTGTGTGTTACTTCCATCTCCTTGCATTGCATATAGGGGGGGAGGGTGAATTGCCACCAGGGGAAAAGTGATTACATTGTCTTTTGTTGAAGCCATCTCAAGTTATTTTCTGTACTGCATTTCATTCATCATTGCGTTTCCTTGAACCATATAAAGCATTCTTTCCCACCTTATTCTTCTGTTCCTATTCATAAGTTACCTCTTATTTATTTATTTGTAATGCGCCGGTAACTCGCAAGTTTCGGGGTGCAGAAACATGGGCACGAGGACTAACAGAAATGGGACGAGACAGTTCCTAGAAATCAAAGGTTTAGGGGGTCAGGAGTGGCGAGGTCAGTTAAAGAGATACGTTTTCACTAACTTACGAAAGCGTAAGTAGTTAGGTTCTTTCCTTATATGGACTGGCAGATTGTTCCAGATACCTGCTGTGATAACTGGGAAAGATTTTCCAAGTCCAGATTTACGTTTATGAGGCATTACTACGATCCTACTTTGATCCGAGGATCTTAAGGCGCGGCTTGGGGCATAAGGACGTATTTTCGATTTTAGATAGCCTGGTGCCTTCCCGTGGATGCATCTGTGGGCTATTGTAAGAGCCTTGAAGTGAGTTCTGCTCTCAATTTTGAGCCAGTGTAATTCCTTCCTGGCTGTACTGATGTGGTCTGATTTGGATTTGCCTTTGATTATCCTGACTGCGTTATTTTGGATAATCTGGAATGCCTGTATGCTTTTTTGTTGGCTCCTAGCATAAGTGCATTCCCGTAGTCTAACCGAGAGAGGATGGTTGCTCTAGCCACTGTGGCACAGTTGTTCTCTGATGGATACGGTCTAATAGCTCTGAGGAGTCTCAAGTAATAGTTGCATTTTTTTTAATGTATTGAGTCTGGGCTTCTGCTCCTAAGGATGCTTCCATCATCATGCCCAGGGTTTTTACTTTCTCAATTACTTTAATGTTGACGTCTTTGATCTTGAAGTTTGTGTAGTCGTGTGGCAATGTGTTTCTGGCTTGGGTGGATCCGAAAACCATTAGCTCGGTTTTTCTGCTGTTCAAACACATCCAATTGGAATCCATCCAAAGTTCTATGATGTTATATATTCTGTTTAGATGGTCATTGTCAGTTTTATGGTCCCGCTGAGTTCCAATACCAGCTGTGTATCATCTGCATAGTTGGTAAAGAATATGTCTGCATGATCTAAAATGTAGCATAAGTATCTGATGTAGAGATTGAACAACAATGGGGACATGCTGGCTCTCTGGGGAACCCCGCAGAGGATCTCCCTTTCCATGGAGAGTTTGTCTCCCCAATGGACTCGAGATGTCCTGCCTTTTAAAAAAGACTTTATCCATGTTTTTGCCTCTTGTGAGCAGTTGGCCGTTTTGCCCAGGGCGACTTCGAGTAGATTATGGTCCAGTAGATCAAAAGCGGCACTGAGGTCTAACAGGATGAAAAGTCCCGTTTTTCCCTTATCTAAGATGCTGAGCATCTTTGTTTGTAAGTCCAGCATAGCTGATTCTGTGCTATGAGGTTGGTCTGAGCCCAGATTGTTGTGGGTGGAGTGCATCAGAGGCCTCGATGTGTGCCTGAAGTTGCGTGGTGGCTACTGTATCCATGATCTTAAGCAGGAAGTTACAGTTGGTTATTGGCCTAAGGTTGCTTGGGTCTCTAGGATCCAAGCCAGGTTTTTTTATTAGTGGGGTAACTGTGACTTTTTTTATGGCCTGGGGGACTAGTTGGTCCCTAAAGGAAGTGTTGACAATCTTAGCAAGTGTGGGGGCGAAGATGTCTGGGTTTTCTAAAATTATTTTGGCGGGTAGGATGTTCTCTGCGCATGAGGTAGGTTTCATGGAGCCGAGAGTTAATTTCATCTCTTCTGTGGTGATATACGAGAAATGGGAGGGTTCTATGTTAACAAGTGGTTCTTCCGCTGGCATTTTAATCGTGGTAGATTTATTTAATTATGCTTTTGTGATTTTATCTCTCGCCTTTTCTAATTTCTCAAAAAAAGCTTTTTGGGTCTTGTCGCCTTCCTGTTGAGATGGTAAGAAAGGTGGTGAGAGGGCAGGGGGTTTGTCTAAGGATTTCAAGATGTTAAAAAGTTTACTTGAGGCATTTTCTGCTGCCATGATTTGTATGTTGAAATACTGTTTCTTAGCCTCTATTATTTCTTTCTTGTATTTAGTTTCCGTATTTTTCCATTTTTCCCTATTTTCAAGTGTAGGGTTTTTTTTCCAGGAGTTTTCCAGTTTTCTTTTGGCTCCTTAGAGCTTGAGTAGTTCTTTAGAAAACCACTCTTGCAATTTGCTTTTGGTTCTAAAAGTTTTAGTCTGTAGGGGAGCATTTTGCTCTACTAACATTTTAAGAAAGTCTAAGAGGGTTGACATCATAATGTCGCAAGAGTCCTCTTCTTTAGTAGTGGAGGTGAAGTCTTTTTTGCATGATTCGAGTTGTTCCTTCTTGATATGTTTAAAGTTCCTTTGCATAACTTTTTGGGGGGGATTGGGATTCTTTTCTTTAGGAGAGGGAAGAGAGACCTGAAACGAGACACTCTAGTGGTCTGACCATATACAAGGTTTGGTTTGGTAGTCGTGTGTGTCAAGGTTGTTGGTAATTATCCAGTCCAGTTGGTGACCATTTTTCATGGTTGGTTCTTTATTTGTGATGGTGTAGTTTATGTTTAGTAGTGAGCTTTCTAGATAGATGGCCTCTTTGTCAGCCTGATTGCCGTACCATCTATTTAGATCTCCGACCGCTAATGTAGCACTATTTGGGCCTTTCAGGAGGTTTAGGAGATGTGTAAAGTTGTCATTAAATTCCGGGGTGGGGGATGGTGGTCGATAGACTACTAATAAGTTAAGGCAGTTGTTTTCAGTGGGCAGGTGCTTGAGGTGAATCATTTCGCATCCACCACATGAGGATTTGCCTTGGAAGAGTGCAATGGAGCTTCTAGCTATAACTGCGACTCCTCCTCCTTTTCCGGTTTCCCTGTTGGTGTAGTAAATTACATACCCATCAGGGACAGTAACGTTGCACGTAGGGCCAATGGGGTCAGCGAGCCATGTTTCAGTGATACAGAAGATATCAATGTTCTCCTCAATGATCTTATCATGGATACATTGGGCGTGTTTATTTAAGGATCTTGTATCAGATCAGATTTTTAGATCAGTACTACTTTTAGTTGTAGAGGGTGTAGCTGACATCTGAGTGGTTAAAGGTTTCTTTTCTTTATGTTTTCTTTTGATTGCAAGTTCCTCTTTGTTACTGTTTTGGGTTTTGTCCTGGATAAGCCGAGTGCCAATCAAGACTTTGTTTAGGCGGATAAGTTTTTGTTGCTCGAAGAGCAGGGTGTTCAAAGGAAGGAGGCCCATTATGATTTGGTTTTAAGAGAAAGGATGTATTTCTTAGTATATCCCGACAGCGTTTTTTTTGCGCTGGACGCCGTGGACGGTGAGGACCGGCGCAGACCGGCTTGCCCCTGAAAGCGCCGGTGCTGAAAGCGCCTGACGTATCAGTAAATAGGCAGCAGGTGCTCCTGGGAACTGTAGTTCCTAATGACACTGCAGATTAGTAAATAGAAATACGAGTGCTTGCTCGTTGCAGTAGAATGGAATACTTTTCAAACATACAAAGATTCTCACAATTTGCAAAGAAGATTTCCACAAAATGATTTCGCAATTATTGTAATTGTATCAAGATGAGCGTTATAAAACAACGTTACCCCAGGTGATCAAAGGAAGTAGGCAAACAGTCTTCAAGGACCAAGGCACGTGGTATTAGCCCTCCCACCACAATGCAAAATACCTTTCTCCTAAGCAGTGTATGCAGAGGGTTGATAAGGGAGTCCGGCGGGACCGGCACACACCGGCTTGCCCCTGAAAGCGCCGCCGCTGAAAGCGCCTGACGTATCAGTAAATAGGCAGCAGGTGCTCCTGGGAACTGTAGTTCCTAATGACACTGCAGATTAGTAAATAGAAATACGAGTGCTTGCTCGTTGCAGTAGAATGGAATACTTTTCAAACATACAAAGATTCTCACAATTTGCAAAGAAGATTCCCACAAAATGATTTCACAATTATTGTAATTGTATCAAGATGAGCGTTATAAAACAAAGTTACCCCAGGGCATGTGCTGAGCAGGTAGTCACCCTGCAAAGCCACCTAGATAGGGAGAAGGCAGAGAGCAATAAACTGATTTTGAAAGACCTGGATACCCAGGCAGAGTTTGACCAGGAGCGCCAGAAAGCTGGTGCCTTCCAAAGGCAAAGGGATGACCTAGCGGCAAAGATGAAGGCTCTTAGTCAGGAAAGGGATACCTTAGGCCAGGAAGTCTGCCACTTAAAAAGGAAAATGGAAGAAAATCACCTGGCCCTCCAGGGACTGGGTGACCTCCAAAAAGAACACCAGAACTTGTTAGAGCACACCAGGAGGGTGGAGGATGCTCTGGCAAGAAAGGAGCAGGCCAATAGGGACACAGCTCAGGAGGTAACCCTCCTGCAGCAAAGACTGGCCCAGTACTCCAGGACCAATCAGGAGGCACAGAGAGAGAATGAGGCTCTCTGCCAGCACAATGATAGGCTCCAGCAACAGGTAGTGATGCAGGAGAGACTGTAGTCTAGTAAGGCCTTAACTGAGGAACTGAAAGCGCAGGCTCTTGCATTGCAACAGGGAACAGGGGCGGATAGAGATGAGGTTCGCTGGGAAAGAGAAACTCCAGAGCATAACCTCAGGAGCCCTAGTACCAGAGGCCTTCATCTCTCCCAGTCCCTGGACTCTGCCACCCCCAGGTCCCCTCGCGCACATGAGCCCAGGGCCACGGGGATGGCAGATTACTATAGCTAGAAGTATGGGGCTCATATGCCAGTACCTCCCAGGAATGGATGGGCGGGCATCCGGGTATGGGCACCCAAGCACAGTACAATTTAGTGGGGAACCCCAGGAGAGTAGGCCCACTAAGGGCATCCTGAAAACCTCTGCCCAGTTAGGTCAGTGGGGGGGGGTACCCATCAAATCCTGGCAGCAAGGAGGGATCTGAAGACTCCTCTGAGCATTACAGGATACAGGAGACCAGGTCCCCACATTCTGCCAGCCATTCCCAGGCTTGCAGAATCCGGGAAAACCTGGAAGATCAGACAGGCACCTCTGGAAGCAGTGCTTCTGAGTCAGAGGATGAATGGACCAGGGTTACTCGAACCAAAAAGGCCAATAAGGCAAAAAGGGCCTTGCTTAAGGACCCATTGAAACAAATAAAGGCAATAAGGAGTGTCATCACGCCTTATCATAAGAACGCCAAGTATTCTGTTTGGGAACACTTGGAGCTCTATGAGCAAATGATGTAGACTTTCCATTTGAAGGACAGCAGTAGCTGCATCCAGTACGTCAAATGGACCTTCTCACCAGAATACTCCAGTTTCTTTGCAGGGCTGGAGGATCAAATCCATTCAAGGTGGTCCACATACAGGGCGGCCATCTTGAAACATTTTTCTGTGCACAGAAATCCTCAAGAGGCTCGTAAGGCAGCCTACAATTTGCAATGTGGGGAGCATCAGGCACCACAAGAGTTTGTGCAGGAATTAAAGCGTGCTTTTGCGCAGACCACCAGAAGGGTGCACACGGATAGCAGAGAATGTATCAATACGTTTTTCCATGCCTTACCCAAATACATAATTACCCAGCTCGTGAGAGATTTTCATGAGAAAAGATCTTAAGACTGGGTCATTGAACAGGCTACCCAGATCTATGAGGTGCAGAAGCCCATAGAAAATAAAAGTAATGCACAGAAAACCCCCAAAACCAACAGCCAAGGTGGCAGAGGTAAAGGTCACCCATGTTTTGGATTTGGAGATGGGGGGGCCTAAAAACCTACCTGCACCTAATAATGCCAAGCCCAGAAAGCCCTCGGGCCAGTCACAGACAGGGTGTCGAGGAGGTAGTCCCACAAATGGGGTCCCCCGCTCCCCTGACTATGTAAGTCCCCGCTACAAGGGAAACTGACCAATCCTGGGTTATGTGTGGACTCCTCCAGCCCAAGGCGGGGGGTCCAGCCAAGCACCTGACCCGGGGAACTTCCCTCCTAACTTCCCCCAGGAGGGCAGAAATTCACCAAATTCTGGGCATAACTTTTTCCCCAGGTATCCACCCAATTTCCAGCCCGAAAATCATCCATCCTTCTTTCCCCAATTCCCTGAGCCCAGACAACCTAATCCGGGAGAGGGGAGGCCAAGGGTGGAGGGGTACCCGAATCTTCCAACCCAGGGTATTACCAGAGAAGGGATAGCTCCCTTCCCAGGATCAGCCCAGGGGAGAAAATAGAGCCCCGTATCAGCCTGAGCGGGTTTCCCAGTTAGAGCGCCAGGTCCAAAATATGGCACGGGATCTGGGTCACATACTGAGGGCTCAACAGAACCCTCAGATGAGCATGCCACCGCAGAATGCCCCAAACTCTGGACCTGGTGCTCCAGAACAATGACGGGGGCAGCACCACGATAACCCACCGGTTCCCAGGGAGGAGGCACAAGGGGAAGGGGGGTGTAAAGCCTTGGAGGAAGCTTCCTTCCCAACTTGTAAACAGCCCCTGGAAAACCAGGAACCAAAAACAAAATCTCCTGCACCTGAAAGCCTGCCTCCCACGGAGCAGAGGGGGGGGGGGGAGGAGAAACAAAGGACCCAAACAGACCCACTTTGTGGAGGTGGTAAAGGTCTTCCAATTTGAGGGAGAGGGATCCTCAGAAGATCCTGGGAAAAGGATCTTCTCCTTCAGAGATGGGGAACTCCTCCCAAGGAAAAATGGGTCCCAAGGGATGCCAATTCAGACTGGGGAGATGTGGAGACTGAGCTACCGCTGCCCATCATCTCATCCCAAAATCGACAATACCAAAATCCCATGGGTCAAACCCATCCTAATGACTGCCTCCAAAAAGGGGGGGGCGGCCCAGAACTGGAACCAGGGGAACCCACAATGGCTCTGATCTCCACTTGCCAACTTTTTCTTTCAGATCCCCCAGGCTCTTCACAGAATTCTGCCCAAATCTCTTCGCTAGCAATGTCCAAAACCAGAAAGTTAGCCCACCAGTTGTCCAAAAATGTGCATTATCTGTGCCCCCTTGAGGAGAAGGAGGGAAGATATCATGCCCCGGTACAAGTACAGGGGAAGGGTACAATTTCGGCACTGGTGGACACTGGATCCCATGCTACCCTTCTGTCCAAAAGGGCCTTTGATGAACTAAATGCAGGAAGGGGGGAGAATTACCATATTCCTCTCACCTCTCTTCCTGGATGACTGCAGAACTTTGACGGGAAGGAAATTCCTGCCGAGGGGACTGCAGATTTGGACATCAAAATTGGGCAACACAAGGTGAAACACCCGGTCATAGTAGTGACTCCAGAGGGCACCCCTTGTTTACTAGGGAATGACCTCCTGAGAAGGTTGTCACCCCTAATAGATTGCGTAAACCAGGTCCTCTGGACCCAGACTAGCCGACCAATAAAATTAAAACAGAATGTCAACCATGTTAGTTTAAATGGCACCTGCCACATGGTTGAACAAAAATCTGACCAAGTAGAATTTCACTTCCAGAACAACCAAATTCCAGACGTGACAGAAATAGCAGTAGGACAACAGACTGGTGGTGGGGGGTCCTCTCTATTTCTGAAAATCAACCTTCCTTCCAGTTTAAGGTGGTATTCCACACTGGAAGGAAACACTCTGGAAATTCTTTACCAATCCACAATCAGACACTCCCACTCCTATAGTCCAGAAAGATGTGAAATCAGCTCAGAGCCTGGCTGATATTCAGCAAATCGGAGAGCAGTTGTTCATCCCTGTTCAGTTAAATGATGGGAAGGACTCTGTTCTCGCTCGAGTGTGTGTGAACAACGGTAAGAGCTTCATTAGCGAAGCCATGTTCCGCCAACTCCCAAAAGATCCAGCCATTCCCACATTCAAACTGATAGACAAATGGTAAATGGACCTGGAAGCACCTAATTCCAAACATCTCCTGCCAAGCAGGTGTATGCTCAAAATCTCCATTGGCAACAAGAGCATAGTCCATAATTGTTGGGTCGTGCGAGACGTCACTGCCACCTTTTACTTAGGCAGTGACATTCTCAATCGCTTTGCCATTAGTTTGGACCTAATAAACTTCAAAGCTTGGTCCCGATTAGCGGATAATCCCATGGGCTTTGATGATCCAGAAAAAGCATTTAGGTCAGCTCAATTGCTATTTTATGCAGTTGAAATTCAGATTAAAGAGGAAGTCACCATCCCAGAAAGGACCCGACAATTCTCCCTGGAAGTGAAAGTTAAAAGAGGACAAAAATTGAAAAAACCCTGATGCTTATATTCATCTAAATGCTTCTCTCCAACAGCAAGGGTTAGGGGTAAACACCATTAGTCAACATAGAACATGACACCATTCCAATAGAGGTGGATAACAGCGACTTAAAGAGTATTACTCTAGCCGCAGGCACCATTATTGGAATGGCGGTTGATGACCGACATTTCTCCATTGATTTAGGAAATGAACTGTTAGGACCAATCCCCAAGGACTGTTTTGACAGTGACAGTGAAGTCAATACAACACCAGACAGGATTTTCACCCGGCATGGGGGGAACTTCCTGGTGTACACTTCTTGCCCTTATTGTAAGGAAGATGTGACTTGTGATTTCAGGAGGGATGAGGTGATTTTCCAGGTCCATGAGGGCTGCCTTTCCCACCTGAAGCCTCCTATCCAAATCAGCACTCTGACCAGGGACTTCTCCACCCAGCTGGAGGAGGCCGCTGAGATAGCCAAACCAGAAATCTTTCCAGGCTTCAGGCAGATGGTGGAAGAGAGAGTCAACCTAGCTGATGCCTGCGTGACCCTGGAACAGAAGCAAAAGTTGAAACAAGTTTTCTTGGATTTCCAAGATCTCTTTGCGGTAGACTCATATGACTGTGGTCGCACCGACATCCACACCACAACAATTCCCACGGACCCTGGAATGACTCCAGTGTTTGTGAAGCAATATCGTTTGCCTCTCGCATCCATGGAGTCCCTTACTGAAATAATTAAGAACCTTGAGTCCCGGGGAATAATCTGTCCAGTACACAGCACCTTCAATAATCCGGTGCTGGGAATATTGAAGCCAAACGGCCAGTGGAGACTCTGTGCCGACCTTAGGGAGCTCAACAAACGGGTCCATACTTCCCGATGGCCTCTGCCCTACATTGACCAAGGGCTGGCCCAGATTCAAGGGTCACAAGTATTCACTGCAATAGACCTGACCAATGGATACTGGACTGTGCCTGTCAGTAGGGAGGACCAATACAAACTGGCTTTTACCTTTGGGGGCCAGCAGTACACCTGGACCCGGACTCCCTTCCGATTCCTCAACTCCGGCAATGAATTCAACATTTTCCTACATAAGGCCATGCCCGACCTGGGTGCGAGGTGCAACCTGGCTTATGTAGATGATGTCCTCATCAAAAGTTCATCTGTGGAAGAACACATAGCGGAGATCCGTTATGTTCTGAAACAGTTGAGGGCCGCCGGAGCAAAACTTTCCTTCCAGAAAGCACAGTGGTGTAGAACCCGCGTTAATTTCTTGGGGCATGAGATTACTCCTCAGGGTCTCTGTCCCCAAGAAAAGAAAGTGAAAGCACTTCAGAAACTGAAAGATCCCACAACTCTGCGGGAACTAAGGAGCCTCCTTTGACTGACTAATTACAGCCGAAAGTTCATTGAAGGCTACGCAGAGATCACTAGACCCCTGATTCATCTCTTGAAGGGGGGGTCAAGTGGGAATGGGGTCCAGAACAATCCGAGGCAGTAAGACAACTCAAAAGAAGCCTCTCACAAGCACCTTGCCTAGCTTACCCTGTCAGAAACAAGGAGTTCTTCCTGGAGACAGGGTTCTCTAATACGTGCTTGATGGCAGTATTATACCAAAAGCATGACCAGGTCAATAAAGTAATCTCCTATGCGAGCAAAACTTTATCCTCTGTGGAGGAAAAATTCAACGATTGTGAGAAGGCACTCCTGGCAACGGTGTGGGCATTGAAGAATTACCGCCCGTTTATCCAGGGGGAACACATCATAGTGGAGACTCCACACCAGCCTCTGCAATACCTCCAAAGTGATAGAATCCGGGCCGGAAATGTGAGTAATTCCCGAATTACTTCCTGGATTCTGTCAATGCAAGGCTTTCCTGTAGAGGTCAGATATGGCCAAAACAAGAAGAGTCCCCTCGCGCAAGGTCAGGCTGACTTGCATGATTGTGCCATAGAAAACTGTCTCGAGGACGAAAGTCTAAAAATCAAGGACAACATGGAGGCCTACCTTAATTCCCCACACAAAGTCTTTGAAGAAGACAAGTGTGAGGGAATGCCCACTGTCTATGTGGATGGATGCTCGTACCATGTTGACAACAACGGGGAGAAAGAACTGGTGGCCGGCGTAAGGAATGCATGGGTGAATGAATCCCCAGAACCCTCCGCTGGATACAAAATTGGTCCCCGAAGTAATCAGGTGGCAGAATTGATGGCTGTGCATCAGGCCATCCTCACTGCTGTCCAACATCAACTCCACAAACTGGTCATAATCACAGATTCGGATTATGTACCGAACGGGTTCGTGGAGCACCTGGTTAAATGGAAAACCAGAGGCATGTTATGTGCTAATAACAAACCCTTGAACTCTTCTCAGCAGGCCTCAGCATCCTTAAAATCAATCGAAATTTAACTTTCATTTTAAAGCTGTGATTCTAGTCTTTCCAACGAACCTAGAACCGACTTCCTTCTCCCTATACTTTTTCCGCAATCGTGATTTCCGCACTCGTGAAATTTACCGCGATTTGCGATTTTGGCTCAATTTCTCAAGAACTTAAAGCAAGGGCCTAAACCCACAAACTGAGAACTCTTCTCAGCAGGCCTCAGCATCCTTAAAATCATCTGCAAACTATTCCACAGCCGGGAGAGCTGTTTGAATTCTGTGCCAAGAACTTTTGCCGGAACCGCAGACCAGACCCAGACCGCTGTGAGCAGAACCTGAGATCCGGATCGCTGTGAGCAGAACCGGTGCCTGATTGACCCGCCGAGCAGAGAGAACCGCTGCTGGACGTGTTGACCAGATCCGTGACGAGGCCTATTTCAAATTTATATTGTGAGTACCTAGCAGAACTGTGCAGAACCAATCTCTTAGTTAACATAATCTAATCCAAACTATTTTCACCTAAGTGGAACTGCCTCCTAGTAATCCTGTCATCTGTCAATTCTGCAGCTGCAAGCTGTCACCTGTCATTTTAAGTTTTACTTTAAATCCGAAAATCTACCTTTATTAAATCGTCCGTGTCTCTGGAACCGTTTGGGCTAGGATTGACCCGCCGAGCAGAGAGAACTGCTGCTGGACGTGTTGACCAGATCCGTGACGAGGCCTATTTCAAATTTATATTGTGAGTACCTAGCAGAACTGTGCAGAACCAATCTCTTAGTTGACATAATCTAATCCAAACTATTTTAACCTAAGTGGAACTGCCTCCTAGTAATCCTGTCATCTGTCAATTCTGCAGCTGCAAGCTGTCACCTGTCATTTTGAGTTTTACTTTAAATCCGAAAATCTACCTTTATTAAATCGTCCGTGTCTCTGGAACCGTTTGTGCTAGGTACGAAAATTTAAAGCTGTGATTCTTGGCTTTCCAACGAAATTTACCGCGATTTGCGATTTTGGCTCAATTTCTCCACTTGTCAAAATAGCAGCTCCATTCTTTCCTTTGTTAAAATCCGTTTGCAACCTGGCAATAAATCATAGAGCATTGCTAAAGTGAGCCTGAACTAATACCAACAAGCATCTCTCACTCACCCTGAATCTCTAGAGGGAATTAAAATCAGTTAGCACATTTTCCCATCCATTGCCATCACATTTAAAAGCATTTTGGGCCTGTGTTTCAAACTCTACCTGTTTCCTCTAAGCTTGCTGGGGTGGAACTGAATTCCGTATTGTATTTGATTGTATTCCCGAAGACTGTGTGTGTTACTTCCATCTCCTTGCATTGCATATGGGGGGGGGTGAATTGCCACCAGGGGAAAAGTGATTACATTGTCTTTTGTTGAAGCCATATCAAGTTATTTTCTGTATTGCATTTCATTCATCATTGCGTTTCCTTGAACCACATAAAGCATTCTTTCCCACCTTATTCTTCTGTTCCTATTCATAAGTTACCTCTTGCTGATTACTGCTCATATTCACAAGTGTAATATCCATTATCAATTTATTTATAGAAGTGTGATATATATATATATTGTTTATATTTCTCAAATAAACCTTTTAAATTTGCAAATCAGACCTACTTCTTGGCTCAGTGGGGTCAGGGGGATTCTAAGAGAGGGGTGTTATATAAGGGTTGTCATCCAGAGTACATGAACTGGACCTAAAAATATATCGATAAGGGTTTCCCTCAGCATCCCAGACTAGGCATTGACTTAGCTGTAGTGTTGATTGAATATCGCTTAACAACGGTCAAGTATCACTTGGTAATAAAACCTTCACAACAATAGGTGTAATCTACCACGCAGGAGCCACAATCAATGCAGGTCACTACACTACATATATTAAAAAGAAATGTGGATGGTTCGAATGTAATTATAGTACCATTACTCTAAAGCAGAGATTAGCAGCAAATCTTACAAACGCTTATTTAATCTTCTTAAAACCAAAATTTAATAACTAATCTGTACTTCAACATTAACAAAAATTCAAATAAAAAACTATAAGCAGTTAGAATACGCCAACAGGTATCTAACTGGCCCAAGATTCTATAACAACCAAACAGATAAATGAATATCACTAAATTGTAACAATAAATAGACAGTTAGAATACGCCAACAGGTATCTAACTGCTTCAGAAATCTGCAACAAAAATGTGGATGGTTCGAATGTAATGATAGTACCATTACTCTAAAGCAGAGATTAGCTGCAAATCTTACAAAGGCTTATTTAATCTTCTTAAAACCAAAATTTAGTAACTAATCTGTACTTCAACATTAACAAAAATTTAAATAAAAAACTATAAACAGTTAGAATATGCCAACAGGCATCTAACTGGCCTAAGATTCTATAACAACCAAACAGATAAATGAATATCACTAAATTGTAACAAAAAATAGACAGTTAGAATACGCCAACAGGTATCTAACTGCTTCAGAAATCTGCAACAATCCAACAGATAGAACATTAACCAGAAACAACAAGTGAACACTGAAAGGAAACATACAAATAGACTGTAGCATAACAAAAAAAGTTTTTTTTAATCCGACAAGGATTTTCTTTCCCCACAGACCCAACGATTTGAAAAACAAACACAGAAACTGAGCAAAATGCACAGTACACTGGTTTGTAAACTAAATATGAGGGTAAAAAAAAGCTGAAATGTCTATTATGCAATGTAATAAGTCTTTATACAATACATACACTAACATGCTCTTTTCTTTTATCACAGAAATTGAAAATGAGTATTTCCTCCAGGTACCAAACTCATGTAAAAAATATATCGAATCTCAACAAATGAAACAGTAAGTATCATTTCAAACATTTGATAGATATTCAAATCTATAGATGTGATCTATGGCTGTGATATGTTGCAGTAGTTGTGGTCAGGGCCTAGAGTCTTGGGTGTATAGCCTACGGCCTGCGGCCATGCACCCAAGACTATAAGCCCTGGCTACAACCACCGCAGCATATCACAACCACAACCACTGCACCATATCACACCCATGTAACTTCAGTACTTCGGCCATGCACCCAAGACTCTGCGTCCTGCCCACAACCAGCACACTATATGAAACCCATGTTGGCTTATAACTTCAGTGCTTAAACTTTGGTCTTGGGTGCATGGCCTTCAGCCATGCACCCAAGACCCTAGGTCCTGGCCACAACCAACGCAGCATATCACACCCATTGTGGCTTATAGCTTCAGTACTTATAACTTTGGTCTTGGGTGCTTGCACCCAAGACGCTAGCCCTGCCCACATCCACCTGATAGATATTCAATTCTATGGGTGTATCTATCAGGTATGATATGCTGCGGTGGTTGTGGCCACGGCCTAGAGTCTTGGGTATATGGCCTACGGCCTGTGGCCATGCACCCAAGACTCTAGGCCCTGGCCACAACCACTGCAGCATATCACACCCATGGTGGCTTATAACTCATTATCACACCCACAGAATGAAACATTTTAACTGCGGCATATACTCAATTTGCACCCAAGACTCTAGGCCCTGCCCACAACCACCTAATAGATATTCGATTCTATGGGTGTGATCTATAGGTGTGATATGCTGTGGTGGTTGTGGCCAGGGCCTAGAGTCTTGTGTGTATGGCCTACAGCCTACGGCCTGCGGCCATGCACCCAAGACTCTAGGCCCTGGCCACAACCACCACAGCATATCACAACCATGGTGACTTATAACTCAGTATGACACCCATAGATTGAAAAACTTTAATTGCGGCATATACTCAATTTTAAAGTCCGCTGACACCACGTGTGTCCTTAGAGCAGTTTCAACGTGCTTGTGCACCGCACGGACGGGAATACTATCCTTAGAACACCCCTCATTTTCAGTAATTACGAACATCCAAGACAATGCGGGCATGGCTAATACATCAATACACCTGCCACCTAAACAAATACAGTATTACACCCATCTCTTCCTCCCTAAAACCTCCCCAAGCATTCTTGCACACCAAAACACTCCCCAAAACTGCATTTCGCCTCTGTTCGCCGCTAAGCTGTCGGCGGATCCAAGATGGCGGGCTCATCAGAACAATCTGGCGCACATCACGCCTCGCTCCAGCCAATCGATGGACACGTTGCGTGTCTGCGGACATGACGCAAGCACATTGGCCAATCTCTGTCCTGCCTGCGGAGCGAACAGGGAAGTGTCTCCGCGGAGCGGACATAGAAATCACTAATTTTTGTAGACCTACTTTTTGATCGTTTTAAAGAAAACTACTGGAGGAATTTTCACCAAATTCACAAAAGCACGCTTTCAGGAGCAAACCGTTGCTCCTGCCGCAAATTTGGTGAAATTCCGTCCAGCGGTTTTCTCTGTAGCCATGCACAAAGTTTTTGCCCCATTCAGTCTATGGGAAAAAAATACGTTTTGGGACCCCCCCCCCTTGTAACTTTGCCCCCCTGGACCAAACCTCACCAAAGTTTGCAGAGTGGGCCATATACTTTTTTTGCAAAGTTTGGTGAGGATTCGTCCAGAGCGATCGTAGTTATAAGCCGCCCAGAAAGTTCTCTTCCTATTGAAACAGCAACTTAACCATAACTACACGGCCACTACCGTGGCTGTGTAATATATATATATATATATATATATATATATATATATATATATATATATATATATATATATATATATATAGGAAGTACCAAATGCAAATTGAAGGTACGCATCCTACAACACGTCAGAGCCATCATTAATAAAGACTGTACATATCCTATGGCCAAGCACTTTTCCGAATTCCACAATGGGGACCCAACAAGTCTTAAATTTTTTGGCATATGTAGGGTTATTCCAAGCCCTAGAGGAGGTGATAATGAGAAAACACTCGGACAAGAAGAGACCAAATTTATTCTCGATTTTGAGAGTAAGACCCCTGTTGGCCATAATGTTGATGAGGAACTATACACCTTTTTGGAGACTTAATTAGTGCATTATAGTAACAGAGTGCCCACCTAATATTCCTCATCATCAACCCAGAGGACCCCATATTACAATTCCTGATGTTTGGTTGTATGCTAAGGTTTTTTCTTTCCTTTTTTTTCCCTCGTTTAATGTTTATAACATTTTTTAATTTGTGGTGTATGGCTTCATATTCCATTCACCTTCTTATGGTAACTTGCAATATATGGTTGATCATGATCACAGGCTATTTGCTTGTTGAATTGGTTAAAAAGGACAATATACAGATTTGGAAAATATCTGAACATTCATTGACTGTTGTATAACATATATGGCATTGTATAGAATACTTTTTAAGTTGTTTCTTTTACATCTAGACAGATATATTCATTGCAAATATGTGTTGCTGTATCCTATACCTGGGTTTTTCATTATGGGTCATACATGCATCATTGATCATAGGAAGGCACTATGCACTTTATATCATGTCAATGCTGCTTTATGAATGGGTAACATTCACTTATCATATAAATTTAATTTGTACTGTATTAGCATGAACTCAGCCATGTCTCTCCTTAGTATTGGAATGCACTATGCACTAGCACTTTATAGTTTGCAATTTTGCACTGGCAAAGTAACTGTGACATAATATATAGAATTATGCCATACATGCACATGTTTATCGAAGATTGTGACAAACTGTTCCGGTGCTGTTAAATACTTTTTTTAATTGAATAAGGAGCCCTATATCTTTCCATGGCCTGGCAATATACGTTTTAGAAAAGGAAATTGCTTTTTTTTTAAAATGCACTATGCACTTTAAATATGACCCTTAGAAATGTGTATTACATTTCGTTACCATACAGCATCCTTGGTTATGCAATCAGTGGAACATGGGAGCCCTTTGAAATGTAACAGATATATCCCAAAACACACGGAGAAAAGGATAACGACTTTTTATCATGCATTTTACAATGTAATAATGACGATAATATGTATGCCTTATTATGAACGTTGAAAATAATGCTTTCATTTTTTTAGCTAAATTTCTTCGTTTTCCGTGATATGGGCAAGCTTGTCCTTGATAACCCAATCCAATATGGCTACCAACCATAGATTGACCTTCTTTGTAAGTCAACTCTTTTATTTTTATCATCATGGTGTGGTGCTGGCTTTAAAAACAAACTCCCAAAGGGGGAGGAGTAACTGTGAGCAAGCCACTAGGTTGTGGCGAAACGCGTCAGGCTGCCGTCTGGCTAATGATTTTACTGGGAAGCTTTCCTTTTTAAGAAACAGCTATGAATTCAATAAAGGCTGTTCAAATGCACACAACCGGTGCAGTTTCTTTTTCAACTTGTGCCTTGAGATGAGGTAACTTGGAACCTCTTGTTTGGAACTGGATGGTGAGGAGTGCAGCTCGAGGGAATGGCGTTTTCTATGCTATTCTAAATGGAAATATATATATATATATATATTACATGGACGCGGTAGCGTCCATGTAGTTATGGTTAAGTTGGTGTTCCCATAGGAAGAGCATTTTTTGGGTGGCTTATAACTTCGCTCCCTCTGGACGAATCCTCACCAAACTTTGCAAAAAAAGTATATGGCCCACTCTGAATTTTTTTGCTGGATGCATTTACACCAAATTTGCGACAGGAGTGGGGGCTTGGTCCCGAAAGCGTGCTTTTGCAAATTTGGTGTAATTCCATCCAGTAGTTTTTTTTAAAATGACCAAAATGTAAGGCAAAAAAAATAGTGATATCTCTGTTCGCTCCGTGGACGGACTTCCCGGTTCTCTCCGCCCGCGGACAGTGCCCTGATTGGCCGAGCGGCTTGCATGATGTCCGCGGACATGCAACGTGTTCGCTGATTGGACGGCGTGGTGCGTGAAGCACATCAGATTTTATGCACCGATTAGCACTTGATATTTATTCCAATAATCTTTGACACTTTTTTTATTAACATTACACTAAGAATCCCTTGTACAGACTTTTCATGAAAGGTAAATGTACATGTGATATCATCAGTGATGTCATCAATGACATTTGTGATGTCATCTTTGATGTTCTGGGTGTTAGGCTTAGCAGTGCACGGTGGTGGCGCGTGTTATGGTTGCTTAGTTTACCATAACTGGCGAATTTCAGGGGTTTTTCGGTTTTACTTGGAACCATAACGTCCCTTTAACAAAGTTTTTTCACTGAATTTCATAGGTTTTTAGTTGCGCAACTTAAACATAACGTCCCTTTAACAAAGTTTTTTCACTGAATTTCATAGGTTTTTAGTTGCGCAACTTAAACATAACGTCCCGTTAACAAAGTTTTTTTACTGAATTTCATAGGTTTTTAGTAGCGCAACTTAACCATAACGTCCCGTTAACAAAGTTTTTTACTGAATTTCATAGGTTTTTAGTAGTGCAACTTAACCATAACGTCCCGTTAACACAGTTTTTTTACTGAATTTCATGGGTTTTTAGTTTCGCAACTTAACCAGAACGTCCCTTTAACAAAGTTTTTTCACTGAATTTCATTGGTTTTTAGTTGCGCAACGTAAACATAACGTCCCGTTAAAAAAGTTTTTTTACTGAATTTCATAGGTTTTTAGTAGCACAACTTAACCATAACGTCCCGTTAACAAAGTTTTTTTTCTGAATTTCACAGGTTTTTAGTAGCGCAACTTAACCATAACGTCCCGTTAACAAAGTTTTTTTACTGATATATGGGATACATTACTCACCGTAATCGTATTTCTGATGCTTGTATCTGCTTAGATTCACATGCTGTGCATAGGCCGACATCTAGTGGAAGCTGCGGAGTATTACAGTTTGTTTTTCGAAACTCGAAAATGGGCGTCGACACAGGCGTGCCAGTAATACTATCCCTAGTGTGACGTCCTCTGTACCCAAGATCCCTCACGCGTCTAGGATCCTCAGATTGTATTTTTTCTGACATGAGGAAGCATGAGGAGTAGCGTGAGTACAGATAATCCAAGCAGATAGACAGAAAGGTAAGACTACAAGCAATCATGCGCCTTCTCTCGGAGGGGAGGAAGGGTGGGTCGCATGTGAATCTAAGCATCAGAAATACGATTACGGTGAGTAATGTATCCCTTCTGAGGCTTGTGGAATCTGCTTAGATCACATGCTGTGCATAGATTAGCGAGCAGTACCAGAAGAAGGAGGTGGGATGTGAGAAGGGTCATGAGCAAACAGGTGTCTTAGAACCGCTTGTCCCACTTTGATAATCCACTTCGAGATAGCGCCTTTAGAGACGCGATCTCCCTCTCTGCCTGTAGCTACGGAGACAAACAGTTGATCTGTTTTCCTTAGCGGTCTGGTTTTATTTACATAGTAGAGGACTGCCCTACGCACATCTAGGGTGTGTAGTTTCACCTCAGCCGAGCTTTGCGGGTTCTGGAAGAAAGCCGGAAGCTTGATGGACTGGTTTACATGGAACTTTGATATAAATTTAGGTGAGAACCTAGGGTGTGTGCGTAAAACCAGTTTGTCTTTGTGGATAGTAAAGAAAGGATCCTGCACTGACAGAGCCTGAATTTCACTGACCCTTCTTATAGAGGTAATGGCTACTAAGAAGGCCGTTTTATAAGTCAGGTGTTTGAGACTACTTTTATGCATGGGTTCGAAAGGGGGGCCCTGAGCTTAGCTAGCACCACATTAAGGTCCCATCCTGGCGGTGGGTTTGAAATAGGAGGGTGAAGTCTCTTTACTCCTTCCATGAAGGCTTTAACTACTGGTACTTTCCACCACGACACCTTGTTATGGGATGTGGTGTAAGCCGAGAGGGCTGCCAGGTGTACTTTCAGAGAGTTAAAAACCAATCCTGCATCCAGCAGGTGGAGCATGTATGTCACGACGTTGGAAGGAGTGCAATCAACAGGGTTGATTTGTTTATTCTGGCACCAAATAACGAATCTCTTCCACTTGTCAAAGTAACAGTGCCTTGTGTTTGGTTTCCTGGATTCTTTTAGGATGTCCATACACCTCTGTGGTAAATTGAGATGTCCAAACTCTATGACCTCAGGAGCCATGCTGCCAGGTTCATTGAGTTGGGTTGCTGGTGCACTGTTTGACCTTGTTGCTGGGACAGTAGGTTGTACCAGGCTGGAAGTTTGATGGGCTCGCACACCGCCATCCTGCGTAGGTGTGGAAACCATGGTTGTCTCGCCCACATGGGAGCAACTAGGATGAGCGTCATCAATTCCTTGTTCATCTTGTACACCACCTTCCTGATGAGAGGAGTTGGTGGAAAAGCGTACGCAAACATCCCTGACCAGTTCATCCACAGGGCGTTCCCTTGGCTGGGGGAACCTGGATGCAAATCCTGGGCATTGTTTGTTTTCGCTTGTGGCGAATAAGTCTATAGTGGGGAAACCCCACTGAGAGAAGAGATCTTCTACGATCTCTCTGTGAAGGACCCATTCGTGTTCTTCTGGGAGGGAGTCTCTGCTTAGAGCATCCGCTAGGGAATTGAGCTCCCCTGGAACATGTTGCGATGACAGGAAGATGTTCCGTCTGAGTGCCCATATCCAGATTTTCTGGGCAAGCTTGGACAGATTTGGCGAACGAGTCCCTCCTTGCTTGTTCAGATAGAACATGGCTGTCGTGCTGTCCATCCGGATCTGCACCGACAGGTTTAGTAGATGGGGCTCGAACGCCCGAAGCGCTCGGAATACTGCCAGAAGCTCTAGGAGGTTGATGTGGTTCTTGGCTACTGAGTGAGACCAGAGACCCTGAGCTGTGTGGTGGAGATGGTGAGCTCCCCACCCAGTCAGGCATGCATCTGTAGTCACCACTGCCTGTATTTCGGGATCGTAAAAGGGTTTTCCCCTTGCGAGATTCTCTCTTGTCCACCAGTGTAGGCTCTGTACAAGTGTTGGCGAAACGACCACTAGATCGTCCCACTGACCACTTGCCTGAGACCACTGTTTCGCCAACGATTCCTGCATGGGACGCATGCGCAGTCGCGCGTGGGGGACCAGGTAAATGCATGACGCCATCATGCCCAGTAACCGCATTGCTTTGCGTACCGTTATTTGTTGACCGGACTGATAATGTGGAATTTGCAGTAGTATATTCCGAATTCTCTCTTCCGAAGGGAAGGTCAACCCTTCCTGAGTATCTAGAATTGCTCCTAGGAACTGTTTTGAGGTGCTTGGCACCAGGCTTGACTTCTTCTCGTTGATTGAGAAGCCTAATTCGTGGAGGAGGTCGATAGTCCTTTGAATGTTTGTCCTGCAAATTCCTGGGGTTTCCCCCGTTATGAGCCAGTCGTCCAGATAAGGGTACACTGGGATTGCCTCCCTGCGTAGGTGTGCCGCTGCCACCGCCAGTACCTTGGTAAATACCCTTGGTGCTGAAGCTATCCCGAAGGGCAGTACCTTGAATTGGTAGTGGCGACTGTCCACCTTGAAGCGCAAGTACTTTCTGTGCGCCGGGAGCATGGAAATATGAAAATAAGCATCTTTCATATCCAAGGTTGCCATGTAATCCCCCTTTTTTAGGAGGGGGATTACCTCTTGTAGCGTGGTCATACGGAATTTTTGGGGCTTGACATACTTGTTGGCAGGCCGTAGGTCCAATACTGGGCGCATTGTCAAATCTTTCTTTGGCACAAGGAAGTAAGTTGAATAGATACCCTTGTTTACCTGGTGTCCTGGGACGAGTTCTATCGCGTCCTTTTCTAGCAGAATGGCGATCTCCTCGAGAAGGATTTTCTGATGTTCTAAGGAGTGTACTTTTTGTCGTGGAGGATGGTTCCGGGGACGCTGCAGTAATTCTATACAATATCCTGTGGACACTGTTGACAGCACCCATCTGTCTGAGGTGATCCCTTCCCAAGCCTGGGTGAAGTTGGAAATGCGTCCCCCTACTGGGGTTGCGTGAGAAGGGACCCTGAACTGAGCGTCACTGCTTTGGTGGAGGCGTGCCACCTCCCTTGTTGGGGCTGCCTCTGCCTCTCCCACGACCTCTTTTGTTACCCCTGCCGTAACTTTGGGTAGACTGCTGGCTGTTGTTACACTGTGTACCCTGTCCCTGGGCATAGTTGCCTCTTTGTGAATTTTGGCCGCGTGGGCGACGAAAATTACTGTTCCCCCTCTGGTTAGGGGGTTTGTTGGTTAGTTGGCCAAGGGATTTAAGTGTTTCGTATTCGTCCTTGGCGTTTTTCAGTGCGTCTTCGACCGCTTTCCCAAACAATAGATCGGGTTCCACCGGCTTGTCTATTAATGAAGCCTGAGTTTCTGTTTTGAACCCTGACTGCCGTAACCACGCATGTCTCTTGATAACAGTACCTTCTGCTATCAATCTCCCTGCGTTGTCCGCGGCGTCGAAAGTTGCTTTCAATATGCAACCAGACACGGCTCTCCCTTCTGCCGAGATCCGAGCCAATTGGCCCTTTAACGGTTCAGGAGCAGAGGCTATGAGTGCCGTGACCTCTTCCCATTGATGGCAGTTGTAGCTGGCCAACAGGGTGGTGGAGTTAGCAATCCTTGCTTGGTAGGCGGACGTTGAGGCTACCTTCCTGCCAAACCCGTAAAGTTTCTTGCTCTCCTTGTCGGGAGGAGCTTCTGACGAAGATAAGGGTGTTCCAGCCCTCTTCCGAGTGTTGGTAACAACTAGGGAGTCTGGTTTAAGATGTCCTCTTATATAGAGAGGGTCAGACTGGGCTGCCCGGAAAAGTTTTTCGACCCTGGGGTTGACTGCTCTGGTGAGGTTTGGGTTCACCAGGGACGGATCTATTCTTCGTTGGATGGATTTAAGGATAGGGATGGTCTGAGCGACCGGCCTCCTCTCTCCCACCAACTCTTCTGCGAAGTCCCTTTCCTCCTGTACACCGTGGGTGTCGATGTGAAAATGTTCTGCCGCGCGAGCGAGAACCTCATTAAGGAGGGGCTGGTTATCGAATGGCGAGTCGGTAACTGGGGCTTCGTTCTCTACCGGGGAATCTACTCTGTAAATTTCCCGCTCATCTTCTCCCTCCTCCTGGTCCTCATCATCCGCATAGTATTCCGTCCCGGTTTGTTCCTCCATAATTCCAAACTCCTGGTCCCCCTCAGGGAAAGGCTCTCCTTGGTACCTGGGGTGTGGAGTAGAGTATGGAGTAGAGTAAGGCTGTACCTCGAAGGGTTCAGGTCTTTCGAACCGGGCCCTTTTACTTAGGGGGATGGGATCAGTGGAACCTGAGGGTGTGGCCCCCTGAGGGTAATACGAGAGGAAATGCTCTGGATTCTTGTCGTAAAAATCAGCCAAGGAAGACATCCTTGACATGACCCTGTCTATGTCTTCGCTGGACCATTCTTTGGAACAGGGGATGACTTTAGTAGGCAATTTAGGGGACTTATCAATGGTACCCTTGCTGGATGTTGATCTCTCAGTAGACTTGTATTTGTTTGTCTGCTTAGGGGGGAAGGATGGTTTTACAGGAGTGGAAGAATGTGCTTTCCGCTGTTTCCCCCCCTCCCCGTGCGTGGAAAAATGTTTTCCCTGTCCCTTGGAGGCCCCGGAGACTTTTGACGCCTGGCGTCGAGGATCGGGAGAGGTATCTGTGTCTTTCGAGCGTGGGGCCTCGCTGGTGTTAACTGCGGGCTCCGTCTCTTGGAGCGCGGCCTGGGGGTGGAAGTCGTCTTCGTCCTCCGACGATCGAACTTCCATTAGTCTAGGGAGCGAGGCACTCTTGGCAAGAGTGGATGATTGCCTTGCGTCATGAGGCGATCTCGATTGAGAGCGCCCAGAGGACACCGAGTCGGACCGTTCTATCTGTGCCTCTTTCCGAGAAGTCGACGTCGTCGAGGTTCGGTTGGACTTAGTGTGCTTAGTGTGTGTAGGGTGTGTAGCGCTTGCGTCGCCGGGGGTCTTCCCCATAGCCGCCCTGCCGGACGACCTTCCGAGGTCGGGGACCTGCGCTCGGCTGTCTTTCGACACCGTAATGCCCTCGCCGTCCGAAAGTACGGCGTCGCTGCCATCGCTGAAGGCGCCCTCCGCTGCCATGGCCGCCTGCCTGGCGTGGTGGGCCCAACGCTTTGTCGAACGGTCTTTAAGTGTCTTAGGTTTAAACCTAATACACGCTCTGCAGTTCGCTTCGGGGTGGTCCCTCGGCAAGCAGAGGTTGCACGTGGCGTGCCTGTCAACCCAAGGGTATTTGCGGTTGCACTTGGGGCAGAATTGGAAAGGGGTACCCTCCATACGCACCTTGAGGCAGCGGGCTGATAAGTGTAGGAAATATATAAGTGTATCTATATACCAAGAGTGAAGAGTATGTACCACCCCCCACTCTCCCTACTTGCAGGGCCGAGGCCAGCGGCCTACTAGGCCCGGGCCGAGGCCAGCGGCCTTCCGAGGCCCAGATCCGTCGTGCAGCAGCCGACGGTCGATGACTTCTCCAGCCGTCGTCGAGTGTCGAGGGTCGACGTTGGTGTGGGGAAGGATGTCAATAAAGAATAATAAATTTCAATTATTAGCAAAAGTATGGCTAAGGCCAGGGGACTCCGCAAGATGCTTCCGACCAGTATGGCGGAAAAAAACAATCTGAGGATCCTAGACGCGTGAGGGATCTTGAGTACAGTGGACGTCACACTAGGGATAGTATTACTGGCACGCCTGTGTCGACGTCCATTTTTGAGTTTCGAAAAACAAACTGTAATACTCCGCAGCTTCCACTAGATGTCGGCCTATGCACAGCATGTGATCTAAGCAGATTCCACAAGCCTCAGAAATATATATATATATATATATATATATATATATATATATATATATATATATATATATATATATATATATATATATATATGGCACCGCCAGCTGTCTATTCACTACGCATAGTCAGCCTTCACGATTACTTAGTCTACTTGCGTTACAGCACCTGTACAGTTATTAAATGACTTGCATTTTCTGCAGTACTTCTTCACACATGCAATCTTCAGTCCGAACATGAAAGTCTTCCTGATTCTTTACTTCATCATCAGATTCCATAAGTTCTATGCATTCTCTTCTTTGGTTATCCTTCTTAGTGCGTCATGCTAATTTCTTGTGATGTCACCAGCCTCTCCTTTTCACATCTTCACATTTCTTCGGGGTCTCTCCATCAGCAGACCATCATCTCTTCGGGGATACATCACATGTGGTTTTCTCTGCGGATATCTTGTCTCAAAGGCTGTTCTTGTAATAGGCACCATCACTGGTGTTGCACATGTCGTAATTTCCGGTTTCCAACACATAGGCAGAATATTGGGGTGGGGGGACTTCCTACAGAGGCATTCAGCTGCTCCTCTTCATCAACAACTTCACAATCATTGGCCAATGATTCTTTCATGTGTTCTCTGCAGTAACTAAAACTGGTTCATAATATCCAGTTAATGCTGCTGCTTTACACACAATCACGCATTCAGCCCATCCTTCTGAAGCCAGCACTGTTACTTTAATTTGTAACTTACCTTTTTCCCAGCATCTCTGTATTTCTTCTTTATTCTTCCCTTGACAATCTAGCATCTTGTTTTCTTCCATCCGGATTCCTGCTCCACTCATTCCTGGATGTTCATATCTGATCACTAGATTCCTTGTTTCTGGCTTCCCTCTTGTCTTCAAATCTTGCACATAGTTAACTTGTCTTTGAGATATCTTTTCAGTTACCGATATCAGGGATGCTGTTCTGACTTGAAACTGTCCTCTTGTTTGGCAGAGTGCAATATGCGCTAGGCAATGACCTCTTTGTACTGGTACTTCTGTAGCTATGAATACCTTAGAAGTTTCCATGGCATAAGGTAGGAGTGCACAGACATAGCAGCTCTCCTTAGACGTTCACTCTCCCACCATTTTCATGTGCTGATACCACATGTTATTACCCAAGTGTGCTGTAGTATCTAGATAAGTGTTTATCCCATTATCATCTTCCTCTGCATTTCTCCTGTGTCTCTTTAGTAAAATATTCGCAGCCCATGGAAACAACTCTAAAGCAGCTCTATGCTGGGGAGAAAACACTTGTGACCTTGGCTCATTGGTAATGGGCAAATCTACAAGAATTCCTGGAGTGTGGAGAATCAAAGGGACTTCTGCCTTTTTTGGATCAAAAGTATAAAAAAGGTGAATCATGAGAAACAAAAAGACACAAAGCATAACTGTGCATATGTATATCGCAAACCAACATAATAGTCCCCACCATTTATGCCATTCTGGAACTTTTTGAGCGTACTCATTCTCTTAAATCTTGTTATCTTCAACATTTCTAATCAAGAAAAAGAAAAGCAGTGAGAAAAGCAGATCGTGGCGAAAGGCAGATAAAAGCATGATTGAGGCGAAAGATAAAAGAAAGTGGAATAGAAACAGTGAATGGCCTGTAACAAGAGAGGGGCACAAGAAAGGTAAAAGAAGGTGCCATTGTCATAGGAACCGAAAGAGTGGGCAAGGGTGCACAGAAAGGACAGCAGATTAGTGAATAGGTTGCAAGTGTGCACAGAAAGGAAAGCAGAAGAAAAGGGGTGCAAAGAGCATCTGAAGGAAATAAAGAGGTAACTGAATAACATGAGAGCAAAGAGAGGGGCAAGAGAGTCAGATTGGTCGCTCCTCAGAAAAGCAAAACGCCTGGCCTTTTTAAAAGCCTCTGATTCTAACCCATGAAAGAATGGTTTATGAATTCAAGACAGAACTGTAATAAATCATATGTAGTTTTTGAAAGCAGGAAGAGGCCTAGAGCTTAGATAAAGAAGGAGACCCTGAAAGGCTTATTTAAGAAATCAAACTACATCCGATAAAGAAACTGAGTTTTGTGTTTCAAAGTTGAAAGGGGCCTGAGCTTGGGGAAGGGAACCCTAAGAGGCCTAACCAAGTTAGAGACTTGGTAAGTTTTGTTGAACTGGTAAAGATGATGAAGCCTGGGCTTGCAGAATGGAACTGTGTTGTTATTTTGAATGGTGTTTTGAAACTTGATGAAGCTGAAGTTCAGGGAAGCAAAACCCAAAGACCACTTTAACTGTGCTGTGCCCTATGGTCGCTAACGGGCCACCTTGATTGTGTTGTGCCCCATCATCATTAACAGACCATGCACTCTAGCCCACACTGTGCTTCGTGAATATCACGCCCTCTATCACTAGGCGCAGCCCCAGCTTCAACTAGCCACCTGCACTACACTTTTGTGCCACCCTAGCCAGACATCTCAACCAAACAAGGAAAGTAAAGTGCATCTGCGGACCACACCAACTACCATGTGCAGAAACTTGACCTCCTCGACCCTCCTAGCTACAATCATGACCTTTGCTACCCTCAGCTCTCGCCCCCCCATTGATAGAAACCTGAGACTCAGGGCAAGGCTACCTTGCATTTACGAACCTAAAAGAAACAGTACGAACAATACTGCTAGACTCCCATCTTTACAGACACACATGGATAAGCAAACTCTAGCTACGACACCTTTAACTCCAACCCTAACTCCTACTCAGCCCTACCAAAAGATACGCCAGAGTCAAAATAAGCACACAAAAAGACTCGTAAGTCATCCCATTCCCAACAACACCCTAACTCTTACTGGATCCCTTATCAATTCCAGATCCATGGTAGCACATGCAATTGAAATTGCTGACATACTGAACAACAGTAGCATTGACTTCCTTGCCGTAACAGAAACCTGGCTCCATGAGGCAGCAGGACCCTCACTGATGTTAGCCATACCTGACAACTACCAGATCCACAGAGTAGACAGACCTAATGCTAAAGGCGGTGGCCTAGCAATCATCGCGAAAACCACCTTGCCTATCCGACTCACCACCTCACACCCCTGCGCTTCCTGCGAAGTACTTTCAGCAAAAATACAACTCTCCAATAACCGCACGCTAGCCATTCACCTGATCTACAGGCCCCCAGGTCCCCTGGGAACCTTTGAAGATGACCTTACTACCCTCATAGCGAACAATATCCAAAAACACTCGCAAACGTTGCTGATGGGCGACTTCAACATCGGCTTCAATGAACCAGGCAATAAAAATGCCCTTTCTATAACAGCTATCCTAAACGACCAAGGCCTTACCCAAAAAATTCTCTCCCCCACACATGCTAAAGGCAGAACCCTTGACTGGGTCTCAGAACTCAACTGTAACATAGTCATCACCTCCATCACCCCTCAACTGTGGACCGACCACTTTCTAATACATTTCACTGCCACACTTGACCTCCCCAGCCCCAAGACTATCAAAATGATACCACCACTCCCCACCAGAAATAAAAAAGATATTACTACAGAAAAACTTATCCCCCTCCTCCTCCCCACTATTAACGGTCTGAAGGACAACACTGACCCAGATACACTAGTAGACACCTTTAACAAAGCTATGTCTCACGCACTAGACACCTTTGCACCTGCAAAATTACGCAAAGCTAAGCAAGAAGCCCACCTCAGCACCTGGTTCACCCCCCACCTTAAGGACCTTAGAAAGCAGAAACGAAAACTCCAAACCATCTGGCGTAATTCGCCCACTAACGACAACAAAGCCAAGTTAACCCAAGCTACAAAACACTACAAGTCTGAAATCATCAACACCAAAAGAAATGTATTCAATGACAGAATTACCAATGCCAAATCGAATACCAAGGAACTATTTGCCATCCTCCGGGAAATGGAATTCCCTATCCAACCATCTGACACGGTCCCAAAGGACAAGATATGGTGCACTAATATACAGAATGCCCTATCAAACAAAATCTCCACCCTCCAACTTAAAATAACGAACAAAAAAGACGCCCTCTCTCTTACTGATCAACAACTGCCTCCAGTAACTGAACCTACCACTATCCCCCCTTTTAGCTTTAAACCGATCTCCATCATCGTCACTGAAAAGGCCATCCTCTCACTGAAGCCCTCTAACTGTAAGGGCGACAGCTGCCCAGCTCAAATAATAAAGGACGCTGCCAGAGACTTAGCCCCTTTCATCTCAAAGCTTATTAACTCATCCTTCAAATCTAATACAGTGCCAGCCAACTTAAAAGAATCCTGGGTCCTCCCCCTTCTCAAAAAACAAACCCTCGATCCTTCTATCCCGACTAACTATAGGCCCATTACCACAGTGCCCTTCCTACTAAAAATTATCGACAGAGTAGCCTATCTTCAAATTCAAGAGTACCTAGAAGCTAATCATCTACTAGGCTCGCGCCAATCGGGCTTCCGCCCGCTCCATGGCACGGAAACTGCCCTGATAGACCTCAAAACCAAAATTGAGGAATTTAAGGATAATGGGAAAACAGCGTTGCTACTCTTACTGGACTTGTCAGCAGCTTTTGATCTGGTGGACCATGTAGTCTTATGCAACCACCTCAAGCTGGCTGCCAACTTCACAGGAGACGCTATAGCTTGGGTCCAATCCTTTCTAGCCAACCGGACTATGAGAGTGTTCTCCTCCACCACCTGTGCTGACCCCATCCAAATCACATGTGGAGTCCCACAGGGTTCCTGTGTCTCACCCACTATGTACAATATCTTCACCAAGCCACTGTTCGACAAGTTGGACAGTCTGGGCGTCACCTACACTAATTACGCAGATGACACCCAGATCCTCATACCCCTTTCGGGCAACTACGAAGTGGACCTGGCTCTGGTGAACAAAATTTACATCCTCATTCAAGCATGGATGGCCACACATGGCCTCTGCCTGAACGACGATAAAACTGAAATCCTGCTCCTCGGTTCAGACCACAAACTATCCAAACTCACCCCGGACTACACCTCATTTAACATTGATAACAATACTATTAAGGTTATGCGCGAGGTCAAAACGTTGGGTTTTTACCTTGACTCAGCTTCACCCTCAAAAAGCAAGTGAATTCCCTCGCCTCCTCAACCACCTACACGTGTAAACTCATCCGTGCCGCCAGACCCTTCCTGTCCAGTGCCAGCTGCCTCACCTTGGCCAATGCCCTTGTCATGTCTAGACTCGACTATTGCAACGCCTTATACTCAGGTGCCAACAAGTCGGTCACTGACAAACTCCAGAGATTGCAAAATAACGCTCTTAGAGCAGCTCTGAACATCCCACGCAGAGAACATATCTCCAAACATCGGATTGAAGCCCATTGGCTAAAGATAAAGGACAGAATCCTTCTTAAAACTATTTCCCTCACTTCTAAATGCCTCAACAATCAAGCACCCCCCTACCTAGCGGAAAGAATCAACTGGAGACCCTCTAACCGACTGACGAGATCTGCCAATACCTTCCTACTGGAAGTCCCCAGATTCAAACTTACCACAGCGGGCGGTGCAAGTTTCCCAGTTAGAGCTGCACAATCATGGAACACACTCCCACCCGACCTTAGATGCCCTTTACCCTACACAAGATTCAGATCCTACGCTCTCAAATGGCTGCACAACAACGACATGCAACGTCCCTCACCCTAGTGGTAACGGCACAACCTGTTATAATGCTGCTCTTTTTGCGTTTAAACTTGATATTTTATATGCATTGTATCACCTACTGTAACCAACCACTGTTTTTCTGTAACAGCCTGTGTCAGGATTTGTAACTAAGTTTCAAGTCCTCTTGTACTGCTGCGCCCAGATGCCCACGGGCTCGGAGCGCATTACCAAATAAATAAACAAACAAACAAACAAACAAAGAACTTAAAAAGACATTGAAGGTAGTTGGAATAACTACAAGGGACTTGTGGAGAAGGTATTAGGAATCGCTCTGTGGACTGAACTTTGTGACAATGACCCAACAGCACCTGGTGAAAAGACCAACTGAAACCAATCCTGGTTTCCATTTTTGTTGAACCAATATTTTTCTTATTTTTGAAAATACTTCCTATCACACTTTTGTATAGAGTGAAGGCAAGCATAGATTTAGACAAAGACAGACTTTTATTTAAGACTCTTAGACAACGATGGCCATTAGAATCATCATTTGAAAGAATTATCCCTTTATAGTTAGGGCCAGTCACCCATTACACCAACTCAGGAACCTTAATAAATAAAGGTTTTCAAACTAACCCATTTGAGTCTGTCTCTCTCTTGATACCAGCATACTCTTAAACCCCTGAAAAATGAGAAGAATCCAATAAATCACACATTACATTAAATGTGTTAATTAACAACCCATCTCTAATACACTTCTAATGCATTAGACCGCAGTGCAAACATATAAACACAATATGACCATCATACAAAAATGTACACTATAAAAGAGACAAAAAACTTATGATGTGAGCACTGTGCAATCAGGGAGTTACACTGCCTAATTCATGTAAATCCAAACCTCATTCATGCCACCATAGAATCATTAATATGACGGAGAAAGCAGATGTACTCCCTATTTATAAATACATTCTGCATCATTAAAACCTACATTCTTCTGTCCTCAACATTATAAATGTTAGACAGAGTTAATAAAAAGTTACCTCATTTGGAACAGCAAGTAATACACTGAACAAAACGCTGTATTTCGGGTTTGAATGAAAACATTGAATGGCACAATGTTAAGCATTAATGGTGTTAGAACAGTTTATTTTAAGTGCATGTCCAGGTTTTTGATTGCTGAACATATAGCCGGATGAGGGTAGGTGAACTGACCTGAGTACCAGTCAGTTTATGTAGAAACAGCAATAAACTTGCCACACAAAGATGAGTATTTTGGTTTGTTAAAGATTAAACTGCCACAAGGATGATCATTCCTCATAATAATGTTGTTTTGGAGAAGAGGTGTAGATTTTAAATGCAGCCTTTGCACTGCAATAACATGGCTGTCACAACAGCTGTCAAAGGGGAACTGGTGACCTTATTCCTGTCACTGTAGAGAACTGATGCAGCACTTGTGAGGTAGAAGATATATGAGATAGAAAGTGGCAGTCTGTTTCTCTGATAGTGAGAGGTTGCAATTGAGAAGATCCATGGGGTCCACAGGCACCTAGCTGAGCATGGCACAGGCGCAACTTGCGACTGTCACACCATACTCTACCTTCGATGTTTGTTCAGAATGTTGAACACTGTACGAGGGTGGAATGAGGATATGAAAGTTAGCAGTTGGGTAAAGCCATGTTTCAGGGATAGAAATATCATCAAGCTTGTGAGTGAAACAGAGGACAGTGATGTTGGTGGCAGAAAGTACACATTAGCATCAAGCTGTGCAAGTGTAGTTGATATGGGTGTTCTGAGGATTCAAGAGTGGGGATGGGCATGGGCCCTGGTGTTCAGTCATAATATCGAAAATAAAATGTCGAAAAACAATAATTTCGAAAAAAGAATGTCCAAAAAAAAATCGAATTCTTTATTTTTTTATTTATATATTTTGTTTGGGGTTGCGCGAGTAAAAAAAGGTTAAAAAAAGGGGGTTTGGGGGGCAACCCCCCCTTTTCGTATAAAAAATGTAGTGAAAAAGAAATTCGATTTTTTTTTTGACATTTGTTTGAAATTATGACTTTGGACATTTTTGTATTCGATATTATCACTATTAACCATGTGCCCTAGCATGTGAATGGTATGGGACTGTAGGATGCACACTCTAATGTCTCTGCTGTTGAAAAAGGCAGGGTTTCGGGTCATGGCTATGCACAAGCTCAACTAAGCACAGACATACTACAATTATGATGCTGGTGATGAGGGTGCCTAGGGAAGGCTAGATATAAGAAAGTGCAGGAGGCTACCAATTGGCTGGTGGGGTGGAATAGGCAGAGTTGGTCACATGATCACAACACTCCACTAGCCCTGGTGTAAGGGCACTGCCAGGGAGGGGGAAAAGCAAGTCCTAAGTAGTAACCAATTGGCAGAAAAAGCTGGAAGAGTCAGTGCTAGTCATGTGACCATGGGAACTCCTGTCCTGTAAGCCTGATGAACGAGCACTGCAAGAGAGAGAGAACAAAAAGACAGTCCTTTATTAGCCACTGTTTGTAGGGAAAGCTGAATGTGGCAGAGCTGGTCATGTGACTAGGGACACTTTACTGAGCCTCGTGGGAGAGCACCGCAAGGAAAGGGGAAAAACTAATCTTGAAGTAATCGCTGTTTGACAGGAAAAGGTGGAGGGGCTGATTTTGGTCACACGACTGCTCAGCCTGCGCTCTACATGCAGAGATAGCATATAACAACCAGAGGGAGGACTAGCCAGCCACAAGTCGAACATAAGAAGTGCAAGTGACCTTCAGCAGTAGCACCCACCAGCCAAGTCCTGCACCAGCTGCCTGAAGAGACAAACCTGAATTTTCATACCTTTGAAGGAGGCTAGAAGGAAGGTCCAGTATGTATCAGGCGGATATATTACTACCTAAAGGATGGGGGATGAGCCAATCGTCTTTGAAGGGCAACAAAGCCCAACAACCATTCCCAATTCTAGCTAAAATACCCAAATCCCCTTTTACAACTTTAAGACTGGAAGCCTAGGCCAACACCCTATAAAAGACCACAAGCTCAGTCTGGGAGGGTGGGCATTGGTAACTGAGCTGTTTTGAATATGGCTTTAGGAAGGAGGGTGAAGAGGAGCAGGAGTCCAGAGTAAGTGGAAGTTGCTGAATAAGTGGAGTTTGATGGAGAGTTGGATTCAAAAAGCAAATAACATTGGGAAGTTGGTCAAAGCAAGGACACATCAGGAATAGGAGATAGGAGGTAGGGGAGGAGATACGTGAAAATACAGAAGGTGGTTGCTGACACTGATAAGGAAAGGATGGTGTGATTGATACAGAGTTAGAGCCTATATGTCAGGAGAGGGTTGGTGAGGTTGCTAAGAAATCATAGCTTAGAAATCACATGATGTTGGTGATATTGATGTGTAGGGAGATACGAGTATTAGCAGATGGATTTGACAGGAGAGTTGTGAACATCGGACAGAGAGGGAAGGTGAATATCAGAAGGTCGCAGGCATGGAAAAGACATTTGCCCAAAGGGGTAAACAAGGAAGATAAGTTGAGAGAATCTCATGAGAAACTGAGTATCAGGAGGCAGGTGCCCAATGAGGTGAAAAAGCAGTGAATATAAGTAGAAAAGAAGAGGGTGGTGCTGCAGAAGGTGTTTGGAGCAGGGATGGGGGCCAAGGGGGTGCGAAAGCGAAGAGGCTGAGAGCTGTTTGTAGGAAAGTCGGTGGTGGCTATGTGACAAAGAGTGTAATAGAGATGAAGGAGATAGGAAAGAGGTATTTAAAAGATTAAGAAGTAACTGAAGGGGAAAGAAATCATTAGCGATCAGAGAGGAGGGGGCAAAGCTGAAAGTGATGAGGAATGGTTAAAAAAGAGGCGCGGGCTAGAAAAGACAGATAGAGGGTGCAAAAGATTATTCAGGAAATAGACTATTGGAAGTCATAGATAAGATCAGGTGAATCTGAGGTGGTGGTCATCGCTAAGGTAAAGATGATAGGAAATGAGCTGAGTCAAGAGGATGAGACATGAAAGGAAGGCTTCTGAATAGAAAAGTTGTATAAACTTTCCACCTACATTAAGCTTTCAACCTCCACCTTCTGCTATAGGACTTGCCCCAGCCTGTTCCAAATGTCATTACTACATCACCAGGACAGTCACTATGATCTGACCCTGGAACTGAAGTCTCTCTGGCATTACAAACCTGGAACCTGAGGAAAAATATGAAGAGTTTGTGGCTAGTTAAAATCTGAACCGCAACTGAGGGTCAGTGACGGTTATGGAAACCCTTGAATTCACTTCGGGAACTGAAATTTTAAAACTAAACTGTCTTTGTTAAAATAGACTTTCCTTTTGTACAAGACTTCCCACATTCTGGGAGGGGAGGCCAAGTACTACTCTAACCATCGGATACATTTTGAAATTTTCTGTTACTACTGTACTGTAACAGTTACCATATAAAACACTTGAAATATAATTGTTTGAGTGTGTCTGATCTATTAGTCCCAGTCACCTATGTGACATATACAATAAGGGAACTGAGGCACCAGGAGGTATGACTATAAAGCCAAGATCAAACAGTTTTGATCAAGCAGAGAAGCTCCATGCATTTTCTCAATGTACTACTGATCCTGTCACATGTTTTCCTCCCTCACTGATCTTTCACCAGATGTCCCCAAACCAAGAATTCCACTAAGGAAATGTCTACAAAATAATGTTTCAGGCCTCAAACATGTATTTTATTTTAAAACTAAAGTATATTTAAAATGGTATAATTTCCATGGAAATGAAGGGGAGAAAAAATAACCTTGATTCTTTTCCACTTTTAATAATAGAAAACTCTATGTGGGTGATTCTTTTATGAAAGCCGCGGTTTTCAAAGCTCTAAAGGTTTATCAATCTATGCAAATCTGTTGCGAGTCACATTGTACACCATGTACACAAACACAGGTATAATTTGTTCCTGTGAAAACTCAAGGGATTAGAAAATAATTGGTCACTGACAGAGACTAATATGCCCAGAACAATTTTTGATTCTAGGACAATCTATTTTAAATATACTGCCATTAAGTATCCTTTACAGGAGAGGAGGGTGCTAGTGAGCCGACCAGAAATGGCGGACTCCCTGTGAGCTCCACTCCTCGGCTCCCATTAATCCTGAATTCATACATGCTGGAGCTGTCTGAGAGTTACTAAATGTGTACCTGCAGTATGGCACTTTTTTGCGGAGCACATTGATGGTGTCAGGAGGGACAGGGGAGCAGAGGATTTCTGCGGATTTGCCTGCCAGGGCCGAGTGGTGTCAGGACCTGGTGGCTTTAGAGGCGGGCTACGGACGACTACTCCGGCAGCTCCAAGGAGAGGGAGGAGGCTGCCTGGGCCCACTGACATAGCGGGTGGTGCAGAGAGGACGCGGCAGTCCCATCTGAGGTTGAGGGAAGTGAGGCCTGAAGGCCGGGCGAGGTGTTGGGTTGGCGGTGGGGGGCACCCTCTCCTTTGGATGGGCTGACGGCACTTGGAGGACGGGGAGCATTGGCAGCAGGAAGCAGCAGCAGGTGGGAGCCCGCCCCCGTTGCTACTTTATAACAGTCTGCATCCCCGGCTGGGCCAGCTGGGACTGTGCTATGAGTCTACGGTGCTGCAAAGCGTGGCAAGCCCAAGAGGCGGTGAACAGAGGCAGTCTGGAGCCAGTCGGCTGGCATTACCCCTGGGGTTGCGCCTCACCCATGGCTCTCCTTGGTGTGGAGACAGACCATGCAGGGTCAGTGGGGAGCAGAGTGCAGCAGGCAGAGGCAGTCAGGAGCCATTGATGGGGTCAGGCTGAGAGGGGCACCCCACCAATTCCCAGTCTGGAGAGGTTGGCCAGGAATGGAGGGTGCCTGGGTGCCTGCCTGACAGTAGAAGGTGATTGGCAGCTGGAGTGGTTGCCCCCACGATCGTCCAGGAGGCTATACTGTGCAATGAGATTGGTGGGGGTTCCCACCAGATTAAACTTAATTTTTTTGCCACAGTCTACTGCGGACAAAGCTTGACCTGTGATGGGGAAGTGTGCCAAACTCCAGAAGAAACTCAATTTTGAAGGAAGCTCCTCGTCTAGAACGCCCCGCGCAATGTCTCAACATGGGGCTCTGGATCGGGAAAAGGCAGCCCCACAGGCGGCGGTCCAAGAGCTGGGGGTGGACATTAAAGTTATTCTTTTGGACCTTACGGCAGGGATTGTGGGGCTGGATGCCAAGCTGGACACACTCTCTTCCAAGGTAGACATGCTCCAACATAGATTAGATAAACATGGAGACCGATTCAATGAGGTGGTGCAAAGAGTGTCTGGTGTTGAAGATGGTGCAGTGTCTCTCACAGCCAGGTTCTCAGCCTTGGAGGGGCAGATGAAGGCAGTCAGCGCTAAAAATGAGTATTTGGGAGGGCAGGCCCGCTGGAACAATATCTGACTGGTCGGGATCCGAGAGCACCATTGAATCCCTGAGTAAAGCGGTCTTCAGCAATGCAGAACTCTCCTCGTTGTTTGTGGTTCAGAGGGCACACCACATACTGGCCTCGCACCCGGTGCCAGCGCACCCCCACAACACTATTATTGCCTGTGTGCTAAACTATTGAGATCGGGAAACTATCCTGAAGCTGGTGAGGCAGAAGGGAGATCTACAATTCGATGGAGAAACATTCCATGTGTTCTCTGAATTTTTGGCGGCAATACAAGAATCCAGCAGATCCTTTGTGGGGGTTGCGCGTCGACTCCGAGACTATCATATCCAGTATGCTATTACTGGCAAAGCTGAGGATCCAACATGAAGGAAAGACACAGTTCTTCCTGTCCCCAGAGTCTGCCAGCTCCCATCTTGACGGCATTGATAGGGCGCATAGGCCGAACCATCGGCAACCCTGAAAAGGTGTTAGGAATCATGACAGGGAGGGCCAGGAGTGACCTGAGTTTGATGTTGTCTTGGGTTACCCTGATCTTGGCCTGGAGTATTCACCTGAGATCCCATTTCATGGACAGCCAGAGTTCTCATGTAGGGGGTGAATGGATCCTTTGGAGTGAAGCTGGCACACCGTGGGCTGGCACTAACGCCCCAAGCGCTGCACAGTTGCTAGTTGTGATTTGTTGGGGGTGGTAAATACGTTGTGGGGGTTGGAATTGGGATTGGTGGTTTGGGGAGGATTCTTCAGGCGGGTTGGGGGTTGTCAATGGAGGTTGTGGGGGTACATCATGGGGTTGGTGTGGTGGTGGTGAGAAGGGGGGACTTGTGTTGTTCATCTGCTTGGAGTCCGGAGTCTACAGGACAGCCTACTGTCTACAGCAGGAAGTACATGCTGCGATTCAGTTGGTTGGGGGACGTTTGGCCCATGCTTAGTTTTGGCTCGCTGGAAAGACCCTTAGGGTAGCTACTTGGAATTTCAGGGGGGGAGATTGGTCTGCAAAGGTTAGAAGGGTGGCACAGTATTTTCGCCAGCGCAGGGTTGATGTGGCCTTTGTTCAGTCAACTCATCTCACTGCTGCCTCAGAGTCCCGTTGAGGTTCCCAATGGGGTTGTCATCAGTACTTCTCGGTACTTCTCATCCTACTCCTCCTATTCCATTGGGTGGCAATATAAATTGCAAAAGCAACAAGATTTTATCTGGGCTTGATTACTAGGTACACTGCTTGTTTGTGGCATCTTGAAGGGGGTGGCAGTGGCTCTCATTCGTTCATATGGGCCGAATGTGAATGGTGGCAACTCCTTCGACTAGGTGATGGTCCAGCTAGCCAGATGCCGAAGTTACACAATAATATGGGGTGGAGATCTCAATCTGGTAACGGATTCCTTGCTGGACAGGTCCGGGGTTCTAGGAAGGTTACTTTAATGTAGGTACTATATCTGTATATGGTAACAAAGTGAGGGGATTGGATAAACAGTGTCAGGTGGGGCCTCTAAGCTCTTCCTTCAAAATGGCTACTGTAGACGTTACTAAAAGTATGACGTCTCATTGGGTCTACTAACTATAGGACACTAGATTACTTGGTCCACTATGATTGGGTTGGCATCGACCCCACTCATACTTTTCCAGTAGCTTAGCAGCATGCAGAATTAGCAGCCAGGTGCAGGGAGTTCGTCGGCTCCCCCAGCCTCCCTCCAATTATTGCAACAATCAATCATCACTTCAGTGGTCATGTGTCAATAATTTCTTTGTATTTTGGCCTCGAGACTGTTTCTTCGTCTGGAAAAGTTAAGGCGTCTGGGCATGGCACAAATCCATGCGTAGGTGTGAAAGTTTCATCCCTTCTGCTTGCTTGGTCACGTGCTTTCGACACCGAGAAATCGTCTTATTCTTCATGCAATTTGTGTATTTGATTTAATTTTGCCAGCCATCTGCCTTCTGTGGCTTATCTTGACCTTTCAGAATAGGATACTCTGTTCTTCTCTTCATTAATAGTATCTACTTTTGGGCTATTTCAGCAGATACGACCTTGGCTTCTTGGTATGACTTGCCTTCGTCTGAGTTTCTTTCTGTCTTTAATTCGTGATTTGCTTGCGGTAAGGCTCTCCTCTTGAGAACTTAATAAACTTTAGTCGGTTCTGCTCTTGTGCATAGTGGAAGTATACTTATATAAAGTGCTCCTTTTGAGGTAGATATGTAAAGGTGGCGCTTGCCGCAATCTATCTTACTACTAAGTTTAAGCAAGCCTCCAATTCTCGCTTCTTGCGGTTCCTTGCATATGTACATGTGTAAACTGGCTGAATATCTTCATCACGCTCATGGCATATCGCTTCTTGCGGTTCCTTGCATATGTACATGTGTAAACTGGCTGAATATCTTCATCACGCTCATGGCATAAGTTTCTTACATTTGACATCAATCATTCCACTTTAAACTCAGGATGTCTCTTATCCATGGTGTTTCGTCTCTTTTCATCATTCACAGGTCATCAGATCTTCTATTTGTGAGTCAGTCCGGGTTCTTATGACGTCATCATTCGTCTTCTTTTAGTATCTTCTTGGCTTCTTCAGGTATTGCATTTTGTAAATCATCATTCTGTCGATATGGTTTTCTCAATGGGTACCTCACTGTCCAGGTTTCCTTAGGTGTTGGTATTTCAATAGGTTCTGTCAGTCTGATAGGTACTGAACAGAGCCCCACTGCAACTCTCTGCTGGTTTATTTGTTCATCATACATCACATATTTCGGCATGAATGTTCCTGGTACTTCAAAATGGGTGGCTAGAGTGCGGGTCATGCTTGGGGCCTCCTCTACAATCCCCCCTCTGGGCGATTCATCAACCTCTTTCACTACTTCTTTGGTATCCACTTTTACTTCATCCTCTGGATCCACTTTTACTTCCTCCTCTGGATCCACATATAGAGGTTTGAAGAAATACATCTTTGGGGTACATATCTTTATGACTCTTTTCAAGCTTCCTGCTGTTCTCACATGTTCATCTTTGTCCCAGGTCATTAGTTGACATTGTCTACTTGGGCTACAATAGATCCATGTTCCGACATAATTTCTATGTTTTCTTGCATATCAAAACTTTGTTCCTTCTGGTGTATAAATGCTGGCCTTCACAAAGTCTCTTATTTCTTCATCAGTCAGGTCCTTGGGTTGCCATCCTGGTTCGACATTAATCATGATCTTCATCCATATGGCCTTTTTCGCAATTTTCTGGCACTGAGAGATTAATATCTTGATAAAACAGAATCTGAGCAGTATCATCACTAGCAGGGCTACTAGGAATTTGAATGCATCTGCCATCCATTGTGGAACCCATGAGAATAGTGATCCAAACAAACTGTCATCATCCACTTCGTCAGCTTCATTGATCATCTGATTCTATAGTTTTGCCAGCATACCTATGGTCTCTGTTAAGGTTCCATTTTGTTTGTCGTGAGATGGTATAAATGTGCAACATGATTCTCCGATTTTTGCACAAACACCTCCATCCATAGCTGTAATCATGTCAAGGACATATCTGTTCTGCAGGGTCATTAGTCAGATTGCCCTTAACTCCTCATTGATTGCATTGAATCTTTGTATGGTCGTGTTGATGGTTTGCAGTAACTCCCATCTGGTTATCTGCAACCATTTAGTATTTGCTCCAACCTGAACTCTTGGCATACAAATTGTCGTGAACACTGATGAGGTTAGGCTAAACAGTCTGTGTTCATACGGGATTGCATGAAAAGCTTATTCTGATTTGGCAGAAAAGTAATTATCTCTCTTCATTCGGTTCATCAGTTCCACAGATCTCCATTTCCTCAGGTGAGCATCTGCTTTCGGGAAACTGTCTATATTCAGGTCACTTTTTGGAATCACCAATGCTGGAACATGGATATTCACTATTGTGCATATACCTCCCCAATTCTTTGGCAGTCTAACATATGCTTTGGATCCACATTCCCAATAATAATCCATGATCAGTGCAGTACCATGTACCATTCCTGGAGCGTCAAACACTCGTCCACAGTTTTGATTCACTCCCATTTTTCTTGTGCCATTATTCCTGAAGCAGAATGTTGGGCTCTCCAATGGCACTAACTGTAAGAGTCCTTCCCTGTCTTTGACCCATGTCAGTAGTTTATCGAGTTTTTGCCATTATAGCTTGCATCCATTTCGCACTATGTTGGTGGTGGGCTCGTAGTGACCAAAGAACATCCATGCTCTGCAAATCACTACTCTTTTTGCCATCCGTCTGGTGACAGTACTGTTCCCCAAATATGCACTTGGCCTCTGTTCTTCCACTTTCAAGCTTCTTCTGGCATCTTTCCTTGAACATTCAGTTTTTGATTTGCTTCTCTTCTGATCTGTGCTCCTTTAACTCCAGGCTTCTCATATCTCATCACAATGTGTTTTGTTTTTTCATTGTTCCTTCTCTTTATGTCCTGGACATAATAGTCTTCATTTGGATCAGTTGCTTCAGTTGCCCATTTCAGTGAGGCATCACGTCCCATGAACTGGCCTCTGGTCTTGCACATTGCTACATGTGATAGACAGTGTGCCGTCTGCACATCTATGTCAACAGCTACAAAGATCTTTGATTTCCCCATGCTGTAAGGTAGGAGTGCACAAACAAAGCATTCCTCCTCTGAATTACGTCCTCCAACTTCTTTCATGTGTTGGTACCAGATGTTATTTCCCAAGTGTGCTGTGCTGTCCAGGTAGTCATTTAGTTCATTATCATCTCCTTGTATGCTTCTTCTGACTCTCAAGGTTTTCATGTAGTTTGCTATCGTCACATCCTTAACAGCCTCCATGTAACTTCTACTCACTGGAGGATTTTCAGGTACTTCCATCCATGGTTCAGGTCTCTTCATCTGTATCATTTGGGCAGAAGAAAGTCTGGCAATTCTTTCATTGTCATCTTGTCTTTTCCTGGCTCTGGCTATGAACGGCCATAATGATTCTGCTATCATCTCTGCACGTGAGATTTTTGCTGAGCTTGCACTTGCCTCTTTCAGTGCTGGGTCAGGGGCACTTATCAATGCTGTCTCTGTTGGATTCTTTTCCAACTTCTTTTGTTTCTTTAAAAGTTCAGCTTTTCCCATTTGTCTTTTCACTTCACTTGTAGTAGAGCTTCTCATCGTTGGCTGTCTACCCTTCTCCCATGCTTTGGATTGTGGTTCTGCAGTTATTGACACTGGACCTGGTGTATGTGCACTCATCGTTTGCATGCATGTGGTTGTCAGTAACCTTTTCTCATTCTTACTCTGCCGACCCTGTCTCCGGCTTTTCAACTTGCTTTTTACTACATGTGTGTCATTGCTAATCACATCCATTTCAAGCTCACTCACTCCTTTGTCAGACCTTCTAGGAACTGGAATCACTATAAAGGGTCAGGGTGCTTTTGTGGGTGTCATGCGTACATATTTAGGTGGGTGCACTGGAATCGGAACACTTTGTGCACCAATGAAAAATGCAGTTGGAATCATCAGTGACCGTAAAACAATGATGAATATAATGCATAGATACATTATTCCTCTAAAGGTTAGTCGGCAGCTCTTAGTTCTGGAACAATAAGGGCGTCTCTCCTCCTGAGGGATGACAATGCTGCTGTTTTGGTTGCCCATCTCTATCATCTAAGGAAAGAAGACTAACTTTTAATACATTCTAGGCAACAATATCGCTGGATTCTGCTGTCTCTGCTTGTCAGTTGCAGGTACTGGAACAATTGTCCAACTTTGCCTGGACAATGGATTGTCTATTGTCTCTGGATACAGTTCTCTTTTCTGTATACGAAAAATGTCAATTAAGAGAATAAGTTCAGCAAGTCCTTTTTTACTGTACGTGTTCAAAATACACAAGCTCCCAATCGATTCCTCTTATCTGTTTCACTCCGGAAGACATGTTGTGTCCTTGTCAATATAAACAAGAGTGAAGTCTCTGGCAACACCTTATCGATCCGTCCCTTGGCGGAAAGTTTACAGTTTTCTCCGGAAATTCTGATGATGATTAGAAAGTTCAACTTGCATTACAATGCCATGCAGGAGCATGCTCATCTGTGTAGAATTAGCTGGGTCTCTGATGAAAGTGAGGACGTCAACACCGGCGGGCCTCCCCACAAGTTCTGGAAAGTCCTCAATCAGGCGAAAGAAGACATCGCTTGCCAATCTGCTATCTTCTGGTGACAGGGACATTTGTCTAGTCCTTGCTGAATTCTGGAACTGGTCGGTACTCACTGTGTGCATCTTCTGTGATTTCGATGAGCGTGAAGAGTGTTAGGCAGAAACCTGTGCAGTTCCCTTGGGGACCACTGCAAAAGATTTAAGACCACAGGTATAGCAGTAAACCCACTTGGTAGCAGTCTGCACCACCCAGATTTACCTGGTAGCTGTGGCTGAGCAGTCAGACTTCCCTCAAGAAGAGTTAGGCAGTATGTAAAGTATACACCATAGGTACTCAAATACAATAGCACAAGCAAACACTGACCAGAGCTTGGTTTCAAAAGTATATAGTTATTTATTTATTAAACACACATAAGTTGAAATCACTCTAGCAAAAATATAGTAAAAACTCTTCAAACACAGTTATAATGAAAGCAGTTTCAACCCTTACTCCTATCTAGACAACTCTAGGTTAACACCACATAATTCGAACAGAGGTGAGTGCTTAACGTTAGATGACACTCTAGTAGGTTCAAGAAAGGGATAAAAGGAACAGAAATAGGTTAAACACACCACTCTAAGGTCCAGAACACTTGCAATAGGCTCAAGGAAGTACAAAGTCACAGGTGAGCAAAAGTCACTAGGCAGGGCCCACTCTTAGAGTAGCCGGAGCGAAAATGTGCCCAAGATCACACTGTTAGTAGGGATTCAAAGTCTTGCAAAGAGTTAGAAAGAGTTTAGAGTGGCTTAGAAAGTTTAGCCAGGGTGTCCCAGGCACTCCCAGGTTCGAAAGCCGGGGGCTAAATCTACCCCGTACAGTCGGTGGCAAGGGAAGCCAGGCGGAACACGGTACCTTAAGCGGAAAGGATCCTCCAGCGGTGGCAGTTGTTCCAGGCAGTGGCAGCAAGGCTCGACGTCGGTCAGGGGAGAAGAAATTCTCGCTGAAGAGCAGAAGAAGAAGGTCGTTGCACTGCCCGGGAAGAAACCAGCCGCGGAGTCCTCCGGTTAAAGGGTTGCACCGACTTTCGCGGTTAGGGGTAAAAGTGTGGTATTCCGGTTGCCGGGGTGCTTGGCACGGGCAAGGCGGCCACGAGATACCTCGAGGAGCGGCAAGAAGGTGAAAACTGGTTGTCCCCACCAGTCAAGGGAAGGAGCCACTCCGTTAAGAGTTCTCCTCGGTCGTCGGGAAAAGTGGTGAGACGGTTCAGCAGGGCTCCACCGGGTGGTGTCGTCGAAGCAGGTCGGCTCAGCTCTTCCCTCGTCGGATTCTTGGTCCTGTGGCGACTTCTGAAGTTCCAGTCCCCAAAGCCCTGTTTTTATGCAGCAAACCCCCATTCACCCAGCCTAGCTGTCACTCAAACATGCTAAGTGGTGAGCCGGCCGGCTCACCACTTGGGCCAATCAGGACGGAGTGCGACTTGAGTTACCAAGGTAACTCAGTCCAGGGTGCCTAAATCCCCCTCCACCCCTCCTAAGTACCCCAGACAGAGTGGCACCACTTTGGAGGGCTTCTGTGGAGAAGCCCGCCAAAAGTGGAACAAAGGGCTCCACTTTGGGTCAGAGTTACAGAGGCGAACACCAACGCCATTTTAGAGTCAAGTTTTGGCAAAAAGTCCCAACCGGAGTTATAATAATAAATATATAAACCGGCGGTATGTTTAAGGCTACCGTAAATAAATAATTAAATGTGTTAGCCTAAAACAATGGGAAATCCCATAGGAAAATATTCGCGGTCGAATATAAAAAGTAGTTTCCACTGCCACCAGCCAAAACTCGATCAGGGGGGACGGAGACGTGCCCCCTCGACTAACAGACCCTGGGGCAATCGAATTGCCCCAGCCAGTACGTCCACAATATGATGGTTTGTACTGGTTCTGTTCAGGATTTAAGACTAGCAAAGCCTTTGGTGACTTTACATGCCCTGAGAGACAGTAGTCAGTCCCAGGGTATGGAGTCTATGTTGGGGAGTCCCTAGGACACCCCTGGGTCACGGCACAGAGGGTGCTGTGTAACCCACATCACAAAAATACATGAGGCCCTATGGAGTAAAAGACCCCATAGCCCATTCAACACAAGGTTTAACCAAGAAAACACACTTCAACATGTCCAAGAGTGAGGGTAAAAGAGTCTCACTCTTGGCAGGAGAAAAAAATAAACCCCAGAAATCCAGCAAAGCTGCTGGGGGACTCACTAGGTAGGGAAATTCAGCCTAAACAGAGAATTCTCCCTAACACTCGCCCCCCCCAGACTAAGGGACAGGAGGATTTAATCCACTCCTGGATGAACCTCATACCTCTAGTCGATGATATACATCCTAGAGAGTCCATCAGCATTTTGATGGTGACACCTTGACCTATGTTCAATGGAGAACTCAAAGGTTTTCTTTTGCAAGCTAACGGACCTACAGACCCTTTGAGGAACATCAGTCTTTTTGTTATAGGGGATCTGGTTGACCAGTCCCTCAGAAGTTGGTACAACTTCTGAACCTATGTTAGGCTTTTTGAAGGGGTCCTTATAAAGGATTCCCTTAGATCTAGAGGGGCCTCCAAGGTTCCTCACCACCTCTCTTGTGGGAGCAGGTTGGGTCTTAGGCCTCTTGGTTGGAGGGGTTGGGGTTAGGCGATGTACCTGCTTCCCCTTCCTCTTAGATCTACCCTTACCTATTTTAGGAGTTTCCCCCCTAATATTAGGATTTGAGTTGGGGTCTTCAGTAGAAGGTCCAACAGTCTGAAGGTTTCTGGCCTTAGACTTTTCTTTTCTGGTTTTCCACCAGCACTGAGAATTACCAGTTCTCTCAGGTTCAGATAGGGGCCTAGTTGGTCTATCCGCCTCTTCCTCAGAAGCAGGGGGGGTCAGAGACTCTGAAACTAGGGGAACAAGGGTGGAGCTTGGTTGGGGCTCCCATGTTCCTAGCATACTATCCTGAACTGTGCCTGGGTTAGAGGTCAACTTACTAAAACCAGGGCTTGTAGTGGGGTTCTCAGTAGAGGGTCCCACAGGCTTAGAAGGGTCCTTCAAGGTAGCCTTTCTAGCCAATTTGGTTAAGTTCTGCTTCTCCATACTGGGAGGCCTGGGGGTATGGGACACTACTCCTAGAGTTCTTAGGTCATTCCCCAACAGGACCTTCCCAGGTACCTCAGTCTGAACACTGACAGGGATCCTCACTGTCATGTTGTTACACTGAATGAGGGCGGGTAGAATAGGAACCATTTGGACAGGGCCTCCAGACATCTTAGTGGGACCTTTGGGTGCTTTGGCCACATCCTCAGGTTGAAAGAAGCTTTCATCCACTACTGTTCTGCTGGCCCCAGTGTCTCTCCTGGCAGGAGTATCCTGGCCATTGACAATAACACTGTCCACATAATACACCTTAGAGTTAACAGGTAGGGAGTTATACACAACCCTATTCTGGGGACTAACCAGACCCATAGGCTCTAAGTTTACAGTTGCTTGAAGACCCAAGGGTTCTTCAGCAAAGAGTTCAAAGTGGGCACTAGCCATCTGTACTTCATCCTCAGGAGTGAAGGCTAAGGAGACTGTGCTGACCCCTGCAGGTTTACCCTTGCACTTGGGATCTCCTTTGATATGGTCAGTACCCTGACAGACATAGCATTGTCCAAATGCTCTCTGGAAGGGTGGCTTGTTCTGACCTCCTTCTGGCTTGTGGCCAGAAGGTACAGTAGCCTGACTAGGTTTCCCATGTGGCTTACCCTGGTTATTTTGTGGTTTGGGGCCCTCTTTGGGATAGGAATTATTAGAATTCTCTTTGGAGTCTTTTTTAGGCTGTTTCTCCCCATCCTTCTTCTGAGTGACCCCAGAATCCTTGTGAGTGGCCCTGTTGGCAACCCACAAGTCAGCAGCCTTAGCTAGTTTCCGGGAATCTAATTCCCTGGAATCAGCCAAGTGTTGTCTGAGCTCAGGAGAGCAGGCATCATAAATAGTCTCCAACATAAACAAATTCTTCATACCTTCATAAGTGTTCACCTTGTAACCCTTAATCCATCCCTCTAAGTTTTTCAAACATTCATTCACCCAGGTAGCCCAAGGGGTACCATCATGCTTTTTGAGGCTCCTAAACCTCTTAAGATACTGGGAAGGGGTCTTCCCAAACCTAGCTATCAAAGCTAGTTTCACACATTCATAGTCCTTCCTATCCTCCTCCCCCATCTCCATTACCACATCAGTTGCAACAGGGGGAAGCCTAGAGAACAACCAGGTGAGTAAGTCATTTCCTGTGATGTTCTGGAGCCCATGATTATATTCAAACAGAGACAACCAATCCAACACATCCAACTTAGGCTCATACATACCAACCAATTCTTTAGGCATCCGGGGTCTTTTAGGACTGGAACTTCTAGAGGAGCCGGAGAGAGAAGCATTCTCAACAGATAATTTCTTCATTTCTAGCTCATACTTGAGCTCCATTTCCCTTAGCCTTAGTTCTTTGTCAGTTTGAGCATTCAGTTTCTTATACTCCAATTCTAGTTTCATTTTCTCCAGTTCAAAGTACTGAGGACTAAATGTGGGACCTGGTAAAGGCCCAGTAGGTACAGCAGGTAGAGCAGGTAGAGGCCTAGGGGGGACAGTCACAACAGCCTCACCCTCCTCTTCTGACTCTTCCTCAGAATCATCAACATTTTGCTCCATGTTAATTTCAATACTGTCATCTACAGTTGCTGGAGTGATAGGTTCCTCTGAACCCTCACCCAGACTTTGGTTAGCTAACAATCTTTCAATCAGCTCCATTTTCTTGCCCTTAGTCAGGAGGTCTTTATGTTTACAGAGTACTCTTAAACAATCAGCAGTTTTGGCTGCAAGGGACTCTTGACTATAGCTTTCTATAACTGACATGTTAGAGGTTTACTTTTATAGTGCTAAGCTTTGTGGTTAGTTGTACTAAGGTATCTAAAGCACACTAAAATGTATACTTAATACAAATCCCACCGCTGTACACCAGTGTTAGGCAGAAACCTGTGCAGTTCCCTTGGGGACCACTGCAAAAGATTTAAGACCACAGGTATAGCAGTAAACCCACTTGGTAGCAGTCTGCACCACCCAGATTTACCTGGTAGCTGTGGCTGAGCAGTCAGACTTCCCTCAAGAAGAGTTAGGCAGTATGTAAAGTATACACCATAGGTACTCAAATACAATAGCACAAGCAAACACTGACCAGAGCTTGGTTTCAAAAGTATATAGTTATTTATTTATTAAACACACATAAGTTGAAATCACTCTAGCAAAAATATAGTAAAAACACTTCAAACACAGTTATAATGAAAGCAGTTTCAACCCTTACTCCTATCTAGACAACTCTAGGTTAACACCACATAATTCGAACAGAGGTGAGTGCTTAACGTTAGATGACACTCTAGTAGGTTCAAGAAAGGGATAAAAGGAACAGAAATAGGTTAAACACACCACTCTAAGGTCCAGAACACTTGCTATAGGCTCAAGGAAGTACAAAGTCACAGGTGAGCAAAAGTCACTAGGCAGGGCCCACTCTTAGAGTAGCCGGAGCGAAAATGTGCCCAAGATCACACTGTTAGTAGGGATTCAAAGTCTTGCAAAGAGTTAGAAAGAGTTTAGAGTGGCTTAGAAAGTTTAGCCAGGGTGTCCCAGGCACTCCCAGGTTCGAAAGCCGGGGGCTAAATCTACCCCGTACAGTCGGTGGCAAGGGAAGCCAGGCGGAACACGGTACCTTAAGCGGAAAGGATCCTCCAGCGGTGGCAGTTGTTCCAGGCAGTGGCAGCAAGGCTCGACGTCGGTCAGGGGAGAAGAAATTCTCGCTGAAGAGCAGAAGAAGAAGGTCGTTGCACTGCCCGGGAAGAAACCAGCCGCGGAGTCCTCCGGTTAAAGGGTTGTACCGACTTTCGCGGTTAGGGGTAAAAGTGTGGTATTCCGGTTGCCGGGGTGCTTGGCACGGGCAAGGCGGCCACGAGATACCTCGAGGAGCGGCAAGAAGGTGAAAACTGGTTGTCCCCACCAGTCAAGGGAAGGAGCCACTCCGTTAAGAGTTCTCCTCGGTCGTCGGGAAAAGTGGTGAGACGGTTCAGCAGGGCTCCACCGGGTGGTGTCGTCGAAGCAGGTCGGCTCAGCTCTTCCCTCGTCGGATTCTTGGTCCTGTGGCGACTTCTGAAGTTCCAGTCCCCAAAGCCCTGCTTTTATGCAGCAAACCCCCATTCACCCAGCCTAGCTGTCACTCAAACATGCTAAGTGGTGAGCCGGCCGGCTCACCACTTGGGCCAATCAGGACGGAGTGCGACTTGAGTTACCAAGGTAACTCAGTCCAGGGTGCCTAAATCCCCCTCCACCCCTCCTAAGTACCCCAGACAGAGTGGCACCACTTTGGAGGGCTTCTGTGGAGAAGCCCGCCAAAAGTGGAACAAAGGGCTCCACTTTGGGTCAGAGTTACAGAGGCGAACACCAACGCCATTTTAGAGTCAAGTTTTGGCAAAAAGTCCCAACCGGAGTTATAATAATAAATATATAAACCGGCGGTATGTTTAAGGCTACCGTAAATAAATAATTAAATGTGTTAGCCTAAAACAATGGGAAATCCCATAGGAAAATATTCGCGGTCGAATATAAAAAGTAGTTTCCACTGCCACCAGCCAAAACTCGATCAGGGGGGACGGAGACGTGCCCCCTCGACTAACAGACCCTGGGGCAATCGAATTGCCCCAGCCAGTACGTCCACAATATGATGGTTTGTACTGGTTCTGTTCAGGATTTAAGACTAGCAAAGCCTTTGGTGACTTTACATGCCCTGAGAGACAGTAGTCAGTCCCAGGGTATGGAGTCTATGTTGGGGAGTCCCTAGGACACCCCTGGGTCACGGCACAGAGAGTGCTGTGTAACCCACATCACAAAAATACATGAGGCCCTATGGAGTAAAAGACCCCATAGCCCATTCAACACAAGGTTTAACCAAGAAAACACACTTCAACATGTCCAAGAGTGAGGGTAAAAGAGTCTCACTCTTGGCAGGAGAAAAAAATAAACCCCAGAAATCCAGCAAAGCTGCTGGGGGACTCACTAGGTAGGGAAATTCAGCCTAAACAGAGAATTCTCCCTAACAAAGAGCAACCTGAATTATGATTCCATTCAGGATTACACTCAAACATTCTGTGTTTGCTGGATCTCAAAGAAATGTCAAGACGTCAGTGTGTCTCCTGACAAGATCTGGGCAGTCTTCAATTAAACGAAAGAAATCAAAGGGTTTAAATAGCACGATGACAAGCCTATTCGTTGCTTGTTTTGCTTGGGACATTTGTCTTGTCCTCCCTATATTCCGGAAGCAGGAGGAACTGCTCGAGGATCACAGTGAGCAGCCTCCTTATTGTCTTTTCGTTTTCAGGGGCTTGAAGAAATTCAGTGATGTTAGTGAGCCTTCCCACTAGCGACGGGTACGACCTCAAGACCAAGTCAAAGTAATTTAGAATGTCTTTAGTGATGTAACTGTTGTGGGACACCATAAGTGAGTCCAAACAATGCTCCTGTTCGTGTGTCCTCGATCAAAATTTGGCATACCCTTTTCTCATCAAGGCTTCAGTATGCCTCAGTCCAAAGTTCAAAGTCAATAGAAAATGTTGTGGCCTATACGTGCAATTTTCTTCTTCACCCTGCAACTAGGATGCACAGAGTGTCCGTGTTTTATGTCCCCATCCCCTTTTTTGCGCAGAGGTACTGTCCAACTTTAAGTCACAACCTTGCACAAAAGTTCTTTGTCTTTGCTTTGGTGATCATGCGTCTTTCTTCCTCGTCATGGATCTCGTCTGCACGTGCTTTGGTTCTTCCCCGTTGTCTGTAGTCTCTATGCATTGGGGTGCAGACAGGGGGCCTTCTCTGATGTATGGCTTGATATCAGCCAGAAATATCCAAGCTCTTCTTCCTTCTAGCTTGACTACAAAGGGAGTAACGTTCTCCGCTCTCAATGGACCGTTGAACTTTGGCTCGTCCCACTTCTTTCTCATGTGGTTTCTCACCAGGACCCTGTCTCCAGGAAAAATTAGTGGTAAACGTAAACTTTGAATCGGGTCTCTTGTAGTATTTCCTTCTGTGTTCTGTGCTGCCCCGCACCCTTTTTGTTGTCGCTGCAACTGTCCTGAAATTACAGTAAGGCAAGATGTCATGCAATTCAGGTAATTTTGCATTTCCGACCCTAAAACTTCTCCTGTTGGCTGAGCATCACATCTAGCTCTATCTCGGGGTGTCAGTGGCGTAGGCATCCTTCTGCCTGTTACTATTTCGTGGGGTGTAAGGTGATGGTCAGAACCAGGTTGGTTTCTGAGTGCGTACAGTGCCAATGAAAGGCAGTGCAAGCATTCCTTCAATAGAGTAAGCTTCAACCTGGCTATCCTTTCCTTTAACAAGCTCTTGAGCTTCTCACATATCCCATTACCTTGCGGATGATACGCCGATGAGAACTTGTGCTTTATACCAAGCAACACGCTAATCTGTTCAAAGACTGCATTAACAAAGTGAGGCCCATTATCTGATCTCATGACCTCACACACTCCCAATCTGGGAAAAACCTCTCTTATCAAAAATGTGGCTGCGCATGCAGAGTCTGGGTGTGTACATGGACCTGCTTCTATCCACCTAGAGAATGGACACACCACAACAATTAGACACGTGTACCCGTTACATACTTGAATCATATTGACATAATCGACATGCAAGTGCTGAAAAGGTCCATTGGGCCTTGGAATGACTCCTCTAATTACTCTTAGTGTACGCTCAGCCGTGAACTGTTGGCAGATTATACAGTTCACCATAAAAAATGCAACGTGTTCCACTAAGTTTGGTACAAACCATTCTTCAGTGATCATTGCTGCTAGATTCTCTTTTGACATGTGTGCTGGATAATGCAATTGTTCCAATGCTATTTTTAACAGGGATATAGGCATCACCAGTTTACCAGTGCTGTCTGGTTGCCACAAGCTCTCGGAGGGTTTTAAAGAACACCCTTGCTGCTTTCAGAGATTCTTTTCCTCCCGTGGTGTTTCCACTTGGAGTTCCATTAACTGGGTGTGCCCCATGTTACTATAACTGTCAGGTTCACTTCGTGCAACAATCATTCTCTCATGCACATCAGTTATTTCCACATCCATTATGACTTCGTCTTTGGTGGACACACGCTTGGCTTCTGTGTCTGCTGCTTAATTTCCGTGTGAAATAAAATCTGTCCCTTTTGTGTGGGCGGCGCATTTCACGACCACTATGCCCACTGGGAGCTGTAGTGCCTTAATGAGCCTGTCCAATAAGGCTGCGTGCTGCACCGGCGTGCCGTCCGCTCTGCGGTAGCCCCTGCTTTTCCAGCGCACTAAGCCTGCGTGCACTGTCGACGTCACATAGGCGGAGTAGCTGTACACAGTTACTTCCTGGTCAGCGTGATTCTCGAGTGCAAGTATTAGCACCAATAATTCTACAGCCTGTGCTGAGTAATGAGATGGTAATCGTGCACTAATAAGTACTCAAACTTCTCCATTTGCTGTGTGCTTCATCACAGCAGTGCCTGTATATCTTTGCCCATCATTTTGATTGATTCTCAAAGAACCATCAACGAAGACAATTTCTCCTTCTGCCAATGCATTTTCTTTAACTCTGGGAATCTCATCATAGAATTCTTCATAGTTCGCACAGTCATGAATTGGCTCTCCGTCAGTGACTGGCTCTGCTATAAACATAGCTGGGTACACTATCTTACATCAAATTATCTTAATCGATGGATTCAATATGATCACTTCATTAGCAGAAGCTCTCTGAGATGTCAAAGTGCCTTTCAGTTTTTCTAGAATGGCAAATAATGTGTGCTCGATGAACAACGTCATTGAGCATCCCATCACAATGGTTGTAGCCTTTTCTATGGCGAACGCTGCAGCAGCTAAACTTTGTTTGCAAGGGAAGTGACCTCTCATCACTGGGTCAAGATTTCCACTGTAGTACGGCAGGGGCTTGTACCCCAAAGTGGTTCTCTGTGTGAGTATGCGGTCATAACTCTGCCATTCGTGTGTGAAAACAGGTAGAATTCCTCTGCATAATTCAGAATCCCTAAAACTAGTGCGTGCAAAGGGCTCTTTTTAGTTCAACAAATCCGTCTTCCATAGAGTCCATTCAATTTTTTCTTTTGTCCCTGTGCCTTCTTTAGGACTTGTAACAAGGCCTTGGTGTATGAGCTGTAGTCAAAGACCCATGCTCTGACATAATTGCAAATACCTAGAAAACTCTGCATCTGTTTTATCGTGTGTGGCTTGGCTGTGTTCAATATGGCCTCAGCCCTTTCAAGGATAACCCTTTTCCCCTCATGTGAGATTAGCTGACCTATGTACAGCACTTCTTGCTGACAATATTGTAACTTCTCTTTGTCAACTTTATATCCTTTCTCAGTCAATATAGTTAATAGCTGCATAGAATCGTGTCTGCACCTTTCCTCTGTCGTGCTGCAAATTAAGATTTCATCCACGTATTGCAAGACAAAACTCTTTAATGCAGTATTGCTTAAGTCCATCTGCAAGACTCAGTTGAAAATTGAAGGAGACTCACAGTACCCCTGGGGCAACCTTGTGCTTTTCAGAGCATCTGTCTGAACGTGAATGACGTCAAATCCTGTGAGTCTTTGTGCAATGGGATTGAGAAAAATGCATTTTTCAAGTCAATCATCGTGAAATATTGTGCCTCAACAGGTATATTACATAGAATTGTAGACGGGTTATGGACTAGTGGGAACTCGGGCTCCACAATATCATTTATCGGGCGTAAATCTTGAATTAGTCTCCACGACCCTCCCTTTGATTTTTTTATCGGATAAACCGCAGCGTGGCATGACGACTTTGACATCACTAAGATGCCCTTCTCCATCATAGCAGAAATTGCCTTGAAAATCCCTTCATCTGCTTTCCTAGACATGGGATATTTTCGTGCTCTTGGCAAAATTGCTCCTGGTTTCAAATTAATTTTCACTTCTCCTACTCATTTTAACAAGCCTACGTCATAGGGGTCTGTGGTCCACACTGAAACAGGCACCTGGGCCATGTCGTCATCAAAATATTCAGGACGTTTTTGTGCCAGCATCATTCACTGGGTCACCTCTCTTGTGATCATTCTCACCCAGAAAACGAGATTTACCTCAACTGGTGTTTCATCTACACCCATTTGTTCGTCAAACATATCGTCATTAGTGACGTCAGTCAATGTGTACCCTTCCTCAATGGCGATTACTGTGCACCATTGTCTGCCTTCATCATCAAAACCATCGATCAAAGCCATTTTCCCTCGCACTATGGCTGTGTGTATTGCTAAGGGAAATACTTGTCCCTTTTCCTCATGCATAGGTATTCTTGGCCTAAATAAAAACTCATCTGGGGTTCTCATGGTTTTGTCTGCAAGGCCTAGTAGCCCTGCCATTAGTATGGATATTCCATATGCAAATATTTCTGGTTCCAATGAAACAGCTCTCATAGCTGATTGTCCTGCTTATGCTCTAATCATTTCACATACGTTCAAATAATGCATTCCTTCATGAATGAGACTGTCATGTTTAACTTCGTCATTAGGTCTCATCCCAATATATTTACTGGGGTTTGCCTTGAATAGAGCAGTGGCACATTCATGTCACATTCTCCTATAGAGACTGGAAGTTCTTTTGTAAAAGGAACACGTCTTGTTGCTCCTGTGAAGGAAAACTTGCCTTCACGTATACACGAGCGTGTTGCACCCGTTTCAAATAGGAAAGAATACTCTGTATCCCCTATACAGACAACTACCCTTGGTTCCTCGTGAGGGTTAGGTGTCACTGATAGGATAGAACACATCAGGTTTCCCAGTGAGCTGTCCTTATCCATATATAACTTTGCCCAATGCTGGGTGAATGGACTTCCTCCATCACCAGTGTTATTTCTCGTTCCAGAATTCAGTACCTCCCTGATTACTTGGAAAACCTCCCTGATTACTCTGCCATCCTCTTCCTCGAAAGCCTCTCCCTCTGGGGTAATACCCATTACTACCCTGATTAACCTGCTGTTGATTATTGACCTGCTGTATGTTCAATCCGTCTTTGCTAGTTATCATTGCCCCTTCAATGGCATATTTTGACAATTTCTTCTGCACTAATTTTTCCTCTTCAGCTTTTCGTGCAGCCTCTTTTTTGCGATTCTTTTCTTGAAGTAGCCTGCAATAGTGAGCTATGGTCAACTGTATTTCGGACCTCGATTCCTACCAATTTCTTGAGCTGCTTCTGTACCTGATCTGGCAGCCCTTGGCATAATATATGGCAAAACACGGGTATAGATTTCCCCCAATATTCCTGTGTTTCCAGCACCCATGAGTCTTGGAAATTCAGAATGTAAAGCAAAGGATCTTCTGATTTCTTCATTTTGCATGTCATTATAGCTCCCATGTCAGAAGTATCCGGGTATAGCAATCGTAATGCTTTCCATACCGCGGCTCTGCAATTGTTAAATGGAATTCCATTGTGTGCACTATTAATTGTAGTCATTCTAGGATAACCTGCCTGTGTCCACACATCGTCAGCTCTATCACCAAGTATGGCAGTTAAAAGACCCTTAATATCCCCAATAGCCAACGTGTTCCCTCATGTAATTTTTTCTAGCTCATGTATCCATTTTCCGGCTCCCGATGTTAACATTGGAAGCTTATTTTTCAGATTTTCTCGATTCATTTGTGGCCATGGAATATACTGTGGCCTCGTTCCCCCTTTTTCGAGCAACGGGAATTGTAATACATGACACTCCTTTTCTTCTCTCATTATTTTTCTATCCACGGCAGGGGTAATGGTCCTGCAGTGCCGTCTACCTGGCATTGTCCTTAGTCTGCTCACATAAGGCGGTGGAGACACCCCCCTCTGACCGTAAGATACTCCTTTGTGTCGATTTGATTGTGTGGCTGACTCTGATACCTTAGGTGCAGACTCGCTAGAATCTGACCATTTTATTCCTTTTCCTCCAGAGAAACGTTTTTCACATCTCCTCTCATCTTCCTTTTCTTCATAGTCCTCTCTTTTGTAAATCTAGAAAACGACCCTAACCAAGCATAGGAAGTATATTATGTTGGCCGTAAAATCAACCGCATCACATAACCAACATCGCAAGCACAGAATTGTCGGTATAACTATAGGGCGTCCATCTTGTGTAACATCCACCATTTGCTTTTTTCCTTTCTGTTAAAATGCTTTGCAAAGCGTATTATATTCTGAAAGCTCATACACGGTATGTGGCTGCAGCTTGCATGTTGGAAGATCAGCCCAGACAGGAATGCCAAACAGTACAGAATTACATTGTTTTCCTCCCTCACTGAGTCCTTGAAAGCAAGCAGAAACAGCATTTAATCAGCGGCCCAGGTGCCGGCCTGTCTCCCTACAGCTATAGAAACAGGCAGTTAAAGCATGATATAGAGTTTTCTAACTGTCCTCCTTTGTGGATCTTTCTTAGAACAGGCTGAGCCCTAGTTCACGAATAGAAACTAGTAGATAACATGCTTTGGAATGTGTCTCTCTTGTGAACACGATATCCTTGACGAACAAGTGCTTTGTGTTCTTAATAACAAAAAACTATGTCTGCAACTGTTGCTAAGTATAAGAAACTAATGTGTCATAATTGTCATAATAGTGAATCACCGAACCCTAGTTCAAGAAGATACATTATGGGCGCTTCTGATGTGCCTTCAAGGCTGTTATTTTGTATATATGTAACTGTTCATATGATGATTGTCCTCTTGCGTCTCACGAGGTCTGGGTGACACAGGTTGCGAGACGTTAGACCCCAGTCGGCCGACTGAGCATATTTTTTGCAATAAACCATAGTACCTGGAAAATCGAACCTCGTGTCCGTCGTATCACTAGTATATGGTGATTGTGCCTTAGTTTCCATATGAACAGGGTCTTCAGGGCCTAGCAAAAAATGGCGCCTGAATAGGGACCATCCCCCTTTTTCTCCTTCATATACGTTAAGTTTGAAGAAGGCGAAAGCGAATTGAGGACGAGGCCGTCGAACCCGGATCGAAAGGTGTTCGGGACGCCCCTGTAAAAGTGATGAGGGACTCCTTTGCAGATCTGTACACACCCGGGCCCTGATCGACGAGCAGCATCCAGAGAGCATCGAGACGAGGGTTCCCGAAATTAGGCAGATTGAGCCAGATACGCAGTCACAACGGTTCTTGGTTGCATCTGTATACGGACGAATTGCGTCTTGAGTGACATACTGATGGATCAGGTGACTCGTGCCCCGATTCTTAAACGCCCTGATATTGATTGACGGTTGTTCTTGTAAGATCAAACGCCCAGGGTAAGGAAACGAGTAAGATCAATTATGCCTGGGAAATTGTCTTCCTGTCTAGTGGGATTTTTCCGCTGCGGTAGACAATCTTTGGAAACTGGCTAGGCTGCGCCACCCGTAGGGTTGCCAGCGTTTCAAATATATGTGAAGCATGGGATAGGGGCAATAATGGTTAACGCAATTTGGCATAAGCAGACCAGCCATGTAGCAGACTTGCAGTGGCCTAACGATGGGACTTTTGAATTGGCACGTATAGAGCACTTAGAACAGTATTGCTACACAAGAAGGCACGTCCAGCGGCATTCGATGTCATGAGAGACTGGAGGAAGGAAACGAATCTCTGTCTGAGAAGTAGGGAGAAACATGCACGTAGACACACATCAAACACAGAGAAAGCGCTGAAAGTGACAGAGGATCTAAGAAGAATAGACAAGGCATTTCAAATAGGTGTACAAAAGATATATCCACTACAAGATTTGAATACATCAGATGAGCTAATAAATACAATTCTGAATGAACGAAGAAATGCACGTCCTCAAGGTAGTACTGACCCTATTGCACCTCTACCCATTGCTCCTCCACCTCCGCTGCCACCCCATTCCTGTTGTTCCGTCTGCACCAGCTCCCCCTGTACACGTGACACAATTTCCTCCACTGCCGCCAGAGCATGAGTTAGCAGCCGCCGCAGGAGTCAGTTCTGCAGAGGTGGGGCCTGTGCTGAAAGGAAGCACCAGAGTAACACGTAGTATGGTTAGCAGAGAGAGGAAAGAGCAGCTGATAGAGTGGGCAGAGATGTATATTGAAGGCAACAATGAGGGATCCGTGCAGAGTTCCATATATGACTATAAGAAGCTTGGCAAACAAAAGGTATTGTTAGAATGCATGGGGGAGTATCTTGTAAAGTAATGGAAAAAACTGACTGGTACATTGGCACCGGAGGAGTTGCGAGCTATAAATGTTTTTTCTCGAATGCGGGATGGTGCGTCGGAAATACAAGAACATGTAGGCCGGCTATTTATGTTTAAAAGTGAGCTTGATCTACTGACTGAAGAAATGAAGAAAGGGAAACAACAGCTAGTGCCATATGTTCAGCAACGATTTTTGCCCAGATTAAAGCCTGTTAGTGAAGAGATGAAAATTTGTATGCGAGAGGTGCTTAGATGGATTACAGACGTCACCATTACCCCAATAGAAGTGCATGATACGTTTAGTGAGTATACACTAGAGATGCAAAGGAAGGTATTGCAGGTAACGGTTGGGTATTTGCAAGATGCATGTTTGAGAAAAAATTCATGTTGCCCCCCTGATTTAATGACAATATTCAAGAGAGCATTTTTGCCTGAAACTGGAAAGGCTGCCCTTTCTCTCGATTTAGCTTTATTGCTTGGCAAGCAAACACCTGAGGAAGCACCTAGTTTGCAACTGCCCATGAGAGAAGTGCCCCCTACGTTTGCCCCAAAAGTAGAGATAGCTGCCGCTAATGGAAATCCAGTGCAGGTAATAGAAGCCCACCATACTGCACAGTTTGTGTATGTCCCTTTTTCTAGACCAGAGGTAAATAATATATATATGGCAGGATTTTATAAGGAAATTGAATCTGTTTTGAATTCGTCTGTTTTTACAATGAGTGATATTGACCTATTATTTCCCGTGATTCTTCCCGTCGACATATGTGGACAGATTAGAAATACAGATGACATTGGTACTTTGGGTGATACATGGCAAAATTTGATTATAAGTGATGCGGACAGAAAAGCTGGCGAAAAACTGCCACCGGTCATGTTGGCCTTACCAGCTCGAATAGTACACAAATTTAACATTTTGTTTGTTGATAAGTATGTACGAGGGTTGTTACCGAAAATTAATAATGGCACCTGAGAGTGCATGGCAGGCAAAATCACAGAGTGAAGTGTTACACATGACCCAATATTATGAGAATAGAGTAAATGCAGAGAAGGAGAAAGAAATAAGGGAATTTGAAAACCAGGGTATTGATGCAACAAGTAGCAAACAATAATAGAGGTGGAGGGAACGCACAAACAAGATCTAATTTCTGCAACAGGCACAGGGGTCCAATTGGACTTAATCAATGTGCCTATTGTAGACAAGAAGGCCATTGGCGAGCACAGTGCCCGCAGATACAAAATAGGAATGGGAATTTCCCGAGACGACAGAATAGAGGTTGCCCGGGAATACAAGGACAGAATAGAAACATGAGAGCGCTACAAAGCCAGAACAACCAGGGCAATCACAATCAGAACCAGAACCAGCAGCAGCAGAATAGTACGGGAGATGGAAATGTTTTCGATAACCAGGCCAATGCATACGATTCTGGCGACTTTACATCTTATGATGTATTATTTTACTAGGGCAGCCCAAGACAGGGGTTGGAACCAGTGTCTATTCCTATAGACCAGAAAGGGCCCTACGTAGAAATGAAGGTTGGGAATAGGGAGCACAGTTTTCTAGTGGACACAGGTGCACAGAAATGTTCAATTGACCATCACCTGGTTCCAGATATACCACTGTCAGGGCACAATAACATCTCAGTAGGGTTTGCAGGTACACCAGTAATTAGTCCAGTGTCACAGTCAGTACCTATAACAGTAGGTCCATTCACTGAGTCCTGGCCATTTCTTTTGACTCAAAATTGCGGCGAAAATGTATTGTTGAAAAAATGTACAGCGGTTATTCATTGTTCCCCTGATGGAGTGTATTTCACAATATCACCACAAAAAGCGCTGGTATCACAATTCTTATTCTAGAACATTACCGACTGAATTAAGTAGAGTACCAACTTGTATATGGGCGATGAATGATAATGATGTTGGCTGTTTGAAAATAGAGCCGGTAAAAATTGGTTTAAAGGAAGGAATTACATTGCCACACATTCCACAATATAAAATGTCAGTAGAAGAAGAGAAAGCATTGAAATGCTTTGTTTCTGATTTGATTAAACGGAACGTGATTGAAGAGATTACTGATAGCACTTGCAGTAGTCCAATTCTTCCAGTTTATAAGAAAGGAGGTAATTATTATTTTTTTTAAATATTTTATATTAATTTTTACAACTCACAAAACATAAACGTTGCACCCAACATTTCCAATTACAAGCTTTTTAGTATATATTCAATTATTCAGTTTTAGTATATTATTCAATCCTATCTCCCTCCCTCCCCTCCCCACACTATAACTCAAGCTTACACTATGATTCCTTTGTATCCTTACCCCTGAGGTTAGTCCCCTGCGCCGTCATCAGGCGTTTCTTGTTCACTGGAGTTAGACTGCAGTACTCCTGACAATGTGGCCACCGTTTGTCTCCACGCTATCAGGGGTCCCACCTCCTCCTCTTCCCCTCTACTGGCTGCCTCGTACCATGCGACTGTCTCAGAATTCGCCCACTTCAGAAGATCATTCCACCATACCTCCATACTGGGTTTACGTGCTGCTTTCCAGCCCATGGCTATTCTCCTTTTGGCCAAAATGCAGGCCAGGTCTTTAAGTTTACAAATATGTTTTAGGTTGTGTGGTCTGGTGAATCCCCCAACATGCATGCCCATTCAGATTCAACCTCCATCTTGATCCCCTTCAAAGATAATCTTAGCCTGATTTCGTCCCAGAATTTCCCCACCTCCGTGCACACCCAGAACATGTGAATCATCCCGGCTTTCACCTCTCCACATTTGGGGAATTATTGTGCCACTCTACTCCCGAATCTGGCGATCCTTTGGGGGGTCATGTAAGCCCTGTGGGTGACATACAACTGTATCTGTTGCAGCTTTGCATTCCTAGACACCTTTTTGTGATATCTCTGGGCCCTTTCCCACTGCCCGTCCAGCATGGGTTCTCCGGCTTCCTCCTCCCAGTCCCGTCTAAGTTGGAGCAACTCCAATCCCACTCTGGACATCACCAGCTCATAAACTCGGGATATTTCGTGCCCTCCCTCCGAGATATCATACATTGATTCAATGGCGGTGTCAGGTTGTTCTGCTAATGCTATTTCGGGCCAGGTTTCCTTCACCTGTTTCATTATTCTGGTATATGTAATATATTGCCCCGCGTGTACCCTGGTTTCATCCACTATTGTTTGGAAGTCCAGTGCCCCACCCTCCCGCCATATATCTCCCAGGGTCGCTAGGCCTACCGGCTCCCAGTGTTTCCAGATCCCTTTCCTCAGTTGCTCGTCCCCCCTGCTAAGCGCCATGAGTGGCGCCTGTGGGGAACATGGGGTCGGGTTTCCCATCACTCGGCACGCCTTGTGCCATGTCCTCCAGCCCAACTCCAGCAATCTTGATCACCCATGCAGTTCGAATTTGGGTAGCCATATCATTTCTTTTAGGAAATACGGGTCGCTTTCTCCCCTTAACAATCTAGATTCTGCTGTCTCGTCCTCCGACAGCTACCTAGCGACATACTGTAGTTGTCCTGCTAGGTGGTATATCTCGTAGTTCGGTACCTTTATGCCCCCCTTGTCATAAGCATTCTGTAGTTTCCATAGGGCTACTCTGTTTTTGGAATTGTGCCATAGGAATCCCCTGCATAGACTCTGGAGCTTAGTGAAAAAGCGCTTGGGCACCATGTACGGGATATTGGTAAAAAAATTTAATAGCCTAGGCAAAACCACCATCTTAAGTAAGGCCGCCCTACCTACCATGGCCAGGGGGAGCTTTTCCCAGAACCCGATGCTGTTCTTGATCCCTTCCACTGCCCTTTTCATGTTGTATTTATGCTCATCCGTGGGCGTATGATATATGTCAATCGCCAGATATCTAAATGTTCTGGTTTGCCGGGCTATCTGTAAAGTAGATAAGTTCTCCTGTGGGACTCCTCTGTACCTCTCCAGGGGAAACATGCATGACTTCCTGGGGTTCACCGCTATTCCGGAGAGTCGCGTAGCGCTCCATCACCTCCAAGACATAGTGCAGGTTCTCCTCTGGGTATCGCAAGTTTAACAACATATCATCCGCATATAGTGATATCAATAGCGGTCCTCCTTTGGTATGGACCCCTATTTCTCCATATTGCTGTCTCAGGCAAATCGCTAGTGGCTCTAGTGCAAGGATGTATAGCACTGGGGACCAAGGGCAGCCCTGTCTCGTGCCTCTGCTAAGTTGCCATTTATCTGAGAATATCACCCCCGTTTTGAACCTGGCAACTGGGGCGCTGTACACCATTTTCACCCACCACAAATACCCTGGGCCCATCCCATATTCTTTCAAAGCCGCCATCATCCAAGGCCACCTTACTGAGTCAAAGGCTTTTATTGCTATCTCACTCGGGTTGCCCTCTGCCTGTTCTATGACATGGTGGAGCTGCCTGTGGTTATCGGATATGCTCCTCCCTGGGACATAACGAGTTTGGCCTGGGTGTATTAGTTTGTTTATTACCCTCTTCAGTCTATTCGCCAGCACGGCCGAGATAATTTTGCTATCCTGATTTAGCATGAATAGGGGTCTATACGACCCACAATATGTGTCTAGCTTGCCTGGTTTGAGCAGTGGGATAATCACCACCTCCCTCAGAGATTCCGGCAGTCTCCCCTTCTCAAGGGCAGCATTTAGCTTTGCCAATAGCGGGGGGAGAACTTCTTGTTTATACGTTTTATAGAATTCGCTGGGGAGCCTGTCTGTCCCTGGGGCTTTGCTCGTGGGCAGTTGTAGTACCACTGTCTATACTTCCTCTATAGTGATTGGGGCATCCAGGTCCTCTCTTTCTTCCTCATTCAGTTTAGGTAATCCTATGTCTTCCAGCGTCTCCTGAGTCTCCTGCTCTGCGGACTCCCCTACATCCGTATAGAGGGTATTGTTTCATAATTGATTTGCGCGGATTGAATAAAGTACTTGTTTCCCAATTTCCATTGGTCCCAGATGTGACTACCATTTTGACTATTATTACAGCATCTGCATCATATTTTAGTGTTGTAGATTTGAAGAATGCATTTTTCAGCATTCCGGTACATCCGGATAGCAGATATTTATTTGTTTTTACTCTAGGAGGACGTTCATTCACATTCACACGGATTCCACAAGGTTACACTGAAAGCCTGAATATTTATAGTAGAGCATTGAAGGACATGCTAGAGCTACCAACAGGTTGTGTATTATTGCAATACATTGATGACCTATTAATTGCAGCAGACACAGAAGACATTTGCAAGAAGAGCACAACTACATTGCTGACACATTTAGAAACGCATGGACACAAAGCATCATTAAAAAAATTCCAGTATTGTCGAAGGGAGGTGGCCTATTTGGGCTGCCTACTTTCGAAGGAGGGAAGGAGACTGACACCAGAAAAGATAGAAAGCATCTCTGGGATGCCTATTCCAAAAACACAGAAGGAAGTCAGAGCTATAATAGGCATGGCTTCATATTGTAGGAAGTGGATTGCAAATTTTGCCATGATTGTGAAACCAATGGTGGCATTGACAAAGAAGGATGTTCCTTTGCCCTTGCCATGAAGCATGGAATGTCAAGAAGCATTTGATTTGCTCAAAGCTGCATTGTGCTCAGCTCCAGTTTTGGGCACACCAAATTATCAAAAGAATTTCAAGTTATTTGTGCATGAAAATAATGGATGTGCTTTGGCTGTTTTGACCCAGGAACAAGGAGGGCGAAATAGACCATGCGGTCATTTTTCTTCTGCGCTGGATCCTGTAGCATGCGCTTTGCTGCGCTGTTTGTGAGCTGTTGCTGGGACTCCCGCCTCAGTAAAACAAACCGAGGGGATGGTTTTGGGTCACACTTTAACCATAATGGTGCCTTACGCAGTAGACATTCTTTTAAATAGAACGCAGAAGCAACACCTCACATCAGCAAGGCTGACAACATATGAAATAGTTCTATTTGCACCGCATATTCAAATTATGAGGTGTTGCGCTTTGAATCCGGCCGAGTTAATGCTAGCAATAATGAAATGCGAAGCGCATAAAAAAGTAACATGTTACGTTGGAAAAGGAAACGCATTTGCAGACAAAATTGCAAAACAAACTGCCACCGATTTACATACGAAAATGTGTATTGAGAGGTCAAAAGAGGTACCCTGCATAGTAGAGAATGGAATTGCAACAGTTAAAGAGATGCAAACAGAAGCAAGTGCAGACAAAATAAAAGCTTGGTCTGAGGGTACAACAGAACTAGGCATAGAGGGTTGCTGGGTGGACAAAACGAGTAAAAAGTGGATGTTGCCAAATGCCTATGTAACAGCGATGGTCACTATGGCTCATAGCCCCACGCACATATGTGCTAAAAAAAATGATTCAGCATCTAGATACAGTATGGCAGAATCCGCATATTAGAACAAATGCTGACATACTAGTCCAAAACTGGAACCACGACTCCTGTAGGTAGCTTTGGCCCCCCCTCTATGCCATTTGAAGTAATCCATTTCGATTTCATAGGAATGGAAAGGTGTCAGAATTTCAATTATGTCCTTGTAGTGGTCTGCGCATTTAGCAAATGTGTGGAGGCCTATCCACTTAAGGATTGCACAGCAATGAGCACTGCGAAAGTGATGCTAAAAGAGTACTTTTCCCGTTATGGCCTGCCACGTGTCATATGGTCAGATAACGCCCCACATTTTATTGTGGCCGTGATACTACAAATTTGTGCAGTCCTCCAGATTGATAAACAATTCCATTCGGCCAGACACCCGATGAGTGCCGATCTTGTTGAGTGCCAGAACGGTATTTTAAAGTATAAAATTAGCAAGATATGCTCGGGGAGTCAGTTTAAGTGGCCTGATGCGCTGCCATTAGCTTTATTATGCATGAGAACGTCTGTACACGCAAGGACTGGACTCTTCCCATATGAAATCGTGATGGGGAGACCCGCGAATGACCCGTGAATGTTTGGAGCACTCCACAGCCTAAAGGTCTAAATGAAATTGAATACCCTTTGCTCAGCACTTATTGTAAACTATTAACTCAGAAATTTAGTTTGATTCATCAACAGGTGTAGGAGGCTCTTCCTGTCAGATATACTGGCCCCCGGCATTGTCTGCAGCCTGGAGACTGGGTGCTGACTAAGAATTTCGAGCAGATGTCCTCACTGGCACCGAGGTGGAAGGGCCCGTAGCAGGTCCTCCTGGCAACACAGACTGCAGTCCGAGTGGATGGTCGCAAGGCATGCATCCATGCGACGCACACAAAAAGAATTCCATTCCCTTTGAAAGAGCTGCCTGATCCAAAAGCCGAGAAAGAAACAGCTGTACTCGATCACAAAGACACGATCGTAAGTTCTGCCAGAAGTGCTTCCTAAGCCCGAGGAAGGGCCCGGGGAGATTGGAACAAGGATCAAAGGGCCAACGGGGCCTCAGCCTTGCCCGACCACTGTTGCATCATCACTCAGTGCATCAAAGGCTGACACCAAGCCTGTTACTGGAAATGAAAATGCATTATTTATTGATCACACAGTACCTGGAGCAATAAGGTACAACCTACGTTCTCAAAGTCGGAAGTGATCTGATCTGTGTGTTTGTTTTGCCTCTGTTCCCAACACGGATGAATTGGGAATCGGAGGCCTAGGGAAGTGGAGCGTGGGAGCTGTATCAATCTGCATCAAATTGAAAGCTCTGGAACGCGATTTCCCGGTGCTACCTTGGAAAAAAAGGAATGGCCAATGCGAGCCTGTGTGGACAAGCGGGGAGGCATATAGTACCAACACAACTGATGCTTGCTCTAACGGTTTTGGAGCACTGTGCAGAGTCACAAAAAGCTTGCTACTCCTTTAGCAAGCAGGCTAACGAGAACTGGTCTGGACGCTTTGCTGCTATTTGGAAGTTTTGCTGCTTAAACGTGTGCTGCTGTGAAGAAATTATTTGCGACAAACATTCCCGAGTATTGCAGACAATGCCTATACTTACTCCTGTTCCCTCCTGCACCAACGCTGATGATATTATAGAGATAGAGACTAAAGGAATACATAAAATAATTTGCTGTAGGAAACATATGTTAATAATTATGACATTACTTTGCATTCTGATTACACTGATCCCAATATTTTGGTATTTGGAAGCTATGCATCCTTTAAACTCATTTTTGCCTGCTACTAATGCTCCTGCCACAAACAGTCTGGTACATGGGCTCTCTTACACTCTCCCTCCTTTAGAAGAGAGACACAGAAAAGGGTATGATAATAACACATTGCTTTTGATTATGAATATTACTCACAGTATCCTGAATAGAACGAATTATTGGGTCTGCTCCCATTTACCCCAGCATGGTGGAAAAGGAATGGGTTGGTACGTACAGCCATTACCTCTTAATATGGCATGTTATGCATCACTGAGTGCACTATTCTTTGGGAAATGGAATAAGAGTGATACGGGTCAATTGGATAGAACAAACATAGATGAGTTTGAAAGAGTGGTAATGGAACCAGTAGGTTGTTCCATATTTAACACGACAAGAATAATAAATAAATAAAAACAGTGGTAAGACCAGTAGATAGACTCGTTGTGCCTTATAAATCATCTGTAATCACTTTCCACATGAATCCAGTATGGAACAAGGACGTTGTTCCCCCCTCCTATACCATCAATTATAGTCCACGTACTGTCCCATTCTGCTTAAGAAAGCGGGGTTCTTATTCAGTAGGAACATTCACTAGATGCATGAATATTGCAGTACTCGAGAAAGAAGAACCAATACATGTAGGTGATCCCGTTTATTTTATATGTGGAGAACAAGCTTATCCCTGGTTGCCTAGAAATTGGGGAGGGACCTGTTACTTAGGGATCCTTTTTCCTGGTGTATTCCTTTTCAAAACTACAGACATATCCAAATTTTCCAGATCTAGGCCACGGCGGGATGATACAGGATTAATTGCAGGGGACATAGCAAAATCATTTATACCATTCTGGGGGCAAGCCATAAATTCATGGAATATAAGAAAACTGTCCAGGGTGTTAGAAAAAATGATAAATGGAACAACCAATATATTATATAACATGACATTAGAAGAAAAGGCAGTTAGATTAATGACACTTCAAAATAGAATAGCTCTTGATATAATCTTGGCCGATCGTTGATCTTGGAGTTGTGTGCAAAATCGTGGGGTCAGCGTGCTGTGCATTTGTAAGTGACTTCTCCCCTACGATTTTTGATGCAATAAAGAAATTGCACATTCTGAGTTCTGACATTTATACCCCGACAGGCGGTTGGGATCTGAACATAAGTTCATGGTTTTGGCATTTACTGCATTCATGGATATGGAAACTAGTTGCAATCTCAGTAACATTACTTGGAATCCTCAGGTTCTGCAGTTGTTGCATACACTGCCTGCCAATCTTTTGCTCTGAAATAACAATTGAATGTGTACATGTGATGATGGAAAAATGAAATCCCAGGTTGAATAAGGATGTAAACAACGAAATAGAAACAATGAAAGAATTCATGTCAATTAATATTGAATATGACGATTACAGTAGCATGTGTAGTTCAGAATTATAGACATGGTCAGATAAAGATGAGATGTATGGATGATACTCTTGGCTTACGGCCAAAAGGAGGGTTTGTAAATCTAGAAAATGACCCTAACCAAGCATAGAAAGTATATTATGTTGGCCATAAACCAATCGCATCAAATAACCAACATCGCAAGCACAGAATCGTCAGTATAACCATAGGGCGTCCATCTTGTGTAACATCCACCATTTGCTTTTTTCCTTTCTGTTAAAATGCTTTGCAAAGCGTATTATATTCTGAAAGCCCATGCACGGTACGAGTCCGCAGCTTGCATGTTGAAAGATCAGCCCAGACAGGAATGCCAAACAGTACAGAAATACATTGTTTTCCTCCCTCACTGAGTCCTTGAAAGCAAGCAGAAACAGCATTTAATCAGCGGCCCAGGTGCCGGCCTGTCTCCCTATGGGCAGTTAAAGCATGATTTACACTTTTCTAACAGTCCTCCTTTGCGGATCTTCCTTAGAACAGGCTGACCCCTAGTTCACGAATAGAAACTAGTAGATAACCTGCTTTTGAATGTGTCTCTCGCGCGAACACGATATCCTCGATGAACAAGTGCTTTGTGTTCTTAATAACAGAAACTTATCATAATGTGTCATAATTGTCGTAATGGTCAATCACCGAACCTTAGCTCAAGAAGATGCATTATGGGCGGTTCTGATGTGCCTTGAAGGCTGTTATTTTGTATATATGTAACTGTTCATATGATGATCGATCTCTTGCGTCTCACGAGGTCTGGGTGACACACGTTGCGAGACATTAGATCCCAGTCGGCCGACTGAGCATATTTTTTGCAATAAACCATAGTACTTGGAAAATCGAACCTCGTGTCTGTCGTATCACTAGTATCTGGTGATTGTGCCTTAGTTTACATATGTGGAGGGTCTTCAGGACCTAGCACTTTCCGTATCTGATATTGTCTGTGCCTAACTCGTGTAACTCCTCTCATCTTCCTCGCTCCTATTTACTGTCAACCTATCTAGGGACAGCTCTCTATTCCTGCTACTTCGGGAGGCATCCTCAGTGTAATACAACTGAGTGCTCTCAAGATGCTCGTCCTCTCCTTTCCCTGGTGAACCTGTTCTAGCCCCATTTCATCATATATTCTATTGATTGTTTCCCTGATGCTTCTGGTGTCAAAGTCATCTTCAATATTTACCCTAGAAGTGCCTGGTACTGAATCGTACACAGGATATAATTCTTCTATGTCTTCCCAATCTACTACTGGATCAGGTTTTTTGATCTTTCTGTCCAGCTATTCAAGATCCCGTGCTCTCTGTCTTCGCTTGCGTTCTATGTTGTCATGGAACTCTCTGCTCTTCCTCGCTTCCTCTCTGTTCCTATCTTCTTCCTGTTTCTTTGCATCTCCATGTTCTTTTGCCCTTCGTATTTCCTCATCCCTTCGTCTTTTTATTCTCTTCTCCCGTATATTTTGTTCTTCTTCCTCTATTCTTCGTTGTTCCTGTCTGTCCTGCTCATTAGCTGCTCTTGGCTTATGATCGTGTTTCCTTTCTTGCTCTTCTCGATACAGCTGTTCTCATCTCTGTCTATCTTTTTTCCTGATTCTTTCATCTCTCAATCCTTTTTCCTTTTCCTCCTCTTTTCACTTTCAATCGTCTAACTTTCCCTTTTGTCTCGCATTCTCAATGCCTTTACCATTGAGTTTCAATAGAATCTGACCTCCCATCCATTCATTCTGTGTGAATGCCATCTCATCTGTTCTGTCCTCATCTCCTTTCCATCTCTTTCCCTCTCTATCTGTATCTAGAGATGTACTTGCTTGTGTCTGGTCTCCTTTTTCTCTTTCACATCTCTGCTTGTTCCTCCGGACTTTGGAGGTGATATCTCTATCTCTGTCTTTGTCTGGGTTTTCATCACTACTTTGCGTAGGTGTCTCATCTTTACTAGATTCGCTCTTTGTTTCAGACGGGGCGGGTGGTGCAGAAGGCGTTCACCCCCCTCTGTGCATATGTTAAGTATCCAATCTACCGGCAGCTCCTCCTCCTTATCCTCTTGGTACATCTTCCAAAGTTCTATACTCAGACCTTCCAGGACTTTGCGGCATGAAATGGCAAATTTTGCGGCATGAAATGGCAAATTTTGCGGCACAAACCTTTATTTATTGCGGCATTTTTGCGGGACATTTTGTATTAACTGGAGGGTGTAAGATTGCCACATTGCAGGAAATAGGTAGAGTGCAAGGCTAGAAGAGAGCCAGGGTATCATTATTATGTGTCTTTTGTATTAATTTAATAGGAAGAGTCCCAGATGTCTCTGGCTTGGCAGAACAGTGTTTGATTTGGCTACATTTCTGGCTTAATGTTCATCCCTATTTAATAGTATTAACTAAATTGATCATTATCAATTGTAATGCTGAAAATATTCCCCTTCTATGTTCTCCAATCCCCCAAACACCCACAAACATCTCACCAACTCTCCATCATAACTTACATTCCTTAACCTCTCACTCTGTCATACAAATACTCACGTGCTATGTCACACTGTCAAGTCACAATCTGCACTGCCCAGCCCCTGCCACACTCCAAATCATACTCCCAACTCACACCTTACACTCTACAATTCCTCCCTCAATATACAGTCCTTCATTCTTTTGTGCTGCTTCTGCATCTTGCATCTTTTCTCCCATTCTATCACATTCTTCCCTCATCCTTTTTCCCAATCTGCAGCTCACTGCCTCTTTCTGGCCAACCGCTTCCTCTACTTTCTGTACCTCTGCTCGCTCTCAGATTTCTGGCCCACCGCATCACTGCTTCCTCTGCTCTCTTGTGCAGCACTTCCTCCTCTGACCCACTGCTCTTCCTCTGCTTTCTTGCCCATCACTTCACATCTCACCCATCACTCTCCCTCTCTCTCATAGTGTAACCATTTTTATTATTTTTTTTTAAATGTAGATTTTGTCCCAGTTCCTCAAATGAGGGGGCATTTAAAAAAAGAACGGAGGATATGCTATTTTTAGACAACCCATTTTTGGAAATGAGCAGGTCACCTTATTCTCAAAGGTGACCGGCGCATTTCCACAGGCTTGAGCTGTAGCGCAAATTGTGCGCTGGCAGCTGCCTTGAATGGTGTTCTGGGTTGTTTGACCGAAGTTTAATTATTTGCGGCGGAATTGACCGTAGTCAATTTTGCTGCAAATTGATTTGCACTTCAGCCAAACAACCCACAATGTACCTTTCACCACCACCCGACCCCCTCCCCTACTTAACCGCTTGGTCGCTGCAGCTTCCCCTGCAACCCTGCGGTGCCAGATCCGTCCCTCTAACACGGGTCGGATCCGTCCCTCTAACGCGGATCAGATCCGACTCTGCAGGGTCCTTTTTTCGTTATTTTCCTTTTTTTTCTGTCCCCGCCTCCAATTTTGAGGAAAAAGGGGAAAACACTTCTGCAACCACCCTAGACCAAAAATACTAAACAAGGGGAGCGGGTGACACCCCCGCAACACATGTTCAGTATTTATAAAAATCGATCGAATAGTACTGCACGTAATTGGTCAAATTGTAACATTCGATAGATTTTTGTCATCAAAATGGGGAGTACTTTGAATAGAATCGCTCTCCCGACAGTGTTCTGCAAGCTCCCAGCGCCTTTCACAGGGGTGCCTGCCGCTGTAAAATGTGACCCAAAAAATGCATTTTTATCCTGTTTGAGGAACAGAAATGCAAGCGACTCAGCAGCGGTTCATACCTTAAAAGAAATGCATGACAGGGTCAGGAAAGACCCTGTCATGCAGTGGCAGCCCCACATCCCGTGTGCGTAGGGTTGCCTACAATTTCTGCACATTTAAAAGTGCATCTTGCTTGGAAATGAGGGATGTGCTTTTAAATTGACAGAAACGCCACTTTATTTGATCAAGGAGGTGAAAAAGGCCATCTGAATGGGCGCGCATATAAAATGTGCCCATTCATGTGTCCCTTGTGGATTGGGCTGCAATTTTTGGGGCGCAAGTGATTTCATTTCTTGTGTAAATAAAAACAAAAAAAAAAAGTTGAGCACCTGGCACCCTGAGGATTCTTTTTTTCAAAACAGTAATTTTTGCAGATTACTTAAAATTTTTTTTTTTTTTTTTTTTTTTTTTTTTTTAAAGATGCTGTTTTTGCACAAAACGGCCATTTTTGCGGCATTTTGCGCAAAACGGCCGTTTTCGCGGCATTTTGCGGGATCGCAAAATCGCAATAAGCTGGAGGGTCTGTATACTTGCTCGGTGTTTGTCCAACTTTTTGCCGGTGTATGTGGCATCCAGATATGTTGTCATGTGTTGTAGGACTGGTTTAGATAGCGAGCCACCCGGGGGCCATGGCATAAACATTTTGTGGGCGGTTCTTTTAATCCATTCTGCACTGTACTTTTTCAGCTTAGGTGGATGTTTTGGCAACTGTTTACACAAGTGTACTAACCGTGTAATGTCTTCCATGCTTATCTTTATTTACCTTCTCCTCATACAACACTTTGTTACGTTTTACATTTCTTAAACAATATCAACAATATGAGCGAGCACCAATCGTCGCAAGCTCCAATCCCGTTTATTCACAAAAATGTCTTTTCGCTTTTTCAAACAACAACCATCAATTCATGTCATACAACATCCTAGCTATACAATTGCGTAATTTTCATGCTGTTTCCCCCCAAAAATGTTCTTACTCTATGACGTCAGAGAAAAAAAAATAAGACAGACGTAAAAGACTAGACAGACTCCGGCCGGCTACACAAATCTCATGCCCCTATGATTATTCTGACATGGAATTTAAGCCTATCCCTTTCAGATCGCCTCTTTCATTGATTCTGGTTTTCTACTGCGCCCTATCTTTTCAGGACTTTGAATGCAGGCTTCTTCTAACCGCTATATTAAAGCGTAGGTATTTGGGCGTATCCTCTCACTGCTCAGGTATCCTCTCTCTAGTTCGGGTAACCTCCCGGTATCTTTATCTATTACTCGGTCACCCTCGAGTCAATGTTTCTTTCCCCAAACGTTCTTTTTGTCCCACCTCCCTCCGTTACCTTCCCTTACTTGTTCTAACACATGCAATTGTTGCCAAAATAATCCATTTTTTTCACTCACCATTTCGCATTTTTTCCTCTCTGGATGCTCGGGATCACCGCCTTCCTTACTGCCTCGCCTTGCTTTTCGCCCAGCCAGGACTTTGAATGCAGGCTTCTTCTAACCGCTATATTAAAACGTAGGTATTTGGGTGTATCCTCTCACTGCTCAGGTATCCTCTCTCTAGTTCGGGTAACCTCCCGGTATCTTTATCTATTGCTCGGTCACCCACAAGTCAATGTTTCTTTCCCCTAACGTTATTTTTTTTCACCTCCCTCCGTTACCTTCCCTTACTTGTTCTAACACATGCAATTGTGTGCCAAAATAATCCGTTTTTTTCACTCACCATTTTGCATTTTTTCCTCTCTGGATGCTCGGGATCACCGCCTTCCTTACTGCCTCGTCTTGCTATTCGCCCAGCCAGCTGCTCGTAGAAGTGGGAAGGGTTTTGTGGGAGAAAACACAGGTTCCTTCAGACCTCAACCTGCAGGTTTTGCACTTTAATCTAGCCACTGTCTACGGGGAGCCTCTCAGTCTGCTTAGCCGGATGGCTAAGGACTTGTGAGATTGCTGAGGACCTAGAGTTACTTTATGTCGACAGTCAATGGGTGTCTTATCTAATAGATAGTCGATAAAACATACTATCTATGCTACTAAGTGTGCACTAGGACCCCAACCGGTCCATACAGCTTGGGGTTACCCAATAGCACTTAACATATAAGTACCACAAATCCTCCACTTCAGCAACACCAACTTTCCCAATACCATGAGAAATAGAAATGTCTGTTGGGGCTGAGGAGAGTGGGCCATCCAGAAGAATCAGGTCTGAAACAATTGTGCTGCAGAGTCCAGTACAAGGAAAGAAACACATGTTGGTGAGGAGGAACACAGTAGGGGAAACCAAAGGGTGCAAAAATAGATATAGAGCAAGGCTATCATGATCCATGTACTGTACAATATGACTGTGTTGCTTTCAGTAGACACTTTAACACTGTTAACAGGTCCAGAATTGTGGGCATCCAAGAAGATATGGCATTGAATATGTTGGTTTTAGGTTTAACCTGGTTTCTCATATTGTTATCCTTCACCTACAAAAAAGACAGGAGGATATCTTGACAGCTGCAGCTATAGCTTCTCACAGGGAGACCCATGTCAGCTTTTTGATTCTCTTGATCATAAGTCACACTCTTCTCTTCTTCTATTCTCTTGATCAAGAGTCTTCACTATGACCCCCCTCTTGAAGGAATCCTCTTGATCCCATGCCTCATAGCAATTATTGACCTATCACTGGTTTACCATATCCTTCCAAGATCTTGGAGCAGGTTGAGATGCTCATACTTCCGTTTTTTGTGGAATGAAATGTCATATTAGATGCATTTCAATCAGGCTTTCAGTCAAATCAGAGGACTGAGACAGCCCTCACAACTGACTAGGTATATACTCTGGCCAATAGGGGACACTTAACATTACTGTTAATGCTGAACCTCTCTGTGGTGTTCAACACATTCAGCTATTCCACCCTTCTTCCTCAGCTGCCCAAAAGAGTTGGTTCTTCTGAAGAAGCCCTGAGATGGTGCCAATCTTTCTTATCAAATTGTTTCAGAAGGGCAGTTTAAGCCCTTGCTCCTCCTCAGAGGTGAGGTGTGTTGTCCCACAACGCTCCCCACAATCCCTATTGCTTTTTAATATTTAAGTTTGCTCTCTTTAGAATGACTTTTCCAAATGATTAACATTCACATCATTCCTATGCTAACGATACCTAGGTGTACATTAAAGCAAATGGTTCTAGCAAAGTCTTTGACAATGTTAGGCTGTTTTTAAATCAACTTCAGAACTAGATGCTCCAAAATGCTCTTCAATTAAACCCTAATAAAAACAGTGCTCTTAAATTCTAGCCACTGCCCAAACAATCCAGCCATGCTACCTGTTCCACCTATGCCTTTTGGTCTCCCAACACGTTTTGCAAGTAAAATAAAGATCAAGATCATGTTCTTTTATATGCAAGTGGACCAGGACCCTGATTGGTAATATCATAAAGGCCTCATGATTTAAATCTCCATTGTGTTCTTCCGATAATCCATGAACATGAACACACCATAATTGTATGGTTTTTAATTCACTAAAAGCTGGACTGTTGGGTGTCCTGACCCACATTTGAGCTATCATGCTGCAACATGTGGTGCTGTGGGCTTAGAAAATCCAAGATGGCCAAAAAGCCCATATGTGCGCCAGAATCCAGGAGAACCACACAGTTTGTGCGCACACCAAAATGGTTACCTAACTTGCCACCCACCAGTGTAAAGAAAGATCTTTGTTAACAAAATCTACTGTTACTGATGTCAAAAAGTTGCTGAAATCGTGGCTCATCGGACCACTTTAAAGATTCAACCCTTTTGTGGGGTTCCACATAACCATTTTACTGTAAGGAGCCCCATCAAAACAATGTTAAGCAAGGATTATTTACTACCATGTAAGAACCATTCCTGTTTGGAATGCATTAATCCAAGAAAGATCCCAAAAATGGATGCAGTACCAACAAAATCCTCAAGGCGGCACTAGCGGTCTAAACTCTGACAGGAGAACTGAGTGCAGTTGCTGACAAAGGAATTTGACTCAGCTGACTTCAAAGGCTGCATTTTAATCAAAAATTAGCCACCTGCTGTTCCCAGAGGCCAGAAGCCTGGGAAACCATCTCACCTCAAGAGATTCACACCACAGCCCAGGATATCACATGGTCATAATAACCAAATGCAAAGTGACCTCCTGGTCTGCTGACCTAAGCCTCCCAGAGACCACACAATAGGCTCTTGCACTTGAATAGAATATGTTGATTTTGACTGTTTCCTGTCAACAAAGGCCTGCCTGCCAGCAGAGGCATGGTCACTGACCCACCCAAGTCTTGGAGGCGGACTCCAACACTCTGAGAACTGAATTGAAAGCAAAATATATATTTTACAGAAACACTGATAACTCTTTGTAATCAAATGACAGGAATGTATAACTTTGAGAGCCTTAATTTAAAAAATGTACCTTCGATTCAAGCCCAAACTCCAATTTGTGTGATGTTCTGGGGCAAAACCCTGCTATTTATTGATACTACAGACTCTGTGTTTAAGCTAGAGACATGGGAATTTACTGGAGTATGTAAGGTCAGGCCGTGTATATGTGTATAATTTTTAATGAAAAACCAATATTGCAAAACCAGTTAAAAAACGCAAAATGTTGCCGTTTCTGAATGCAAGCTCTTAGAAACATCAGAGTTTGAACAGAGTATACGTCATGTGATACATGATGGGTGCATGTAATTTCAAACCACTGTGTATCTATGAAATATGTCTTTAGGTCAAATATAGATTTGTGGGCAAACTGACCAGGGGAGGATCCTCTGACCCAGAAAACCTACAGCATCACTCTGACTCACATTTCCTTCCCCCAATCGTGGGAGAGGGGAGAATGGGGCCAATGACAAGTAGAGAGGGGTAGACTTTGCTAGGCCCAGGCACACACCCACTTTCAAAACACATAAAAAGAGACTGCTGGGACAGGTAGAGACTGCTGGGACAGGTAGAGAGATTCAACTCCATTTGCTGCGGAGCATGCTGACCGACGACTTCACATCTAGAGATCCTACACTTAGACTTCCAAGCTACCAGAGACTACAGAACTTTGAACCAAGAAGGCCCACTGCAAGCAAAAGTATTTGTCAGCAGGCCCAAAAATCATTTGCAGACTATTCACAGCCGGACCCAGCTGTTGATTCTGGCCTAAAACCCTGTGCCAGAAAGATCCAGAAGCAGTGCTGTACCCAGAGAAAGCAGAGCAGTATCCAGAACCAGAGGCCAGAGATCCAGAGTGACCCAGACCGCTGTGAGCAGAACCAGAGAGCTGACCCAGATCACTGTGAAGTGCCGAGACCAGAACCGGAGTCCAGTCCAAAACCTGACCAGATCCGTGGCGAGGCCTATTTCAAAAATATATTGTGAGTACCTAGCAGAACTGTGCAGAACCAATCTCTTAGTTAAAATAATCTAATCCAAACTATTTTAATCTAAGTAGAACTGCTTCCTAACTGTCACTTGTCAATTCTGCAGCCGCATAGCTGTCACTTGTCATTTTCTAGCTGCAAGCTGTAACCTGTCGCTTTGAACTTTTAAAATTTCAAATCCGAAAAACAACCTTCACAAAATCGTTCATAACTCCGTAACCGTTTGTGCTAGGAACTTGGTTTAACTTTCCTCTGAAAGCTTAGACTCTAACCGACTTCATACTCCTTATACTTTCTCCGCAATCACGATTCACGCATTTGCGAATTTTACCGCGATTTGGCCCGATTTCTTTACTTGTAAAAAGATAGCTGCTTTTGCCTGAACTGCTAAATTTTGTTTGCCTCTTAAGAACCATCCCTGAATCATTGCTAGAGTGAGCCTGAACTAATATTAACTAGATACCACTCACCCTGAACCCCCTGAAGGGAATTAAAAGCATTTTCAGCTCAGCATATTTCTCACTGCATTGTCACCATATTCAAAGCATTTTGCCTGTGTTTCAAAACTCCTATCTGTTGTATAAGCTGCTGGGGGGGAATTGAACTGAATTCTATTTGATTGCATTCCTAAGAACTGTGTGCTCTCATCTTCATCTCCTTACATTGCATAAAAGGGGGGGGGGTGAATTGTCCAAGAAAGTGATTACATAGTCTTTTGCTGAAACCCTATCAAGTTATTTTCTGTACTGCATTTTCATTCCACATTGCATCCATTTGAAACCATAAAAGTATTGTTGCTATCTTATCCATCCTATAACCATTCATCATTGATTATAAAGAAATGTGCTAGTGCCAGACGACCCATTATTGATTACTGCTCAGATAAAGTGTGATATTCAATTATTAATTTATTATAAAGTGTGATATATATATATATATATATATTGTTTAAATTCTGAAATAAACCTTTTAACTTGCAAAACAGAACTACTTCTTGGCTCAGTGGGGTCAGGGGGATTCCAAGAGAGGGGTGTTATATAGGGGTAGTCATCCAGAACTCATGAACTGGACATAAAGCTATATCAATAAGGGTTTCCATTCAGTATCCCAGACTAGGCATTGACTTAGCTGTAGTGTTGAATTGAATCCTCTTACAGGACTATGCCAAAGCTTTTCATGCATGCATTCCGAATATTAACTGCAGCACCTTCAGCAAATTCCAAAATGCAACCATCCAACTCTTTTTGGGCTCACTAAGAAGGATTCAATATCTGTCTGTGAAGAGCAGGATTTCCTGTAAGACCCTATGCGTGGTTTTAAAATGTCTATATGGTCTAGAGCGATACCGTTTTAAAAGCAGGATTAATCATCATGAATCATGAAGATCACTCTGCTCAAAGTACCTTTTTTATTCTCGATATACAGAAGTTGAGATATCATTCTAGCGGTGGTTGCCATTTATTGGTCTAAGGCTCATGGCTTTGGAACACTTTACAACAATCCATCTTGAAGATGGACTCTTAACTACAATTCTGTAGAGTCCTCAACATTTACCTGCTTGGTTGATTTCCATTAGCAAAAGTTCACAGTGAGAGATTCAAATGCGTGTTGGGACATGCAGGCCATATTTCTAGAAACAAGATTTAAAAGATTGGTAGCCACACTGAGGTCAAATCTTGAAAAATGTTAGAGTGAGGGGAGGCATTGTAATGTAATTATTTTATTATTATTAGGATATTTAGTGAGCACAGGCCTAGCTTCGGTAAGCAAAGGAGCACTTTAAAATCATGTGGGGGGGTAATGAAAGTTATGGAGCAGAGAAACAGGCGAGTGAGGATCTTACAACAGGGGAGGGAGAGCACTTGTCAGCAAAGGGAGTACACGTAACCATGAGAGGCAACAGTGGGGATCCGATCATCCAGTCTCAGGTATGGTGGGGAGTGTATGCTGTATGGAACTAAGTGTTAGGAGGAATGGCCTAGAGAAAACCTGAACCTGAGCTTGAACTGTGTAAAAAATCAAAGTCTAATCGTAACCAAGCCAGTTCAATATTCTATGATGAGGCTACTTGAGTACATGTAGATCTGTCAACTCAACTACAGGTTGAAACTAATGAAGTTTCAGAGTATTGAAATGTGCATGTTGGTGAAGGCAACCTTTTTATAAGTGTAAAGTAAAGCTTAGCTACCTCTTTTCTATTCTAAACATCAATAAAAAATGCAAAGTAAAGTTTTGGGTAAAACGTAATTCATGACAAGTATAACAGTTATTAGCATCCTGGAAGGGGGTGTTGCCAATCAGGAAGCACGGAGTGTGGGCTGTATTCTATATTAGTACCCGGCGAGGGCGCAATCAGAATGAAAGAGCCATTCTGATTGGCCCTCGCCGAGTTGTTACCAGGCCGGGAATCCCTCCGTCAGGATTCCATGGCCTTTGTCCCCGGCTGGGGGCGTGGCAGCCCCTCAGCCAATGAGGAGGCTCGAAGCAGGGCCATCCCTGCTCTGAGCCTCCCCAAGGCTGAGAGGCTACCTTTGCCCCCCGCCGGGGACAGAAGTAAGGCTTTTTTTATTTCTTTCCTCCCTTTTCCCACCTCCCTGCCCTCCCCACCCCACTTACCTTCTATGCCTTGGTCCCTGGCGGGTGACGATGAAAGCCTCCAGCCGTGTGAAAACTCGGAGCGGGGCCATCCCCGCTCCGAGCCTCCACACGGCCGGAGACGTCCATCGTCCCCCGCCTGGGACCCAGGTATGTTTTTTTTTCCTTTTTTTTTTCCTTTCCCCTCCCTTCCGCCCTCCCAACCCCACTTACCTTCTTTTTTTTCGGGAGCAGACGCACTGAAAACGCTTCTGTTGCCAGCACGTCCGCTCCCGATGGCCGCCATGGAAAGGGAAAATGGACATTTGCCATTTCCATGGTGGCCATTTTCTTTGACGTCTTTTTTTTTTCCCGAAACACTGCAGCGTTTAGGGAAGAAATAAATCTTTTAGTGCCCCGGTCACGCAGTTTTTGCGGGCCAGGGTACTAATAGCTATATGCCCTTCGCGGCGGGGGCATTACCTGAGTCAGTAATGTACCCGCCGCTCGGGGCATATTACTTAAGTATGAGACTGCGTCCGAGCTGCATGATTGCTTTGGAAGTTTATGCCGCACTATTCTTAATTAGCTTTAACCAGTATTGGAGAATTCTGCTTTACTATTATTTCCAGCAAATGCTAATTGTGGTTTCCATATGTACCTTGTTTGCTTCCCCTACATTCCTTCCCTTTCACTGGAACAGCTTCTGGGCAGAAATGGCCCCATAGAGATGCCGCATAATCTACTCCAATCTCTAGACACCTACAGTAGTGCTGGGAAAATTGTTGTGCAAATTGTGGCAGACAGAGAATGCTATAGTTCGGCAGGAATCGACAATTCCTGACTCCATCAATCTTTCTGGATTCCAATATTGTGTAATTTATGAAAATATTTTCAAGAAAAGGATACATCTCTGTTTGACAGTGGAAAAGGGTACTTCACTTCCCAGCAGATCGCATGGTCTTTTTCAAAAGTCACTTTGTACAATTCTATAACAAAAGAAAGATTATATTGTCAAAACAATGCAAATATATTTTATTTATTTAGCTCAGTAAACAACTGGTGACAACAGTAAACCTTTTTGCAGTATGAGCAGTTGTATTCTGATATTGAAAACAACATAATACATCATATTATAACCATGGCACATCCCACCAATATCTAATTAAGCAGTGTAGCCGTTGGCATTTTACAGTTTTAAAATGTAGGACCTATAGTACAAGGCCAGTGAAGGCATTTTTGACATCCTTGGATTATTGGTAACACATACATGTCTAACAGTTGTCTAACAGCTGTGCTTTTGAGGCAAGTATATCCATTATTTATTTATTTCTATTTGAGAGATCCGGAATGGATCATCTAAAGTCCTTTAGTAAAAGAAATGTTCCATAAAACTGTGACACGGAAGCAAACATAAGACATTTGCCAATGCATGTTGGTAAAATAAACTGGTTCATAAAACACAGATGACCACAGGCATTGTTTGAGTCTGAGCCTGGTCGACATCAACCAGCCTCAAATTCACAGCACTTCTGCAGGCAACCCCGTTTTGTTTTTTTAAATTTTTTTTAAATTTTTGACGGCAGAGGTTTACAAAGCACGCACAATGGGCAACAAGTAAGCAGAGGAGTTATAACCTGGAGCAGCACATTAGACAGCATCAGCATTAACAGCATTTACAGCAGAGCAACACATAAGAAGAGAGGATAGAGGACTTCATGTTGTAGGAGTAGAGCCGGAACGAGCCGGGGACAGTCCAGACTCAGGTGTACCCTCGCTCTGTCTATTGAGATACGCGTTAAATTCAGCCCAGATGTTCTCGGGGCGGGAGTGGGCGGGAAGTATATTCAGGTATTCCTCCTCACAGTTCCGTGACCAAGTGAGCAGGCGCAGCCATTTTTGGAAGGCGGGGGGAGATGGGCTTTTCCAACACTGGAGAATACACTTTTTGGCAATCATACAGCTTACCTTTAGAAATTTTGCCAGGCGTCTAGTTTCCACAGTTTTCCAAACCCCAAACAGAACTGCCAGGGGATCAGGGTCGATTTCAGTTTCAATTATTGCAGTGAGTGTTTTAAGGATGCTTTCCCAGAAGTCGGATAGCACACTACAAGTCCAGAACATATGTAGGTGATCTGTCTCTTCTGCGCTACATTGAGGGCATGAGTGTACCGTGGTACGGGTAAACCTCGAAGTCCTGTGTGGGGTGTAATAGAGCCGGTTCAGAAGTTTGTACTGTATAGCGCGATGGCGGAAATTGAGGGAGACTTTTGAGGTGTGTAGGCACATTTCCCCCCAAGCCTCATCGGATATTTCTAGACCCAGTTCGTTTGCCCACTCATCACGTGCCCTGAGGGATGAGACCGTGGAAGTGTCCTGTAGGATCCTGTATAATGAGGAGACAACGCTCCGAGCGCCGCCAGAGTTAGCAATGTAGGCGATCGCCAGGTTATCTGGAGGCTCATCAGGGAATGAGTGCCACCTTGTACGGAATGAGGCCCAGAGTCTGTAGTATTGAAGGGTCTCTAAGGCGGATCTGGTCAAGTATATCCATTTTAATGGGAATATTTTTCATGGGTCGCTTCCAAAACTCCTGGGTAGCAGACACAGGTCCAGCAGGTCTTTACATTCCACCAGAACAGGCTGCCAGACCCGAGGTAGGTCACAGGCTCTTCCGTAGATTTTTGATCCCGTTCGTGTTTGAAGATGAAAATGCTGGGACCTATTTAGCTCCCACATGAAACCTAGAAGAGCCTAATCAGCCAGACACCAAGAACTGCTAGGAGGTTCTTTTTGATTCTCTAGGCCAACTCACGCCATGCAAAGATACTTAAATGACATTCATTTTGTGTTTGTGAATATGTATGAAGGGGTTTTAGGAGCATGTTATTGACATGTCCCACTTTTTCCAGAGATGGCATCTGCTTACTGGGTATACCTAGAGGATATGTGTTTAGCTATTGTATTTGGTTAGTTGTATTTGGTTATCTATATATCGTTATTGGTTATTTATATTATACATCGTTCATCCACTTTTTATTTTGCTCACTGTGTTGGTATGTGTCAAGGAAAATATCATATCTGGTATATGTTGGTGGCAGTACCCTCATCCGGGGCATTACTTTGGAGGTAGCTGCAGCGAAACACAAACACACACCATATACAGTGATTATTAGAAACTGATCATACTGTAAATATGTATACTGCTGCTCAAAACTGCAGTGATTTTCCATTTTGTTTTTTTTATCTATAAATTGATGCCATGCGGCTTCTCTGCACATTTTCTCCAATGAAAAGATTTGTTGTAGAATGTGGTCTATAATGCAGCCATACTGTCTGAACAACTTAAATGTTTAAAAATAGAATATCATTACTATTTTTAAACAAAAGGTTGCCAGAAGTAGTGGCCCATACAAAACTGAAGATGGATCGCTCAATAAAAAGTATCATCCTGGTTACACACCTTTAGAACTTACTGAGACCAAAGGAGGGGGATGGGGAGACGCATGTTGAGAAGAGGAGACTGCAGTGTGAGCTGCATTTGACTTGAAGAGTGTGATTAAATATACTGTTTATTTTATGACACTAGATAAATAGAAAGAAGCGTAAAGCATGGTGCAACACTTTCCAGGACTAGGTGTGTGCAATATCCATGATGGACGTACAACAAAATGGGTGAAACATCCTCTAGCAAAGGGTTAGGCATCCCCTGTGCGACTGAAGGAAGGTGGCGAACAACGCCTTAAACCGGATAATGCACCCCATAACTACGAAACCCTGGAATGAGAAGGCAGCCTCTGTGGTAGACAGTCATAGTTCTGTAGGCCTTGCTACGTAGGAGGTGTGAGGAGGAACCTGTACAGCACAAGGTGAATCACAGAATGAAATATAACAACCACTTGCATTTGAAGAGAAAACACATTTGTAGTTAACTTAGCACAAGAAAACATGTCAGCTAATTTTGAAAAGTGTAATCTGGCATCGGGGACCCGTTATGTTTAAACTTTAACGTAAGCGGTCCCTTCTGCCAAATTCTGGTCATTTACACTGAGGGGTGCAAATGGAAAGGGATAAAGGCAGCGTACAAGCGTGTGCGCCACTTTTTGCACTTCACATTTGCACTCTCCAGTTCAAAGCGAGTAAATTCTACCTGACATATATCCCAGGCAAATTGTGAGTGGTGCTTGCCAAGCTCATATGGCAAGTGGCACTCGCAATTAAATGCTCTCTGACATGCTTGCATTTGTGAACCCTGCTTAACATGGCAGGCTGCGTTTACAATGGATCCCTATGGGGCCCGCCAGCTTTATGCTACTGCATAAAGCTTGAGGACCCCAGAAGGAGCTCCAGCATTTGTGATGCCATGAAAATCCATGCCGTATAGCAGGGAGGAAGGAGACAGCGGAGAGTTCTGCCACACCTCCTCTCCGCCATACAAATGACTGAAAATGTGGGCTAAGGTTAATGGAAGGTGAAAGGCTTTTACATTTTCCATTAACGCTACACACCCTTTGTACATGATCCCCGGAATGTATTGATGGCTATATCACTCAAAAAAGCCAACCCGGCGTTAAAAAGTTAGATTTTACAATATGTACAATCCCTCACGCCATATCTACAAATCATGCATGGATCATGTACCCCCATAAAAAACTGATCATCAATGCACATGCATGCTGTTATATAATGTTATGTAAAAGCATTTCTAGAGCACACCTAACTTAAATCACAAGTGATCTCTTGGTGCTAGAATCAAAGAACTGCATTTAGACTTTGCTTCTGACGGTCAGCGCATCTTGTGTTAAGAAGTGATGTGGCTAAAAAAGAGAAACTTCAACTTCTGCTTAACACACGAATAAGGTGGAGATTTCCCTGAAGGTAATTGGAACAGGTTTCCAAAGAGTGGATGTCAGAAAACCAAAATATCTATCTCCAGTCCAGGATTTATGACAGGCATTTCTAAGTGTCCTATTCTGTTTCAAAGACGCATGTTAATGTTAAAGGACAGATATACAGCACACTACCACCACCAGAGTGGTTCCCTGGCGCTCTGGTGGATCTGAAAGGGAAAGAGGGTTGGATGGGTTAGAAGAACTGAGCGGGGAAGAGCAAGAGAGCTGTGATGTGCTGTTGGCAGCATCAATTTGGTTAACACCGTTCGTTGCGTTTAAGTGTGTCTTTCGGTTGGTTGCCGTCATGTGCTGTTGTGCAAGACTATGTGTGGTTTGTTTTGTTCTTGCGGTGTAGTGAAGTGCGTGCGGTTTTTTTGTGCTTAGAGGTATGGTTTTGTTTGGTTTGAGTATGAGAGATATATGCAGAGGGGTGATATTTTCAGTAGGGTTGGTTAATGGCATCACAATCCTGATGTGGTGCATGCTAATCTTCACATAGTTATCTAGAAGTGACACATGCTAATCTCTACAATTCTATCTAGATGTGACACATGCTAATCTTCACAATTCTATATAGAAGTGGCACAAGATTATCGCCACAATTCGATCTACATGTGGCACATGCTAATCTCCAGAATTCAATCTAGATGTGATGCATGCTAATCTTCACAATTCTATCTAGAAGCGACAAGATTATCGCCACAATTCTATCTAGATGTGACACAAGATTATCTCCACAATTCTTTGTGGCTGTGGGCATGTTAATCAACTCACAATACTACCCCATCCCTACATGCTCAAATACAAACTGTGGGTGTCCAACACCATTTTACACAATGCAAAGTGTGGTTAAGTTGGAGGAGGCTGGATGCAGGATGGCTCCTTGTACAAGTGTGGTAATTGCTGGCTATGGCTCATAGACATAGGCAGGCAGCAGATGCAGCCCAGACTGCACACATATCACATTGGTCCCAACCCTGAGGAGGGAACAGTTTTTCAGAAGCCTTAAGCAGCAACACAACATAAAACTCTATAATTGGTTTTGATAATCACCTGCTGCTGCCTCACGTTGCATAGATGGACACATGATGCTGTGGTTCAGCAGAACTGCACAATGCCAACCTTCGTTCATGCTCATATAGGTCAACAGACGTTGATGCTATGTATGTATGCATGTATATATGTAACAATGCTCTCTTCATGGCGGCAGGGCACACCAACACTTAACCACACAGCCACAACCCTTTATCCAACCTATGCCACCTCTCCTCTACTCCACTTCCTCTCTGTCACACCATCCCTTCTTTTGCCTGAATACATCCATGTCATGTACAGAGGTGGCAAGATGTGCACAGGGTTATCAACTGCACGTCAGATGAAGTTGTTATGTAGACAAATTATGTGTACACTCATCCACCATCCCTTTCCTATGTTCTGCCGTTCACACAGAATACGCTGGTTTCCCGGGCGTTTGACACCTATTCCCGCCCCCTGCCCCTTCTGCCCATTCCCTTATTAGACAACAGGAATAGTTTTATAATGATGCACATGTGAGAAACCGAACAATCGCTGAGTGGGCATTTGACCTAATTAAGTCATGATTGAGGTGTCACTGCCGAACTCATGCACATAAAATAACAAGTGGGGAAAAATAACCAATCTGTGCTCCGTGTTACCCAATCTATGCATGAGGTGCAATGTGGCAGTGCCACGCAGTGATGACGACGATCTTGTCGAACATGTACACCCAGACGGGTGTATCTTCCACACGAAATTGCTTGTAATGTCATTGATGACAATGGCCAAACGAACCTTAAATCTTCGTGCCGGAGACAGTCGCAGTCTATTAAACGCTATTAAACACAGATCACTGAAAAGATTACATGGATCCAATAATGTGTACCAAATGTATTTCTCTGTACAAACCCTTTCCACCCTCACCCCACAGAGACCCCATATTACACACCCCTCCCTCCACCCCAACTCCAACACATATCAGTTTTTAAGTATTTTTTTTCTGAATTTGATATTTCAACTTATACTTGTAGTGTAGAGTCCAGTCACCTGAGCAGACTGAATCTCAGCCTGCTTCCTATAAAGGGGAGACAGAAGAGTGTTCTCCAATCTGTCTGATGTGTGAGGCATCGCCTCGGATGCCCTTTTGATATTTTCAGCAGCCTCTGCGCTGTGAGCTGTGGTTTAGGCAACAAGTCAGTTTGCTGCCCTGCCGTGGGAATGGTGGCTAGCACAAGTCTTTTTGTGCGTGGAAAGCATGTGCATTGTCTGGTTGGCGTTCAGGTTCCATGTTTACCCCGCAGTGCTGTTGACGTGCTTACATTTTGGTTGTCAGCATCCACAGCATCGGTTCTGGTGGTCATGGTAGAGGTGGAAGCAGTTGCGTTAGTATTGGTGATGATAGCAGAGATGACAGGGGGAATTGCAGCAAAATGTTCAATTACCAGATTATTTTCCATCACCATCATTCTATGTACCTGCACCTGTTTCTGCATATAGGTGCGGAGGCTGCATATTACACCACTCAAAATTTGGGAGGCCCACCTTCCAAGCCCAGAACATTGCATTTCACTTTTTAAATTAATTAAAGATCTTCATTCTGTCTAAGTCAGGGACAGCCTTTACTCCTTCAAAAGATCTATGTCAACAACTCTCATTGTCTGCATTTATAAATGAATCTGCTCATGTGCTGCCGTAAAGAGTCCTCTTCCTGACCGTCTACCTACCTTCCATCACCCAAATGTCTCTGTTGTCTGAGGTTATAGATGGCGTTCAAGCAGGTTCCTGCTTTTTGAAAACCCTGGAAATGATCCTGCTTTTGTTAAACATGGACAGACGATGAGTGTCTAAACTCATTCTTATTACACCGAATGCAGCATCTTCAGAATCCCACTGCTTGCGCCATTACTTGAGCCTGATGCCGGAATCTATTACTCCAGCTCTATAAGCCCTGCATTGGTTTTGGATCTTATACCAAATGATGTTCAACACTTTGTGTATAGCACTTGCACCTTATTATGGGATGCCATCTACTTTCCCTTGGCCTGGTACCTGACACTTTGTTACAGTGTGTTCTTCAGGGCCTGCAATGGGGTGGTGATCATATCCTGCACTAAAGCTATTGGCTAACCCTCTAATTACCCACCTGCAGGGGCTATTTAATGGAACCACCCTTTGATGACGTAATCATGTTATGAGCACATCACTACTTGGCCCTGAATGGATGAAATTATTGCCTACAACATTACATGGAACCGTTATGTATTTGGATTTATAAATTGCTTTCGCCAAAGTGCTGCACATAAATAAGCAGTTACAAAACTACAGCAAACTACAGCAAAATATACAATGGACCAGAAGCTGAGCATTTAGAGATGCATTTAAAGATGGAAGAGTGGTAGAAGAGCCAACAGAGAAAAATAGGAGTGTTTAAAATGTTAGAACCAAATGTTCAAAGGAACAAAAGCGAGAAAAAGCCCAATGAGGAAAGCAGATATGTACAACAAACAGAGAAGAAGGACGAAAGGTATGATTGGGTACATAAAGGTGATACCAACTAATTAATATGGAAAGATGCAAGATATTTGAAGACAACATACAAGAAACACAACTGGAGATGGAAAGGCAAAGGGAGCCACTTAAGTGAGGTCAAGGAAGACGAAATGTGGAAGCGTGGAGGCAGTAAGCAAAGTAAGTGAACAGCAGAATGAATACGGATTTAAATGGGCAGGTGGGCCAGGAAAAGAAGAACAATAATAAAAAATTGAAAATACCAACGTAAGAGCAAGAGTTTTAGCTGCTGAGAAAGGAAGAATAGGATGGATCTTACAAATATTTTAAATCTAGTACGGACAGAATAGCCCGTGATTATAAATATGCAAGCGATGGGTCCAAAACAACAACTAAGTTGCCTGCATATACAGAAAATGTAAGAGAATCAGAGGGGAAACAAATAGGGGAAGTAGGAGGTCAGGGATCTATGTGATCATTTTGAAAATAACATTTTGAAGCCTGAAATACTGATTAACTTTTTTTTACCCCATTTTACCACATATATATGATGGGGAGCCTGCAGTGCTCCCGATACTCTGCTACCTTTTTTAATGACGTAACCCACGCCCTCATTATATTGGTCCTATAGTTAAGGTGAGTTGGACTTTCATAGGAACCCCTTAAAATTCAATTGTTAATAATGATGCGCACAAGTAGCACCTGTCCTATGACCATAAAACAAAACTGGTCTATCGGCAACTCACTTGCGACTATCACACACTTATCCGTGGCGCAAAGCAGTCTTACTTCACGTCTAAAGTGGAATCTGCACTTAACCAATCCAAAGATCTTTTCTCAGTGGTTAAGTCTTTCTCTTCCTCCGCTAGGTTTATTCCTACCACAGCACCCACTGAACAACTCTGCGACTCACTATCTGAGTTCTTTGTTACTAAGATCACGATATTTGTAGTTTTATTGGCTTCTCCGCCCGGCTATGTTAGAACCTACTGGCCCTGATGGGCTCGATGAACAGCAATTGGCTGAAACTTAACAGAGACAAGTCTGAGATCCTGGTGGTGGGTTCTTCCCCAGACTCTGCGTCTTGGTCGTCTACCTTTTGGCCAACTGACTTTGGTGACTTTCCTACCCCAGTGACGGTGGTTAAGAATCTGTGGGTTTAACTCTCTGCCTCACTCTCTATGTCTGCTCAGGTGAATGCTGTATCAAAATGTGGGCACTTTTTACCACATGTACTCTGTGGAGTACTACCGTACCTTTCTACCTATCTTTGTCCTTGGCTGTGGCCTCTATTGTTACTAGTCAAATTGACTATTGCAATGCCTTGTATCTGGCTCAGCCTCTTAGTGTAATTCATCGGCTACAACACCTTCAAAATCTAGCAGCTAGGGTAGCCCACTGCCTTTGGTGTCTTTCCTACCCCAGTGACGGTGGTTAAGAATCTGTGGGTTTACGTCTCTGCCTCACTCTCTATGTCTGCTCAGGTGAATGCTATATGCAAATCTGGGCACTTTTTACTACATGTACTCTGTGGAGTACTACCGTACCTTCCTACCCATCTTTGTCCTTGGTTGTGGCCTCTATTGGTACTAGTCAAATTGACTATTGCAATGCCTTGTATCTGGCTCAGCCTCTTAGTGTAATTCATCGGTTACAACACCATCAAAATCTAGCAGCTAGGGTAGCCACTTATTCCCATTATGGGTCACACATTAGTCCTGCGCTCCGTTCCCTTCAATGGCTACCAGCAGCAAAAAGGATAGAATTTAAGTCTCTGTTTCTGGTGCATAAAGCATTTTACCACCAGGTTGCGCAATATCTACAGGATAGGTCCTAGCTCTATGTGTATGGTCGAGCCCTTCAGTCTGCAGCTGCACACTTAGTGGCTATCCCCAAATTCTGCTGTTTAAGGACTGGGGGTTGGGCCTTCTCACTTTCGGTGGCTAAACTAAAATATGGAATAACCTACCCGCTGCTCTCAGGCTGGTTGAGACCCGCTTTTAAAAACCTGACATTTTTTAGGTTCCTGCTAGCCTTTTGCTGATTGTGTCCTTCGCGCCATGATGCCCTTGGGTGACCGTGCACAATACAAATTCTGATAACATAACATAACTAGGGGCCAACCTTCTCAGGCCATGTTGCCCGATAAATGAGCCAAAGTTACAAGACCCTTTCCTTGCTTTGAAGCTGAGAAGGATCACTCCCACTTTGAAGCTAAGCAGGGTCAGTCCCGGTTACTGCATGAAGGGGTGACCGAATGGACATCCAAATTATTATATTTTAAACTATGCTACTGTCAGTCCTTAAATGTTTTGCACTCAGAGACCCTTTTTGAACTTTGATGAATTGCATTCTGGTATTTGTAGTCTCCCAGTCAATAATAAAAAATCTGTGTGGTTTCCACCCCTTCAGTAACTGGGATGAACCCTCCTTAGCTTTTAAGCGAGGAAGGGGTCAGGTCCCTAAGGCCATGCTGCCTAATATATTAGCCCACCTAACAAGACGACGTAGAGAAACATGGCCTAAAGGTGCAGAATCCTTCCTCTCTTTGAAACTAAGCAGGGTCGGTCCTGGTTACTACAAAGATGGGAGACAGTCCACAGCCCTGAATGTTGTGCATTTTCTTAGTTTGAAATATCTCATAACACAAGGCATCCTCATTACTTTTCTTTAAACCATGCTACTATCAGTCCTTGAAGATTCTGCACTCAGAGACAATGTGTTTGACTTGCATTCTGGTATTTGTAGTCTCACAGTCAAGATGGGGGGAATAATGCCACAATTGTACACTTTTTGCCTAGCACAGTTCTCTAAGCATTTACATATTTGAGTGACACTATTGTATCCTGTTCAAGTTAGCTTTATAAAGCAGAGTATTGATGAAAGCCTGACAGGGGGGTGAGGAAGGGAAATGATTAGTCATGAGTATTTGCCCATGATGTTGCAAAAGAGTTTGTAAAACTGGACACTGGAACAGTTATTCTCCCTGGATTGTGACTGATTTTCAGGGCACAAGTAAAGGACACGTGGGTGGACAGCGTAACGTTTTACAGAGGATGGACACAACACATGGGTTTTTTTGAGGTTGGGAATCTTGCTGAAGTACTTGGCTACCAGGAGTTTACCGTCCCATGTGATAATATCCCTGCCAAAATGTCGCCATACAAGAATGGTGCAGTTTTTCTGCGGTGATATTACACCATGGAACCCCAACAGCCCCACATTTTTTAACCATGCAACCATTTACCCCAAATATTATCCCCTAAATAATGTTACCTATGCCATTTTCCGGCGCCTATATGTATGACAACATTATTTATGGGGATATATTACCTGATACTGATTTTACTCAGGTTGTCATGTTCCCAGTGTAGACGCTTACCCACAAGAGCACATGCACTTGTTTTGTACTGGGATTTTGTTTACCAGGGAATATTTCAATACAGATTTGTGGGTTTAAAAGGTGAGCACCTTTTATACTTTGCCAGCATATTTATTGGAACATTTCCTCTCTCAGGTTATATTTCTGGTGTTCATAACTTTTTTTTTAAGTCCAATGCTATTTTGTCTTATTAGTTGCAGGGACATTAAGGTGAGAGCTTAACGCAAAAACCCAGCTAAAACCACCTTAAATTAGCTGCCCCTGTTGCACAGCCTATGACCACAATGATGACATGAATACACAACCCCCCTCCACAGTAGGGCTGGCTCACAGTGGCCTACACATGCGCAGTATCAATTTGGCTGTAGCACCAACGATCATGGCCATGGCAGAACCACTCCCAGGGAACACAGGGAGTGACCAGTGCTGTGGATTAGGAGCAACAACCTGCAACAAAGCTTGTGTGCCAAATGAGCAGAACCTGAACTGGAGTATCCTGTCCTCAAGACTTTTGCAAGGCCTCACAACAATCCCAGAGGCCAGATCAGCCGCAGTTCCCTGCTCACTCGCACGGAGCTGGACACTCTGCATTCACTGCATCCTGACTAAGTGGGAAGGTGATGGTGCTGGTATCTGCGTTCCTCCAACCAGCCAAACTATTGCACTGTATTAACGTGAGCTCGACACATCATTGTGTCTTTGCCACCTCATTTTTGCACATTGACGCCAACTCAAACACTACTTCACAACCGATGCCCGCTGCCCCGGCCAACGTTGAAGCATTCTTGGGCCCGCCCTGACCTGCATCACTTGAACCGCCATTATTTGACTGCTCCGAGCACAAGCATTCACCCCTGCTCGACACCCTCTTTTTTACCAGGGATCCACGATCCTACATGCCCGACTGAGCCTGATCAGCTAGCATCATTGCTTGAACCTAGGTCTGACCCATCAGCCCAGCAATAAATGAATTCAGGTACTCTGACACTGAACTGCCCCATGGTCCACTTGGTAAGGTCATGATCATCCCTACCACCCTTGGAACTATACTCTCTTTAGTCTGTTGCATCTCTTCTGTTTTTTCCTTTGGGGTGGGTTTTGCAGATGGTGCATTTTATTAAAGTGTTTATATTTGTGTAGAACCTTGATTGATCTGTAATACTGTGCTGTTTGGGTCACTATTGGTTCACCTTCACACCGCTCTTAGGAGAATAGCCTGCTCTCGGCCCACATTACCACAAAAAGTGAAGGAGGTATATCTCTTAACTGACACTGTTTTAGCTTTATGATTGTGTTGGGCGTTTGTTTGTAGAAGTGTGAGCCATTTTGATCCTGCCCACACTTGTACTACTGCAAAGCACAATCCATTTCGTCACACTGGTGGCAGCAGTGCGATCTGAAACAGACTGTGCCTACAGCTCAGCCAGCCATAAATAAGTGTGTGCAGTTAGTAGTTATAAAGTTAGTTGTTACTGCTAAGGTATTTTTACTATGGAACTCGACATGAGCACTGCAAAGACCTTAACAGTAAGTGTCTCTTGTGCGACCAATGTCGAGAGAGGGTTCTCCCTCAAAGCATTAAGGTTAGATAAGCCAAACTGCTGAAAAGCCTCCAAGCTTTAGAGAAAGCTAAGAGGATGAAAGGCTACCCAGGGCCAGCGATGAGCTGGACGTCCTAGCCCTGTTGCCCATGCACCCAGGGGTGAGGATACTGCTGAGGAAAGCGACAGAGATAGCGATTCTCAGTATTCCTCCCACTGAGCAGACACAGTGATCTCCCAAAGGTCACAAGCCTCCCACAGTTCACACACATGTGTGGGTTCCCATGCTTCGGTCAGGCCTACCGGGGTATCTTGCTGTGCTTGACACCGACAGACTGTAACTCCTGGTGGAAAAAATATAGCAGGCTGCCGAGGCCCGGGCCATGAAAAAGCAAAGGGACTTTGTAATGCTGCGCAAGTTGAAGCTCGAAGCCCAGAAAGAGGCCATCAAGACTTCCGGCAGAGAAGGAAGTGTCTGCAGCGGTGGCTCCCCATGAAAGCCTATGTGCCACCTTCGCAAAGGACTTAGTCCAAACGTATATGGAGGGGAAGAATATTTTTGACTGGTTCAAAAAGCTGCGGTTAACTTTACACCTCCAGGAGGTGGAAGAGGAGTTGTTTGTGTAGCCCTTATGAGCTGTCTATAAGTTGGAACAGATGCTATTGGTCAGTTGAAGGATGCAGTCTTCCTGATGTTCTGCAAAACCCCAGAGCAATACCTCAAGAGCTTTAGAGTGCTCACCAACAAGGGAAGTCAAACCCTTGAGGCGTTTATGCATCAATCCCTGAAGTATCTGAGTAGTTGGGTCACAAGTAACAATGTTGGCACTTTTTCAGTCATGTTTTTCGCACTTTGATGCCTGTGGGCTTAAGCGCTTTATACATTTGTAAAAGTAAAAGTAAAGTAAAGTTTTATGTGATTGCATGTGAGAGGATTCTTAAACAATGCAAGATGGAGTTACATCAGCATTTAGTGTACAAGACTATCAGGGCCCCACAGGAGTTTTCAAAGGCTGTTGATCGGTTTGTGGCTACTCGTGTCCACAAAAAAGCCATGGTTAGTGCATGCAAACCAGATAACAAAGGGGTAGAGAAATATAAATGAAAGGAGGGTAAAGACAAAGGCGTGCACCCTCTTGCCAAGAAAGGGCCCCAAAAAGATAAGAACTCCATCACGTAAACCGTCCTCTCTGGCATAAAGGAGGAGTTAAGGCACCCCTAGCACCGGGACATCCACACTAACACCTCTTCAAGGCTGATTTACCAGCAGAGACTGGAAACAAAGAAATGGAGAAATGGAGTACACCCAAGCCGGCCATAGTTAGTGCTACGCTCATGGAAGAAGAGGAAGATATTGTCAGTGTGGGCATCTTAGACAATTAATTCTCACTTGGCCTGGGGTTTGCTGAATGCACCTTTGGATCCCTGAGGAGGAAATGTGCTAGGCCTCCAAATGAGGCCCTGGTTCCCACTAACACAGAGATCTTTTTGGACCATGTGTTCATTAACAGAAGCAAAGGCCCGGCACTTCGAGATACTGCTGCTATCATCATCGCTGTCTGACGACAGAGGTTGCGGAAGGACCCTGCCCTCCCTGGTCCTCCCGGGTTAGTCAGGGGATTCTATGGTCTCATCCAATGCACACTGGCTATCTTAGAGTTCAGTTGGAGGGGGAAAACCTCTCAACTCTGCGTCACTGTAAAAGATGCCATACTGGTAGACTGCCTGTTAGGGCACGATAGACCTGATGCCGAAATAATTTCTGTGGTCACACGATCTAGGGCCAAGAAAGGAGCTTGGGTAGCAGCCCTTGTGGCAATGGGTCCAGGGGCTCTTCCGGTTGATGATGGCATAAGGCCAGCTCCAGTGGCACTACCCAGTCCAGATCCAGTGTCCACAGAGACGTCTGCACCTACCAGAGAGGGCTGAATGGCTACTGAAGTGCCTGCTGTGGTGGCACATGACTCAGTGACCTTGGGGTTGCCTACAGGCATAGAACCCGAACCTGAGGTCGAGGACACAGTAGCTTCAGACATTGCATGTCTCCCCAAGCTAAGTGACTTGTAATTAGCTGGGGGCCGAAGCCAGGCTGACTTTTGCCAAGCGCAATAAGAGAAGCACATTCTGGGGGAAGCCCTTGGGATGTTCAAGGTATACTTGGAGAATGGACTCCTGTATACAGTGGGCATAAGACATCTGAGGTGGGGGCCAGAAGGTATTTGGTGGTTACCCAGTGACAGAGAAGGTTCCTGTTGGACTTGGCTCATGACATTCCATGGCAGGTCATCTTGGGAAGACGAAAAGAGCCGGCCAGCTATTGCCTCTTTTCGACTGGCCCCAGATGGGGTAAAAAAACATTTGTTCAGTCCTGCAACCCTTGCCAAGCATAAGGCAAGCCGGGCATAGCCACCACGCTCCCCTTAATTACAGCACTTGTGGTTGGGTGGCCTTTCGAGAGAATAGGTATGGACATTGTAGGCCCTTTGGATGCTCAAATCTCCTCCAGAAACCAGTATATCTTGGTCACAGTTGACAAGTTCCCCTTGAGGAGCATAAAACCCCGTGTGGTCCCTAAGGCTCTCATCGGCATGTTTGCTCATGTCAGATTCCCTAAGAAAGTTATCTCTGACAGGGGGTCCAACTTAATATCCATGCATATCAAGGCGATCTGAGATGTGGGATGAATGTAGAGTTACCTATAAGTTCCAACAGGCTTGATGAGGGGTTCAACAAGACTGTAAAGGGCATGATAGATGATCTAGAAGAAACACTCAGGAGAAATGGGATGTTCTCCTACCATGCCTTCTGTTTGCCTACTGGGAAGTGCCACAGAGTGGTGTTGGGTTCAGTCCCCTCTAGCTCCTGTTTGGCCATCCTGTTAGGTGTCTGGTGTGGGAAGGATGGGAGGGCAATCCCCGAACTTCTTCCCATGATATAGTGGACTATGTGCTCAGCTTCTGATTTGGGAACCTGGGAATGCTCTTGAACAACAATTGAACTGGGCCCTATATGCTGCTGGAAATGGTCAGTGAGGCTAACTACCTCATTGAAACAAAGACCCTGAGGCAGTGTCGTTCACGTCAACCCGCTAATACCCCATTACAGTTGGGATAACTTAGTGATGGCTGTGGGTACGGATGATGAGACAGAGGAAGAGACAGATCCCCTCCCTGATCTGTTACACGCAGAGCCCACCGACAGGTCTCTCGAGGGAGTTCAACTCTCGCCAGACCTCAAGGACCATCAGAAGTATGGTATGGAATGGTAATGTTTATTTGTAAACCACCTATACACAAGGCAAGTGTTTCAAAACACTGAAGGAAGGAGGTAACAAGAGGAGAAAAAAACAACAGTCATTCAGAGCCCTTGAAATTCTGAAAGATACAAGTCTGCCCAGGCATAGTAAGTACATATGATACAATTAGCAGTCAAGATAACAGCAAATAGTTCTGACGACGCTTCTTCCGTTTTTCCAACTGCATTGAGGCACCACCATGCAAGGAGGAGAGACAGGGAAGATAGATAGACGATCTTCAGGGCATAGTACATTCAGATCGTACAAGTGCACAGACAGTACAGGAGAGAGGAGGGGGGGAATCCAAGTGCGCCAAGTTAGCCAGAAAATGGGTAAGTGCTGAGAGAATGCCATTATCATGGGACTTTAACCAATTGCAGTAGCAATGAGGCAAGTGGCGGCCTGGAGGCAAGTGCGAGATGATTGGCGAGGGTGCCAGGGACCTTTGAGACTCTGAGGTAAACCCTGCAGCCAGCCGGCAAACTGTGTGGAAAAGTAGGGAGAGAGGGTTAGAGCAGAGAAAGAAAGGTTAGCAGGGTAGAGAGAGAGAGAAGGAAGAGGAGAAGACAAATGTCTTCAGGAGTTTCCGGAACCTAAGGAGATCAGGCTCAAGATGGAGGGCGGCAGGGAGGCTATTCTAGAGGGAGGCCCCTGCTGAGGATAAAGATCTCCCTCCAAATCTCTGCTTGGAGAACCAGCTCACTCGCAGAAGGTTTGATGTAGATGAGCGGAGGGCTCGCGAGGGACAGTATTTAGGTAGGCATCATTGTAGATAGGTAGGTCCCAGGCCCCAGAAAGCCTTGTTGACAATGCAGAGGGTCTTGAACTTGATCCTTGCAGCCACGGGGAGCCAGTGGAGGGATTTCAGTGCTGGAGAGATGCAGTCCCTGGGCTTGAGGCCAAGGATACGTCTTGCGGTTCTGTTCTGGATAAATTGCATAGGGTGCAAAGCATAGGGAGGGAGGTGAGAAAGAGACTGATGCATTAGTCCAGCCTAGAGAGAACCTGGGATCTGGAGACAGTGAGTCACTGGGGGAAGGTGAGAAAAGGAAGAGTACCTCTGAGGAGGTGCAGCTGTTAGTTGGACTTTTTAGAGATGTCCGAAATGTGAATGGAGAAGGAGAGAGTGGAGTCGAAGGTGACCCCAAGATTTTTTACCTCGCAGGTGGGTGAAGGCACAGGCCCAAGAGAGGCCAGCCAGAGAGTGGGAAAGGCAGGACTCCCAATGCAAGACTGCCAGCTGTTGCTGGATCTGTATGCCAGCCTGTTCTACCTGATTCCTGGGAAGGTTGATTCATGCCTCCATGAAATCAACATAGTAGCCAGTAAGCCGGTGAAAAGTAGGATTAACTGAATATCAGACAACGTCAAAGACACCATCAAGGAGGCAGTCTCCAAGATGCTGGCCTTCGGGGGTTATGAAGCCTTCCCGCAGCCCCTGGGCTAGCCCGGTGGTACTGGCCCCTAAAATGTCCATTGGTGGGAAGACTGAGGTCTGCTTTTACTTGGATTATTGTGGGATCAACTCTGTCACGAAGATAGATGCACACCCCATCCCTCATGCAGACGAGCTAATGGACCGGTTAGGCAATACACGGTTCATGAGTACCTTCCACCTCACGGCCGGGTATTGGCAGTTCGGACTGACCGATCTTTCAAAACAGAGTTCAGCATTCTTGACTTCGCATGGGCATTATCAGTTCATTGTTATGCCGTTCGGACTAAAGAATGCCCCTGCTACCTTCCAGAGGATGGTAAACCAGGTCCTAACAGGGCTGGAAGACTTCATTGTCGCATACCTCAATGACGTTGCCATATTCAGCAAAACCATGTAAGACCATATATCCCAGCTGGAACAGATTCTTCAAGCCATGCGTAAGGCTGGCTTGACTATCAAGGCATCCAAATACCAGATAGCGCAGGGTACTGTAACTTTCCTTGGACACCAGGTCGGTGGTAGTAAGATGCAGCCTCTGTGGCCAAAGTCTAGGCGGTGATGGACATCCCCACCACCCAGAATCAAGTGAGACCTTCCTGTGTCTCAGAGGCTTATGGAACTGTTGCCCTTCCTTTTAACATTGTACCTTTAAAGAAGCTGTAACACTAAAGAAGCTGCCAAAAAGGTCACATGGACCCCTGCCTGCCTTTTATCCTTTCAGAGCTTGAAGCATATTCTGTGCCAGGCCTCTGTTCTAAAGATCCCTGATTTTAGCAAAGAGTTTATCATACAGACAGACGTTTGCAAATTTGGCATTGGTGCAGTGTCATCACAGCTGAACTTCGTAGGAGTAGAACAACCTTGTGCGTACCCAAGTAGGTGCTTGACCAAGCAAGAGCACAACTGGGCCAGCATTGAAAAGGAGGTGTTTGAGGTAGTTTGGACAGTACACAAGTTGAAACCCTACATCTCTGGGTCTCACTTCACTTTCCAAACTGACCACGGAACTCTGAGGTGGCATGTGGCCATGCAGGGAGAGAACCCCAAGTTATTGCATTGGGCCATATACCCACCGGGGATGGCCTGTGTTTAGGCATAGTGCATGGTGATACTCATGATCATGGCCGCCACATCCAATCCAATCAGATGTTCTGATGGGCACTGATTTAGATAGAGTTGAGCCTTTCCATAGGTATATAGCACAAATAGAATGAAGCTATAGCTTTTCAGGCTGTTAAGATGATTAAAATTATTCTGCCAATCCCACAGGTTGAGGCGATTGCGCATGCAGGTAATCAGAACTTCATTTTCCCGGCCCCATTCTGGTGACCAGCTGATTTCTTCAGTCAAAGACCGAATCTGGCTTTCAAATTTAGCCTGTCTACCAGCCGCACAATCTTCGTTGATAGTCAAAAGTAGATTGTTTGTTGGTTTATTATTAAGTCTGATATGGAATTCCATCCTCTTCCTTAATATCTTGGCTCTAAGGGAGAAGATTCCTAGCTCAAGTCTAATAATTGCCATGGGGATACACTGTGGAAGGCCGAGTATTTTTCTCCAGAACTTACCCTCTATCAGTTGTAGCCACCCTAGGTTCATATTTATCAGTGGGTCTAAACCATACGTCACCATAGGAGCCAAACATTGAATATATAACTGACGTGCTGCCCAAATCGAGAATCCACATTGTTCTCGTGAGAATTTATAGACTAAAGCTGTGAGTTGAGCAGCTTTTGTTTTGCGCTCCTGAATGCAAGTGAAATAGTTTCCTTTGCTATCAAATTCTACCCCCAAATATCTATACATATACGTATATTCAATTTCGATCGATCCCATCATCATTCTCTGTCTAGCCACTCTACCAGCAGTGTATAACAGCAGCTTAGTTTTACTATTGTTAATGACTAGTTCATTGCTTTCTGCATAGCGCCATAGCTGTTTGGCTGATCTCAGGATACCACTGAAGTGTGATCCATGATCACCAAGTCGTCTGTGTAAGCTAGAAGTGGGCAGTGGCAAGAACCTATTTTAGGGGGGCAGTTATTAATCCCTAGGAGACATTTGGGTATATCTGAAATAAACAAGTTGTACAATGTTGGGGCAGTAACACATCCTTGCTTTACTCCTCGACACTGGGGGATGGGTTTGGTCACCAAGCCCAGGTTGTCCAGCCTAACTTGAATAGTATTATTTGAATGTAATAGCTCCAAGTAATACAATAGAGGTTCAGGACAGCCCAAATTCCTCAATTTGTTCCATAAGAGGGAGCGGTTGACCGAATCAAAAGCCGCCTTAAAATCTATATATAGTGCGTATAGGGGGGGATTTGAACGAGACAGAGCCTTATTTCTCAGAGTATTCATAATAAATATATTGTTGGAAGTAGAGTATCCTGCTCTAAAGCCGCTTTGGAATTGATCTAATATCCCAGCTTTCTCTACCCATGTTAGCAATTCTTTCAAAATAAGTGCTGCAAACAGTTTCCCAGAACAATCCAGCATAGATAAGAGCCGGTAGTTCATAGGATCGGACCTGCTACCTTTCTTGAAGACAGGTATGATGATGGCTGCCTGCCAAGATGTCGGTATACTACCTTCATGCAGAACCTTGTCAAACAATATTTTCAAAAGGTTTGCCCAAAAAAGGGGATTACTCCTCAGCACCATATTAGAAAGGCCATTTGGCCCTGGGGCTCGTGAGGTATTTAATGCCTTAATTCTTATTTGTAGATCCTCCACAGAGACAGAGAATGGGGGGATAGGGGGTTTGCTAGCCGTGGGAATACAAGTCCCACAGCAGCTCCCCGTGTTTCTCATTTCCAAAAAGGAGATCCATTTATCACACCCTATAGGATTAACCATACTGGATAGGGTTTTCCCTTTCGCCTTCCCCAGTATGGACCAAATTTTACGAGTGTTCTTACCACATAATGTTCTGACTGTATGTTGCCATCTCTCTACCTTCCTTGTGTTTTTATGTATTTTTAACCATACTTGGTAAGTGGTCTTCAGCTTTCTTATTTTGAGAGCAATCACCTTTTTGGGGTCAGGGCCATTTCTTATATACCTCATGTCTCCTCTAAGCTTGCGTTTCCTATCTCTGATCGCACGGTCGTATTTTAATTTGTTTGAAGCCTTGCCCACCATCAGTCCTATTTTACGAGAACCGTGTAACTCAGAGAATTTACTTATCCAGTTTTCTATTTGTTCCGGTGACTTTTGCATAAACATATTTAATTGTTCGATACCCCACTCATCTGCCGCCCTTGTGGCCTTTAGGATATTATTCGCTGACCAGGTAGTACGATTTAGGGAATGGTTGATTACGAGGTCTCCCAAATTTGCAAATGCAGCATTAGGGTGGCTGTGTCCCAGTGATAATATCAGCGGATCGTGATCACTCCATTTGTATTCGCTCACCTTCATATCTTTAACAATTAGTGCAATCTCTACACTAGTATAGATATAGTCTAAGGTGCTCTCACTACTCCCATTCTTCCAAGTGAATTTACCAGGGCTGTCGTTTCTAGTACGACCATTAATTATTTCAAGGTCCCAGCATTCAAAGAAGCCCCTCCAGCACTTCCCCTCTATATCCGTAAAAGCCTGATTCCATATACTGTTGCTTATTAGAAGCTGATTATTACTTGTACCACCGCCACTGTTGATTCTACAGTTTAGATCCCCGGCCAGAATTACAAAATCTCTGCCGTTGGTTAAATTCCAATCACTTAAGAGATTATGCAGGGTATCTTGTATACTTTCTCTATGCTTTGCGCCCGGGGGATTATATATATTTATTAATAATATTTCTTCCCATCTTGCTTTAATCCTAAGGGTCAAAGCCGCAGCACACAGATAGTCACTATCCACTGGAATCATTCTACTTTTCAACTTATTGGATATCCCTATAGCTAAGCCCCCATAAGGTCGTCCACGTATTCCTTTCTTCACAAGGGTATGATAAATAATATACCCGTCCATGGCTGTCTGCTGCAGCAGCCAAGTTTCTTGCAAAACAAAAATGGGATATTTACTTATCATTGATAGAGAGCCCTTGTTGGTAAGAAAATGCTGATGACCATGAGTATTCCAACTTAGCAGGGTTTGATCTCATGTTTGTTGTAAAACTAGAGGCAGTGAATCTGCCAGCCATTTCAATGTATTTTGGTTATCTGACATCTGTACGTTCTTTCCAGTTTTTTGAGTGGGTATACCACTCTTGTTTGGGGCTGCCGTTGGCTCAGCGCTTGGGAGTAAGGGATCTTCCTTCTCTTTACAGGCATCTACTTCCACCCCCACTTGTAAAAGACTTTGTTTATGAGATCGAATCAATTGAGCAGATGCCAGGACACAACAATGGAGGGCTGTAACATTGGGATTGCAAACGGTAAGTGGTTCCACAAAAGAGAAGTCCTCCGAGCGGATTACCCACAATTGTGGGATCAAATGCAGTTTATTCAAAACCTCAGTTCTTGTCAGCCACTTATCCCTCTTCTTTTGATTTAAGTTTTTAATGATACATATTTTACTTGTATTAGGAATGTCGATTTCTGTTGTTTCCAATGGATTAGCAGGTCCCTTGTTGTCCACGTTATGTTGCCCATCTTGGTGCGAACATATAGTGTACTCTTCAGCTAAGCTAGTAGAGAGGTCAGAGTTCGGGTCCTCTATAATCGTGCTGGTGATTTCCTGTGATACATCCGGGATGATCCAGCTTGTTAGGGTCCCCATTCCTTTCTTAGCATTTTTCTTGGTTTTTCTCTTCTTGCGTTTTGATTTTTTAGCACGTGTTGCTGGGACATTGGTGGCAGGTAAAGGGGAGGCTATTTCAGCCACCATGTTTTTTGAGGCTAGGCGTCTTTGTTGTCGTCGCTGTTTTTTTGTCAGAGGTATTTCCAAGACTTGCTCTATAGATTTATCTAAGTTGTCGGGTGCCATCTGTGGATCCAATCCCTCAGCTCCATTAGGTGGATGTTGATTGGGTAGATCTTGCCCCATGGGAATGATAGGATTGGGTAGCCCCAGCTGTATAGAGTTTGCGTGGATCCTCCCGCAAAGTTTTAGCAGTATTTTCATGGCGAATTGGAGAGATGCCACTGAGGCTTGCAGTTCTGTGGTGGCTAGGTTGTTACAGACTTCGGATTTTCCACTGTCTCCTCTGTCCATGCGTTCTGGATCTTCTGAGCTTATATAGAGATTTGGGGAGGTTGATAGTCGTTCCTCTGATAAAACCACTGGAGAAATAGAGGAGGGGCGCATGGGAAGGGTGCCCGATAAATTTGATGTTGAGTTGCCTGGTTGTCTTGGGCTAGTAAATCCCCCAGTCTTTTGCTGCTCCCCCTGAGCTGCGTTTAAAACCTGTGCCTCAATCACAAGTGGACAATCGTTTGATACAGTGGGGGGTTTGTTTAATGGGGCCATTGATTTTTGAATTGATAGGCATAGGTCTAGAAGAGAGTTATTGTCAATATCATTGAAATTAGTATTATCCAAGGAAATACTGTTATTAAGTTGGAATGGTGATTGAAAGTTACTGGCTTCGATTCTTGGTTTGTCCCCAGCACTGGTTGCCTTGGTATGGATTTTCCCAAACATAGCTGGAATAGTCCCTTTAATCGATCTACCCACCTCCTCTCTAGGATTGATAATCTTATTTTCTTTCTGCAGTAGAATGTCCCTAGACCCTTCTTGGCCTTTACGTAGGTTGTATCGAGTTTTGTTCTGCCTAGTTTTGGCCATGAATTTTGGTGGATTTTAACCACCCTTCTTCTTAAGTGGGGTTAGATTATATCAGATTCCACAGTATGTAAGAGCAAGAGTACACAGATACACTGTGTTTATAGGTATATACTATAAATAGCTCACCTCCTCAAGTTCCACGTTGGTAGTAGCGCCACAGCACCAAACAGTCACGAAACAGTCGGCGCCCTTCACCCCTGTCGGGCTTAACGCCGCAAGGGTGGTAGCCTGTGTCTTTTGGCTGTTACCGAAGTCACGTGATAGATCACGTGCCGTGCGTGGCTCCGCCTCCTCCAGAAAGCGTGTGGCACGGCTGACAGTGGCAAGAGTCGAGGCGCGACTCGCAGTGCCGGTCTGTGAACAAGGCTCCAGTCGATGCAAGTTTCGAAGTTTCCAGGTAAGGCACAATTCACGGGACGGGAGGCAGCCTGGTCTTTTGGCTGTTCCCGAAGTCACGTGATAGATCACGTGCCGTGCGTGGCTCCGCCTCCTCCAGGAAGCGTGTGGCACGGCTGACAGCGGCAAGAGTCGAGGAGCGACTCACAGTGCCGGTCTGTGAACAAGGCTCCAGTCGATGCAAGTTTCGAAGTTTCCAGGTAAGGCACAATTCACGGGACGGGAGGCAGCCTGGTCTTTTGGCTGTTTCCGAAGTCACGCAATAGATCACGTGCCGTGCGTGGCTCCGCCTCCTCCAGGAAGCGTGTGGCAAGGCTGACAGCAGCAAGAGTCGAGGAGCGACTCGCGGTGCCGGTCTGTGAACAAGGCTCCAGTTGATGCAAGTTTCGAAGTTTCCAGGTAAGGCACAATACACGGGACGGGAGGCAGCCTGGTCTTTTGGCTGTTCCCGAAGTCACGTGATAGATCACGTGCCGTGCGTGGCTCTGCCTCCTCCAGGAAGCGTGTGGCATGGCTGACAGCGGCAAGAGTCAAGGAGCGACTCGCAGTGCCGGTCTGTGAACAAGGCTCCAGTCGATGCAAGTTTTGAAGTTTCCAGGTAAGACACAATTCACGGGACGGGAGGCAGCCTGGTCTTTTGGCTGTTCCCGAAGGCACATGATAGATCACGTGCTGTGCGTGGCTCCGCCTCCTCCAGGAAGCGTGTGGCACGGCTGACAGCGGCAAGAGTCGAGGAGCGACTCGCAGTGCCGGTCTGTGAACAAGGCTCCAGTCGATGCAAGTTTCCAAGTTTCCAGGTAAGGCACAATTCACGGGACGGGAGGCAGCCTGGTCTTTTGGCTGTTCCCGAAGTCACGTGATAGATCACGTGCCGTGCGTGGCTCCGCCTCCTCCAGGAAGCGTGTGGCACTGCTGACAGCGGCAAGAGTCGAGGAGCGACTCGCAGTGCCGGTCTGTGAACAAGGCTCCAGTCGATGCAAGTTTTGAAGTTTCCAGGTAAGGCACATATCGGTTTCTAAACCATCAATCAACCCCACACTTCAAGTACACCAGAAGGGATCCTAACAGATAGGAATACAAGTAAATTATAAGACCTCCTTGTCCAATTTTGGTAACGTGGACCGAACGGCAAGCTTACCTCTGCAAGGTCGTGGATCGTTGGTTAGTTGCAACAGAGCGAAAATACAATTATTACCCAGTGATAAAAGGGACAGTCCAGTCAAGGTTGTATACAAATATCTACTTTATTATTACTACAACAGACAGTTCTAGCACACTACAATTACAGCCCACACTGTAAAGGAACACAGAGGACAGACAGTTTCACAAAGGAAAAGGATGTACTCTGGATACTGACAGGAGGGTAGTTGGTAAAGTAATCAGTCTTATAGTTCAAGATATTTTGGATTCAACACCAAAGGGGCAAAGGGTTGTAACTGTCTCTTGGGGCCTTCGGAGAAGGACCAGTGGGGCAGAACCACAACGTACCTGGTTCTGAAGAAGTTCTTGGTGCTCGACAGAGTGGAGCTGGTTCCAGTGTGCTTTGCAGCCCGTCAGACAGAGTTCGTGGCGGGAGATAGCTGTGGGTACCAGGCGGCAGGCAGTCGGCAAGCGAGGCTGGACGGACGTCTGCAGGCTTAATTAACCAATCCTGGGTCCCCACCAACAATCTTCAGTACTGGTTTAGGAGCCAAGAATCGTTGTCTCTGTCCTCGATGGTGGATTTGGAATGCTGGTCGAGGCGTCTCAGACGGGTCTGATGACTGTGGTGTGACAACAGTCAGCGGTGCAGCTGGATGCGATTCGAGGACTCGACTGGCCTGAAATTGTCCTTAAAAATGATGGCCTCTAGATGATCCTTGTGTGGCACTCCTCGTAGCTTCTTCGCAGGGCTTGTGTCCTTTCAAGGTGGACGGCCCAAAGCTCAGGAGGGTGTTAGCTTTGTCCTTTGTCCAGAGACTCTCCAGCACGTCCCACCTAGGAAGCTTGCTGTCAGAACCTAGCAGGGCACGCTGTGCGCTGGCTGGGTACCGGTTCTGGAGCTGCTGGATGGGTCCTCTGAGTCCGGTATCTCCCTCTGTTCCCTGCAAGATGTTTAGGGGAGGGATCTTGCTTCCCTCTTGGAACCCCTGGCCTTCCTTCACTAGCAGAAGATGTAAGGTAGATTGTACCTTCAGCTTGGGTCCAAATGAGTCCTTCTTCTTGCTCCTTGGAAAGTCTTCAGATGATCTGATCAGTGAGGGGCTCAGCCCTCTTTTAAACCCAAATGGGCCCCAGTGATTGGTGCAGGATAAGCCCGCCTTAATGAACCATCGCTGGGTCCCCACCAACAATCTTCAGTGATGCTTCAGGTCAGAATCAGAGCGCTTGGCAACAGACAGGGCAAGGATGACAACATATGCTTCTAAGAACTCCTGTACATCAATGTGTCTCCCTAATTAAGTGAGCCCTATGCGATGCTCGACTACAACATGATTGAAGTAGGGGGTTGCAGGCAGACTTTTGTCTCCTACAATTAACATACATCCCTGCTTTGAAAGGAGTGGTTCCAGACAGGACATTCACTGCTATTTCATACAAAGGAGGGGTGCTAGTACCAAGTTGACACATTGCATTACAAAGAGGTGCTGGTCTATGGTCTCCAATGTCTCTTCCTGCACCCAGGCCTTCACTGAGGCCTGCTAATCAATATTCTTCAGTATGTGCCGCCACCAGTAAGGTGTAACAATGGAGATACAAATCCATGGGGCCTTGAAAGGCTAATCAGGCTGCACACAGCCAGAGGCTATTGACGTACCCATAGCTGTCAGGTGTCAGCTACAAATAGCAGGGGAGGGCAGCGCTGGTAAACTGTGTCCTCCCAAAGTACATTTCTATTTTTCTGGAATGGAGGCCGGGATGTGGCCTGGCAAAACAGAAGAAGTGTGTGCCGTGGCATGGGTGGTAGAGGCGCTCGAAGAGCTGGGGGCAACATCCGGGATCGAGGTGGAAGATCGGATGAGTCATGCCTAAAGTGTGGGTATGACCTGCCCCACCCTGCAGAGTGCCCGGCGGCGGGTAAGGCATGAGGCCGATGTGGTCTGGCTGATCACTATGCCCGCATGTGTCGAGCTCCACCGCCGGTGGAGCTGGTGATGAGAGGTCCAGTCTAGTCTGGCTACTTTCAGCAGTCTGATCCCCCCAATGCTCGCCTGGATCGCCTCTCTCCCCCTGTTGCTGCAGAGCCTGCTGTTCTGGATGCTGGTGTTGCCGCTGTTGTGTTGTAATGTTGAGCTATCCGTCCTGCTTCTTATAGAAGGGGCGCGTAGAGTGGACCTAGTTGCTTCACTGGTCTGTGGAAGTGTTGATCCAAACCGGCTGCAACCAATCCACTTAGAAGGTAAGTCTTTTGGTTATAATTATAGTTCATTTATTATAATGTCTTTTGTCTTGATCATAAATAGTAATTCTTGCAATGTCTTATATCTTCCCAATAGGTGTGAGCATGTAGAACGGAGTCGTGGAGCGAATCCGGGGATTCCCCTGAGGATGATGGAGCTCACAAAGTAGCTGGTAAGTAGGCCTTTATGATGGAACTCTAGTCTCAAGTATGGCGCAGCCAAGCGTTTGTTATCTATATGATTTGTAACCTGTTGTGTTCTTTTTCCCTTGCAGGAGAAGTCTGGTGGCGTAGAGCGAAGCCTGGAGGTTCGGCCCAGCTCCGCAGTTGCAGAATGAAGGTACTGCGAAGGAGAAGAAAAGAAGTGGAGCTCCGAGTAGCTGAGCGCCAGGATCAGGTGAGAAGAAGGCTCTGACTCTGTTCGTGATGGAATGCAGGTAAGAGGCGCGCACAGCGATGGAGCGGCTGGAAGAAGGTAAGGAGCGCCTGCAGCGATGGAGTAGATGGAATCAGGTAAGATGCGCCTTCAGCGGTGGAGTAGCTGGATTCAGGTAAGAGGCACCTTCAGCGATGGAGTAGCTGGAATCAGGTAAGATACGCCTTCAGCGGTGGAGTAGCTGGATTCAGGTAGGAGGCGACTTCAGCACTGGAGTAGCTGGAATCAGGTAAGATACGCCTTCAGTGGTGGAGTAGCTGGGTTCAGGTAAAAGGCGTCTTGAGCGATGGATCTGCTGGAATCCGGTAAGATGTCTTCAGAGATGAGTAGCTGGAATCAAGTGCATGCACAGGTAAGGACAGCAGTAAGCTGGCCCCTCCCTTTAGCCCCGCCTAGTGGCTCCACCTTACCCCTCCCAGGGACTCCTGCACGTGCCTTCCAATGATGTTCTATGGCTACGCCCGGCCCTGCTGCGCGTGCCTTAATCACAGAGTGTGCAAGGCACACTTTTTCATGAGCCTGGTACCAGAGGCGCCAGGACTGGGTCCATTTGGACCCTGGGGATGAGGAAGGACTGGACCCTTGTCCAGTGGCCATGACAGCCATAGGGACTCTTGTATAAGAGCTCGTTTTTACGTCACAGCAGTGAGCAGCAATACCCTCCTGATTTGTGCAGCAGCCGTGCCCTGGGAATTGTCAGCTTCGTATACTCAGTGTATGTTGAGGACATTCAAATGCTTCTGGACAGGTACTCCCGTTTGTTTGAGGGGATCGGGTGTATGTCTGGAGACCCCGTGAGGCTGCACATTGATGAAGTGGTGCAACTCATAGCTCTGAAGCATCAATGTGTGCCTTTTCACCTGCGGGAGTTGGTTGATAAGGAGTTGGACAGTCTGGCCAGCTTCAACATCACCGAGAAGGTTGAAGGCCCAACTCCGTGGGTGTCCCCCATCGTCATTGCTCAGAAGCCAAAGGAGCCAGATGCGGTGAGGATCTGCCTTGACATGCGCCTCCTCAATAAGGCCATCAAGAGAGATCGACATCTGACTCCCACCATCGATGATATCATCATCGAACTGCAGGGTGCCCGCTTCTTTTCCAAACTGGACTTAAGGGCCGGATACCACCAGGTCGTGCTCCACCCCAAATCGAGGTACATCACAACATTCACAACACACCGTGGTTTGTACCATTACAAAATACTGAGCTTTGGGTTGTCCATGGCTGTGGAAGTATTTCCTAAAACATTATCCGTGGTGCCCTGGCAGACCTGGATGGTGTCCTCAATATCAATGACGACATCCTGGTCTTCGCCAAGTCAGAAGCAGACCATCTACAGAAGCTAGCCAAGATTCTTGAACGGCTCCAGCCACTGAGCCTGACCCTGCACCGTGATAAGTGTGAGTTCCTCCGGACATCCATTGAATTCTTTGGGTTTGTGTTCAAGGAGGGTGGCGTGTGACTGGACCCTCACAAGGTAAAAGACATCAAGGAAGCACGACCGCCAGAGAATGTGTCGGAGGTGCAGAGCTTTCTGGGCATGGTCACGTACTGTGGCCGCTTCATCAGGAACTTGGCTGCTCAGTCGGAGCCATTGAGAGCCCTCACAAAGAAAGACAGCACTTGGCAGTGGGGACCGCTGGAACAGGCGGCATTCGAGGATATCAAGCGTGCCCTCACTGCTGAAGACACCTTGGCCTTCTTCGACCTGGCCTTGCAGTCGGAGATTGTGGTGGACACTAGCCCTTTTGGCCTGGGAGCGGTTCTGACACAAGTTGATGCCAGCTCAGAGGTCCGGCTGGTGGCATACGCAAGCAAAGCCCTCTCGGAGACCGAGTAACGATACTCCCAGATTGTGCGGGATGCCCTGGTGGTCCTGTGGGGGTGTCTGCATTTCAGACTATACGTCCTGGGGCGGCCGGTGACGGTGGTGACAGACCATAAGCCCTTGCTGCCTATCCTGTGAGGATTGAGAGGAGGATGTTGGCGCTACTGAAATACGGGGTCTCGCTGGTCTACAGGCCTGGAAGCAACAACACGGCCGACAACTTGTCACGCCACCCCAGAGGAGTCCCTGATGATCAGGAGAACACCTGTGCAGAAGAAGGGGATGCTCATGTCCTGCTAATAGTGGAGGCTGCGACTCCCAATTCAGTGCAGCTGGCAGACCTAGAAGCAGCAGCGGCCCAGGACGAATGTTTCCTCATCTTGAAGTCTGCTATTCAACAAGGGTCCTCGGAGGCCGTGCTGGACAACCTCTCACTTTGGTCCCAGGAGGCCAAAGTGACCCTCGAACAGCTGTGGAAGGTGAGGGAGGAGCTAACGTTCTCTGGGAGTGGTCTTCTGCTCAGGGGTGACTGGATCGTGGTTCCACAGGTGAAGAGTCATTTGGTCATTAGGTTGGCCCACTAGGGACATCAAGGCGCTGCCAAAACAAAAGCTTGGCTGTGCCAGAAGGTGTGGTTTCTGGAGTTGGATAGGCGAGTGGAGGAGTTTGTCACTTCGTGTGTGTGGTGTCAGGTGGCCTCCCCATCCCAACAGGAGTCTGTCATTGAAACCATGCCTCGTGGCACAACACCGTGGGAGGTGGTGCATGCAGATTTTGTCTCCATGACCCGCGAGACACACACTTCCTCTCGTGGTGGACGAATGGTCCATGTACCCAGAGGTGGAGTTTGTTGAGTTTGTCGCCTTTGAGAACGTGGTGGTGGCGATGGAGAAGATCTTCGCCGCTCATTGTCTCCCCAAGGTGCTGTGCTTGGATAACGGAGCACCCTTTCAGGGGGAGAGCTTTGGCAGTCTAATGGAGGACTATGGCATCCACCACAGGAAGGTGACCCTGCTCTGGCCTAGGGTGAATGGGGAAGCGGAAAGGATGATGGGGACCCTTAACAAAGTGTTCTGCATCGCTCAAGGGCAGGGCGAGTGCTTGCAGAGGGGCTGTATCCATTCTTGTGTGTATATCGGGCCACCCTGCATACATCCACAGGGTTCGTGCCGGCCGAAGCCCTGTTTAAGAGGTGCCCAAGAGGACTGCTGCCTGAGGTGGGTGAGAAGGTGCCGGCGTTAATTGACCATCAGCAGGTGGAAATGGACAGGAGACTCCGGACGGAGCAGGAGACCTCCAGAGGGGACTCGGGCACCAGCTGCTGGCTTCCGGGGAAGAGGTGCTAGTAAGAAACAGGCACCCGCACGGGAAGGTGTCATTGACATATGAACCAGGGCTGATGGACGTGGTGGCGGTGAAGGGATAGATGGTCACGGCCTCGGATGGAACTGCGTCTGTCACCCGGAATGCCAGCTTCTTTAAGAAACTGGCGGAACCTCAGTCGGAGGTGACCCCGGGTCAGGACATGATGGAGGTTTTGGATGAGGGCGGGGGTGCGGACTCCCTTCCCAACTCTCCGGCCAGAGTGAGCCCCACCAAAGGAATACCCGTCCGCGAAGCTGGCCGGGCTATGGCCGAGCCCTGACGCAGGAGTCACTATCTGGGAGGCGGGCAGGAGGTACCCCGGGAAGACAGGGCGAGGGAAACCTGTCCACCTCAGTGACTATGTCCTGGACACGTGAGTCTGGAGCAACATCTGGGGTACTGCAGTTGGTGTGGGGATCCGGGTGGTTTCTATTAAAGAGGTCATTGAGGGGTGTTGTTTTGGAGTGTTCTTGGTATTTGTAGAAGTGTTTTGTTATACTTTTTGCTGTTGTCTTCATAGAAAAGGAGGAGTGTAGTGCTGCCTCTTTAAGGGTCAGCACGCGGCAGAGTGACGTTTCACTCCGCTGCATGCGTATAAATAAACAGGGCGTGTCCTGGCCGTGCAAAGCGAGCGGGGATCCCGAACTATCAACATCGCCTCTGTGTGAGTGATTGTCTTGGAGGGGGCTTACGGCAGCGTGTATGTGCAACTGGGACACACATGTAAAAGGTGTCAGTTTCAGCGCTTGCATCAAAAGAGTAATAGAAACATGCTTGTTTTAACAAGAAATTGCAAAAAAGAGACAAGGCTTGGAGGTTCAAGTGAATCAGCTGAGCACACCAGGGTGGCTCGCCAGAAAAGTGGCAGACGGCTTACCTTGGCTGCGGGTGTCGGCTGTAATGCGAAAGGAAAGAAAACGTGGACTGATGCGGCCAGTTTCTAAGTAACCCGTGGCTGGGGCCCAGAAGACATTGCTGTAGAGAGCGCGCGCATGCAGAGAAGGAGTCTGCAAAGGACTCCATCAGTGCAGCCATCTTAAGAAGTGGTATCGACATTCAGACCTTGCTCGTAATACTATATATAAGTGATCTGAAGATGCAAGATCCGCCTTGCGGTACTCAAAACAGGGACCATGCTGAGTGCTAAAGACAAAGGGTTGTATGTATATAATGGGCCACCCGGAATCTCAAGGCGCTGTTAAATAATGCCTACCCATGAACTCAAAAAGGGGGGAATGTTCCCAACCAGAAACATATCCTGCCCCATAAAACATATTACTGAGCTGCCCTATACCGGACTGGAGGAGGACTGTGTTTGTGCTCCATTGCATACAGGTTGCTCATGGTTCCGGAGCAGGAGTGATATATCTGGCGATGTCAGAAGCCCTGTTGCCAGGCTGTGACATGTGACGGCAAGAGTGTATGGTGTGCCTTGAGAGCTGTGGCATGCTAACGCCCTGTTCCTAAACTGTGACACCTAGTGTCAGGAGTGCATTGTATGCCCAGGGTAGTGGCCCGAAACCAGTACGGCCAAGCACCCCCCCAGGTGTGATGTCCTGATTTGTTGTCCTCCTGCATATCCAGTGTCACTGATGTATGTGTCACTTGTGAGTGGTTATCAGAGGTGAATGTGTCTTGAACACTAATCATGGGTGCCACCCTTACCCTGATAGCAAACAAAGGATCATTTATCTGAATATTGATATCATTTCATTGAGGCCTGTGGTTTGGCTTTGAAACATGTGTATCCACCAGACCTCCTTGTACAAAAGGGCATTGGTAGCATTTGTACTGGTGCTCACTGCATCCACCACCCACCATCTGATGTCATCTGGTCCATGCTGGAATCCTATGTAGTGTGAAACAAAAGAGGTGTTGTGTACCCTGCACCTTATCTTGGAGCAGTGTTCACCAATCCTCTTGTTCACACGGCAGGTTGTTTGTCCCACATAACGTAGCCTGAATGGACACTGATTTATGTAGATTACTCTGCTTGTCTTGCAGTTCGTAAATTGTTGAAAAACCCAGTCCCTTTGTCCTATCTTGAAGCTTTTGATTTTAGCTGTAAATCTACATACCGTACAAGTACCACATGTGTGGTGACCTACTATTTCTCTTATGTTCCACAATGTGCTCCTTGTTTCCTGTTTCTTCATCCTGGAGTGGGTTAGGCATTCCTTCACCTTTTTGGATCTCTTGAGTGCCATGCGTGGCAGTAATTCTCCTGGCATGCTGGTTTGTACAATTGGCCAGAATTTCTTAATTATTGATCTTATATGGACCAAATGTGGTTACACAGGTTAGGGTGTTATCATTCGCTTCCTTGTTCCTTGGTGTCAGCAGACACTCTCCGGGCATTAATCTGCTTTCTTTTTGGAATTGATTAAAGGTTTTTTACTGTAGCTTCTGGATCTCAATCTTTTCTCTAGATCCTCTGCATAGTGTTGGTAGTCTGTGATGCAGAGTACAGTATATTTTCCCTACTTTGTTCACCATGTTGAGGTCAAGAAAGTGAATAGAGGTCAGACTACTGCAGATAATGAACTGTATGTGGGTGTACCTGTCATTGAGCCAAATATGGAATTCTTCTAGGCTATCCTGGTCCCGTTACCCAATGAAGATGAGGCCATCTATGTATCACTTCCATTTCTTGATCACATTGCATAGCATGCTTCTTCACCTGTGCCCACATGTCTCCTGGTCCTGCTCTGCATTTGAACTTGCCACAATAAGAAACAATTATGGAAAACATTATCAATTAGCATTGTCTGGATAAAGGCTATTGGCATTCAGTAATTTCTCTTCCTAGAGAAGGGGTATTCAATAGAAAGTGTTTGGATTGTTGTTGTCTCCCAAAACACCCAGAGGATGGTTTTGTCCTCAGGTATCCTCCCCTTTATGTTTATCAATGTCAAGTGAAATTACCTTTTTTTGGTTTCCCACAAGTCTGAACACCCAGCACTTGTGCTTAAGGACAGAGAGTGAATGCACAAAAAGTGTCACTGTTTGTTTTACTTATACCAATTGACCCTACAAGACGTTTGGTATGAATAAATAAGCACATCAAAAAGTACCCATTGATCAAGAGGTTGTTAATTTGGGTTTTCAGTTTTGTGGTGATTCTGGGAGTGCCACTGAAGGCAAGGCATGTTGTGTTTTATTTGGCGGTGTATGAGACAGAGACTTGTCAGACTAAGAGGCAGGAGGTGAGCTTACATAGGCAAGGGAATGTGCAATGGTAATAAGGCATGTCTTCACTGCATCTTCACGAATGCATCAATCTTATCCTTGCAGTGCAGAGTGTGATTCCTAATGGACTTTAAGTGAACAAAGGATAGAGTCGTGTATCCTCAGATTAACACACATAGGGCCTCATTACGAGTTTGGAGGTAGTCATGGTGCTATTAACACCATGGCCGCCTCCAAACCGGGCTCCTTTATCGGGTTCCTGCATTGGGGACTTATTCTAACATAGGAGGACCCGGTAATTCCTCCTTGCAGGAACCATTCCCCATTCCCATTGAGCCCTGACAGGGCTCAATGGGAATGGGGAGGGAGGTAATAATGGCCACATTAAAAGTGACCTGTTATTACCTCCCTCTTCCCCTCGCGGGACCCGGAAAAGACGTCTGGTTTTACCGGACATCTGGTCCGGGTCTCGTAAAGGGAACCTCGTAATCTGCGCTGACGGAATGAAGGGGGCCGGTCCCGTAACGTTCCGTGAGCGCCAGGGTCATAATGAGGTCCATAGAGGCCTTGTAGTCTGGGCAATGGAAGATTTTAAACGATTGCTAATACTGTTTGAAACTGACGAGATGTCTCAACTCAATTCAGGACTCTTAACCCAGAGAGTATTTGCAGATACTAACAATGAGTTGCTCAACCTCAGCATTATGTGGGTAGTCAGGCACAAGGGCACATGTGTCATTCTTCCTTGGAACCACGGGCCAAGATTGAGAGAACTATCTTTCCATGGTGAGAAACAGTCATAGTTTGCTGCAGGGAGCGATTGGGGTTACTGGGTTTCCTGGTAAGCAGGGTGTTGAAGTGAGTGCGGGGTACTGGGCTGATGGCTAAAGAAATGTATAAGACAGTCAAAGGATTGTTGGCAGTGATTTTGGAGATTACTGGGTCACTAAGGTGAAAGACATGGCAGGCTGGGAAAGACGTCTTGGGTTCTTGTTCGATAACATAGTGTATATCAAAGGAATTAGCCCCTGTCAGTGCCTCCTTTGTTTTATAGCTGCTGTTTGACTTGTGCATCCAACTCCACCAGATCTCTTTGTACAGTCTCTCTCTACAGGTCAATATAGTATATAGAAGGTATAAACGCCATTTCTGGCTGCATAGTGTACTGGAAATCCTCTGAATAAATTACTATTTAGTATTTAGGGCAGGGATTATACTGCAGGCGCTGTATTCTATTTCAGGCAGCTGCAAGTCCTTGTTCTTCGTTTGAAAGGCATTCTTTCTGTTCCTCCTGCACTTCCTGTACCTTGTTCATAGCTCCTTTCACCACTATTTGGTTTTATGGACTGCCTTACTTATTATGCAATGCTTCATCCTTCTGCAGTTCTTGCACCTCTGCTTCATCAATGGAGATAAAAGGCAGGTTGTCCTGTCATGGCAGAATAAAATATGATAGCCTGGAAAGTTGTTCCAGAACAATGTTGTGAGTCATTCAAAACCTTCCAGCCATCAGTCTTTTGTTTCCTAGAGTCATCCCAAGTGTGATGTGTATGTACGGACTTGTGTCTCAAGCGTGCCTTGCCTACAGGCTACACCTCACTTATGATGCCCACGTCTTGGGTTGCTTGTGGTCTCCTGTCAGGGTTGTAACCTAGCAGTTGAGTCTGCACTGTCTCCCTTGAGTTAGACGGAAGACTGATTTGCATATCTTCTTCAGTCATGCTGAAAAGCAATGCTCTAGAGGGTTTCCTGGAGCAATGGCAGGGGTTTTGATTCATTCAAAACCCTTCCAGACACACTTCTTCTGTTTTGTATAGGCTCCTGCCCACCCAAGGATGGTGTGCAGTGGCAATGCATAGAGATAGCATGAAAACAGAAATATGTTCAGTAGTCTCTAGTCTCAGAAATAAACATTGTGTGGAGGATCTAAATGACAGCTCCTGGCACACAGGCACGCAAATGCTTATGTATCTGAAAACAGCGCACCTGTGTGTGTTGTGGATAAGGAGCGCCAGGTCATGTGCTTTGACAACGTTTGAATCCAAAGGAGACAACTAGTGGCAAAATGATAGGCGGTACTTTTCATGGCTTTATCAGTCGTGTACCAGAGATAAATTGAGGGCAAAATATTGGCTGAAGGTGTTGACGAGGCCATTTTAGATAATGGAAAAGTGGTTGTGTACAAATGACACTGTTAAGTACAGTATTTCGTGGCATATTTTGAGTGAAGAAGGTAGGCCCACATTTGCATAAACTTTGGAGTTCTCAGTGAAAGGAGATTCTGAGGTAAGCAACAGAAAAATACAGATCAGGTCTGGAGTGCATGCCAGAAAAGGACTTTTCAGAGTAACGGCAACGATATAGTTTCAAGGATATGGAAAGGCTGCTGAGAGAAACAAATACACAATAGTTTATGCCATTTGTCTGATAGCGGGTAATTTAGCTACCTACTCCTAAATGGGATTACACAATCAGACCTTAATATTTTTAATTCAATGGCGGATGAGACAACCCCAGTCTAAAAGTCCCAAGACACAACAATATCACCCTATGCTCTGGCAAAGAAAATGCGTTTCTTTGCGATTAAGTTTTATTTATTATTTAGAAAAGCATGTGCAATATAAACAGTTTCACACAGCAAGAAAAAACAATCCATGATTTTCTCTGATCAGGAATGTACCAGTAAGCCTTTCAGAAGGATGCCCGTCTATGGCACTGTTAGGTAAACGACAAATGGCAGGGCACCACAGTGACTTGCCCAGCAGATGGACTGATTGAGTAGAGCGGAAAAAAGACATAGCCCAAGTAGAGACTTTGTGTGCACAAATATGGTCCCAATGCATCACAAGGCTGACATGGATTGCAATAATGGAGAAGCCAGTGCGAATACACAGAGACATAGGGCCTCATTACGACTTTGGAGGTAGCCATGGCGCTATTGGGCCATGGCTGCCTCCAAAACCGTGTCCGGGTTCCCTGAATGGTGAAATACCGGGCCATTCCGAGTATGGCGGGCCCATTATTTCCCCATTCAAGGAACCCGGACCCCGACCTTCCCTATTCCCATTACAAGAGGGCCCGTTGTTAGCTCCCTGGTTCCCTCGCGGGACCCGCTATGGACGTCTGGACGTCTGGATAAACCGGATCCTGCGAGGGAACACTGTAAAAGTGTGGAATGCGTTTAATGGCGCCGGCACCATTACCGGCGCCGTTAAACGCATTCCGCACAACTCGTAATGAGAACCTATAGACTATTAACTTTGTTTTAGCAATGAAGGAACAGTTTCTGTTGGCGCAAACACACAGTGCAACCACACTCTTGTGATCTCTGATATGACAAAAGGTACGGCAGTGGTGATAGATTCCTACTGGGTTTGTGGTCGACAAGCCTAGTTGCACCTCCCACCCTCCTGGAAGGGCAAGTGTTCACTGTACACCACGCACTCAGTGCTACTAGTAATCCTGGAAGAACACCGGAAGGGAGAAGAAATGCCTGTAAAGGTGCCAAAAGCCACTCCAGCACCTAAAGAAGCAGAAAGAAACTTGCAGATCACAAAAGATTTTGGTATGCTGCCAAAAAAAGGATGATTTCAACAGCGGGAAAGAAAGACGATATCAAACTATGGGCCTCCTTCCGACTTGGGCCGTAAAGGTTAATGGTCACCGGTAATGATGCTGTTGCCGGAAAAACCTTACCGCCCAATTCCGAGGTCAAAGGACGTGTGGCCTGACCACACATTCTCTGCGGTTCCCGCTTTGGAGCTAAATAACGGTACCGCAATTTGCGGTACCGTTATTAGCACCTTCCCCATTCCCATTGAGCCCTATGGGGGCTCAAATGGGAATGGGGAATGGTCTACAGAATGGGGATTTACCGGGTCCTCCAGGTTCGGAATGACCCGGTAAGTCCCCATTCTGCCAGACCGGACCCGGACCCGGTTTGGGAGGCAGCCATGGTGCTAATAGCACCATGGCTACCGCACAACTCGGAATGACCCCCTATGTCTCAAAAGATGAAAAGAAACAGAAAGGGGGGTGACTGGTAAGAATGCGCTCAATTTCCCAAAATTGGCGGGTAGTCTAATGCGGCAGATACTGCACTGGAGGTTCCCCTAAGATCCCCCAACTGTTATTGAAATAAAGTGAAAGATGTGCAGAAAGCCTGCGCAAATGACTCCTTCTTTTCTAAGGGTTAGATTCTTATAAGTCAATTAAAATGTCCTTGAATGAGCAAAGTTCCAATGGTATATAGAGTGTTTTATTGCGATCACAGCCGACACGTGTTTCGACCATTCAGGAGTGTCCTCAAGGCTGTTGTGTATACAGACAATATATCAAATCGATATAAACAAAACATGGCTGTGACGAAAGATATCCATGCACATATGGATAAGACACGCAATGTTCTTAAACACCAACGAACATACAATCTGACTAGATCACAAAAGGAAGAACTTGACATTTTAAGCAAGGACATGAGCATAGTGATTCGTGAAGCCGACAAAGGCGGCAACATTGTGGTTCTGAACATGAATGATTACCTCACTATGGGACACAATCATCTCCAGACTCCTGGATGCTATCTGAAATTACCCAGCAACCCGACGCTGAGCATTACACAGAATCACAGAATCTACGTACCATGATTGACCAATGGCATAGTAGAGATATCATTGCAGATGATGAAAAGGTTTTCTTAAAAGTATCCAATCCTACAATGCCTGTAATGTATTTGCTACCTAAGTTTCGTAAAAACTATTCCACACTTCCCGAGGTTAGACCCATCATGAGTGGAATAGGTTGGGTTACAGAGGGCTTGTCCACCTATATAGACAACATACTCAAGGAACATGTTTTAAGGATGCCCACTTATCTCAGAGACAGCACTCATGTACTACAGATCCTATCCACTATTTAATGGGAAGATGATTATCTGCTGGCCACCATGGATGTGACTGCACTATATACATCCATCAACCATGACTTAGCACTTCACACAATATATTTTGTCTTCAAGAATCATTCTGCTTCCTTTCTGTTACACAATAACATGTTGAAAGAATCTCTGAAATTCACTCTTGACAACAATGTTTTCCTTTTTGATGAATCCTTCTATACCCAAACAAAAGGAGTCGCCATGGGGGAAAAGTACGCGCCCTCCTTGGTTAACCTTTTTATGGGCCTCATTACACGGTAGGCGGTAAGGGTTTACTGGTACCAGTATTTTACTGGTACCGGTAAACCTTTACCGCCTTACTACGAGGTCCCTTTGCGGGTTGGTACATTAACGCCTGCTTTCAGCAGGCGTTAAAAACCAACCCGCAAAGGGACCAGGGTGCTAATTACGGTACCGCAATTTGCGGCACCGTAATTAGCGCCTTCCCCATTCCCATAGAGCCCTATGGGGCAAAAATGGGAATGGGGAAGGGCAATGGAGGAAGGCGGAATTACCGCCTTCACAACCTTGGAATTGGGCGGTAATTCCCCTTCCCTCCAAGGCGGTACCGGTAAATTACCAGCATGAACCATGGTGCTAGTAGCACCATGGTTTACCGCACTACGTGTAATGAGGCCCAATGTATTTCTAGGAAATGTGGTGCTCTGGAAGCATTACATAGACGATGTGCTCATAATTTGGAAGGGCACCACAGATGATTTCATTGCTTTTTTGGATCATCTAAACAACAACAATTTTGGCATCAATCTGTCTGGAGAGAGCAACACCACATCTATAAACTTTCTAGATTTTTCAATTTACATCTCACAAGGCAAGATTGAAACCAAAACCTTCAGAAAACCGACTGAGGTGAACAGCACACTCCATGCAGCAAGTTGCCTCCACAAATCCACCGCCATGAACATTCCAGCTGGCAAATTCATCCAAGCACACTGTAACTGTAGCACAGGTGATACATTCACACATGAGAGTGACATATTAACCAAGAGATTTAAGGAGAGGGGCTACCCGGATAGCGCCTTACCATCAGCACGTAATAAAATTGACAATAAATCTAGGGAAGAAATGTTGAAACCCAAATATAGTCCTAAGACCAGTATAGTACCTAGACAACATGTGGACATCATTACAAAATACTCTTCTGATACCCACACAATATATAGTATTGTACGTAAACATTGGGACCATTTGAAACTCAACAAAGATATTTCTCCATTTATCAAGGACAATCCATCCTTTATGTATACAAGAGCCCAAACTCTGAGGAACAAACTATGCCCTTCTTTTATTGAAAATCCCAAACCAAATGGTGTAGGGTGGCTTAGACCAATGAAGGGCTTCTACAAATGTGGTAAATGCACCTTATGTAGACATGCACACCCAGACTGGAAGGAATTTGTCAACAGCCTGGACATTAAGACTATTATAACCGATTTTATCAACTGCAAGACCAAGTTTGTTGTTTACGCAATCATATGCGTCTGTAAGATGGTTTACGTGGGCAGTACCATCAGGCAACTTCGCACACGTATACGTGAGCACCTCTCCAGTCTTAAGAAACAGGATCATCCGCTACCACTAGCTACCCACTGGCAAGAATATCACCAGTTGGATAACTTGGATGATATCAGATTTATAGGACTGAAGAAAGCCACCCCCGGCAAGAGGGGAGGTGATCTGAAACTCCAACTAAGGAGAATGGAGGCGAAAACTATTTGTCACCTTCGCTGTATCCAACATGGATTGAACACTGACCATGAAACGTATGTGTTTCTCTAGGTACTGTTTCATATGTATCAATTATGTAACTGTATGTTATCCAGCACCCATTGCAATTTAACAGGTATATCATTCATGTGAAACTATACATACTCATAATTTTGCTATGTTTTAGTATGATCTGTGGACAGTGCCAACAACCTTGCATTAGTTGTACCTTATTAATATGAATCCTCCTATACATTCCCTCTCTAATACTTTGACCAACTAGAGTTTATTTTAGCCGTATCGGGGGACAATTATCCTTCGATATCCTCATTTATTCACGCGATCGAGCAGTGATGTCATGCCTGCATTACGCATACGCCCGACGTCACCTCGACAGTGCATATGCGAATGATGTCACGCTCACATCGCGCATGCGCGTGACGTCAGGTGCATGCGGATGACGCCAATTTTGGGTATTCGTGACTTTACTATATATATATACATGCATTAATACATGTTTTGACCTATCTTTTTCACTTTTGAAGTTACCACTTTGATTGTCCTACACCAACTGTACTTATGTTTTGTTTATATCGATTTGATATATCATCTGTATACACAACAGCCTTGGGGATGACCTGAATGGTCGAAACATGTGTCGGCTGTGATCGCAATAAACCACCCTATATACCATTGGAACTTTGCTCATTCAAGGACATTTTAATTGACTTATAAGGATCTAACCCTTAGAAAGGAAGGAGTCATTTGCGCAGTCTTTCTGCATATCTTTCCCTGTATGTCTCAAAAGACTCTTCCGCACTGCTCAGAGGAATACCTGATGAGTATCGACTTTTTAGCTCGGCAGACATATTCTTTTCATCTTTTTTGGCACCTGGGTAACAAGCAGCTGCCAACGCCAAGTGGGTGCAGATAGTCCGATGGGAGCTTGTCCAGCTGGCCAATGACACAGGAAATGGGTTCAACGCCATCAAAGTAGAGCTTCGTGCATTGAGACTCATGATGATGCAGAAATGCTACATGTTGAATTTGCTAACAGCCATAGAAGGAGATGTGCGAAAAAAATTGGGAAGCAGCTGCTGCACTTTCATACTCCCGGAGGATGCTGAGAATATGTCACTACCCCACGTCATTGAGGGCGTGCACAATCTAGGTGTCCAAATGAAGAAGGAAGGTGGAGTTCAGAACACGGGTTGGCTATCACTTGCCTTTGAATGGGTCCCATCATGGCTGGGGTCAGCAGTAAAAACACTTGTGCCTGTTATCATATTCTTCTTGGTCCTCTACTGCACGAGCCAAATGTGTCTCCGATGTTGTGTCAATATAGTCCCTAATAGTGCAAAGATGATGGTACCAATTGGGGGATCTAAAACACATTGCTTTACAATAAACAGTGAAACTCAAAGTAATATTTCTGGGGTTGTAGATATGTAGGGTGGGGATGAGTTTGTTACTGAAGAAGTAACAAAAGGGGGGAATGTTGGGAAGGAGTTAGTACCTTCCTTCATTCTCAAGCACTTTAGAATAAGGATAAGAGTTCTGTTGACTGCTTCTAGGCACTAGAAGAGACCAGGTGGAAGGAGGGGCACTGAGAAATCTTTTTCATGCAAATATAATCATATACACAGACATGGGCAGGCACTAAAAGAAGGCAGTTATTTAAATATAAGGTGTAAATAACTATTAGCTGAATACACTTGTAAAATCCTATTTAGTTTTAACATGATAGAAGCAGGCTCTCTGCCAAAAGGAATATAGCCTGTGCTACAAATGGATTGCAGGGATCATGCGGTGTTGCATCAGTGAGGCTAGCTCAGGCATAGCAGCACGTAACTCAGCAGCCATCTGCTGTCTGTCAAAAGCCCACACATGCTAAAAGGAGATTTTAACATATTCATACACAACATACAGAATAATGAAAACCAGGTTTAAAAGAAAGTACAGTACCAGATAAAAATACGGGGAGAATGAATGAGGTATGGATCGAATGACTGGAAACCAATGTTGTACATTAAATAGACATAGGTAGCAAAACGAAGCTACAGTGTATTTTTGCATAGGCTAGCAATATGTAATGTAGCATGTCCTGGACAGACATCGCCGACCATGAAGGAAGGAAGACTGGAGCATCCCTTGTATGGAAGCAGGACGAGTTGGGATACAGCCATGCCCATATCCAGAGATGCCACTACACCAAGTTATGAGTATAAAAGCTCCTGCCTGGCACCAGTTTGCAGGAGAAAGGAACAGTGGAGGGACAGAAAAGACCGTCCAGGCAGCAGAGTTCTTTGCTCCTATCCTAATTTCTGTGAAGAATACATTTGTTATCCTTGCAAGATAAACTCTTGGCCTTACTTCCCTAGAGGGGTGCATTTACTCTGCTGTGAGCGTGATTAGGGGTAACTGTATAATTAAGGAGTACCCCTTAAGTTGGGCTACCCTAACACAGGCTGCCACATCACTCAAGAATCTCTTCAAAAAATGGTATGTTTTACACTTGCGCCAATGCTATAAAAAAGTGATTCATTTATATAGGCAGAACATTTGCAAACACATCGCTTACTTTACATTTACTTCAAAATATAATGTTGCTGTGTTGTAAATGGATCTTAAGATGCTGACAGCCAAATGTCTCTCAGCAATAGGTTCTATGTTGTGTTTTATTATTCTTAATTAAAAGAGCACTATTTAGAGTTGGAGTTGGGTTTTATCATGACTCAAAAAGGTGTCATTACCACCAGCCATTAGCAAGTAATAATTTTTTTTTTTTTTTTTTATTTGATTTAATTGTACAAACAATTTTTTCAAAGGTAAAATAAAAAAAAAAGTCCAATGTTTCCATAGATTCCAAAGTGGTCCCTTTCAGCCGTAAGTGATCCAAAAGAAGGCACGAAAAGAAAGTCCCTTCCTTGTCCTCCATTTTGACCCGTAATGTTTATCTCGCTGCCTGACCTGTTGGATTCTTTGCGTAGTTCTAGTTGTTCTGAAGGTCTTTAACCAATTTCTGTTATCAAGCTTCCTTCCATTATTTATTTATTTAATCCTTTAAGTCTCTTCGTGTACTCACACATTTTCACACTTGCAGTCTTTCACTTCGATGGAGTTCTTTTTAATCCCCTGGACGTTCCTCCTATTACTTTTCTTTAGTTGTTAGCCTAAGGTTTTCAAAAAAGGAGGCCACTGCAATCACATTTTTGTTATTTTCTCCTTCGTTAAAGGCTTGGCACCAGTCATCCTCTGTCAGTGTGGAAAACGATTGCATTATTTTTCCTATATAAACTGCTCTCGATGTATTGGTCCCTTCACATTTGAGTAGAAGATGTCGGCTAGTTTCTACTATCTCCTCTGATTTGCAGTATCTACATTTATTATCTGATGACAATTTCCTTATAGATAGGATTTCGTTAGTGTGAAGTTGATTTAATCGAAATCTCAAATATGTTCTAGCCAGTTTTTTATCTGGGAACTTTTTCAGATAACCTCTTGTATCATATAGTTTTTTCGGGGCCGTTGGGAAATCTTTCGTCAGCTTATATGATCGCGCTATATCCTCTGTCCTAATCCAATCTGCTTCAAATAGTTTTTTTGATATCTTGACTGGATTTGTTTCAAGTGTCTCTTCCGCGACATCTAGATCTTTCAGTAGCTTCGTATTTCTCAACTTCCAATCTTTTAGTGCCCGAATCTTGTTCATTGTCATCTCGTTTTTCACCAACTCCAAAGGTTTTAGTTTATTCTTCAGTTGGAGTTTTCGATATAGCATTAGCATGTTTCTCTCCTGGATCGCTTTTAGTGACACAAGACATAGCTCTCTCCTTAACACTGGCATAGGTGTAGATTGTGCCAGATTAAGCACTTTCTTCCAGAAATAGCTCTCTAGTTTAATCCACAGTGTGTCAGGTATTAGGAACATTGCATCCGCTCCATAGAGGATTGCAGGGACCACCTTTGCCTTATAGAAGTTGATGACTGTCAATAATGAAAATTTCCCATATTTTTTGTCAATCATCCTTGCTTGTGTTGTTAACGTTTTTATCTTTATCCATAGCAGATTTTGCATTGTTATTTCTGACTCGTTGATTGACATCATGACTCCCAGATATTTGAAGTCTTTTACTTTTTCCAGTTTTAACCCCTCCGCAAACCAGTTCTGCTTGCTTTGGTTCTTCTTTTTCTTACCTTCCCAGGCCATTATTTTGTTTTTTTCTGGATTTAGCTTTAGGTTATTCTGGTTTAGATATATGATCAGATTCGTCAACTGTCTTTGCAGACCTATCGGCGTGTTATCCATCAAAATAATATCGTCTGCATATAACAAGCGCGATATTTTTTCACCCCCCATAACAGGAGGGAAGCATCTTATTGCCTTCTCGTGTTCAGCATAGTCAGCAATGTATGCGTTAAATAAAGCAGGGGCCAGGGGGCAGCCTTGTTTCACCCCCCTGGAAGTTGGAATTTCCCTCGACAATAGACCATCTTGCCCAAGCCTTACTTTGATAGATGTGTCCTGGTACAATGTTTGAATCGGGCCCATAATCTCTGGAGGGCATTTCATTGTGGCCAGCTTTTCCCATAGTTTGTCCCTGTTGACCTGGTCAAACGCCTGTACCAGGTCAACGAATGCCATGTATACGGGTTGACCGGTCTGCATAGCCTTGGCCTTGATTGTTGTTAGCATCAGTATATTGATCGATGTTCCTGCATTTTTTACAAATCCTGTCTGGAGTGGGTCTCCCCCATTTTTGGCTTTGAGCCACGTTTGAAATGCTTCCAAGGCGAGGCCGCCGTATATTTTCCCAATGACATCCAACAAGGATATTGGGCGGTAGTGGCATGGATCTTCTCGATTTCCACGTTTAAAGATTGGAACCACTATCGCTTTTCTCCATGACGCTGGTACATTTTGCTCCTGGTTGTAGGTTTTAAAGATGTTACTGATCAAGGGAGCCCATATTTCTTGGTGTTGTTTTAGGTCACAATTTGTGATCCCGTCCGGCCCCGGGGCCCTTGAGTTGTTAAGTTTTTTGATTTTTGCCAGGATATCTTCTTCCTTTGTTGTGATCTCCCATGGCAAGTCAGTCCCCTTTTTCCTTTTTCGGAGGCAGGCACTCTCTATTTCAGGCAGTGGTGCATATAGGTTGGAGAAGTGGGCGATCCAGGTCCCTTCTCCTACACAGTTTTGTAGGGCGGTAGTAGATGACGTCATAGTTCCCTTTATAAGGGTCCAAAAGTCTCTTGATTTTTTCCCACATAGTGTTTTTAACATTAACTCTGAATCTGCCTGGTAAAGGGAGTGCCTTTTTTGAATTATCCAGGATTTATAGTTCCTATTGGCGCTCTTCCAACTTTCATGCGCCTCTTGTGTATCGGATCTGATCGCCATCCGCTTTAGTTTTCGTACAGTTCTTCTTCTTGTTACTAGTTCCTGGTTATAGGCATGAAGATGATTCATTGAGATCTTTTTGGTTTTGTTTGTCGTCTTCATGTACTTATTTAACAGAAGTGTATAATCCATCGTCTTCTCTGACTTCTTTTTTTTTGTATTGACTTCCCCATCCATTATCCTGGCGTATTTTTCAGAAATCTGCTTTATTGCGTTCTCCGTCAATTTTAACCTGGATTCCTTGATGTTCACATCTATTTCTTGGTTGAAGAGCTGTTGGGGTTTCTGTGAGTTCGCCCACCTTATATGCTGTAAATTGTGATCACTATTTTGAGTCCTTACTATCGCAAAACTGACTATTGTTCCCAGCAGCTCCTTGGACACAAATGTATGGTCTAGTGTCCCTGTTTGTTCCATTCTTTGCCAAGAAGGGATCGTCAGGTTTTTATCTGATCGTACCCAATGCAGGTTGTGCAGGTCTCTTGAACTCAATATAATTGACTTTGGCAAGCAGGAAATGGTGTGTGTGTGTGGGTGTGTGGGTGTGTGGGTGTGTGGGGGTGTGGGTGTGTGTGTGTCTGATAAGTGACCTTTTATGCCTCGCCAGTATCCTACAATTTGACATTTCTACTTCTGCTGTTATACATTACCTTGAACTAAGTATTTGGAAAACTAATTAGTATTCTTTAGCTTGCAGAAAATATGTGTGTAGCCCTTTACATGAAACAGTTATTCATGTATGTATGTATTTATTGTACAATTAGGGCCAGATGACAATGATTGCACATAGGGTCAAAATGTCAAGTTGCAATGTAACAACTGGTAGCAAAGCAGGCATTTTCCATCACATACATTTAAAAGGAAGATTGATCTCAGTAAACAAATACATTCCCAATACATTGCTATACTTGGGTAAATGGAGCATGTCTACTTGTGGATTGCTTTTATGGAGAATATATATAGAGGACTGACCAGGGTGAGTGTTCAATCCACTTACTACAGCTGCTCCATATTGATTAAAAAAGAGCGAGAGAACAGAGGCATTCAGTTTGACCCACTTTTGTCAATCATCATCATCAAGTATTACGTTAAGAAGACAAATGTAACACAAGTGTCTCAATCTGAGGGCATGTGCCTTAACTTGTGGCCAATCTGTTACCCCAATAGGTTTTGAAATGTTCTAGTGCACCGGCTGATGTCCTTACTTACGGCTCCCTATGCAAGTGGGAGTACATCATATGTAGGACATTTTATTCAATCAAGATACTTAGATAAATGTTTTCTCTGTTTAATTATCAATGTACATGTATTATATACCTTATTGGCCAAAGGTTTTAAGTTGGCTATATATGTATGTGGGGAAGTGTTTGAAACATATAATTTTAACTGAGATTCCATAAATTTGCGGTACCGTTATTTGCTCCTTCCCCATTCCGATTGAGTCCTATGGGGGCTGAAATGGGAATGAGGAATGGTTTTGTCAATGGGGACTTACCTCCAAGCTCAGAATGGACCAGTAAGTCCCCATTGCACCAAGCCGGAGGCGGTACCGGTATGGGAAGCAGCCATGGAGCTAAATGCTCCATGGCTACCACCATACTCGGAATGAGGCCCAATGTGTTCTTAATGAAGGATAGTTAGATCCTTGACCAGGGGTCATAAAAGCAGTGCCAGTGGTCGCAGGGAGTTGCTGGGAGAGGCAGCTGTGACCTCTGGTGACCCCAAAATCATGTCCCTGCTTATAGTAAGAGACTTCCTGCCTGATAGGATGACTTTTGAATGAAGTACCGGGGCAGCTATCAAGGAAAGACAGTCCTTGTTCATGGTTTTAAAAGGCAGAGCAGCACAGGGCTCAAGTCTTAATAAACAAAAAAGTAGAGGGACTGTGACATATGTGGAACTAGAAGTGACCTAACAGAAACTGAACATACCCTAAAGTGAAACATGCACATTTCTTTCAGTTTGTCTTTTCCAACTGAAGAAAATGCACAGGACAAGCAAACAGATGTCCCTTTAACCTTGCTGGCCAAGTATAAAAGGAGCACTCCTTTTATGCCTAAGAAACTGTAACAGAACAGGTCCTTTGTGGCAGGATATCAATACAAGTCATTTTAGTCCTTGAGATGAGAACTTCGAGTGGTCTGTGGTTAAGTGTCTGGCCTACCGGTTGTGTGGCCTGGTTTCAAATCCCTGTCACAGCACTGTTTCAGTAGGGCAGAATTTGTTTTTAAATTGAAACCACACAGAGACAGCATCCAATGCGCTCTGGAGCAAACAGAATCATGTTACGTGCTACCTAAGCCGACGAGAGAAGGCCAGGAGAAAAGGCCTCCTGTGCTCTTTGCAGCTCCGCTGCGAGCACGTTTCCCCACACGCCAGCTGGATGCCTCATCAGCTGTTCTCCTTTCCTTTGGAACAACCGTGTGTTCCGAGGAAATCCCTGCCGCCTGCAGGAGCCACAAAATGGATGCCGTTGCCATAGAGACCTTGACATTAATAACTGCTGCCGCGCAGTTCACCGCCGCAGGCCCAGGCTCCCATTTGCTGTGTCCGCCTGCCCGCCCCTCCCCTCCTGCTTTAAATGGAGGGGGAGAGGGCCGAGAGGCGAAGCCGACGAGAGAAGGCCAGGAGAAAAGGCCTCCTGTGCTCTTTGCAGCTCCGCTGCGAGCACGTTTCCCCACACGCCAGCTGGATGCCTCATCAGCTGTTCTCCTTTCCTTCGGAACAACCGTGTGTTCCGAGGAAATCCCTGCCGCCTGGAGGAGCCACAAAATGGATGCCGTTGCCATGGAGACCTCGACATCAATAACTGCTGCCGTGCAGTTCACCGCCGCAGGCCCAGGCTGCCATTTGCTGTGTCCGCCTGCCCGCCCCTCCCCTGCTGCTTTAAATGGAGGGGGAAAGGGCCGAGAGGCGAAGCCAACGAGAGAAGGCCAGGAGAAAAGGCCTCCTGTGCTCTTTGCAGCTCCGCTGCGAGCACGTTTCCCCACACGCCAGCTGGATGCCTCATCAGCTGTTCTCCTTTCCTTCGGAACAACCGTGTGTTCGGAGGAAATCCCTGCCGCCTGGAGGAGCCACAAAATGGATGCCGTTGCCATGGAGACCTCGACATCAATAACTGCTGCTGCGCAGTTCAACGCCGCAGGCCCAGGCTCCCATTTGCTGTGTCCGCCTGCCCGCCCCTCCCCTCCTGCTTTAAATGGAGGGGAGAGGGCCGAGAGGCGAAGCCGACGAGAGAAGGCCAGGAGAAAAGGCCTCCTGTGCTCTTTGCAGCTCTTCGCTGCTCATCTGCCGTTTGCCCGAAACCTATGCCGCACCCAGAAGGTAAGAAGCTCTACCCTTGCAAGCTTCTCTCCAACCCCTGCACCACCTCAAGGCGCTTCAGGTTGCGTGCCCGTACTTTGAAAGCTGCCTTCAGTTCACAGCCCATTCCCACGAGTAGCCGTAATACGCGGCTATGCTCACGCACTATACAACCCTCCACACTCGCTGATAAGGCCAGGCACCCCCGCAAAACCTCTAAGCCGGCATCCACTTCAAGTACTACCAACACAGCCACCAATAAAGTACTTAACTTTTCGTATAATTATACCGCCTCCATAACCAATGTGATTACAAATGTGTCCACCACCTCCGAAAATGTGACCCCCAATGTAAAATCTGTGATTTGCAATTCTTCTACCACCATTTTGAATGCTAGTGTGCCAAATGCTATACCACATGTGTCCACCACCTCCGAAAATGTGACCCCCAATGTAAAATCTGTGATTTGCAATTCTTCTACCACCATTTTGAATGCTAGTGTGCCAAATGCTATACCACATGTGTCCACCACCTCCGAAAATGTGACCCCCAATGTAAAATCTGTGATTTGCAATTCTTCTACCACCATTTTGAATGCTAGTGTGCCAAACGCTATACCTCATGTGTCCACCACCTCTGAAAATGTGACCCCCAATGTAAAATCTGGGTTGTGCATCTCCCCTAACACCCAGAGCTCAACCCCCCCCCCTCCACCAAACCCTCTCTCATCATGAACCCCCTCTCAGGCACCACTGAATCCCACATGAAATGCGCCATGATTAACGCTAGGTCCATCAATGCCCACGCCCTAGACATACACGACCTCCTAACCTCCCACAACCTAGATCTACTCATGATCTCAGAAACATGGCTACATGAGGCCTCCAGCCCGGCGCTATCCCTCGCCCTACCCCCTGGCTATTCCATAACTAGACAAGACCGCCTCTCCAATGGTGGAGGTGTAGCAATTATTGCCAGAGACTCGCTCTCTATCAGAAAGATAGAGAAATCCCTGACCAACAACAACAGCGACTACCTCCAAGTTAAAATAACCCTCTCTCCCCATTGCACCATTACTGTGCACACCATTTACCGCTCTCCAGGCCCAACAGGAGACTTCCAAGCCTCTCTCATCCACCTCCTCTCTGACAACCTCAAAAAACAGTCTAAAGCCATTTTCCTCGGGGACGTCAATCTAGGGCTCCGGGATAGTAAGGACGTAGCAGCCAAATCCCTTGACTCTGCCCTCAATGATCTAGGCTACAAGAACACCATCCTTAGCCCTACTCACACTCAGGGCAGAACGCTTGACTGGATAGCACAGCATAACTGCCCACTCATCATTACAGGTAACAATCCCACCCCGTGGTCTGACCACCACATCATCACCTTTAGCATCCTCACCACTAGCTCCCCTGCTGCCCCCTTGCCTCAACCGCTCCCACCTTGCCTCGCCAGAAGCTCCCGCCAGCTCACTAAGGAAAGGCTACTGCCCTTCCTCCAAGGCCCAGGCTTCAGACCACCTTTTTCATCAGACCCAGAAACACTCGCAACAACCTATGATACTGCCATCAAAGCAGCTATCAACTCCATTGCCCCTCTCAAACCACGCAAATCCAAACCCACTACCCATTCCAACTCTTGGTTCACCCCTGAGCTCTTCACACTCCGCAACGAGAAAAAAGCTGCACTCACACAGTGGCAAACGTCCCACTCTGAAAAAGACAAGATGATCCTTAAAGCCCTATCCACCAAATACAAAAAGGCAATCACCCAAGCAAAGGCCAAATCCTTTGAATCCAGAATCTCGGAAGCCCAATCTAGCACAAAAGAAATCTTCGCCATTTTCAGAGAGCTCGAGACACCCACTCCCGCCCCCCAGAATCTCACCAAAGACAAAGACTGGTGTGACAAAATACAAACGGCCATGCAAACCAAATTAAGCCTCCTCAAAAGCAAAATACTAGCCACTAAACAAGCCCTACCCAGTAGGCATATCCCTATCCCATCACTCGCCCCGGATCCCCCCCTACCCTTCTCCTTCAAACCCATCCAAAAAAAAGACATCATCAACATGATGAGGAACATCAAGCCCTCTAACTGCAAAGTTGATGCATGCCCAGCCTCCATTATCAAAGACTGCACGGAAGCGCTAGCGCCCTTCCTTACAGCCTTTGTGAATGCCTCCTTTACCACAGGGAAAGTCCCCACCTCCCTCAAGGAAGCCTTGGTCCGACCTCTCTTGAAAAAAACAACTCTCGATCCCACCTCCCCCAACAACTACAGACCTATCACCACTGTCCCATTCCTCCTCAAACTATTGGACAAAGCAGCCTACTTGCAGGTCCAGCACTTCATTGAAGAGAACAAACTCTTTGGACTCCGCCAATCTGGCTTCCGCTCTAGACACGGGACCGAAACCGCCCTACTTGACTTGAAAAACCAAATGGACGATGCTAGAGACATGGGTAAACCAGCACTTCTCCTACTCCTTGTCCTATCCGCGGCATTCGACCTCGTGGATCATGGCGTCCTATGCCACCACCTTTCCTCCACCGCCAAATTCTCCCCAGAGGCCACAGCTTGGATCACCTCCTTCTTACAAGACAGAATCATGCAAGTATTCTCTGACCTAGCCGCCGCATCACCAACTACTATACTTTGTGGTGTACCCCAAGGCTCCTGTCTCTCCCCCACCCTGTACAACATCTTCACACGACCCCTCTTCCTCATCCTCGACGCTATGGGCATCTCATACACCAACTACGCCGACGACACCCAGATCCTCCTCACTCTCACAGGTAACTATGACACCGACTCCCTGACCCTCAACAACCTCTACAACACCATCCAAGCCTGGATGGCTGACAACGGACTGTGCCTCAACTCTGACAAGACGGAACTCCTCCTGGTAGGTTCCCCCGACACGCTAAAAAACCTAGATGTCCAATTTAGCCACTTCACCATTGACTCCATCAAAATCCCGGTCTCCGATTCTGTCAAAACTCTGGGAGTCTACCTGGACTCCAGCCTATCCATGGATAGACAAGTCAACGCAATAGCATCCGCAGCTGCATATCATGCTAAACTTATAAACGCAATCAGGCCCTTTCTATCCAAAGAGAACTGCACCAACATAGCCAGAGCCATCACCGGCTCCAGGCTAGACCACTGCAATGTACTCTTTCTAGGAACCTCCAACAAAAACTTAGAGAGACTACAAGTAATACAGAACAATGCTCTCCGGGCAGCCCAAGGCATTGCTAAAAGAGAACACATCTCTGAAGCCAGGAAACTAGCCCACTGGCTCCCAATAAAGGAAAGGATCGTACTCAAAGCCCTGACACTGACCCACAAGTGCATTCACTTCACTGCTCCTGCTTACCTTTCTCAAAGGATCCACCCTGTCTCCACCACCAGGCCAACCAGATCCCCGTACACCAACATGCTCTCTGTGCCACTAGTAAAAAGAGTAAAAGCGGGTGGATCCAGCTTCCCCTACCTCGCGCCCACCCTCTGGAATGCCCTACCTCCCACCATCCGTGGCGAGGACTCCCTCACCACCTTCCGCAAAACACTGAAAACTACCCTCTTCACATAAGTATTTGTGCTGATGTGTCGGTCCTTATCATTTATGTTTGTAATATACGCCCAAATGCAATATTTGTAACAACAGTATGATTTCTTGTACTACTCATAATGTGTCAACAATCGCTATCATATGTACCATGTACCTAAGTTATTGCAAGTAACAGCGCCTCAATGCCCCTGGGCTGCGTGCACGCTATATAAATTTAAATAAATAAATAAATAAAATAAATACCTCCGGTGCTAACAAGGACTGATATCACCCCACCACATCCACTTAAAGCACAACCAGTGGGAAAGAGCATTTCTGTCTGTGGTTCTTTCTCTGTGTTAACGTAAAGAACAGGAGGACAGTTGCTATGCAAATGAACATGTTCCTAGTATGGTAGCTTCATATTACTAGTGCTTAAAGAAATTATTGGCAAATGAGTGGCAAAATGTCACTAGGAATTTTCACAAATGCTCTGTGAAATACAATTTCCTGGTGGATAAAGCGTGGTGTCGGGCCCTGATTTTGTTAGATCTATCGGCAACCTTAGACACCATTGATCATGCCATGCTGCTGGACAAGCTCGCCCAGGCGAGCATCTCTGGCTCAGAGATGGCCTGGTTTCTGTCTTTTCTCTCTGGGCGGTCACAATCTCTTCTGCTTGCTGCTTTCTGCTCTGCTCCCACGCCCATCTCCTGTGATGTCCCACAGGGGTCAGTTCTATCCCCTCTTCTTTTCAATATCTATATCCAGCCTTTGATCTTGCTGGTTCACTCTATCGGGTTTTGGTGCTACTCTTACACAGATGACACCCAAATACTGATTTGTGTTGCTCACTGCCAGGTCTGCCTGTTGGTGGTAAACACATGGATGCGCAACAATTGGCTTGTTCTTAATGGTAATAAAACCAAGGTCTTGGTAGTGGGCACAGCCTTTAGCTTGGTTTTATGGACCTCAGACTTCTGGGCCCCTTCCCTGGATCCCCTGCCTAAGCCTGCCCAGTTTGTGAAAAACCTGGGTATAAAACTCTCATCTACATCGTCCTTTGTGTCACAGGTCAATGCTGTATGTTGGTCTGTCTATATCAAGCTCAAGGTTCTGCGCAAAGAACCCCCCCTACCTTCGGTTCCACCTTCACTCAGTGGTGATATCGTCTATGGTGGCAAGTTCTCTGGACTATTGTAATGCTCTGTACCTAGCTCAGCCTCTCTGTCTTCTCCGCCGCCATCAGGTGCTTAAGAACACTGCAGCCAGAATGACAACAGGGGCGTCCTTCCATGCTTCTGCCTCCCCTATTCTTGCCTCTCTGCACTGACTGCCAATGGTCAGGGGTTTAGGCTTCAAAACACTCTGCTTTTACGGTAAAGGTCCTGAGTTCCTTCAGGAACAAATCCCTACTTGTGTTCCCTCTTGCTCTGTTCGGTCAGCATCTCTGCTTCCGGTTCAAGTCCCCCATGTGCACCGCTCTAGATCTGGGGGGTGTGGTCTTATTCTGTGGTGGCCACAAGTCTATGGAACTCTCAGCCACTGTCCCTGTCTGTCACACAGGAACACCCCCAGTTTTGCTGTGCCTTAAAAACTATTCTTTTTTAGTATCTCCCCTTTTTTTCTAGAGTTTTTTTTCTTTCTCTTATTTAGGTTAGTTTATGTTGCTCTTTTTCCTACCTTTCCTATCAGTAGCGCCATGATGCCCTCATTGGTAAAGGTGTGCTTTATAAGCAACTAAACAAATAAATTAATAAAATAATGTTTATGGTGTGTCACTTTGATAGCCCAATATTGCTACAGTATCAATTCAATCGATAACATCCAGTAGCGAGCCCCATGCAAACGCTGCAATCTGAGATCCGCCACACCCCTGCACCAACATCAGCCAAAAACACCCATGCACGGAGTGGGGACTATAATAACCAACATAAATCGGAGCACTTCTTATTGGGCATTGAACCACTGAGACAGAGTTTGTAAAGTGTTCTATTACATGCACAGGATAAGATATGTTTGGTGAGATGTCATCAGTTTTCATCAGCAAGGTCTCAATTGAGAAGAATAAAGACAATTATTTCTGGGCTACAAGGACTGAGGATTAGGTAAAAGCACATAGCTTTGCAGGTGAACACTACATCGTTATGATTTTCACAGTCTGAATTTGATGTTTGCGAACTAAGGTGATTTGAGGTCAGATCCTGAAAATCACCATGCCTGTTCATTTGAAAATATGTTGTGAAATATTTGCACATTTTAATGGAAATGGTTTGATGAAAAGTGGAAATAACAGATGTTTGAGTTCACTTATGAATGTTTGAGTAAAATGTTTGTTGCACTATTGCACGTGTAATTCCTTGTAATTTTAGTACGGAGTTATCTAGAACAATTTTGAATTCAAAAATGTTAATTTATCAAATTGTATGTGCAAACCAGTTTGCTTCTTGTCCCAGAAAGTTGGGAATCTGCTTGTCGTTTGTTGGGCGGTTAGAGCTGCATTCCCTAAAGCTGTTAGAGAACCTAAAAATAATCCAAATAGTGAGGGTCTTCTTTGAGATGGGATGGAGCATTAGCCTGAACTAGGTGGAGCCCAATACACTTAGATTAAGTGGCGAAGTCTGATTAAAACACTAGAGCACTTTTATGCTTGACTCATGAGTCTGGCCTTTCCTTAAATAAGCACACCCTCACACAGTGATCTGGGAACACCTCACCATCCTATTAAAAGAAATGCCATTTTCTGCACCCAGTAGGAATCCGCAGAACCAGTGATCATTTTATTTATGTATTGATGTATTTATTTATTTATATACAGGAAGAATGCTCTTTTGATTACAAAAGTACGGACAATAGATAAGAAATCAGATTTGACAGGAAGCAGTGCGCTTCTTAGAATGGGGGAGTTTGAGGAACATCCTGACCAGGTTGTGGAGGAGGGTAAATGGAACAGTCACCGGAGACAATACATAAGAGGACATACATAAGATTAAGGACGACCAACATTGGACATTTCTTAGTGCAGGTAGCCGGTACAGCCAGCTGTGCTCGGGATGTGACCATTATGGATGTAGTGCCAGAGTGGAGGCAGACGAAATAAGGGACATAGGCAGTGAGGGGGAAAATGTTTGTTTGCATGCAGATGAGAGGTAGGTTAAGAGGGTAACTCAGGGGCGAGGAGGTATGCTTTTAGTTTGGTTTTGAACAAATCTGTATGGACCTTTTCTGGGATATACGGGGAAAGTGAAAGTGGAGGAAAAAGCCAGAGGGAGCAGAAGCAAGAGGAAGCAAAGGGAGGGCAAGGTACCACAAGGGTAGTCGAAGAGGCAGAGCAGAGATTACGAGAAGGCTAGTAGAGTTGAATAGAGGAGGATATATACAGTGGTGCCTTACCATGGATAGATTTGTGAGCCAGGAGAAGACGTTTAAATCTGGCCCTATCTTGTATCATCAGCCATCCATCCTAGTGACGGTAAGAGGACGTAGGTGTGAAGTGAGGGAGTCCAAAGAGAGTCAGTGTTATGTCAGTATCATTGTTTAGCGTACAGATTACTCTGGTAATTCCTATAAAGAGGAGACAGACTCCTCAGCACCCAAGCTGAGGAAGTCATGAGCGGTATTAGTGAGTAGTCCTGCCATTATTTTCAGTATATACTATGGCAACTCCCTATAATTGTAATTGGACCTACCAGCTGGCAACACCTGATTCAATTAATTCAAAATATAGTCGCTAGGCTTCAGACCTTGTTAGGGCTCCATTGAATTTGTATCAAACACGTGTGTTCAGTTTATCCTTCTATGTCAAGTGTGTTGCTACTATGGTGTTCGTACTATATTCCTTTATTTGCATCTGCTATGCTACCGTACCGTTATTGCAGTGTCTTCACTCTCCCCATGCTCTCCTACTTTCGCTCCCTCACTTTCGTTTATCTGGAAATGGGCGGCAACATCTTATATTTTTTTAATATTTTAACAAGCTTAGACTCAGGTTTTTTATATTCGTTGCCCTTCCAGCTGTGCGTTGCTAAACATTTTAACAACGTAAATCTGTATAAGCCTGGCGTTCTGCCACAACCTTACAGGCTCGTGCTTATTAGCACCAATACACATATTTACTGGTGTGCATGTACTTTACAGAGCTAGCAGACAAAGAGCATGCACTGCATCCAAATCCCTGGAACATTGGTTCAATGTCTAGCACGCATACAGCATCAGATGTACACATCTTTTTCATGCATACTCCAGGATGTTAAATATCTCTCATTTAAGATAGAACATTTAATTTTAGTTGAGCTTTCACATTCTTTAAAAAAGTGAGGGGAGGAGGGCTTGTGAAGGCCAGGAAAGGCCCAGCATTGTCACGTTTCTAGAATGCTAAGGGTGTAACTTCCCAACTGCTTCCTTTCTCATCTCTCACAGCGTCAGTAAACTAAACACTGCAGATTTGGGTCAATGAGTATTACCAATAACAGTTTTTCTTCATAAGCAAAATCCAGTAGGGAATCAAAAATGTTTTGCAATTCAGAAAGTAGGCGATGGTCGTTCAGATTTTTAAAGTATATGTGAAGGGCAGCATACATGAGTTGCAAGCAGAATTCTGTTTTGAAAACAATTACTACGCATTGTTCTGTTTTTCATTTGCCCATGGAGAAAATGTGCTGAACTAGAAGCTTGAAATATTACAGAAAACAGTGTCTGCACTCAGCTGAGATTTGTTTGCACGCACTAGTTACAAAGTGGGCGCTATTTTAGGAAGTGACAGTACTCGCCCTTCTATACAAGCAGTGACCACTTTCACAATTACAAGATTTGCAAAGCACTGGCCCTTTTTCTCCTTTCATGCACCAGAGATTCTTCTGTCTTCTGCTTTCGTTTCACGGCTTGATTACTTCTCTATCCTTCTAAATAGTCTCCCAGCCAAGCCAATCAACTCTCCCCTCTAAGTCCTATTTAAAATGCGGCTGCCTGGCTCCTTTCTCATTGTGGTTCGTCTCTTCTTTCTGTGCCTTGGCTCCCATTCGATGATCTGTTTCTGTTCTATTTCCTCGGCATCATCATTATATGAACGTCTGGACTCGCCCCAACCTACCTTTCTTTTTTGTTCGCTTGTTATTTATCTTCTTATCCTCTGCATTCTCAAGCTCAATTAAATCCATGTCTTCAAACCTCCCTCAGGCCAATCCTGCTTGCACTCATTGTTAACCCCTAAATATTGGAATGCTCTCCTTTCTGACATTTGTGCCTCTCCCTCTTTAGCTATTTTCCGCTGTTAAATCTTATTTGCTATCACCTGGCCACTAATTTTGATTTGCTCATTATTACTATTGTTTACCAAATATTGCAGCTTAGGGGTTCCTCTGTGCAAGGCTTTGGCAAAATCAATATATAAATCCTATTAGCACCCAGGCTGCTCGGAGTGCAGGCTTGTACCAGACAATACAGCCCATGCTCCCAGAGTCCTCACTGGCCAGAGTGCAGGCTTGTACCAGACAATACAGCCCATGCTCCCAGAGTCCTCACTGGCCAGAGTGCAGGCTTGTACCAGACAATACAGCCCATGCTCCCAGAGTCCTCACTGGCCAGAGTGCAGGCTTGTACCAGACAATACAGCCCATGCTCCCAGAGTCCTCACTGGCCAGAGTGCAGGCTTGTACCAGACAATACAGCCCATGCTCCCAGAGTCCTCACTGGCCAGCGCTCCCTTCCAAGGTGCTAAATATATACTGAGGTAGCGCTGGGCCGACCCTGTCGGTAATGGCCCACCGCCCAAGTTAAGGGCCCAAGTGAAACTCTTCTAGACTGTTGCTCGCCTTTCGTCCAAAAAGGTTGGCCCCATCAAAGGGCATATCCAGCAGCCTTGATGGGACATCAGGGGAATACCCAGACTTTGTTAACGCCCAGGCAGGTTATCTATTTATCAAGATGGCTGAGCAGAAAGTGGCAAAAAGAAGGAACAGAGGAAACGGGTGCAGTGCATGCTATTTATACTATCATCGACGTCAAGTCCGGACATGGGAATGGTAACCGTGGAGGGACATTGACATGCCCTTTGATGGGTACAACCTTTTGGGACCATTGGCAGATGACAGTCTATAAAAGCTCTGCTGAGGCCCTTAACTTGGGTGGCAGGCCATTACCGACAGCGTCGGCCCACCGCCTCAATATATAGGGCCTCATCACAAGTTGGGCGGTAACCCCGACTTATTAGCCCTCCTGCCAAACCCCCCGGCGCTATTACCGCCGGATCACGGGTTTGGCAGAACAGTTAGTTCTGCCAAACCCATTCCCTATTGGGCCCAATGGGGAATTTTCGCACTATTACCGTCAAAGGTATTAGCACCAGCAGTAAAACGCTGAAAATCACCAAAATCACGGCAGATTTGCCACAAGCTCAGAGCTGGGGGCAAATCTGCCAAGCCCATGATCTGGCGGACCCTTAAATGCGACGGTAATAGCGCTACTGCCGCATTTAAGGGTTACCGTCATACTCGTGATGAGGCCCATAGTGCCTCAATAAAATACAATGAGAAAGTGAACATGCTTTAATAAGTGTTCAAAAGAAAGGGCAGCAGTTTAAATCACAATGAAAGACCGAACCATGTGACTCTGCTGTTTACTGTACAGCGGACAGGAAGTTTAAACACACAGACGACACAGGATACCAATGTTACGAGAGTGACGTCATATGTGATAACATATTTGAAATCAGAAGTAAAAACACATGTAACCCGAAATACAAATACAAAACTCTTCAGCAATGTCTTGCAGAGGAGGGAAGCCTCCCATAGGACTGGGGATATTTTTTAGTTTTTCTAAAAGGATTTGTCAAGTCCTATTAAGAAGCATGTGAAATAATTTGACGGGTGTGCATAGAAATAGAACATAGGCCACTTCTATGCAGAGATGCCACATTTAACACAAATGATAAACAGCACTTCAAAAACTATGTGGAGCTTCCCAAGGAGAAAATAAGCATTAAGTGGGGCTGGGAAACATGTGTTGTAAGGCAGCAATTTGCTGTTTGTTTTGTCATGTTGCTATTGCTAACAGGTGAAGAGCAGTAAGAGATGGATATATTTGTTCTCAGGTTTCAGGACTGCAGGCAGGCACTTTACAGATAACTCATTGCCACCATTCAAACATAGGCCACATAGATCAGCATAGTTAAACCACACCATGTCGGTGGTGGATGCGAGGAAGGAGGGATAAACAGCACAAACACTTCTACAAGGCTACATAAAATAAAATCCTAACTGCCACGTGACATTCTCTGGCACCGTGTCCACAGTTCTTGCTCCACTCAAAGCTGTACATCACGACAGAGCCCAAAATAATACTGCATAATAAAAATGAACACTCCCCGCCCAGCAAAATGGGAGGGTAGCTTAGCGGCAACGCCTGGACCTTGGAAGAAGGGCGATGCCCTGCAAACTGGCAGCGTCTGGCATGAAGTGCTATATCAATCACCAATAACAACAAAATCACACCAAAGCCACAGAGGGAATGTGATATCTGAGAGCTAAGACTCATGACACTGGTAGTGTTGTCCCGTTCTATATAATAATTTGCATTATAGGACATTTTTTTTATCCCATCATAAATGTTGGACTTCCTGTCTGAAAATACAGAGGATAAAACTGCTGTGGGTGCATCTCCAGTGTACTGGAACAGTTCCTGCTCCTTGTTTGGTCTTTGGGAGTGTAATGTGGCTGTAAAATGCTGCTTTTGATTCATGGACCACTCTGGTGGTGTCTTGCACTTCTGACTCACCTGTGTTCTGATAGCGGAGGCTACGTACCAAAACCACTGATTTACACTTCCCAAGCCAAAGTACTCAAAGAACAGCTCACAGCACAAGGGTACCCGTCCAGGATTGTGAAACAAACATACAGAAGGGCCAGGAACATCACCAGATCTGGTACCCTTGAACAACACAAAAAAGTAGAGGACGACACGGGCCTTACGGCTGTCTTTACCTACTCACCTCTATTGAATAAAATCAAAAAAGAAATTAAAAAACTATGGCCTATCCTAAACACTGGGAAATGCTCTCTGCCAGTACCCCGTTTTGCATTGAAGAGGTGACAAAACGTCAGAGATAAATAAATTGGTTAAAAGTCTCTCTCCAGCCAATCCACCCCATTCAACATAGCAATCCAACAACAGGGCATTCACCTTGTGGTCAATACTCAATGTGTGCCCAGACTGCAAGAACCACGACCATCGATATAGGCTGGCACACACCCTGGGTACAAAAGCATTTTAACAACTGCAATAGTAGAGGCATCATATACATGATTACTTGCCCCATGCAGGTTGAAATATATAGGAATGACAGTCCGAGAAGTCAAAACAAGGATGATTGAACATCGGTCCTGTATCAGAACAGAGAAAGTAACTTCACCCCTTGTTCCACATTTTCTAGCTGAAGGGCATACAGCAGAAATCTTCAAATGGACCATCTTAGAAAAAGTTAAACCACCCATACGAGGTGGTAATTTTCACGATATCCTGTTCAGGTTAAAACAGAAGTGGATTTTCAAATTGTATACTTGCCACAAAGGACTCAACAAATGTATTCAATGGCAAGAATTGGCGGTTATAAGATGCTGAATCCTTTGTTTGGGTCCAGGGTTCATGCATACACCAATATGACTTTCCCCTTGACAACATATGTCTTCCAGGTTAACATGCATTGACTTTGGCGAAATACACTACATCAATGGCCCTTCTGCATTAGGGCTCTCACCACGAGTTTGGCGGTAACCCTTAAATCCGGCGGTCGCGCTATTACCGCCAGATTTAAGGGTCCGCCAAATCAGGGCTTCGGCGGATTTCTCCCCAGCTCTGAGCTGGGGGTTAAACTGCCGAAAATGTGCGCTATTACCGCGGGAAATCCGTCGGCGGTCAGAGCACGAAAATTCCCCATTGAGCCCAATGGGGAATGGGGCATTCCCGAATGGGCTCAGTGGGGAATGGGGAATTCCATTACCGCCAAACCCATGATCCGGCACTAATAGCGCCGGGGGGTTTGGCGGTAGGGCTAATACTGCCGGCGGCGTTACTGCCCAACTCGTGATGAGGCCCTTAATATTGGACCACCTACACACCTACACCAGTGGCCCCACATACACTAGTACAACATGTGAGCCGCTTCATAACTGAGTGCCTTGTGTGGCAACATGCTTTCCAATGTTGCCCTATAGGAGATTTGTGATCAGCACTATTTCTTTCCTTTTTCTGCACACGGTTTTGCCCTGCCAGCATTCACCTTATTGTTTTTATTTATTGTCCACTTGCCATTTCGTTTCAGTTCCAATTTCCAGTTGTATTTCCCTCAATCATTTTACAAACATCTTGAAAAAATGTAAAAAAATATGAAAACATTTTTTAAAAAAGTTTAAAATCTTTTTTTAAAAATTCTTTCTTCACCTTCTTCTCTTTTTTCACTCACTCATTTCTATTGACCCTCTCCCGCCCCCTTCCGTGCCCCCCCTCTCCCCAATTCCAACAACATCGGCAATGGCTGCCCGTTCCGCCCACTAAGTCGCGTAACCAGGAAGTAGTTATTCCTTGGTCTACGTGCTCCCAGCGTCTTTTCTCTCCACCGGACGGCTGGCCCACGCTCCTCCGATTCACTAAGTGGTAAGCCCCTTATGGCACACGGGCTTACACGAGTGCAGTAATACGTGCACTCTCTGCCGCCATCGATAGCAGGCATGCACTCCTTGCTGACGATCTTTGTGCTATTTCTGCTTTACTTTACAGCAATATTACTTAAGAGCAAAGCAGTTAAACATGCATTTGTGTTAAAAACGTTCCCATCCCGTATACTACATCCATACAGGTCGGTCCGTGTTCCCTTTCATTTATAGGCACTTCTTGATCCACAATAATATAACATGCATCACAATTTGGGCTTGGGATGCATACCAGATAGCAGTCACTTAATGATATCTCCTCTAGACACAGTTTTAAAGACCTGCCCCTTCACTTTCCCTCACTTGTTTTTGACCTTGGAGTGATAGAACCAGTGCACTGCCACACAACCAGTGGCCATACATATTTGGTATGCCCACTTCTATTGATTCATGCATGCATAAACAATGGGTTTCACCTTTGATTGGCCTACTCTGGCTGTTGTATCCTAGTGGGAAACAGGTTGACTCACACCCCGCTCTCTCTCATTTGTTGTTGTCTACCCCACAGGAGATGGAGCAGCCTGTCCATCGTTTGCCTCTACCCCCAGGCAAGGTTGGAAGACAGACCTATTGCTGAATATAATCGATGGTCCTGAAGATGATGGTTTGAATTCCCCTATACCATCGAAACCGGTCTACCTCAAAGGGCATGGGTGTTCCCATGACCATTTAGATATTCCCAGTAATGAGGGGGGGATATCCCACACGAAAATATATATTAGCCCATTACTCACATCACGTGAGCTTTTTATAGTGCCCTGATTAAACTGGCTTTTCTTTCTCGTTTTTAGATTTTGAAACCACAACTCCTGCATGAGGCCAAACTAGATTGCTGTAGGGTGGATAAAACACAGATGGAAAGTTGCATGGTTATTTAATAGCCCACGCAAGCTATTTAGTTGTTTTGACAGCAGTCTAATAGCCAGTCCTGTCAATTCCAACAGCTTAGAAGTTGTGTGTTATATTGTTGGTTGCTCTTTTATGACGATTTAAAACGTTAACACATCTTGGTTTTTCCACACAAACGGTGAGATGAGGGACAGTTTCCTCTTTAACTATCCCTATCAGATAGGACTTGCACCAAATGTTGCCTAGGGTTAGGCACCCATGTTTAGGGACAGGGTGTTCTTCCAATAGGGTTAGATTACACATTGTCTCCTCCACCTGCGTTTACTTAAGTCACTGTTTCATTGAATTGGTTTACTATATTGTTTCTCCTAAAGAAGCGTCTGTGATGTGATACGTCAGCTGTGTTCTGACCAGTGGCATGTGCATCACCTTCCAGAAAGCCCCTCTCTCCTGGTGCTGCATGATGAGAAGAATGTCTATATGAAAAAAGATTCTTCTATTTATAAATAGTCATGGGAATTGCTAGCTACAAAGAAGGATTGGATTTGTTTTCCAAATTAAAAAAATATTCACACTCGCATAAAAATATGTCAGTTGGCATGAGAACTCCTAGAAACCCCCGATCCCCTGCGATTTACTCTCTGCTCCTAATAAAATACCTCTGCCTAATGAACTCTCTTCCCCATGCACACTAGAGAACCTCAACCTAGTCCTCTCTGACCTACATGTGCTACGTAAAACCTTTGGAACTCATATCTATGCAATTATCATAGGAGACTTTTCCACGGCCCATCAAGTACAGCTTGAGTCCATTTGTTCTGGCCAATCCCTAGTCAGCCTCCACAACCTCCCAAATGTTTTGAAGTCCCATTGAGAGCGTGGTTGTGGAGGGTCTGAAGACCACCTGCTCCATGAAACAGGAGTTGGTTCATGGGGAAAAGACCAGGGTCTCTGTCCCTCCCCAAAAACTTGTGATAAAGGACCACAATGCTGGTCATGGCCCCCCATAGGGCGACAGAGTGGCTAATGAAAATTGTCACAGGTGCAAGCACTGCTTCATAAAAGGAGGGTTGCAGTATTGAAAAAAAAAAAACTTGTGGCTCGCAATCCAGCTCATGAATACTCTTCCACTATACCCCAACTGTGATACAAAGTAGTGGCTCACAAACCCACTCACAGTTGGGGCTCTCACACCCTTGCTTAATTTGTAAAACTTGCCCTGTTCAGAGATACTGGAAACTGAATGACTCCTTACTTTTAGATGAATATATCAGATCGGAAGTGGAGGAAACGATATCTAACTACTTTGAGGAGGACACAACGGAGCACTCCCCCATCAATATAATTTTTGACGCGATGAAAGCAGTCGTCAGAGGGTCTGTAATTAGCGCCAGAGCGGAACAGAGAAGAATCTTGAATATCGCGGCAGCCAAACTGGAAAATAAGGTAAACACACACACAGCTCCAGGAAAACTGAGAGAGCTCTGAGGAAGGCCAAGATAGCGCATGAAATGAACTGCGCCGACCGAACTGCCAAATCCTTGGCCTTCACAAGACAGTTCTACTATAGTAAAGGGAATAAGGCAAACAAAATGCTAGCGCGAAAGTTGAAAAAGATCTGCAGTCGAAACAATATCCTCAAACTAGTGGGAGAAGATGGGAAAATACGTTACTCTGAGATGGATAGAATTAGTGAACTGGTGAGGCACCACAAGGCCATAATGTCGGGGAAACCCACAGTATGATAACTTGCCAGAATATCTGGGATCTATACCCCCACAAAGTACATCCCAGCTGGAGCCCCTGGAATAGCCCATCACTACCGAAGAAATCACTGAAGCCATTAAATCTCTCAAATCCACCACTCCGGGCCCAGGCGGCTTATCCGCTAACTTCTATAAAAAGTATGCCAGAATTTTAGCACCCCAGATGGCGGCCCTATTTAACTCCTTCCTGTCCTCAAAATCGGTCACTGGCTCAATGGCGGAGTCTCTCACAGTCCTTCTGCATAAACCTGGGAAGGACACCGAATTGGCCACCTCCTACCGCCCCATAGCACTCCTGAATAATGATCACAAGCTTTTTGCCAAGGTTCTGTTCGGCAGGCTGGGTTCGATTCTGTCAAACGTGATTGACCGCGATCAAACAGGATTCATTCCGGGGAGAGGGGTCCACAATAACATCAGGAGAACGATAAATATCATTGAAAGCGCCCACAAACTGGAAGTGGGAATGGCGGTCATATCCTTATATGCCCATAAAGCCTTTGATTTGGTGGATTGGGGGTACATTCAGGCTGTCCTTAAGCACTTTGGCTTCTGCCCAAATTTCATAACCTGGGTAATAGCCAACTATCAAACTCCCACCACACAATTGCAGGTAAACGGCACCAGGTCCGGAGCAATACATATCTCCAGGGGCACCAGGCAGGGATGCCCACTCTCACCCTTGATTTTAACCCTATCCATGGAGCCCTTTGCTGCAAGAATTAGGCAAAACACCAGGATAAGAGGGATATCCGTGGGAGGCTATGAATATAAAATTGCGCTATATGCGGACGACGTGTTAATAACAGCGTCCAACCTAACTTCGTCACTGGGGGCCCTATGGGAGGAGTTCAAAGAGTTTGGGGTCCTTTCAGGGTTTAGAGTAAACCTGGACAAATCCTCAGCCCTAGCAATCTTTCTAAGCAGGAAAGGGCCACCCTCAGCCCCCTAATGCCGATCCCCTGGGTGAAAGGACCAATACGAATACCTCGGGGTAAATATCACCAATGACCCATCCCGCTTGTACTCAAGCAACTTCCCGCAATTAATTAAAGATCTCCAAAACGACCTAAAGAGGTAGAAGACCCACAAAATCTCCTGGTTCGGATTACCGCCATAAAAATGAACCTAATCCCCAGATGGCTGTACCACTGCACAGCATTGGCGATCCATATCCCAGGCCCTGCCCTGATAGCTCTGCAAAAGAAAATTCAGGAATTTGTCTGGGGGTGGAGGGAAACCCCAAATCGGTAAACGAATAATGATGTGGGGGAAAGGGCAAGGTGGTCTGGGAGTTCTCGAGTTGGCCAGATACACCCTAGCGGCGCAGCTGTCGCACGCATTTTCCTGGGCACAAGAGGCAGACACCCCGAAATGGACACAGCTCGAAGAGGCCTGGTGCCCGTTCACACCTTCAGAACTCCCACATTTACCAAACATAAAGCCACAAGCAAACAGAGGCCCCCACTCTGCGACGGCCACAATAGTCCGATGCTGGAAAGCAGCAGTCCGGAAATGGGGCATCCGAGGAGCTCTGGGTCCCCTAACCCCCATATGGAACAATCCCAATTTCTCACCAGGCATGCCCCCGCTCAGCTTCCAATCCCGGAGGGAGGGCAGATTACTGAAAACTGGTGATTTCCTAAAAGAGGGAATGCCAATTTCATTTCGAGAGATCCAAGTCAAAATCCGGGGTGGACGAGCCGGAAAGATTCCACTATGCCCAAATACGGCATTGGCTGTCCCACAGGGTGGTCTGGGAAAAATGCTCCAGGGAGTTATCAGCGCTGGAACTCTCACTAACAAACCCAACTAAAAGAGGTAGAACCTCTGCTCTCTATCGTCTCCTAGACAGAGCAGATCCCGCCAAAAAAGAAAGGTACATGCTGGAATGGGAGAAGGACTTGGAAGGGGAAATAGAGGTCGAGGAATGGGAGAAAATATGGTCCAGACTGCATAAAAGCTCTCAGTGCATCACAAACAGGGAAGGCGGCTATAAACTCTGCTACAGGTACTATGTCACCCCAGCTCAACTCAACAAGGCCAACCCAACCATCCCCGGAACCTGCTGGCCCGGTTGCCCCGCTCCCAGCTCACTATTTCATATGGTCTGGAACTGCCCGAAGGCAGAGACATACTGGAGAGAGATAATAAAACACATCAAGGAAATCACCGGTCTCTCCATCCCCTGGGACCAGGGGGTTATCCTTCTGGGCGAAACTGTCGGAGGTGCATTCCCAATCTCAGGGCATACCCCCCGTCTGTGCACTTACCTACTCCTAGCAGCAAAAATCGCAATGGCCCGGCTGTGGAAAAACAAAGACGGACCCTCAGTTGCACTATGGTGGTCCAAATGTTGGGATATAGCAGTGGCCGAAAAAGTCACTGCAATCCGATCAGGATCCCTAAACAGAGCCCTGAACATCTGGGACCCATTTATGGGCTACGCAACCAAGTTCCCAGCTCTCACCAGAAGGCCTCCACTAACCAGATGGCTCCAAGGCAGCCCGCACTATTAAACTGTAGACTCAGTTCAGTCCGACCCAGAGCGCGGTTATTCGCTAGAACACGCGAATGGACAAGGTCACAGACAACAGCGAGCAGACCACCAAGATCTACCTCCCCCTGCCAGTCAGCTCGAATGACAGTATCACGCTGATGCGAATATCGATTGCTATATTGTTGTTGATGTTGTGATTATCTGTAAAACCCAATAAAATGTTGTTATGAACATTTGTAAAACTTGGGGTTTCACCCTAAGTAACCCTCTGTAATCCTGCCGTGGAACCCTTGCTCACTGTGCTTTAGCGAGGCCTAACTTCACATCACTGAGGAGGCCTAACAAGTCAGAAACATGCATCTTGGGTTGCTGATGGTACTCTTGTTCAGAGGAGAATGGCCTAGCATGTCAGTGCTGGACTTCTCTTGTGGGTGGGACAAAGACTGAGATGCAAACTGATATGTCTCCTCTGAGAAGGGTGCAGTGAACTAAAACGTGGTTGTAGACCCTCCTGAGTGGAAGGAATTCCATAGGACAGGGTATTTGACCTATGTCTGTCCTCAGTAGAGGGGCTCCCACACCCTTGCTTAGTTTTTAAAATGTGGGGTTTCACCCTAAGTAACCCAGGGTAATCCAGACGTGGAACCCTTGCTCGCTTTTCTTTAGAGAGGCTGAGCTTCACCTCTCCGAGTATGCCCAACAAGGCAGGAACTCGTGTCTCGGGTTGCTGATGGTACTCTTGATCAGAGGAGAATTGCCTAGCATTTTGGTGCTGGACTGCTCTTGAGGGTGGGACACAGACTTATATGCCAATGGATATTGTTCTCCTCTGTGAAGGGAGCAGTGGGCTAAAACGTGGTTGTAGACCCTCCTGAGTGGAACAAATTCCATAGGACAGGGTATTTGACACATGTCTGTCTTCAGCAGAGGGGCTCACACACCCTTGCTCAGTTTGATTGCAACACTCACCATGAAAAAGGGGATAACGGGAAACTTTGTTTGAGCATTGGAGACATTTCACAATATGAGAAGCAGGAAGATCACCCATGACCCACACAGGTGCCATGATGCCTGCATCCGATCCCAAAATGGTGGCAAGCACGTTTGAACTTGTGGACTTTACAAAAAAGGTTAAACAGGCAATTAAGTAACAGACCATTCAGAAAAGTGGCAACAAATAAAGAGAAGGTGGGCGCAATTGAAACACCAGCAAAAGAGTTGGGACCATGGACCCAAGGTAAAAAGAACATGTACAGATTACTCTTCATTTACACTGCATGGTTATCACTATCCTCCAGGTATTCAGGTCTTCAATAACTTATCTTGAATGATTAGTGGGAATATGCACTTATATTCCACTCAAGCGCAATGTATGCAGTAAATCACACAAAGCAACATTCCAGGCCAGCATGGGTAGAAGGAGCTAGCCTCAAAATCAATTCAAACAGGCAAGAATAAAATAACCAGTCACAATACTATACATTTCCTTTCTCATACAAGCACACATGCAATGCTCAGCCACAATGCCACACATCTTCCCCTCTCAAACAGAAATACATCAAACGCTGCAGACTTGCAGAACAACATGTGGATGCCTCAAAGCCCTGGATGAAACCTCACCACACACACACAGGCGCCATCCTCATAGTTACCAGACCGAATGACAATCAAATACCCAATTTCACAAGTAACATCGACCCAACCTGGCACTCATACCAGGTGCAGATTTACCAGTTACCAGCACTCACCTACATCGTCAATCCTACAGGCAATCTCACAGCGCACATCATGCATTTTGACTTCTAAGTGCAATCAAAAAGATCACATCACAAGTAACACTTTAGGTAATCTGCCCCTCACACCAGGCACACCTCAAAGGTTACCAACACTTATATTGTGACTTCCATGAGCATTCACTTAGCACAAAAACAAACAAACCTGAAGGAAAACTGACAATTTCTATGGGCAATCAAACAGTAGACAAAGGACCACAAACGCACGCTGACCCTCACACTAGTCACATGCCTCATCAGCCACCTCAACAATCGACCATATCATGATTTCCACAGGCAGTCACAAGACAGACAAAAGTAGCAATCCAAGACGTATAAAAAGAAACTGTGGTAAATTGGTATATAGAGAAATTATTTAACAAACAATGTTGCGAGTATGAAGAACAACCCCATTTGGGCTAAACCAATTAGCTATATCATTAACTACCAACTACAATATAAAGGCAATGTAGGCCTACACCTTAACATTCAAGTATTGTTATCACTGACACTAAACACACTGTTAGGCAGAATCTGTTCTGCACAGTAAAGTGGTAGCGATGGCTGAACAGCCAGACTTATCTCAAGAGTTTAAGTGAGCAGTAGAACAAGTTAGACAAAAAACAAACAAATAGTGATTCAAATATACACTTACTCAAGGTTTCTTGGTAAAAGAATATACATTTATTTACTCAGCCAGTTAGAAAACATTACACTAAAATAAGCAGCTCGATATCACACACTAATAAACCACAAAAACACAAACGGTATGTAAATGAACAAGTTCAGCTCTCCTGAAGTGGGAGCAAAATGGCACTTCAGCTACTTAATAAAGGGGTAAAAAGACAAGGTTATATGAATAGACAGCCAAAATACATTCAAAGTCAGAGCAAAGGGTTTCAGTTAACTACAACCAGAAATTCTTCTCAATAGGCCTGGGCCAAAGTCAATGGTTCAGAGTCTTTGTATAGGATAGCACAGTTCTGGTAGATAACCGTTAAGTCTTTGCCACAGAGATTAGAATAATTTGGCTAGGCGAAATGTTTGATGAATGTTAAGGGAAAGACAAGCGTTCGTAGTTGAGGAAAGTTTCAAACACTTTCTCGATGGTCGAAAAGATTTCCGGACCGCGTTTGCACAGTAACTTTTTAATGAAGAAGAGCTGTAGCTGAGGCAGTTGTTTCTGGCAGTTCGAGCAGATCTCGCTGTTCCTGTGCTTCAGTCGTGGTGACAAGAAGGAGGACATAGGGAGGTTCCTACACTGCCCAGGGAAGAGGCCAAAAGCTTTAGCAAGGCGTTGGTTTAAGGTGCGAGTGCCTTAAAGTCCAAAAGCTGATTTCCTTCCCTCTGGCTATCCGATTTTCAACAGCAATCTGATGAAACTTCGATCAGATGGGGACGGTGCCCAGGTGGCTTGTGAGTTGGTTTGTTCCCACCAAACTCAATGGAAGAAGTTAACCTTGAAGGGCTTCTCTGTCGATGGAGTTTCAGGCAATTTGGACCTGCAGCAGGGCTTCACCAGTCGTCCAGGAGTTACAGCAGTCCTCTTCCTTCAGCTCGTCTTTGGTTCTTTTGTTCCAGTGGTCGACTCTGCTTTCCAAGTCCCAGAGACCTGCTTTTAAACAGTTTTCCCCCATTCATTCCTGCCTGGCTGTAACTCACACAGTAGGGTGGATGTCTTTGCCGGACAGCCAGCCGGCCAATCACGCCAGAGTGCATTCAGGTCTCCTAAGCACAGGGAGTTTCGGACACCTCCCTCACATCCTGTCCACCCCAGACACACTGACGACAGAGGAGGGCTTTAGCACTGAAGCCCGCCAAAGCCAATGAACAAAGGGACCAAACCTGGTTTGGCGTACATACACAAACACAAGAACAACCTTTCCTAAAAGAAATGGTGAAAAAAGTCGATGTGAAGGTCTGGGCGCCATATTGAAAAACATGGCTGACCCGATTTTTAGCTACCGTTCTTAGCGGTCAGGAAAAATCACAGTAGTTTGATCTAAACCACTGCCACCAGCCATTTAAAGTAGGAACGGGTAACATTTGACTGTTACATGAGTGTTTTGACTCAGGTGAAGCTAGGCAACCCCTCCAGCACTCTATAGGAAGATAGTGTGTGCTGGGTCAACACATTTAAAGAGACAAGTAAAGTCAATTTAACTTTATATGCTCTGGGAGACGGTAGGCAGTCCCAAAGAAGGTATTTAAACCATGGGAAGTCTGAAAGACATCCCTGTGCCACTGGACTGAAGGTGCTGTGTGACACACAGAAAAAGATGATGCATAGGGAGTTGTTTTAAAACTCCATAAACAAAGAACACAAAAGTAAAACACACATGAAAATATATGAAAGAGTGGGAAAAAAGGCTCACATTCTTTCCAGGTAAAAAAATAAAATCCTAGAAATCCAGCAAAGTTGCTGGGGTTATCAAAAGGTAAGGGAAATTAGCACATATTGAGAATTCACCCTAAAACACACTAGATGCATTTTACAGCCAGACACCAGTGTCAGCATAACTAATAAAACATTACTAATAAAGCAGTACTTATGATGGTATAATGACACATTATCTAGGGAAACCAGAAGCATTATCTCCATTTGTAACTATATCACAAACAGAGAGCCCCCCCATCAAAGCTGGACAAGTCGTAAGAATCATTAACGTGACCCGCCATGCAACAAATACACCATGAGGAGAGGTATGCTACACATGCCACTTTTTTGGGTTATAACACGTGTTCTTCAAGCCCTCACTGAACATGCATTTTGATGGCACATCGTACTCGGTATCCTCACCCAGATTCAGAAGTAACAGCCCATCCTGCACACAGTCACTGTAGACATCTCATCTCAAAACTAAAAACCATTGCCATGCAGAGCAACAACGGCACCAGGACATTTTCAGTACAGCACATTCACAAAGGACAGTTTTGGCTTCAAGCCGATCCACAACTTTCTTTCCACAACCACAGAAACACAGTTCAGAGACAAATCGAAACCAAAAACAGTGCTTGGATCTCTTTGCATTGGACCATTCTCGGTCTTCTGGGTAATCAGTTGTGCTTTGGGCTCCATAGAAGGGAGAATTCTAATGTATGTGCTAATTCCCTTCAACCTTAGAGATCCCCAGCTCTTTTGCTCTTTAGGACTTTTTAATTTTAACCCTGGAGAGAATGAGACCTTTTTTCACACTCTCTCGTGTTTTTACCTGATTTGGATTGTATGTTTCCTTTGTTTTTTGAGTCTGACAAACTCCATAGGCATCTACTTTTTGTATGGTGACACATAGCACCTTCAGTGCAGTGTCACAGAGAAATCCATTAGATTTCTCATAAGGTTTAAATACCTTGTCTTGTGTGAACTACTGTGAAGTGGAGTGAAGTGGAACTATGTGGAGTGCTGGGGGTTACCTAGTAGCCCTTTATCCTACCTGCTCATGTAACATTTTTTATGTTATGTAAGAGGATTCAATTCAACACTACAGCTAAGTCAATGCCTAGTCTGGCATACTGAATGGAAACCCTTATTGATATATCTTTATGTCCAGTTCATGAGTTCTGGATGACTACCCCTATATAACACCCCTCTCTTAGAATCCCCACTGAACCAAGAAGTAGTTCTGTTTTGCAAGTTTAAAAGGTTTATTTGAGAAATAAAACAAAATATAGATACCACGCTTTTATGATAAATTAATAATCGATATCGCCCTTATAAATATAATGTTAATCAACAATGGGTAATCTGACACTAGCACACTTCTTTATAATCAATGAGGAGTTGGTGTAGGATGGATAAGGCAGCGAAAATACTTTTATGGTTTCAAGGGAAAAGCAATGAGGAACAAAATGCAGTACAGAAATACTTGATATGATTTTAGCAAAAGATAAGATAATCACTTTTTCTCTGGCAATTCACCCCCCTCCCCTATGCAATGTAAGAAATGGAAGGAGATGGAAAGAGGAGCACACAGTTCTCAGGAATGCAATCAAATACAATACGAAATTCGTTTCCCCCCCAGCAAGCTTAGAGAAAACAGGTATGAGTTTTAAAACACAGGCCCAAGTGCTTTGAATGGGGTGGCAATGAAGTGAGAAATATGCTGAAAATGCTTTTAATTCCCTTTACGAGGTTCAGGGTGAGTGCGAGATACTTGGGATGAGCTCAGGCTCACTTTAGCAATGATTCAGGGATGGTTATTAAGAATTTTTAGCAAAGGAAAGCAAAAAGCTGCTATCTTTTTACAGGTTAAGAAATCAGGCCAAATCGCAAATCGCGGCGAAATTCGCGAGTGTGTGAATCGCGATTACGGCAAAAGTATAAGGAGTAGATTAAAATAGTTGGATTAAATTATTTTAACTAAGAGCTTATTTCTGACACAATCTGATCTAAGTACTCACTCCTAGCTTTGAAAGGACTGGACCTCGCCACGGATCGGGTCAGGATTGGCTGCGGTTCCCTCGCCACGGACGGTCTCTGCGCGCAGCGCCTGGGTCAGCTCTGCTCTGCTGGGTCTGTCATGCACCGGTTCTGCTCACAGCGTCTGGGTCAGCTCCCCGGATACAGCGGCCTGTGGTTCTCTGGATCTCTGGTCTGCTTTCTGGGTGTCTCTGCTTTCTCTGGGTACAGCACTGCTTCTGGATCTTTCTGGCGCAGGGTTTCAGGCCAGAATCAACAGCTCAGCCCGGCTGTGAATAGTCTGCAAATGATTTTGAGGCCTGCTGAAGAGAACTCAGCTTGTGGGTTAGGCCTGTTCTTTACAAATTCTGAAGTAAAGTCTTGGTCTCTGAAGATTGATGGATTGAAGTCTGAAGTCTCCCGGCAGAGCGTCCCGCGGAAAGTGAAAAAGGGATCTCCACTTGTCCTGCACTGTCTGCTTTTATGTGTTTAGAAAGTGGGTGTGTGCCTGGGCCTAGCTAAGCCTGCCCCTCTCTACTTGTCATTGGCCCAATTCTCCCCTCTCCATTGATTGGGGGAAGGAAATGGATTGTCATCATGATGAGGTCTGTTTATGGGTCAGAGGATCCTCCCCTGGTCAGTTTGCCCACAAATCTATATTTGATTCAAATACATCTTTCCCAGATATACAATTTGTTCAAATTACATGTGCACATTATATATTCCTTATGGTCCATGCTTGTCCGCCTCTGATCTTCCTGGGGGCTTGCATTCAAAAAGGACAACATTTTGTGCTTTTTAACTGGTTTTGCAATATCGGACATTTACCCAAAATTACACACATGTGCGCAAGGAGTATGGACATTAATTGATTAAGTGTCAGATTTTTAACATGCAGACATTTGGAGTGAGACCCTATTTTCCGCTAGCAACCCCCCAGAATACACCACAGGGTCCTAACGCCTCCCAAAATGTTCACAGAAAAATCACAAAAATAATGATATTACTTATATAATTCTGACAAGTCCGCACTATGAGTTATCTATCTTTTTAAAATTATGCTCTGGTCAAAAAGGGGTGTGGCTTCTCACATCACAGGGTGGAATAACTGGTTTATCCACTTCCCCCAAGCTCAGCTGCTAGCAGAGGCACTGCCCCTCCCAGTTTCCCCTAAGAGGAAGCCACTTTACGACACCCCCAATATAACATTTGCCTGAGTCAAGGGAGTTGCATTGTTCTGTTCCTTCCAGTTCCCAGGTGCTCCACCCCTAATCTAATCAGAGAGGTGACAACTCCTTTTGGCAAGGGGCAGCAGGATGCAGCTAGGCCTGGGAAGAGTGCTGAACAGGTTTCTCCTGTCGGGGGTAGTTGTCAGGCAGAATCCAGTTTCACTAAGCCAGGTTGCAGCTAAATGTCACTTTTTGTTCCCAGTTTTCTACATTCAAATCAAACTGACAATTTGTACCTATACATTAAATAATTACTTCCTTCAAGTCATTTCAGAATATGGTTTTACATTCTTCCACCTCTTAGCAAGTCTTTCCTTGGTCTGGTTTTGTTTCATTTGTTCAGTTTTACACAAAAGTATGGTGGTTTTAAAACGCTGGCTTTCTGATAGTGGTGAGTACTGGTAATGCAACCATTTTTGGGATTTAAGAAAATGAATTCCCCACAGTTCTGAGTTGCTTTTTTGGCAATCAGCATTGCCATTCCCAATGGTTTCAGGCTACTGTGTGTGTAGCCCAATGGTGGTTAGGCAGTGCCCTCCTGTGCTCACAACATAGGCAAAAATGGGTGGCAGCCTATTCTTCATGTTTTCCCTGTGCACTCTCTGGGGAGTTCTGGCCATCATGATGTTTTCCATGCCAGTACTGCACAGTTTTATGGTAGGGCTTGCATGCATGGGTAAAAACATCCCACAGTTACCCTCACTAATTTAAATGGCTGTTGGCAACTGTTTACTTTTCCTACCATTGTGCTTTTCTACTACAGGCTGAATTCTCAGCTGCAGTATAGTACCCATGCGTGAGCATGCCGGTATTCTTTTTTTGCCATTTTCTGTTTGTAAGGTCTTTCGTGGGTTTAACTCTGCGTGTCAAGCCAGGTTTGAGTCCTTTGTTCATTTTGCCTTTTGCCTTTGGCGGGCTTTAGTCCTGAAATCCGCCTCTGACTCCAGTGTGTCTGGAAGGGCAGGAAGTGAAGGAGGTTCCCGAAACTCCCCTGTCCTTTGCCTCTAGGGGTGCATGCAACCAGTCCTGATTGGACAGTCACCATGCTGTTTGAGTGACAGATTAGGCTGTGCATTAATAGGAGAAACCTGCTTAAAAGGCGAGGGTTTTGGGACAAGAGGCAGAGTTGACCACTGGGAAGAACTCCCGACGAAGAAACTAATAAAGCTTGCAGCATTACCCTGGACCTTTGAATTGCCCGGTGAAGCCCTGCTGCTGTGCCAAAACTCCTTTTTCTGATCATCAAGAGCAGCTCTAGAAGAGACAACTTCTTCCCTTGGGTTAGTCGGACCAAAAAACCCTGAGACGAACTCCACTGGACCATCTTCCCGACTGGCTGTACTTCTTTGCTGCTGCAGGAACTGAGTGCCAGGGGTCGAGACATCCGTAGTCGATTGCAACATCTGCAATCTGGGCAAACGCTCCAGGAGTCTCGTAAAGACCCTGTAGAAGGGCAACCAGAGCTTGAGTCCCCTCAACACAGTGCAGGACTCAAGGAGCGAAGGAAGTCCAACCGGTATCCAAGATCTGCGGTGGTGCTGTTTGCCCCGCACTGAAACTCCAAAGTGCTGCTGATCTGAAAAGAGCCTGTATCTGCCTCCGACATCCAAATTGCTGCCGCAGGTGTCCCCCAGACGTCCTCCATCTTGTCCCAGAGACTGATGCTCAGGAAACCAGGATCTGCATCGCTGCAACAGGACAGAAGCCAGCTGGACCACTCTTCTTCAACTCAGAGGTACTGTTCAGACTTGGGGTACGTACCTCAGTGTCTTTAGTTTTGTTCTTCTCAGTTGAGACTTGCAGTAGCTACTTATGTTGGTTAATTTTAACTATGCTCTCCACAATTGTAATAACGTGTGACCCTACAGTGATTTTCTACAAAACTCTCTAACCTTGTGCACGTCTTTTATTAACTACGAAGTGCCTCAGCTACATAGACTGTGCTCCAATTGACTTTGGCTTTCCTGGCTCCCTGCAAACTGTTTTAGTCCATTGACGTTGATATTTTCTGTCCCTCAGAGGTGATAACTTGTTTTTAGCCTGTTATTGCTGGGAAAGGTTTTGTCTAGACTTCATTGGAAGATTTAAGTATATTCAAATGCCCTGAGAACCCGTATAACCTTTGTCCTTTCTTTAACCTTTCCTTTCTGCAACCTCAAAATCTGCAAGTGTACTAGTGATATATAAATGCCATTACTGTCCTTGTGAATGAAGTCATCTTTGGGAGTAGGAAGTGTGTAAAAAGCATCTCTAAATAGTATGTACTAAACTTATGCTGATTCTGGAAAAGTATTTTAGAGTAGATTTGATTTTGACATATTTTGCCCTTTTTAAATAATGCTTAGTTAAAAACTGATGTTAACAAAAAATAACTATTTATAACTAAAACCTTGAGTATAAGTGTTACTTGGATACTTGTATTGGCAAGATTCATTGCCACAGCTCTACAGCTCACATTTACATCTCTTGAGGTAAGCCTGGCTGCTCAGTCACACTACCAACTTGTGTAGTACAGCCCTATACCAAAAGGTGGTTTACCTAAACCAAGAGGACAAGGGTTGTGTAGTCTCACACAGTGTTACTACACCAATTCTTGCCTAACACTCCACTGCATCTAGAGCCCTGCTACAGCCAAACGATTTGCAACAGCCTCTCGCAAAAGCCCATGTAGGCCCTAACATCCAGTCCCAGAGTGTGGCAACATTCCCTGAGCACTCACCCAGCAGAGACCATGCACATCCACATGCCGCACTCCATTAGCGAAACTTCCCTCCATGCACTGATCTTCAAAGCAGGGATAGGCACACGAGTCCTCGCAGAGATCTCCTTATTTGCTGCTTGTCCAACTCCAGAACTTCACTGCCTATACATAGACATATAATTAGCTGGCTCAGCACAGTACAGCCTAATTGGAAGTCTAATTTTTGGGGGATGATGGGCATCACTCAGCTACTCCCACACCACAGAGCTGTCTAGGTCTGTCCCCATGGCAAAATCATCTCCAGTGAAACAATGCACCTTCACACAGTAAGTAGACACCAGAAGTAAAAAAAGGCATGTACAGTGTACTTTTGTTCAGTTTCATTACATGTAGAAGATGGAGTCAGCTTTTGGTGCCAGGGGGGTGGATAGCTCCTGAAGGGGAACCAAGATTTCTAAACAAATCATGAGTAAGCCCTCACAGGATGGTGAATGATAAGTCAGTGGTGGGTCCAACATTTTTCCTCATAGTGTGAGTGACAGAGCGTAGCGAGGGGCCCCAAAAGAATTAAGGTGGTCCTTGAGTTTTCCCACCACCCCGAGAAAATGTTTTAAAATAATGTACTGACATTATGCATTTTGCAGGACAAATTCGGAACAAAATTAGGAAAAAATCCATACAATTTGCAGTTGGTTCTCTAGATTAACACATGAAAAACATAATTAAATGCCATGTCACCAACAGTACACTATGTAGTAGCACTTTATACCATGTTCATGAGGCTGCCTCGACAACCTATCTATGCCAGTAATGGTGTACATTTCATGTATGGGTCTGCTTCCACAGTCTATCTATGCCAGTAATGGTAATTTTAAATTGCATACATGAAGCCCTAAAGCCTTCGTGAATGTGATTTAATGTGACCATCATTGGCATGGATAGGTTGTGGCAGGAGCTTCATGCTGTAATTTGAAGTGATGATTATTGGCATATATAGGACACCTTTCTATGCCAGTAATGGTCACTTCAAATCACACGCATGAAGGTTAAAGCACTTCATGCATATGATTTAAAGTGACTGTTATTGGCATAGATAGGTTCTCATATCTATGCTAGTAATGGTAATTTTTAATCCAGTGGCGGCTGGTGAATTCTTTTAACAGAGGGGTGTAAATATTTCACCCAAATATGCCAGAATGACCGGGCATAGCGAGGCAGCCTGAAACAACAAAAGGGTTTTCAGTGCTGATCCACCGCCCGAGAATTATTTTTTAATATTTGGTTAAAATACAGCACACTTTCTGTAAAAAATGGGTAAAAAGCCAGAGAGTTTGCAATTGGTTTTATAAGGTAACTCCAGTCCAATTATACAATAGATGCAATTCACCACAGTACACAGGAGCATTTCCAAATACATTTTTATGTCTTCACCCATAATATGTGCCAGTATAAAAGCAATTTCACACTGGCTGTGCCCATACATTTCCATGCCTGCTGCACTAATATATGCCAGAATTCCTATATACGAACATACTCATGCTTGCTTTGCACATAACGCCAGTAGTCATACTATAAGAAAACATGGCCACACTGGCAATGACAATACAAAGCAGCATCCCCACATAACAAAATACTCCTGTTATCTTTCCCTTTAAAAATGCCATGACACAATAATAAAAACATGTCCACAATGTTGTCCAGTCTGATACACTTGTGTTTGCTTTATCCTTGATGCACAGTAAAACATGCCATCCCACATTAAGAAATAACTAGACTGGCTGCACCAAAATGTCAGTCTATACACATAATATCCCTTACGATGCTTACTTTATCATAGATTAACATGATAAAATTCCATGCAATAGTAAGAAATAACTAAACTGGATGCTCCAAAAGGCCAGTCTACCCAAATAATAACACATAACATGATTGGATGAACATAGATGTTGAGTAAAACATATAATGCCTCAGTAAGAAAGGGCTAGACTAGGTACCCAAAATGCCAGTATAGACAAATAATAGTGCATAATATGCTTTGTATATCATAGATAGCCAATAAACAAATGTAATGCCGTAGTAAGAAAGGGCTAGGCTAGCTGCCCCCACAATGCCAGTCTAGCCAACTAATAACATTATCCTGCCACGGTTATGCTGGTGATTCACAAATCTTTCTGTCCTCTTCCTTTTCTAGTTAGATTCACAATAACCTCCTCAACTGGCTCCTGGCTGTTCAGGCCTGGAACGCCTGTTTTCCTCATTTGACCCCTTCTAAGACTGAGGTACTTTATCTTCCTGCTTCTTTCTCTAATCTATATACATCCCATCCCTTCCTCTCCTTCCCTCACTCTTCCATCCCCTTCTCCAACTCTGCAAGTAATCTTGGCATCTTACCTGAACCCACTCTCCCTTTCTCCACCAATATTTCCAATACAGTACCTGTCATTTTCACCTCTACAACATTTGTAGGGCTCACTCTTTTTGTATAATTTCATGCTACTAAACATCGCTCATCTTTTTATCTTTTCTTGCACTGACTACTGCTCAACCACCTAATTGGTCTCAATGCCAATCAACTTGCTTCTCTCTGCTCTAATTATAATTCTGCTATTCATACACTTTTCTGCCTCTATCCTCATGACTCTCTTCATTCATGTCTATGATCTATCTAGCTCTCTGCTTTCTTTTCACTAATAATCCACTTGCTCTGTAGTTATTTCAAATACAATCATGGGCTGGCCAATCAGTTTCTTGATTCGTTGCTCTATTTCTATCTTCCTTTCCCATCCCCTTTGCTCTCAGGCTCAATTCTGGATTACCTTTCCAAAACCTCATTTTGCCGCTAACTGTTTCTGCTCTTCTCCATTCTGACCCCAAAACATTGCAATGCTCTCCCAATTTATATCTGTGCCTCTCCTCTTGATATTTTTCACTCTCATCTTAAGTCTTTTCTTTTATTCTCTGATTGCTAGCCTGTTATCTCGTTAACTCTGAATTCTCATTCTCATTTTTCCTGGTATCGTACAACCTTTCTCATGTACTGGGCTTTCTCAAAATCACTAAAATACAAATGCAAATACCTCCATTACCCAGAAAGTCAGGTTTTAACATGCCTTCGTGGAACACTCCAGTAGGACACCCACATTCCACTGATGCCCCTTTCTCACATAGCATCACTCACACACCAACATTCAATGCACACTGAGAGAAAATGAGAAATCAGAAACAATGCCAGACCCATATAATTCTTTAACCCGAAGATAAAAATTAAATGGTTCAGCCAGTCACATGAATTATTGGAGGAATCGGAAACAGCCTCATTGCATAAATGGAGGCAGAAGCTGACCAGCTTGGAAGGAATTAGGAATGAGAGTTGGAGAATGGATACTGGAGAACAGAGAGTGAGAAAGAACCAAACAGGCAGCAATGTGTCTTGCAGAAGCCAAAGGGTCATGAAGGAGAAGTAGTTTAATACAAACATTCTGGTTACACTAGCCCAGAGCCTTTTGAGGGACATACATTGACAAGATGGAGGAGCAGACAAGGGCTTGTGATGGGCTCCTTCAGTGTTCCAGGCAGTGCACTTTAAACATCAAGCAGATGAGAATCTGTAGGAGGCTCACCGTAGGAGTCATGCAGGGCACATGGAAAGCAAAGCAAGCCGGAGTGTGTGAGGTGCTCAAGAGCATGGTTGTAAAAATAATTTCAGTCTGAAAAGGACAATGTGTGCAGGAGTGGGCAGATTCCTGCTGGTAAAGATGTCAGTGAGGGGGAATCACAAGTTATTTGCCTGGTACGTGTGTCTTGGCTAGCCTGTACTTCTGGCATGCAGAGGATACACAAGGGGAGCTTCCAAACAAAAAAGCATCTAAGTAAGTTTGAGGCAGCACGATAAACACTGTATAACTGTGATTGGCTGGAGACCAAGCTAACAGCGGCTGAATCCCTGTAATTGTGGTTTCTTTGTAGATAGGTGTAAACTCCAGCCCACATAGGGCTTGGCTAGGTCAGGTTCTCTTATACTAGAGACGCCTGAAAGGGTGAAACACTGGAATATAAACACAAAGGCACAGTGGTATGGTTGAAAAAAATAAAACATTGTTACAGGAAGCCCAATAATAACAAAAGTTCTAATGTGTGTGGTCACGAGAATATAATTCACCAACCTTTCACGTACTGATCCCATTGTTTTCTATACTCCAAATCCATGTAGACATCTGCACATAGCTCTGGGGGACAGTCAGGAAGGCTACCATAGATTTTGTACTCATAAAGACCGGATTCCTGTTCAAACAAAAGAGAGAAAATAAGCTTAGTTTGAAACACTATGTTAGGTATGTTTGACATAAGCAAAGAGGTTTGCAAGCATATTTTCTTCTATACTGTATTCAAAACATAAGCAGACTAATAACAGCTTTGATCGATAAATGCCTACCAGATGCAATAGTATGCCCAAAGTTGATTTCCACGTATAGAAGTGTTATGATGGGTTAAATGTATTTGGCAGTACAAGCACGTATAGACTCTGACAAAAAATATAATATGTGTATGTGATGAATCAGAAGTGATCATCCGAAAGATCCTGGCCTGGGACCGTACTCATGTGGCCAGGGAAAGGCAGACGACTCTTCATCCTGACCCTGGGACTGGTGTTCTGTGGGAGGATCACATGGAAGGGGACTCAGGTCAGGAGAATTGGGAGAAACTCCATACCAACTTTACTAGTGATCCCACAGTCTTAATGGCCTATTTTAAAATGGAAGCCTTTGATGAAAAAAGGAACAAGAACATAAGGGACTTCAAATCCCATAATGATTTAGGTACTGGAATGAGGAAGAGGGGCTCAGAGTTGCAGAACAGTAGTATGCAGTTTAGTGGTGCTAATGACCCACACCTGAGTGGCACTTTTAAATATATAAGGTGAGTTTGGCATTGGAGTTTGTGGACAACGACACCGGCAGATTTGGCTCTACGTGCATTTCTGTGGCTGTTACTTCTGGAGTGCTGCACCTTTAAGGAGTTAAGACACTCCCCTTCTTCAGTGATACAAATTGACTCATGGGTGACTAGTGCCGGCGCGTGAGTTCGGTGCTCAAGTTAGTGGAGTTTGGTGGAGCTTGGCGGAGCGGAGGCTACAATGGGCTCTCCCATCCGTCCACGACCTCGGACGCGCCATCAGACTCTGAAGTCTCGAAATAATGAAACAGCTGAGAATAAATCCAATTCGAGCTGCAGACCTTCGCTGCCTGATCAATCTGTTTACCTTGACGCGACGGATAGAAATGAAACCACTCCTAAATCAGCTTCAAAGGTGAGTGACTTGCAGTGCGAACCACTGCAAGATAACCAAATCCAAATGCCTATTGTTGATCAAAATGGAACACAGGATACTGTGTGAATGGATGAGGCAGAGGTTCCGAAGGGCCGACTAAGTAAAGCGGACAATGGTAATTCGACATCATGCTTGGAAGTAATATCCCCAAGAAATCTAAAACAGACAAACATCCCTAAACTAACAGTTAATACTATTCCACCTTGCAGAAATCTCGGGCAAGTAGAAAGCTGCAGAAAGCAAATACAACAGCAAACACACTTTACTAATGCCCGGAATCAGTTATATGCATCACCTGACGACCATAATCTCCCCGAACATTCCCCTCCCCCCACCATTGCACCTGGGGATAGGGCAAATGCCTTTCTGGGTAACGATGATGATGATGGGAACAAACTTATTTCTACGGCAACAGTAAGCAAAGTAAAGGAGCGCCAGATGACTCCAATGACAGATTTAAGAATGGGCGCTGCAAAAGCAAAGTTAAATTGCCAACAGAAGTTTGCCCCGGCACCGACTACAACAAACTCTGCAGTCACGGATCGTCCTGCAGTATCTCAGGAAATGGCGCAGCTTTCCTTGGATATTGCTGAAATTAAATCCTTAATGTCAGACCATCAAAAGCGAAACCTTGTTTTTGGTTTAACATTGCAACTTCTGACGAGAAGCTTAGAAGCTGAGAGGAACTCGACTCCTCTTCTGCATGGGCCACGTTTTACACAGGGTGCTGATTGCATTGTATTTCAACGCAAAATGAATCTGGATTAATTCGCTCCACCAGATAAGAATACAATACAGAGAACAATTAAAGAAGAACAACAATCGTTAAACAACCGAAAGGATGAGGGTCAGCAAAAAAGGATCAAGTCACAGCAAATGCAATTGTGAGCAAACAAATCAACAACCATATCCAGCGATACCCACAACACTGCTAGACCTGCAAAACTCAGTAATGGCAGCATCTACACTAGCACGTATGCCATTTTTAAAGCTATATGAGACCTGTTGCGAGGCGATGAAAGATCAAGATACTCTGCTCACACTTATACAACTAAGCAGATACACACTGAAGCCTTTGTTAATAAAGTGCAACATCGGCTGGATGCTGAAGCAGAAACATCAATGCGATGGCAGGCTCGAGTTTTCGACATCGCAAGAACAGACCATATGGACAAACGCTGTTTAACAACAGCTTTAATGCATATGTTGAAAAAAGACAGCACAAGCCTGAACAAAGGGTCCACACCAATCAAAACTCGAGTCTTAACATGAATAAAGAACAGGTACCACCAAGTGGCCAGGGAAACATCAGAGCGGGATTCAAAGCAGGTATGAATACTAATCAAGTGATACCCACTCCAACTAACCCTGTCCATAGTGCAGGTAACAAAGTAATAAAAACAATGCTTAAGCCGCCAATACAGATAAAGAAACACTTGAAGCAGGCTCCATTTCCCATTTTTGAACCCAGCAAGTTTGAACTTGAAGTTGTCCCTAAATTTAAAAAAATGACTATGAAAGAAAATAAATCAACCCGCTAGACCCAAAACTAAGGCGAAAGGTCTTGAAGCCCTCTAAACCAGCAATTAAACGAATTGATCAAATAGATGTGAATCACTCAACGACAAACTTGACCAATGAGACTCAAGGCTGGTCAAAAGAAGAGAGGGAACAGCCCAATGTTATCATAAATCTATCAGTGTATTCAGTAGACAACATATAAAGAGGAGAAAGTCTTGATAGAGAACATTCAGACAGAGAGAAATCTGGATTGCAAAACAGTGAGGATACCTTCATTGTTATATCTGAGCTATCATGTGAAGAAATCTCAGACACAGAGTTGGAAAGATCTACTGAAGTAGCCTTTAATCCGCAATGTGAAGCAACTGGATGCTTCTCGCAATCTCAAATTCCAGACAGTCACACAGAAAAGACACTTAATTCACTGGCAGCATTTATCTACATCCAATCATTCTACAAAGGTGAAAGATTCTAAATTGCCAACTCTAGCACCTACTTTTGTTGATTTGTGGCGAGACTCACAGATGAAACCAATTATTGTTCAACGAATTAAAATGGAAAAAGATGGACTAATAAGGAACAGAATAAATGTTGTCAGACGACTACATGCAGTCCCTAAGCTTCATTATATAAAGACAAACGGCGTCAAAGTAGTGGAATTCCTAACTGAATCTAGAATGGATTGGGTTGCAATTCAGGTGAACTCCAATAGATTGCAGAAATGGATTTTAGATAATCAATATGCCTTCCAGCAGATCGGCTTCGATATATCTGAGACCCTGATAGAGACGGTGCAGCCCAGAGAGCGAAGCACAAATTACTCTCTTTATCAGATTAAAAGACGTATATCTGAAACATCAAGAGCGCAAACAAATCAAATTCTGACTGTATTGAATAAAGAACTTCTTGATCTTTACAAGCTGAAAATAAACATAGGAATCTTGCCATTTTTTAAATTGAGCGATGTAGAAATGAAAAAAAATAATTCCATGAAACAAAAACAACAAAGACCTGTACCAGCATTCCCACGAAGATATTCAAGATATCCATAACAAACATGGACAGAGGAAACAGCACCCTAGAAATTATGCTTGTGGAACACTCAAGGATCCCGACATTTATATAAAGGTGAGAATCGAGATTTGGGAAATCTAGATATGCTGTGCTTCCAAGAAACTTGGATAAGCCAGCAACCAATCTGCAAAGGATATGCAACATTTATGAACCCTGTAATTGTAAGAGATAAAGGACGTCCTTCAGCAGGCCTTCTTATTCTCATAAAACATGGGGCAAATTTAAGGATAATTGAATCGTTCAACCCAAATCCATTCATTCAAGTCGCCCATTTGTGAGAAATGATCAACCTAATGGCAAGATCCAAAGATGCAAAACTAAGGGGTTGATTAATCTGTACTGGGACCCTGCGGCCATAAACGATAGTATTTTCCTAGACAGTGATCTTTTGGCCATTGATGATATTTACAATACATCTCGCGAGCTTATAGTAGGTGGAGATCTCAATTTAAATCTATTTGCTAATACCGGAACTTTGATTCCCTTCCGGAATCCCCCTTCAAAAGCAACAGTTTGGAGGAAAGAGCTTGCACAAAGAAATCTTACACTAATGAATGGCCACACAAAAGGTGATGTTCCAGCAATACCTACCTGGTACAAAGGTAATTCAGAAGTGTTTTTGGACTACATATTCACCTCGTACATGTTAAATGCAGAAATTTAGCAGAGACCAGCGATCATCACAAATTGATTATGACATGGAAAACTCAACATACAAAGAGCCCCAACCGACCACCTACCAGTGATGGAGCTATCACATGACAATATGAGACTACCGATCAGTGACATCCAATTGAAATAACTAAACAAAAACTTTGTGAACACACCGATGAATGAGAGGGAAAAAATAGATTATCAATGGCTTCTCTTACCATTTAGACAGACGACACACTCAAGGATGATTCAACGGCCATTGCATAGCCATGCCTTTAATGAAAATACTGAGATTAGGAAAAAAGAGCTGTGAATCGAACTCAAGAAAGTGAAAAACCTCTCAATTGTACGAAACACCCATATCAAGTCCTGTAAGCAATCATATAAAAACTGGCTCTGCAGTACGTGGAATTAAGTTGGGTTTATGAAGATATATTGCTACACATCAAGAGACTTAAGCCCTCCAGAGCTCCAGGAGCAGATGGTCTTACAAACCAAATGTTGAGATCAAATCCGGAAGCCTGGGCGGACTTCTGTCATCAGTTATTTATACTGATTAATGTACATGAACAAATTCCAGCAACATGGCGAACGGCATCTTTGATACCAATATTTAAAAAAGGCGACAGGGCCATTGCAAGCAACTATCGGCCAATAACACTCTTGGATCATCTCAGCAAGGTTTTTGCCTCTTTTTTGTTGCAACGTTTCACGGAATGGCAACATTTTCATAACAGAAGAGATCCCAGGCAAATGCTGTTCTCATAGATTTTTCAAATTGCTTTTGATAGCGTAAACTAACAGAAACTCTTGCAAAAACTAAATCTGTGGATTGTCCGCCGGATATCCTAGACCCAATCAAGGCATTATACTCTAATACTACCATAAGAGTTAGATTGGCGAGAAATGGCACACTCTCCAAGACAATCCAATCCAATCCTGGAATGGGTTGAAACAGGGATGCCCCTTCGCAGATTCATTATTTAATCTTTACACTTCAGACCTCGATAAAGCACAGAATTTACCAGCCACAAATCCTCCCAATCTAAACAGAACACCTGTACCGTATTTGATGCAAGCGGATGATTTGGTCCTTTTGGACAGAACACAAGTGGGGATGCAAAAACGCCTCTGTTACTTGGAGAGATATGTAGGAGTAAACGATCACAAGATTAACATATCAAAATCACACTCCTTCATTTATTTACCAACCGCGAAAAAAGCTGAGAAATCTTGCATTATTCTTATGGGAAGAAACTAGAAGAAGTCAAAGGCATCAAATATCTGGGAATCTGGCTAAACCAACGCATTTGGGAAAAAGAATGTGTAGAACAACTGAACATGAAAACTGAAGCCTTGGCCCAGCAAGGCGCTTTGCTACATACAAAATATGGCACATTTTCATTAAAGCCTGTGATCACATTTTACCGACAAACGGTATTACCAATCCTTAACTATGGCATTGAAACCATGCTAAATATACACTGGAAGACCTGGGATTTATTGGAGGAGATCTTTTGGAGAAGGATATTAGCCCTGCCAAAATAATTTCCTGTACTTCGAATTCATTTTGAATTGGCCTTACAATCAATGAGATCTATCGTGATATGGAAATCATTAGATAGAAAACGTCTAAAAGATGACATTATCCCACCAATTGCAATTCTAAGAACTAGAGTTAAGTCATCACATGATCTATTGCTTAAATTATGGAAAGAAGCATGTGGCCAGCTGATGGAGGCGCTGAACTGCTCGATGGAATCGTTGATCCAGCGACCCCTTGAAGTTAAGCGCAATATCCAAAGAAGTGAATGGATTGAGGCAATTGAGAAAAAAGCAGCATACAGGCTTTCAATACGAGGAGTAAACTATAACAGAGCACTAAATCAATTGCCCTCTTACCTTGCGCTTTTTCCATGCAAACAGACTAGAGACTTCTTAAGAATGCGCCTTAATATATTACCGATAAGAGAAGTGCTAGTGGCACGCAAATAAGATGGGGCGAATAACATCTCTTGTCGTTTCTTCAAAAAAAATGACAAGATAGAATCTATATACCATATTATTATTATGGACTGCTTTGCATAAAATGAAGACAGATGACGATATGCTGCAATGCTACCCCGGGAGGATCGGAAACTCTCGCCTGAAGACAGATGGTCATTATTGATGTTAGGCATGAATAAGAAGCTGACATTTAGAATGGTTCAGTTATGGACGTATGTTTTTGAGAAAGGCTGTCAGAGTTTGAAAGAGCCTCTTACAACTGCTGCGAGGGACTAGGCCTCCATCACCATGCTCAATTATAACTAAAATGGAGGCTATACTAATTATAGCCCACTGAGTTGGAACTGCTGTTATGTGGCTTTGTTTGTATATTGTTCGTAAAACTGCTTTTGTTTAACTATCCAGGATCGATCCACAATATATTGGTGTGGTAAATTAATGAAAACGTTTTGTAAAATAAACTAAACTCATTTAAGAAAAAAAAAACAAAAAAAAAATAATGCCCCTTCAGGTGTAGGCCATTAGAACAAAGCAACAGTGGGAGCAGGAGGAGAAGCAGAAGGAAGAAAACACCAGAGCCGCCGCTATGTTTCCAGTGAGTTGCGGTGCTGAGAGAGTCGTAAGAGTTGGGAATAGGAGGTGCAGAGATTGTGCAGTGGGAGGCAGTGCTGATACTTGCTGTCCCATAGTAGGAGCGAGGATCTCCCCTAATTCTGTGCCTTACTCCGGTGGCAGTGTGCATCAGAGTATGCAAGGAGTGAAGCAGACTCCCTGTGCAGAAGGCAGAAGCACCAGCAGTGTGACTGAAGCCTTCAGACTCCCAAGTCCTGATGAGAAAAGAAGAAGAATAGAAGTTAGCAGCGGGTTGAATGGAAGTGCAGAGACAGTCCAGTGAGTTGGCCTTTGCTAGGAAACCCCGGGGCACTCCACAATAGACCACTGACTGTAAATAAGTCTTTTGAATATCAAACTAATGAATCAAAGCAATTTTGGAGTAACACTGAATGAAGAAAGATTGTAACATCATTGCCAAAGTAAAGAGGGGGAAATATTTTAAAAAGATAATAATCTGCATAGCCTAGGCCGAAGAAGGGCAATTCTAAATAAAAAGGGAAACAGCTTTCCTAAAGGGAGAAACTTAAACAAGAGACTTATCAGCAGTTAACTGGTGTGGTAGTAGGAACCCAAAGGTGGCAGGAGAGAAGTCCTCTTTGTAGAAATCATCAAGGAGTAGAGGAATATAACCTTCATTACATGTGGCAAAAAATCAGTTGAACAAACAGTATCAAGGTGTATTGTACCCTTACTGAAGAAGTCATGAATCTTAATGTTGTTGAAAGTCAAAAATGTTCTAAAGTTTGTAGCAAGCCTCACCACAGAGTATGTGTAGTAGTGCTAGGAGTTTTATGCTGGCAGGCGAGCATACTAGGAAAGGGACTATTAGTGGTTAGTCCTTGCAGGTTAGTGGACCAGAAAGAAGACATTGAAGTACTGATTTGTGGTGGAAGGTTGTGGTGGAAAGAAAGTAGCAAGTCCACTAATGTGTTATGATGAAGTGTCGTAAAACCATCCTGACAAAACATTGTTTATGAAAAAGAAATGTGAATGTGGTTGTTCTTCAAAGAAGAGAAGTTATATTGAATACTGACTAAAAGTATGAAGACAAAGGGCCTCATTCTATGTCAGGCGGGCCGTTATTCGCAAATACTGGCACTTTACCGGACCGGACAACTTCAGGTTTGGCGGTGGGGCACCTGGGTTACCTCCAGCTAAGAGACACCCTACTGGCAAAAAATTCCCTCATTATCAGCTCTGGCACTACCGGTGCCAGTAATGATGGCAAATCCGCTCAATGGGACTCCATGAATGGGAATTTACACCATTACTCCGGCACCCGTAGTCCGGTGGAAATGTCGCCGGACCGGGGAAACAAATGGTATCTACATTTGCCAGTATCCTGGTGACTCTATCACCAGTATACCGGCTAAATTAGAATGAAGCCAAAAGTCTTTGTGGTTTATTAGGCAAGAGCTTGTGGAAACTTTGTACAATCATTTTTGAAGTGTGTTAAATCATGTTTAGAAATAAGACAATCCAAGTGCCAAGAAAAACACGTATGGAGTGAGCAGAACTTTGTATTGCATTTGGAACAGAACGTGGCTATTGTAAAGAATTTTCTTGATTAGAACTTTGTTTGGAAAATCCTGAATTAATCCTGGGGAAGTGGATCTGACACAGGTTACAAGGATACATGTTTACAAAGTTCATGTTTGCATATAACTGTCATTTTGTTGAGTTTGAACGGCCATATGATACCTTTATGATTTTGTGGTATGTATAAGTGTGAGCGACAGATTCATTTTGATATTAGAGTGTGTTCCTTTAGTCTTAGTTTGACAGGCAGGGAAATTCCCATTAGGTTAGGGAAAGTGAGGCGTTTTCCTCACCCCTATTATTTAATAAAATGGCGACTTGACTAGAGTGAAACACTTTCTTGCAAAATTCCTACATTTAGAAGAGTCAGGGAGGGATGCGTTTTGCAAACCTGCCTGTTTAACCTCTATATGTCGAATGTTGGTGCCAGTCTGCACCCAGTAGCATTTGCCACCCCAAAAATGTGTGATCTGAAACCGTTGTGGGTGGCGTAAGCAGACGATTTTCTTATCTTTGACTGTGCACAGATCGGTCTGCAACATCTGCATAGTGCTTTTACTGATTTTGAAACCTCCAACAGTTTAAAAGTTAACACGGATAAAACTAAAATCTTACATTGCGCTGCAGAAAAGAAAAGGTCGTCCCTTCGGTAGCGTATTGATTCAAAAGTGATTCAGCAGGATGACAGTTTCATATATATGGGATTTCCAATTACTGTAAAGTCCCAGAAGTGTCAACTCAAAGATTGGTTGAGGACCAGTGTAACTGCCCTTTCGAATCAGCTCTGCAGGGTAGATGCAAAATATGTAACATTTTCTATGGATCCCCTTTTTAGATTTGATGAGGGGAAGATTGTCCCAAAATATTGTATGGGTTTGAGATCTTACCATTCTGGGTTTTAGATTTTTTACCAGTCTTGGAAGTACTGATATGGAGAGAGAAAGTACTTAGGGCTCATGTCTGGGTGTCTTTGGCCGCAGTTAGATATGAACTTGGCCTATATTCATTAAAAGTGAGAGACCAATGGACATTTTAATCTTTTTTTTAATAAGATGTTATGTCCAAAAAGGGAATCGCTATACGCAGATCTCCACACCATCTATTGGTCGAAGGGCAACAGATATGTAAATGGACTTTCCTTATTCTGTGAAACCCTGCTTAGAGAATGAAGCTCACACCCAACAAAGCACGTAATGTCCGAGACCAAATAAGGGAATGAGACCAGGATATACATTGCAAGTAAAGCAAATTTATATAAGATAATGCAATCAGAGAACTCTGCTGCCCGAGAGCGCTCTGCCAACAGATACACGGGAAGCATATTAAGAAGGCACCAAGCATCACTAATGACATCACATATAGGTAACAAACTAACAAAATCGATTGGCTAGGTACATATACTAATCCCAGCTCCATATGGGATGCCTGGGTTCCATTGGTTTCCGTCTCTTCATCAGTCACAGTGCACGTGGTCAGCTGGGCTCATCGTTGAGGTGAAGGTCAGGGCAGAGAGGTGCTACAATGCTATCTAACTAAGCTAAACAACAGGAACTGATTGCATAAGAATAATGGCGAACATAAAAATCATTGTATGAATAGGTGTACTTTCAAGTAATCGGCACATATATTGGCGTTCTGCTCTCAGGGGTACATAATACACAGGGCCCCCCTTCCCAGGTATCTCCCCCTGTGGGATTGATTTATCTGATGGCTCGTGATACGGATGGACATGTGTTAATTTTGGGGAGGATATACTGGTACATGATATTAAGGCAATGTAATGGTGACTGAGAGGGGCCAGATGTGACTCTATATCAAAGAGCAGAGGAGCGAGGGACTGGTGGACCTTACCCTGGCATTGTGGGGGTTGAAGGGCATGGGCTGATTAGTGGAGTTGGATGGGCACATGGGCCTGTGCCTGCTCTGGTCTCACACAGTGCAATTAGCTCTTCTGGCGTGACATGATACTAAATGTTGCAACAATGAATGGCTGGACTTCCGTGAGAACAAGGCTCTTGTGGAGCTGGCGGGAGGCAGAGGTGGCTTGGGCTGTCTATGTGCAGCGCTGGGGAAGTGAGAGCCGTGATTACTGAGAGGTCATTCTTAGGCCTAGTAAAAGAGGGCATTTGGTGTAGCACAAAATGGAGTTGGTAGGTCATAACAAAGGCTTGGTTATTTGTTTGTTGCCTAATATCAATAGGTGTGATTGGTCGTCATGGGGTGGGGCGTTTCTCTCCTTAGCTCACACGTGGTCTCTTTGCTGTAGGAATGGTTAGGGGGTGTGAAAATGGCCACCTCTCCCCCAACAAGAAATTGGCATAACAGGCCGTGATCTGGTCTGTAATACAGGAATGGCAAAATTGGCCCTGTTTAGAGCAGATTGGGTAGCTACGGTAGAGGGTCTCTACTCATATGAATCCTTCAGTTACCACAAAATGGCAGTGTCTTGGCTTAATTTTATATATCCAGATATTTTATATATCCAGATAGGAATACTAGGTGTTGCTTCCTTCGTTTTAGGTGGAACCTAATGCCGACCAGGGAAATCCTGGTTAGACACAGCTCGATGAGGGCTGGAGAGACTATTTGCCACTTTTGTAAAAGTGGAACATCACCGGAGACACTGAAACATCTGGTAATATCGTGTGAAGCCATACAAGGTAAAAGATCAATATACTTTAAGCGGTTTAGTAAAAAATTCAGTTTGGGTGACAAGGAGACTGTCTGGGACTACTCTCTGGCAGGCTTGACAACCCCAAAAGTATTGGTCATTGTTGGCCTCATAAATTGGAGTTGTCCTATACTAAATAAGCCGTTTAGACTGCAGTATGCACTTTCATAAATTGGAGTTGTCTAATGTCAAATATGCATTTGAGTTTGTAGTTTGCACTTTGAGAATATACAACAATTTATTTTTAATTGTATTATATGTTCTCGTTTTGAGTACTTTGAGAATATGGGTCACCTTTTAGAAATGTGTGCTAATCTTGTACTATTCGGAAAATTTGATCTGTCAACATGCACTTGTATTTTTTAATCTGTGTATGGATAAGGTTTTATTTTGTTAGATAATTTTAAAATCTATGTATGTAACTGAGTGTTAATTAATGAAATAGTGTATTTTCTTGTTCTTTTTTTGTTTGTTTTTTGCTGTTTATGTTAAAGGTTTTTGTATAACCATATAACATTAATTAAAACCATATTTTTAAATAACCTGTGAGAAAACGCTATCTACTTGTCTGCCTCTCATTCTGACCCTCACATGACCCAAAGGTGCAGATGCTTTTTGGATTTGAAGAGGTGCGAACAAGGAAAGCAGTTATGCATTTGATCACAATTAAGGAAAATGTGATGAAAGATCAGTGATTTTACAAATTAAAGAAGCATTTATATATTGTCTACATGTATATGCTACATTAACTAGATGTGGTATTGTCATAGTGTATGTCTTTTGTTATGTTAACTTATCTTACACATAGTTATACAGTGCACCTTCACCCAAGGGCATCTTGGTGCTAAAAGCCAGAACAGAAAACACTGAGAGGCCAATGTCCAAAATCAAAACAGGAAAGTTAGCGATTGACACCACAACTGATAATGATTTTCATTGCCCCCAAGAGAAAGTGGAAGATCTTTCCACAGCTTGGCTGCATCGATTCAGAAGGCTCGTCCACCAACCCTGTACAACCAAAAACCGGGGACAACAATCAACTGGGCATCCTGAGAGCGGAGAGCGCGCCCCGGGGAGGTAAGGAACACATTTCTCACATCATTATTCAGACCCTTGCCCATAGAAGGCCCAGTGAACAATGATAGGGAATTAAACATGACCCTTTTAGCAACTGGGAGCCAGTGGAAAGACTATCACTGGAGAGTTATGGGAGCCATGGGGAGACCCTGTAGCGACACGTGCAGCAGAATTTTGAAGGAGCTGTAATCAATGTATAAGAAAGAGAGGTTGAGCCAAGAAGAGAACATTACAGTAGTCAATATGGTTTAAAACAAGAGAGGCAACCACCAGCTTCATAAATGTACTGGGAAGTAGAGAATCACTCTTCGGAGAACCGTAAAATGGTAATGACCAGTCTGACAGATGTTGCTGTCCCGAGCTTCCATAGAAAGAGACATAGAAATCTTGAAGCCGAGATTCCTGACTACTGCACTCGGAACAGGAGAAGCCCCCAATGCTGATGGCCAAAACCAGGAGGTCCACAAAGTGGAGCCAGATTAAACAGATGAGGGGCCAACCACCAGGATCTCTGTCTTGTCTCCATTAAGTTTAAGCCAGTTGTCACCCATCCAATGACCTATGGTCCCTAAGCACCCTTGAAAGCACTACGACACCTAAGATTGGGAGGAATCAAGCCTAACAATAATCTGAGTGTCATTGGCATACGAGTAGCAGGTGAAGTCTTGAGAGTGGATGAAATGAACAAGCTTGCTGCATATAAAGATTAAATAACATAGGGGAAAAGGTCCCGGGGGACCCCGTAGGAGAGGATATGATGAATGAAAAGGAGGAAATGAAAGATATGAGACCTATCAGTTAAGAAAGAAGCAAACCAAGATAGTACTGAGCCAGACAGCCCAGCCAGGGCCAGGCAGTTCAGCAGGAAGGAGTAGTCGATTGTGTGGTGATGTGTAAGGTGTTGGGTGAGGGGTATTATACCGTATTTCCCTTAGATGGTCGCCCTATTCTATAGAAGGAGAGTCGCTCTCCATGAGATTCTGCCGCTGAGTACCACACCCAGGGGGACTAACAGGTAGCAGCCTTACCTCCCTGGCCTCATGGGAAGTACTTGTGGAGAAGTGACAACATCTAAGAAGTCATCACAGCTTTCACAAACAAACTATAAATTGATTGTGGAAATATGGAAGCTGTAGACCATTTCACAAAGTCAGTGTTAGATATGAGGGGTCAGAAATGTGAGGCAGACAAATAAAATGAGTTTGTTTTCTCACAAGTAGTAATTTCATTAAATCACTACTATACTAATACTAAAGGAAACCAAAGATATCTGACCCTCACACTCATACATACAACAAAATTATACAAGAATTATGTGGCAGTTCAAACTTCACAGAATAACTTTCGAACACAAAATTGGAAACAAGAATCCTTGTGACCAGGGTTGGATCCCCTTCCCCTGGATATTTTCTCTAGCCAAGTTCCAATCCAAATAGGATACACAGTTCTTTTCAATTGTTAAGATTTTCACAATCTTCGGCTTGGTAAACCACAAAGATGCTCTCGTCAATAATCAAGTTGAAAAGTTAATGTATAGAATTCTTCTTTCAAAGGACCAAGCACCTTCTATCACATTGTATTTCTTCTTTACAAGCAACAGCCTATTCAAAATGATTCATTCATAAAGATATACTTTAGTCAGGATTGTTATATAACAGTTCATTAAACACATTATTGGAATTGCCACTTCTTTTCCACAATAACCTTCTCAACCTTCTACAACAGTACTATTTGTCCCTTTCCTGGTATACTCGCCTGCCAGAATATAAAAATTCCTAATACTATATCTTGTACTCAGTGGTGAGGTTTATGTTGTTGTTGTAAAAATGTTAATTCGAACAATAAAATATTCATTAAACACATACAAATAAAATATCACAATAAACAATTAATTGGTGCTTTTAAAACACAAAGGTGTTCAATACAAAAAAAGACAGTGCTGGCCTAGCGCAAGTCTGTGCGTCTCAAGATTTGCAGTATGGTCCGCTCTCTGATGACACCATACCCAGGACAAAACAAAATAAAATGTGTCAGGTCTTCAAACGGGGCACCACAGACGAGGTAGCTTGGATCGTCCTGATAACCTGACCGTATTGCCCCTCAAGTGCAGGCAATCAAAGCAAGCCCTTGTCATGAGCCAGCTCTGATGCCCTGCCCTGGCCCAAATAAGGTACGGCTGTAAAGTGGACATCCCACTTATATGCTGACGGTAACCTTTAGCCTGAGAAACCTGTGTTAAATTGGAGCATAATGCCACAATTTTCCTGGTTACTGCCTCCTTTGAAGATCTTACTTCCCTAGTTTGTAGAATCCTAGTGGCGGGAGGCACAGCTGCCTGGTTCACCCTACACATATGCTCTTTGACTGATTTTAGCCAGAGTATTTTGTGACACAAATCCTTACTCAAGGTTGTCTTTATCATAAAGTGGCACAGTGAGGAATTAGTGTTGCCCCAAATTCTTAGCCATAACATGCTTGGGGCAGCTGCCCAGTTGTCCTCCAAAAAGGTAATCCCCAATTCTCTGTGCACTGAGGCACAACAAGAAGCACCAGGGAGTCCCAATAACCTTTTGAGGTTACGATTCTCCTTAGCCTGCATATCACCAGGCTTTTGGTGCCCCCAAAGAGCTGCTCCATAAAGAGAGGCTGCCTTAACCTGAATGGTGTACACTTTGGATGCCGATTCCAAATGTTGAACTTTACATTTAGCAGGAAAACGGGAGTGACCCCTTCCCCCCCAAGTATTGCCACATTATCAGGGACTGTTTTGTTACATGTGCCTTACTTGTTAGAGACTCTGAGAATCTGACGCCCAAATAATCATACTCGGCAACCCTCAGAATCATATCCCCTTTACAAGTTATAGGCCGCATCTTGATAGATTTCCTACCTCCACTGCAACTCATGACCGCTGATTTTACAGAATTGATTTTAAGCCCTAGGCTGGTCATGAAGGGTGTTCAGGCCATAAGCACTGTATCGTCGGCGTAGGCCAGAACCCGGAATGGCCTGAATCCCACTCACAAAATATTCACAGCAGTGTTCAACAAGGCCTGCAAGAGCACATTAATATACAAGGTGAAGAGTATGGGTGCCAGTACACACCCCTGACGTACGCCCAGTATGTCGTCGAACCATTCGGTACACCTCACCCTGGTCCAAACCGAACATTGGCTTTAGTATTCGAGTGAATCTCCCGCAACACTTCCAAAATATCCACGTGACAGCCCATGGACTCAAGCACGGCAAACAGCTTTAAATGATCAACTTTATTGAAGTCCGTGTTTAAGTCTATGAATGCAAGGTAGACCACTTTGCCCTTGCAGAGAACTAAGTTCAATACCAATAGGTATAGATTGAGCACCTGCTCCGTTAAAATGTTCCTCTCAGTAAGCCAACACTCTATGTTGCCCATCAACACCCGATAAAAATGTTAAACAACATCCAACAGAGAAATAGGGCGATATGATGAGGGTTTGGTGATTTCCCCCTTTTTAAAAATGGGAAATATGGTTGCCCTCTTCCACGATAGTGGAAATGCCCTGATCTTAAATAGGCGTTAAATGCTATAGTCAGCAACGGGGCCCATAGCTCAATTTAGCTCAAAAAGAGGTCGGCAGGAATGGCATCCGGACCTGGAGCTCGGTTACGGGACTGTGCTCCAATTTCTTTAGTCACCAAACGTAACGCAACACCCAAACACTGCTTTTCATCTATGACTCGGCTAACATCATACAAGGTTCCAAATTAAGAGACTCAATCTGACGCCTCCACATGAGTTCCCTGTGGACCTTGGGTTCCCCTATCACGAGACACCCTTGATACAAATTACAAAAAACCCTTTGCATCATTTACCCTAATGGCTTCCAAAAATTCCTCCCAGGCCATAACCTCCAGTTCCAGTCTTTGCTCAAACGTCCTGCAGTAGACAGTACACCATGGAAAAGCCCCCCGTAACTGCTTCCAGGATGCTCACGAAGAAACCCACCACTACCCTTTGACTGTTCGATTCATCCAGGATCCCCATTAGGAGAATACGTTGATTGGCTAATTTTTCCCAATGCAAGCCAAAACCCACAATTTCCCCCATTTAATTCTTCTTTGTGATACCACATCACTTTCTACTTGACATAAAAGGCTGGATGTGCATGCCACCACATCAGTTAAGCCGTTGATGGTTAGTACCAGTGGGTAATGGTCACTGTTCCCCACCAAAGCAACTTCAAAACTCTCAATGATTTTCCAAAGGTCCAACGTACAGCAAAAATAATCTATAGTGGAGGAACCCAAATGATTGCTGAAGGTGCGTTTACCGGGAATATCTGGATTAATGCGCCCGTTCACTGAGTGCAAACCCCACTCAATAAGCCAAGTGCTAATCTGAAGGCCCCTAGAACAGACCCTTTTATCCTCCATTTTCCCTAGACATGTGTTCTTCAGTGGGTTCATAGAGGTCCATAGAAAGACCACAACCCATTTTAACATTGATATTCCCACCCCAGATAAGTCTTTTCTTGGAGTTCATTGGGTAAACCGTATACACATCTACACATTCCTTTAATTTAGACCAAACTTCCCCCTCTGCCCTATTTGGGCTATTATAAAAGTTTAAAACGTCAAACCCTTCAGTGCCCGGTAACTTAAACCTCAAGAGTTGTAGGAATTCCAACCGGGTCTCTACCACCTCCACCCTACAGGGTAGGGAAGCTTTGGCCATCACTGCCAGACCACCAGAGTTCCGCCCTCTCCTGTACTTCTTGGCAGGGATGCCATAGGAAGCATAGCCATCCAAGCTAGGCAGCTCCAACTCCCAGGTTTCTTGCAGTAGTATGATCTTGTGGCATTTCAAAAATTCCACGTTCTCATCCAACTGCAATTTACTCCTGAAGCTCGCTATATTCCATGAAACAACTTTGATTCCCTTGTCCGCCCCGCTATATTCAAGCTCTGACAATGTCCCTTGTTCCCCACACAAGGATGAACACGATACTCCCTCCTGGGCAAATCCTATAGTGGTACCTCCTCCCCGCCTCGAGGGCAGGCAGTGTACTACCTCCTGTCAGTCCTGGGCGTCCATTGACATAAGTGGTTCAAACCGATTCGATACAGCACAATTCCCAGTTGGTTCAACCCGTCCCAGTCGATCACTGCCATTTGACCCCACGGTAACTCATGAAGACACGTGTTCCGCAGTGTGAGCGACAAAGAGAGCAGAACCACCCTGGTGGAAGTCCCCCTGTGGAAGCCTTTCCCTTCGACCCTCAGGTGGGGCTGCCGTCCCCCTCCCTTGGGGATAAAAATAATTCAAGACCACCAATCTAGACCTACTGTCTAATTTAGAGGCATTGGCCCCCAGGCCCCTTGTTAGATTGGAGGTCACCATGTGGTTAACTAGTACAGGGTTGGAAAATGAAACCACAATACAGTCCCCCTTAATAGACTACCTGGGGGGGCCCACCCGGGGGGGCCCACCCAACCCACTCTTCTAGCCATTAACACTGATTTTGGATTTATGCTGGGCCCATCATATTCGAGTTCATCCAGTGTGTGGCTTTATTCATCAGTGATGAAGTGGTTTCTATAACACCCTTAGGTATGCCCTGGACCCCCATTATCACACCTACAAAGGGGGCCGACTGTGGGGGGAAATTAAGTTGTATGCTAGCGTCACCTTCCCTGACCAGTGGTGTTACTCTTTCCTTGGGAGTGGGAGATATTTCAATATCCTTATATGCCGACGGCACCTCCGAGATCCCACCCAATAACCATCCCTTGGGGGCTCATGATACATGGGGTACTAGGGACAGAACTAATTTCTCCCATCTCCCCACCTGCCATTAGGTTAGTAACCCCTATTGAGGAGGCGGCTTCCCAAATGGCTTTTTCTGTTGCTTGAATTCTGTCAGCCAAATACCATGCCATAGTTTTTAAATAGGAGTCCAATGAAAGTTGGCTCACATTTTGTCTGGGGTGAGAGCCCTAGCTACTGGCTTTGTGATGGTTTTAGAGGTTCTAATATGTTTTGATTTTTTGGCACTGGTGGCCATGGTTCCCTCCTCTCCTAATTTATGCTTTAACATCTTCCAGACGGATCGCCTAGGCTAACCGGCACAGGCACCCTTGGGATACTAATAAAGAGATAATCAGAAGAGAAAAGGTAGAAAAGAAGGGTGGTTCCCGAGGGCGCCAAAACCCATGGCAGGACAGCAGAAAGAACCACAGCCGTTCAGCCAAGGTGCAAGGTACAGGGTTTTAGCTAAAAAAACACAGGCCGACTATCTTAAAGTTCGTTAAGACATTTTAAACAAATAAAACACTATATTGACACCAATGTTTAAAAAAATAATAATAATGATTGCTACAATACATACGATAATACGAAAGTAAAATTGTTGCACCACGCATGAAATACGTGTCCCACAGGTAGGCAGTATGAAAGACAAAGAACAAACTGCCTACAGTTTCCCACACAGGTGGGGAGAGGGCTAGCCTCGCAGCCCCCTAGCAGCAGGCAAATCAACAAAAAACAGGCCATGTGCTTAAATTTGCACATTTCCTAAATTAAAAACACTCCTAAATAAATGGCACTCCTAGATGCAATGGGCTGGAGTGGGCCCGTCACACAGGGAGAAAAGGGGGAGGGAGAGGGAGAGAGAGGGAGAGGAAAACCTTGCAGCCCTCAAAGGACAGCCGAAAACACAGAGGAGAGGTAGAGCCTCGCAGCCTCCTTCAACAACCACAGAGATCAACCAAATTGGTTGAATAAAATATAGCCTGACACAGTAAATGTCACAGTAAATGTCAGTAAAAGGCTGAATGGTTCACAAGGTCCAACAAAGTCCGGCAAGTCTCAGTATCCTTAAGATTAATGGGTCAGTGGACCGGGAGAAAGGCTCAGAGCTCACAGCCCTCACAGCCCCCGATGTCTCCAGAAATATTTTAGTTCAGTTTACTAGTAGATTACACTGCGCTTAACGCTGGACAGGGAACAGTCACCAAAAAATCGTTCAAAGCCTTTGAAGCAACATACGGAACGGGAGCACGCCAAGTGAGCTTGAGTTATTGAAACAAGTTATGCAAGCACCAAGTATATGTTGGGCACAAAAACCATTGTGGCTCCAGAGGGGGCAGGGCAGGCCCGATAGTTTGAGGAGCTGCCAGAGTCCGTCTCCATCCCCACACACGTGTCTTTTACTGTGCGCTGGATGCAATGGATCCCTAGTCCCGTCCAGTTCCCACAGCGTGTGGCAGCAGACTGCAGATCACAGGTCGCAGGGGGAGCACGTAGGATACCAAGGACTCTGCAGGACTCTGCACGCTCCATGCCATGGAGTCTATTTCAGAGGATTGACTCGTTTGAAATGCTATCTGTTTTACACTGCGCAAACAGCACAGAAAAGCGGAAACCATTGTTAGTTTTTCTTATTTTAATGTCATTTGTATTTTTAGGTATTGTCAGAAACCAGAGGGTATCCTCTCTCCTACTTTCCCTGGATCCTCTGCTCAGGTGGCCAGGGAAATACCATCACTCCTAGATCCCGACCCTGGGGGTGGAGAAGCGAGGGAAGATCACCTGGGTTGAGGGTCCTTGGGGAATGGGAGTGGGGTGCCCACAGGTGAGACATGGTATCCCCCTTTTCCATCTGAAAGCCAACCTTACCCTCCCCCGGCTTTTATGGGCTACTGTAAGACATCTCCCCTCATTTGACCTGTCACAGCACTAAGACGAGGAAGAGGCATCTAAGAGTAATGAACAACAATACGTATTTTCATCACTCTGGTACTGAGACGAAGAAGTAGACTGTGAATTAACACTATTGGGGAAGTCAGGTATGTCCCACAAATAGGTTCACTAGAGGTCAAGCAATTGAACCTTCTGACCCACAATAATAATCATAGGGAGTATAAGAGGTGGGACTGCACATCGTGGAAGGAGACCTCTGTGCCAGCAAGGAGAGCAGAGCACAGAACAGGCTGGAGAGAAGCATGTCAGAGCCAAGATTGGGAGGTGTGTGAGTCCGGAGAAGATGAGAGATACCTAAGCCGAGTGCAGCCATGAGAGGGTCTAAATATCCAGCCGAGATCCGGTTTACGATAGCAACAGCAGGAAGCTGTACTCTGCCGAAGCCCACAGCGCCAATTGCAAGCGAGGGAGGCGAAGCTTGTGGATCCAGGCGGATTGGACCAGAAGAACCAGCAAAGCTGCAGAGAGCGGTCACACATAACCGGCGAGTGAAATGCAGGAAATACTCTGTCCGGGGCGCCCCGCTAATGCTGAGATGTGTTCTGAGAATGCAGAACAAACTGAAATAAATAAACTATGAATGCTGTATGATTTAAAGGCAATTAAGCATAGTCCTGAATAGCAAATTGAGCAATTTTGAATATCAAGCGATTAATGAACACTTGAAATGGAAACACTTGTGTTTGTTTGTTTGTTTGTTTATTATATTTCTATAGTGCACCTGACCCTGAGGTATCTGGGCGCTCTTAAAAGCAGGTAACTCGTTACAGACATAGGCATTGTAGTCAAATATAAATTGGACAGACATAGGCATTATAGCCAAATACAAATTGGTCACAAGTCAGGCATAGGCAGTGTAATCAAATTACGGTTACATCAGTATATTTCCATGTGGCAAGAATACAGGCAGAACAGATATAAAGAAAAAAATGAAGCAGATATGGGCAAGTCGTAGGAGAATGGTTCATTAGTTAATGAACTGTAGGTCAGAGCTTTGAATCACTGTTGTCTAATTCATGCTAAGTAACCAGGAAATGACATTTCTACTGAATTTAGAGAACAGCTGGGTTGATTTGAGGGCAGGTGGAAGAGTATTCCACAGTTGGGCAGCCATGACCGGGAAACTGCTCCCTCCAGATCTTTTTAGTTTGTATTTTGGGATCACCAGGCAAGACGTGTTGGATGATCTAGTGATCTGTGTCGATTATCTCATAGTACATTTTTCAGAGAGGTAAGGTGGGGCTGTATTGTTCAGTGCTTTAAAGGTAAGACACATGGTTTTAAGTTCGATTTTTTCCTTTATAGAGAGCCATTTGTAGTGTCTTCTTGTTGCTGAAATGTGCTCTCTTCTAGGTATATTTAATGCAGCTCTAAGTGCATTGTTCTGCATTATTTGTAATTTGTTAAGCACAGACTTATTGGCACCCAAATAGAGACCATTACAATAGTCCAATTTGGACAGTATGAGTGCTCTTGCTAATATAAGACATCTTTCTGTTGATAGCAATGGTCTACAGGCCCTTATTAGTTTGCCTGTGTAAGCGGTAGCTGAGGCAGTCATGTTCACTTGTTTATTTAGGTTAGATGTAGTGTCCAGATAGAAACCTAGGGCCTCATTACGACTTTTGCGGAATGGGTTAAACCAGGCGTCGTTACCGGGTCCCGCGAGGGGACCAGGGAGCTAACAACGGGCTGGTCGTAATCGGCCCGTTGTTAGCTCCCTGCACCCATATCCATTGAGCCCTATGGGGGCTCGAATGGGAATGGGGAAGGTCCGGGCCCGGGTTCGCTGAGGGAGGAATTACCGGGCCCTCCAAACTCGGAATGGCCCGGTAATTCCCCATTCAGGGAACCCAGACCCGGTTTTGGAGGCAGCCATGCCGCCAATAGCGGCATGACTACCGCCAAAGCCGTAATGAGGCCACTAGTATTTTTACTTCTTTGGCGACTGGGATGTTATTCCCATCTATATTGAAGGAGGCATATTTCAGACTCATCTTATTTATGTTGGCTGGAGAACCCACCAGGAGGAGTTCCATTTTGTCGTCATTCAGGCAGAGGCCATGAGAGGCCATCCATGCCTGAATGATTATGCATATTTCGTTCACAAGTCGTACATCCGTGTCGTAGATGTCTGTTAGAGGTAGGAGAATATGAGTGTCATCTGCTTAGTTCGTGTAGGTGACAACCAGACGGTCCAGTTCATCAAACAGAGGCTTTGTAAAGATATTATACAAGGTTGGGGATACACACGATCCATGGGGCACTCCACAGGTGATGAGTATGGGGTTGGCTGCTGCAGGCGAGAAGACTCACATGGTCCTATTGTTTAAGAAAGATTGGATCCATGTGATAGCTGTCTGGGAGAAATGGGGCGCTGTGGCGAGGTGATCACAGAGTACCCTGTGGTCGACAAAATCCAATGCCGCCGATATGTCCACGAGGAGCAGAATTGCGAGTCTTCCTTTGTCTTTGAGTTCGTCAATCTGGCTTTTTAGGTCAATGTGGGCCGTTTCGGTCCCATGTTGAGGTCTAAAGCCAGATTGCCGTCCAACCATGTCCAAGATTTTTAGCAGAAATGGGACTGTTGAAATTGGTCTGTAATTTGTAGGGCTAGTAGGGTCTAGCAATTATATATGTGTATGTATGTGTATAGACGTGTTATAAGTGCCATATGACAGCATATCAAATATTAAGAAAATATTGAATACCGAACTGAATGAAAACATTGTGGGCAAAGCTTCGAGATGACGAAAGTCAAATGGGAAAGTTCCCATTTAAAAGTTGTGAAATAAGAGCGCAAGTGTGAAAGAGCCTGACAAAAAGGTGGGGAATAAGTAAGACCACCACAAACTTTATAAATAAATACCATGTGGCAAGGGTAAAGACTGGCAGAAGTTGTGTGACACATAGTGGCAAAGCCCACAGGCTAACCAACAGAAGCAATGAGAGTGTAAACCTGCACATAAAGCCAAAAGGCTGACATGGAGAAGCTAAGTGTTAGGGAGAATTCTCCAGATTGGCTAATTTCCCTTACCTACTGAGTCCCACAGCAGCTTTGCTGGATTTCTAGGATTTCTTTTTTTCACCTGGTAAGAGTGTGAGTCTTTTTTCCCACTCTTACATGTGTTTTGCTGTGTTTTATAAATTTTTGTGTTCATAGACTGTCTAGTCTCACCTACTCCATAGGCATCATCTTTTTCCTATGTGTCACACAGCACCTTTAGTGCAGTAACACAGGGTTGTCTTTTTCAGACTTCCCCACTCAATTTTCTGGGACTGGCTACTGTCTCCCAGAACATGTAAAGTTGCCATTGACTTTTCTAGTCTTTTTAAATCTACAGACCCAGTACAACCTATATTCCTATAGAGTACTGGCAGGGTTAATAGTTATCCCTTTTTGTCTGTTTCTCATGGAACATTATTTTGTTCCCCTTTCTCTAAGATTTGGCTGGTGGCAGTGGTATCTACCATTTTTTTCCTACCACGGACTATGAAAATAGTCTTGCTGCTGTTAGAGGCTATGTTGGTAGCCTCAAACTGTAACCCGCTGGACCCCTTTTAATTTTATTTGGTTCCGGTTGGGTTTATTTGCCATTTCTTTTTGTAAAGGTCTTTCTCGTGTTTGACTCTGCGTGCCAAACCAGGTTTGGTTCCTTTGTCCGCCGTCCTTTGGCGGGCTTCTGCACAGAAGCCCTCCTTAGGCGCCTGAGTGTCTGGGTGGACAGGATGTGAGGGAGGGGTTTGAGGCCCCTTGCACAGGGTCTCCTTGGAGACCCAAGTCGCACTCTAGTTTGATTGGCTAGGTGGCTGTCCTGCCAGGACAGGCACCCTGCTGTGTGATTGACAGCCAGGCTGTGTGAATGGGGGAAAACTGCTTAAAAGCAGGTCTCTGGGACTTGGAAGGCAGAGTCGCCACTGGATCGAGAGAACCGAAGAGAAGCTGAAGGTAGAGGACTACTGCAACTACTGAACCTCCCAGTGAAGCCCTATTGCGCGTCCGAATTGCCTGAAACTTCGACGACAGAGAAGATCTGCAAGGATTTTTCTCCCCTTGAGCTGGTGGGACCAACCAGTTCGCCAAACACCAAGCAAGGCATCCCTCTCATGGTCAAATTTGATGTGCATCGCTGCAGTGAACGGGATAGCCAGGAGGACCGGACCCTGTTTGGGTTTTAAGGAGCGCACCTTTTATTTGACGTTTTGTCCCGCTGCTGGCTTCTTCCCTGGACAGTGCAGGACCCTCCAGTCTTCCTCCTTCTTGTCAGTCCGACAGTCACTTGAGGAACCGTGAGCCTGCAGGAACTGCCAGGAACCACTGCCTCAGCTACAGCATTCTTCTTCTTGTAAGGTACTGTTCAAATCCGGTCGTTCGTTCGTTCGTTCCGTCCGACCGCAGTGAAAGTGTTTTAAATCTTTCGCCTCTGCGAAGGATTTCCCTTCTCTACTAAAGACTCTGAACCATTAACATTGGCCCAGGCCTGTTGATTTGAATCCAAGTTGTAATAAGCCTTTTCTAGATTGCCCTGCCTATTACTTGTTGTTGTTGCTTGATTTTGAGTAACCTTGTCATTCCCTCCCTTTTTAAATTGCTGGAGTGTCATTTTGGTTTTACCGGCAATGCTACCTCCATGTTGGCATGAAAATACGGCACCCGCGAATGGGCAATTACCAGGGTATTCCGGCCCCGCCGGACCCGTTAATTGCCCTTTTGCAGGTGCTGGTATATCCCCATTCCCATTTCAGCCCCATAGGGCTCAATGGGAATCGGGATGCCTGTAGCACCGGCACCGTTCAGAACGGTGCCGGTGGTACAGGCTTGTTGTGCTTGCGGGTGCCTTTCATTCCGCCAGGGCAAACCTGGCGGATAGAAAGGCGCCTGCCGGCACAACTCCGAGTGTGCCAGTCCGGTAACAATGGTACCAGCAAGCATACCAGTACCGTTGTTACCGGACGGCAACCTCGTAATGAGGCCCAGTGAAACAAAAGACAAGATTCAAAAGTAAGCCAATGGAGGGAGCTTAAGGAAGAACTAATACATACCCAAGGAGAAACTCGGCAGAGAGTGCAAATAGAAGATTTGAAAACAAAAGACAGAGGGGCCAGATACGAAGCAGGAAGTCCAACAAGAAGCCAATGAACAATAAACAAGAAGGGGAAAAATTAAGGCAGAAATAAGGAGTTTGGTGGCACGAAAAGTGAGAAAAGGATGTGTTTTATGGATCTTAAAGAGGTGGAACGACAGGAACGAGCAATGTTAGAAATGTGATGAGTAAAGGAGAGAGAAGGATCGAAGGTGACACTGAGGTTCCGTACAGACGAGGAAAAGGGAGGAGAGGAAGGAGGAAATAGAATAGAAGGTGGTGGAAGAGAAGGGTGATTGAAGAGGCAAGACAGAAAACAAATGTCAGTCTTATAAGCATTTAAATATAGGTAATGGGAGTTCATCCAAGATTGAATGGACAGGAGAGAGTTAAAGATAGGCAAGTAAAGGGTGTTAGAGAAAGAGGAGAAAGAGACAAAGAGCTGAGAGTCATTAGAATAAGAATGTGCAGAGACCAAAGGACAAAACAATAGAAGATAAGGGAGGTATATAGGGAAAAGAGAAGAGGACCCAGGACAGAGACCTGAGAAACTCCATGAGACAGCAGAAAAGTAGAAGACTGTACACCACCCAAAGAAACAGAAAAGGAATGGTCAGCCAGATATGATTTAAACCAGGAAAGAGCAGTACCAGAAAAACTCAGGGAGGCTAGGGAAGAGATGAGAGTACGATGATCAACTGTGTCAAACGCAGCAGAGAGGTCATGAGGAATTAGAATAGAGGAGAGCACATAGTGCCATGCAGATAGAATAGAGTTGGCAACAGATAGAAGGGCAGTTTCCATGGAACTGAGTGGGTGAAAGCCAGATTGTGTTAGTGGAAGTAGAGAGTGACGATCAAGATAAGAAGAAACTTGAGATTAGAAAGGGAAGAACAGAAGATGAAAGTGATGCAGGGGAAGCAATGGGGTACAAAGGGTAAGCAATAGGATGTGCTCTAGCAAGAAAAGATGAAGTATCAGCATCTGAGAGAGGGCTGAACGCGGAGAAAGAAGAAGAAACACAAGAAAGATAAAACAGAGGTTGGTTGCTAGGGAGTAGAAGAGAGGATCGTAGTTGTGCCACTTTAGAAGTGAAATAGTAGACAGATCAGTAGGAGTGAGAGAAGAGGAGACAGAGGGGTCAGGAGAAGGAGAGGAAAGTATATGATTAAGTAATTGAAAAAGACAACAAGGATGAGGAAGGTAGGAAAGAATGAGATAAATAAGTAATCTCACTCAGCTTTCAATACAGTGAAAGCAGGATACAATTCAAATATTCATATAACGTCCTATTCCCATTCTGTTGGTGATATATCAGCTGGTGTGTGCTGTGCATAGAATAAATTCTATTTCTTTTACAAAATATCTTAATTCACTTGCCTGCACATATAGTGAGAAAGTAATGTTGCATTTAACACTGAAATGTTAAAGCATACTATTTGGAAGGTGTTCCCACTGTTGGCATTCAGACCTAGTCCACCTACTCCTGGGACAGATAAATGGTTCTAGAGCGGCTATATCAAATTACATTGTGGAATTATCAAACTCAACTTTTGCAAATTCGTTTAAATCATAGCGCCAATATGGACCATCTGAGTTTTCAAGTACTCTCCCAGTGAGCAAGGCTCCACTGGTCTGTAATCACCCTCAGGTAAAATCTGCTTCCTCTTGGGCAAGGCCCAAACACTGCCAGATGTCATCCAGCACTCATCCATTTAGACAGGGATTCCCATTCGGCAACCATAAAAATCATAGCTCTTCTCCCCTACTTCCTGTGTTTTATAATGTACATAATGTCTCATTTTCCACAGGTGAAGTCCCGGCTAAGTCTGCAGTATCTGCCAGATGGTGTGGCATAAAGCGGTGTCATGCAGGTCCTGGCCCTGACCTGCTTACTTGGAGTGTGGCCGTCTTCCCCTTTGACAGAGACCAGATCTGGTGCCTGCTAGCATCTTTGCCGCTGTGTGACCCGGCCCCTCCATGGACTACCGTCATCCAGTCTGCCCCCTTGGACACTGGCCATGCCCTCCGCTGACGCGCCGACCACCTCCTGCAATTCATAACGTCTTTCCTGGGGCTCAGCCGCAGGTTAAGTCCTAGCTAAGTCTGCTGTTCTTTCTTCTATCTTTCTTCTTGCTCACTGCTGGCTTTTCTAATGCCACCCTACCAGCTTCCTTCCTCTGCCTTGACTTCCATCCACCCTTACGCCCCCCCACCTCCAGCAGTTGGAGGTTTGAGTTATTTTTCTTCATCGTGGCATTTCAATTATCCTCCTCCTTCTAATATTTCCGGTGTTCTTTTGACCACTTCTTTCTTCTCCTGGTTCTCCATGCCATCCCATTCCTGTTCCAGTCAGTCATCGTCACCATCCTACTCTTCCTCGTGTAACCTCAAGAATCTTATTTCCACTCTCCCCACTGATCTCTCTCTGTCTCTCAAAGTGGATCTCTGGAACTCCTGTTCTCTAACAACAAAGCTCATTCTGTTCTTGATCTTTTTTCCTGATTCCATTTCAACTTTTTGTGCCTTACTGAAAACTTGGCTCTCTCCATCTAATGCTGTCATCCTGGTGCCTGTGTAATCTTCTTCACCCTTCTTTTTCCAACATGCCTGCACCTTTGATCATAGTGGTGGTGTGTGAATCCTCTCTTCTTTTCCCTCTGATCCCATCATGCTTCCTTATGCCTACCTTCTCTTTTGAATATCAGTATTCACTTTTCTCTTCCCCTTCGTCTCTCACTTTCCATCTGGTAATAATAATAATAATAATAATAATAATAATAATAATAATAATAATAATAATAATAATAATAATTGGTTATTTATAATGCTCTTAATATCAAGAGGTTTCAAAGTGCTGGTTATCGAACCTGTATTGCTCTGTGTCGTCTTGCTTACAAGGCAAGCACGTTGCCCCAGAGCTATACCCCAATGCCCGAGACCACCCCCGGGCAGTGTCATTACTTTATGCGAAGATCTTGCCTTGCTTCTTTCACTTCTACTTCATCTGGATGTTCCCTTGCTTCTCTTAGGTGATTGTATTCTTGATCTCCCCTCCACTCACACTTCTGTCCCTCTCCTATCTATTCTTGACTCTTATTTTTCACAAATTCCTACTCTTCCCTACCATAACTCTGGTTCCTCATTGGAGCGCATGTTCTCTACCATTCCCTTGTTGACCTCTGTACCTGCACTCCCACTACAGTTCTCTGATAATTGTCTGCCTTCTTTCACTCGTTTGCTACCCCTCCAACTCTTTCTTGTTCTGGCTTCTATTGCTGAGATTTTTGCTCATTCAACATTGCTTCTTTTCTGAGCACTCTCACTTTGGCTCTTCTTTCTCTTGATCTCTTTTCAACTCTATCAGCTCATTCCTTCAGCTCACTTATTTCCTTTGTACAAACCATCTCTACCTTGGCTGACCCTTTTCCACCGGGCAGCCCGGCAGGTTTTACGCCATGCTGTGCCAAGCAACGCTGGTATAAGACCTGAGAAGCCTCTGAAAGCATAAAATAAGTGGTATTGCATCACAATTTGCAATATAATAATGATGTTTTGCTGTGTATTTGTTACGCTCACCTGGTCTCTGCGGAGCATTGGGGCACGGTTGCAGCCTTCCCTGAACTTGAATCACCCCCTTCAGGCCTCTCCCTCAGTAGAAAAGCTGCGAGTGGTGGTACGTGGTGATACTGCTCCTGCGTGGAGATAAGAGTGTGCGAGTGCGCCAATCTGTTATTGTTGTACCTCTCGAACCCTTCACCCCAAAGTACGGTTTCTGTGAGCATATGCCGGACCATAAAGCTCACCTGTGAATTACGGAAGATAAGCTATCCGACCTGCTACTTCTGGCAGTGGCGTGTCGATGGGATCTACTTCCTTCACTGATCCCTGATAAGGAGTAGTCCAGTCCAGCTGCGACTATGCTTCTCCTTATGATTGGTAAGTCTTTCTTGAGCTCTTGTGATGCTGTTTGTTCTGTTCAATGTCTTTATATGTTGCTCCTATTTATGTCCGCAATAATGTCTCTCTTCTGTTTTCTTCCCTTAGATGAAAATGCGGCCTCAATGCAGCTGTGAGACACGAGACGCGGCCGGATGGAAGATGGATGCTATCGCAATGTTCGACAGCAGGTAAGTGATGGTTTAAGGAAAGCGCAAAGTATGGCGAACCGCAACCTTAAACTGACTGTTTTTTTCGTTGTCTAACCTTGTCTTCTGTCTTTCCTTGCAGGCGCTGCTGTCGACGATGGAGTGTGTCGTGCTGCGGTGCCAAGATGAAGATTTCGGTGTTCTGGAAAGTGTAAAGATTAATACTTGGTTCGCCGAAGAGATGCACAGGTAAGAACAGCTTCCCCCAGTTGGTAAGTATGCTGACAGGAAGCAGGATGTCAGGAAGCAGGATCTTCAAAGGTAAGTCTGACCTCAGGCGATGGTGAGCGTTACGCTGCTTGCAAGTGCAGAATAACGCGAAGCGTCTGTCTTGAGGATCGGGGCTGCTTATATAGCTAAGATCGTGGGCACGCCCATTAGGGCCGGCTTACCAGCCACACCCTGCCACTCCTAAAGAGTAAGCACTTGCAAAGGCAATCCATTAGCAGCCACACCCAAGAATACACTTGGGGCTGCTTAATGGATGGAATGTTCAAGGTTAATGCATCCTGCTTAATGGATGGAATGTTCACGGTTAATGCATCTGAAGTGCTATGTCCATAATAAAAGCTTTTTAGTGTTAAATGAATGTTCTTGTTTACTTTTGTTCATGAGCCTGGTGTCAAAGGTGCCAGTACAGTGTCCACCCAGGTCTCCTGTGCATGTGACCCCTGCATGCCTGTGCCCCTGACTTCAGAACCATGACAGTATTTTAATAATCATGTCGCACCAAACCAAAAAAGATTGTGCCTTTAAAGTTGTTCTGCTTCTGTGCACAGCGTGCACTGCAGGCGAGGCAGAAGCACCCGGGCTGGGCTAAAAACATTGCATCAATGTTATGTCAGCCCAGCCCGGATGTGGCGTCATCACGTTGATTGTGAGAAGAGGATCTGAGCCCCCTCTCACACTCTGGCTCAACGTTCTCAGGAACGGAGGCTGAGGGTGTCACAGTGCTAGGGGAGGTTTGGGTGGGGGAGCCGAGCCCTTTTGATGCAAATGTGTTTGGGTGCTGTTGTTAGTGTCTGACGATAATAATTCTCTAAAAAAGAGGCCTTCTACGAGCAGCGGGCTGCGTTATTACGGCGGGTGCTGGGTGTTAGAGAGCAACTGCTCTCTAACACTCAGTCTGTTCAAATTGAAATATGCATATTTCATTAAATTGCCTTTTCACAACCACCCAAATTGCATAGGACAAAAAAAGGCATTCGCCTTCCATAAAATCAACAGGTTAAAAATGTGCACATGTAAACTCCAAGAACCAATACAAAGGTTTTCCCTGAAATGTGCAGTACCGAACTTGGACATTTCACCTTAGTTGTTTTTCATCAGGTTATGTAGTGCAGTGGTGAGTTGTCCAGCCTGCAAACCTGATGGCTGTGGTTCAATGGGGTTGAGTCCACCCTAACCTGGGCGAAAAGAACGAAAGCAAAAGAAACGCAAGTTAGCATTGAATGTCGGCAAAAAAGAATGAAAGGTGAAGCAAAATAAATGCGCGTTATTTTGCTTCACCTGCATTCTTTTTGACAATGTGCTGGAAGCGTTACAGTTATTGCTGCAGAGATAAAGCCACACTCGGGCAGGGAGTCTGCGGCGGCGCAGTCCTGCAAGCATAACAAAAAAAAGCAATCAGTGAAAGCTTACCCCTATCAAAATTCCTGAGATTCCAGGGTCTTTCCTCCCTCCCCTCCCCTACCGTCTCCTTGCAAACTCCCCCTTACCCCCACCAGACCCCTGTTCTTCATTTCTTTTGTTTGTCTCCCCTTCCCCAAATGGCATGCACACACACATTAACTCCCACACATGCCCTCTCTCTGTTCTGGCCTCCCACCCTTGCGCCGGTAACTCATGCAGGCACCCATCTTTCACATCCTCTTTCTTCTGCCCTGCACATTTTGTATCTTTTAACTGACCCTTATTTTCAACATTTCACCTTCCCTGGGCTCATTTTCACCCTCCAAGCACTCCACATGCAGTCACAAAACACATGTACTCTGTCTCCACCAGCTTCCCACACACCCCTTCTATTGCACCCTGGCTCTCTCCAACACCACCTCTCACACTATTTAACCCTGGTTAGTTTTGAAGCCTTGCCCAAACTCGTCTCTCGCACCATAGTTCTTGACTCTTGCACCAAAGCTCTCGTTCTCACACCATAGTTCTCACTCTTGCATCCTAGCTCTCACACTTAGCCCTCTCAACATGCACACTCACTACTCTCACATTTATACTTCAGAGGTACATAGAAATAATTTCTGCATTCTTGCTAATTCTACTTCGGGTACAACTAATTCTGGTGACATTCAATATAAGTACACAATTGCTAATCAAATTAGTTCATTTGCTAAGCAAAAAAATGCTAATTAGCTAAATCTGGCAATCGATTATTGAAAACTAATATATGCCTTGCTCTGAGTTGAACTATATGTCCTCCCTCCACACTTCTTACGATACTTTTCTCCTTTCTGCTAAGCAACTTTACTTTAACTCTCTTTTCAATTCCCTCTCATCCTACCCTTGTCACCTTTTTCTAAACCTAGAGTATTCTCTAGCCCTTTCACCTGACACTGCTTCCTCTTCTTCTCTCTCTGCTCTTGACTTTGCTAAACCCAACATCAATTCTTGTCTTGCTCTTGCTCATCTTACTGCTGCCCCTGGAGATTCTCTCCCTTCCCTGCAAATTAGCTCACCTCTCTCTTTAATCTGTTGCTTTCTTCATTCATTCCCTTTCTTTAAATCTGGATTCAGGCCCTCTGATCCCACTGAGATCGCACTTATGGCTCTATCTGAATCTCTTATTTCCGCTCTCTACTATAAGTTATCCCCTCTTCTTGTACTCCTTGATCTGTCAGCTGCCTTCGATCGACCACTTTATTCTTTTTCCTCTCTTTTTCACCTTGGTTGTTGTGACTCTGTCTTGGACTGGTTTCAATCTTAATTTACCAACCATACCTTTTTCATTTTTTAGTTGGGTCAGTCCTCCTTGGTTTTCCCTCTTTTATAGAGTGTGCCCTAAGGTTCTGTGCTTAGCCCTCTCCTCTACTCTCTTTATTCTTCACCTCTTGGGGCTTTCATCTCTGCACATGGTTTTTCATAGCATTTGGATGCGCCCAAATGTTACACTTTCTTCTTTCTCTAATTCTAGCCTGTCATCCCTTTCTGCAGGAATTCTCACCATCCAATCCTGGATGTCTTTAGACTTGTTACATCTTAATTCTTCAAAAATCGAGGTCCTTTTATTCCTTGCCTCTCCCCTTCCCCTTCCCACCATTTCTTTTCCCCTGCTTCCCTCTCCTTTGCCACCTCTGCTCAAAATCTACATGTGCATTTCTATCCTTCACAATCTTTCTGCTCTCACATTTCCTCTATCTCTCGCTTATGTTGGTTCCAGCTTTTTAACATTCGGAAAGACACACTGGTTTCTTACTTTTCGTGCCTTTAAATGTCTGATCACTTATTTAGTCTATTCTCACCTTTTTTATTGCTCCTGTCTACTCCTGGGTCTCCAAACCTATCGTCTTGCCACTCTTTGCTCCATCTATTACTCCCCCATTCATACTCTGTGTTCTCTCTCTCAGAAACTCCATCTCCACTGCCTTGCACCACCCTCAGTGGTTGTCTTTCGACGCTTGGCTTCTTTTTAACTTCCTATGCCTTGCCTTTAAATGCCTCTATGGACTGGCTACTCTATATCTTTCTTCACTGGTTTCTTCCTAATCTCAATTGTGGGCTATTCGCTAACAATCCCTATTTGTCCTAAATGTCCCTCGCCCCATGTCCCTTCCCATTTCTGTTTGTTCTCCAACATGGCTCCTGAGCACTGTAACTCTCTCCTGCTGTCTCTTCCTGCTTTACCCAGTCTCTCCCTGTTTAAATCTAGACTCAAAGACCACCTTCAACAGCTGTGATCTTTTTTCGCTCTATCAGCTTGTGTTTACCTATTTTCACATCTGTGTACCGTTTGATTCAATGAAAAGCGCTTTGGCGTTAAGCGCTATATAGATAAAAACAAAATGCAACCCAAACCTGCAAGAGTGCCCAACTTTTACTTATTTGGTGAAAGGTGTGCAGCAATTTTCACTCTGCAAGTGTTAAAACTTTTTCTCTTAGAGGAACCGAATGGGACTAAGCTGAAAAAAGCTATTTTCCATTCTCATAAATTTTTCTATTAACAAATTGTTCCCAAATTCCAGGTTGGAGGGAGAGAGTGCAGTCAAAACCTTTTTGTGGGATCATTTCACGTGAATCCATCCAACGAGTCAAAGGTTATCATGAATAGAATTTCTGGAAAAGTCCATGTAAGCAGGTTTCACCTTAAGCATATATAAAAACTGTTCATTAAGATCAGAATGAATCCATAGGTAATAGGGTGCATAGACCAATTGGGGATTAAGAAAATTACATTAACCTCTCATAGAGTGTCATTGTTCTTAGAAGCAGTTATCAAAAAATATTCAACAGTTTCTGGGTCATAAGATTAATAGAACCAAGACAGAGGTATTGTTATTCTGGAGGAAAACATTTCTCAATTAATTTTAAACTACTTATAATAATGAACCAAGAGCAAAGCTGAATCTCCTTGGAAAAAGAATGCTAATGAACTAAATAAACTAGAATTCTGCCCATGAGTACATACAAGAGGTCCTCCTGACAAAAAGCACACTATACAACAAAATAATTGCTAAGGCCAATTAAAAAACAAAGGAACTCTTTTCCATCCTCACAGAATTACAATCTCATGTTACCCCGAGTAGAAAGTTGCAACAAAGATGCAAACTGGTGCTCAAACATCCAAAATGCTCTCTGAGACAAAATCACACTACTTAAGTCAAAATTGTAGCTGGAGTGCCAGAATTTGAGTTTACAAAGGTCACAAACTCAGAACTCCTTCAAATTATCTCTAGCCATAAACCCTCAATGTGCCAAGGCAACCCATGCCCGGCAGCAGTCATCAACGACTGTGCCCATCAACTCACCCCGTTCATCACGAATCTCATCAATGCCTCGTTTAAAAACAACTGCTTCCCGACCGATCCTAAAAAACCCATGGGTGTTATACTTGACCCAAACATACCTACTAACTATCACCCAATCACACCAGTGCCCTTCCTACTAAAAATACTATACAGGGTAGCATACCTTCAAATTCAAAACTAACTGGAAACCAATAACCTCCTTGGGTTAAGTCGGTCGGGATTCCGCCTGAGACATGGGACTGAAACAGCCCTCTTGGATTTAAAAATCCAAATGGATGAAGTAAGAGATAAAGGAAAATTAGCCCTGCTTCTCCACCTCGACCTCTCGGTTGCGTTCGATCTCGTTTACCACAATATCCTTTGCAAACACATTGCCACAGAAGCACAATTCTCCCCGAACACCACTCAATGGATACAATCTTTATTAACAGACAGAACAATGAGAGGCTTCTCCCCTAAGGCTTAAGCTCCACCCACTGCTGTCTTATGGGGAGTACCTCAAAGCTTGTGCGTCCCTCCAACATTATATAATATTTTCACTAAACCCCTAATTGACTGCCTTGATGATTTGGTTGCCACCTACATTAATTATGCAGATGACACCCAAATCCTTATCCTTATCACCGGTGATCATGCCACTGACACTGCCACCCTCAATGCCATGTACATAACGATCCAGGCATGGATGGCTCATCATGGACTCTGCCTGAATGACGACGAAAAAAACGAGCTGCTCCTTATAGGATCACAAGTACCTAGGGGATGCCCCTATTCAACGATGTACATAATGTTAATAATGCTGCAATATGTGTCCTTGATTTTTGTACATAGGTAACCATGTAAACTATTGTATCTTCACATGTAAGAAAAGGGCCCAGATGCCCTTGGGTTAGGCGCGCTACATAAATAACAAAATAAATAAATATATATACCAAAAATATACCTAGACATTAAGGTCACTAATAACAAGTCAATTGGGTAAATAAAGTATATTCCATTTATGAATAAAACAAACCCTTGACCAGGAAAGGGGTATGTTTGCCCATTATATTGCATTACCTGTGTGAATGTGAATTTCATTAAAATTGTAGCACTTCAGAAATTCTTATTTATATTGAAGTTCAACTCAGTTTATTTTTGCATCAGTGTTTTTTTGAGATGTGTAATAGCTGGATCCTTTTACTGGGTTGGAAAACCTCTGAAAATGTGTTCTCAGGCTAAACACATTATTGACTGTAGATTTGCATAGACCATCTTTCAACATTCATTTTCAAATAACTCATTGGAATATTTAAACAGATCCATAAATCTGAAAAAACCAGACTTGCAACAATTATTTCTTAATTGACAAATTCTTAACTACTGGCAGACTTCCCTAATGTAATAACTATCCACAATCTACTATATTGCACAGGCCAGGGGGGCAGATATTTATTTTCTTGGTTCTTGGTGGTTTTCTTCAGTGTTTGGACCTCTGCTAATGTTACACAGTTCAATCAACCCCTCAGACAGGTTGAATTGTGTATACTTATTAAGCCTTTTTTCAAGTACTTACAAATCTGTAGCTACCAAAATGTAAATGTTATACAAAGGTAAATGGTGAGTCTTGCAATCATGGACGAGATACATATGAAGCAAGACAAGCATCATATTCTCTTTGAAATGGAAATGTGTGATGGAGGTGGCAAGCAGATTTGAGGTATGCTATGTCTTTAAAATAACAGAAACGGATGAATGAAGATTATTTATTTGATTTATTTATTTATTAATAGAAATTACAGGGAAAGCAATGCATTTTTGGCACAAAAGCTCTTACAGAATTTACGATTGATAACGGAGCAGAGAACATGGGTTCTTTACAATGGGGTGAGAGAATGTGACTTGAATACCAGATGTTGCAGGGGAAGATGGAAACATAAACCAGGGACAAGGAAAGGACAGAATGACATATGTACAGGATGGTGGAGAAAGTGCTAAATTAAGGGTGAATTAAAGGTGGAGGATTGATGGAAGAGTGATGTAGGATTGTCCATGAAGGATAGGGAGAGGAAAGCAGGATGATGCCGTAACACAGAGTGCAAGGAAACAGGTTCTTCAGGAAGAGGGAGAGCTTTGAGGTTGAATTTAAAGAAGAAGAGCATTCCAAAGTAGATTAGTACGAAGAGAGAGAGTGGAAATGAGAGGAAACGAGAGGCAGCACAGGGGGTTCCAGTGGTGCCAGGGAGGTGAACTGAGGTAGATCTTAACAAGCTAGAAGGAGAGTAGCGAGTGAGACGAGCTGATAGGGTGGGGCGAGTCCATGGATAGTTTTGAAGATGATGGGAAGAAGGTTATACTTAGTCCTTTGTTTTATAGATAGCCAGCTAGATTGGCAACGGGCAGAGGAGGTTAAGGTAAAGTGAGAAAGATTGAAACGTGTGTGGACTGCGAAGTTGAGGACTTGATCAAGAGGTGAAAAAGCATAGTTGTGAAGGTCATAGAGGAGAATGGCAAAGTAGTCAGATCTAGAAAGGACTAAGGCAGAGATAAGCTGTTTAACAGTATTGAAAGGAAGAGGATTACAGATTTTTCTGATATTGAGGTGGTTGAGCATGGCTGCAATAGCAGATATGGAGATGAAGAGTGAGACATTGTGTGATGGGTTGAAGAGGACACAAAGGTTATGAGCAGAAGCAGAGTAATGAAGGTAGTCCGGAGAGAAGAAAAGAAGAGAAGTCTAGGAAGAGGTAGCCGGATTGGCTGGGAAGAAGAGAACTTCAGTCTTAAGGGAGTTGAGCAAGAACGAGTGAGATGCCATCGAACAATTGGCAGAGAGACAGTTTGAAATGTTTGACAACAGCTCGTCGGATAAGGAATGAAAGGAGAAAATGATCTGAGTTTGAGTTGATATGAGAACCCGTAGGAGGAGATCAGGGCACCAAGAGCGCAAGCATAGAGAGTGAAGAGAAGTGGACCAACGACGGAACTTTGTGGAACTCCAACTTTAAAGGGGGTGAGTGCAGAGGTAAGGCTTTTCCAGGATGCCTGAAAGTGTCTGAGGGCAAAGTCTGAAGCAAACCATGTGAGAGCCTTATCTCTGATGCCAAGGAGAGAGAATGTAGAGACTAGGGCAGAATGGTTGACAGTATTGAAGGTAGCAGAGGAGAATGGCAAAGTAGTCAGATCTAGAAAGGACTAAGGCAGAGATTAGCTGTTTAACAGTATTGAAAGGAAGAGGATTACAGATTTTTCTGATATTGAGGTGGTTGAGCATGGCTGCAATAGCAGATATGGAGATGAAGAGTGAGACATTGTGTGATGGGTTGAAGAGGACACAAAGGTTATGAGCAGAAGCAGAGTAATGAAGGTAGTCCGGAGAGAAGAAAAGAAGAGAAGTCTAGGAAGAGGTAGCCTGATTGGCTGGGAAGAAGAGAACTTCAGTCTTAAGGGAGTTGAGCAAGAACGAGTGAGATGCCATCGAACAATTGGCAGAGAGACAGTTTGAAATGTTTGACAACAGCTCGTCGGATAAGGAATGAAAGGAGAAAATGATCTGAGTTTGAGTTGATATGAGAACCCGTAGGAGGAGATCAGGGCACCAAGAGCGCAAGCATAGAGAGTGAAGAGAAGTGGACCAACGACAGAACTTTGTGGAACTCCAACTTCAAAGGGGGTGAGTGCAGAGGTAAGGCTTTTCCAGGATGCCTGAAAGTGTCTGAGGGCAAAGTCTGAAGCAAACCATGTGAGAGCCGTATGTCTGATGCCAAGGAGAGAGAATGTAGAGACTAGGGCAGAATGGTTAACAGTATTGAAGGCAGCAGAGGAGAATGGCAAAGTAGTCAGATCTAGAAAGGACTGAGGCAGAGACTTTAGCTGTTTAACAGTATTGAAAGGAAGAGGATTACTGATTTTTCTGATATTGAGGTGGTTGAGCCTGGGTTCTCATGTGAGAGCCTTATCTCTGATGCCAAGGAGAGAGAATGTAGAGACTAGGGCAGAATGGTTGACAGTATTGAAGGTAGCAGAGAAGTGGAGAAGAATAATAATAGATGAAAGGTTTGCATGCTGAGAGGAAGAGATGAAGTTGCTGACATTGAGAAGAGCTGTCTCAGTGGAATGCAAAAGTTGCAAGCAAGAATGTAGTATGTCGCAGGGGTTGTGTGTATCAGGGAACTCAGTGAGTCGACTGAACACTACTCACTCTAGGAATTTGTAATACTGTGGTAGAAGTTAGAAAGGACGAACGTGGGCAGGACAGTTAGGATCCAGACCAGGTTTCTTAATCAGATGGATAACACTAGCTATTTTATAGGATGAGGGGAAAGTGGCATTGTCAAGAGAGGAGGTGAAGAGGGAAGTAAGATGTGGAGCAACACTCAGAGATATGTGCTTGACAATGTGCAGGGACAGTAGGTCAGTGGGGGGACAGGGAGGGTTTGCCTTGAGGAGTAGCACAATAATCTCATCAGTGCTGATGGGGGCAAATGAAGAAATAATAGCAGTTGGTGTGGTGGAGGAAAGTGAGCATGAGGTGGGGATAAAAAGGTAATTAGCAAGGGTATTGCGAATGGTAGAAACTTTAGATGCAAGGTGGTGAGAAATATAATTTGCAGAAAGAGTAAAGGAGAAGGTGCTGGATCTAGGAGGTGTGAGAATTGAGTAGAGAGATTTTTGCAGGTGCCTAGTTTGGGAGGATGGAGACAAAATAAGAAAGAGATAGAAGTCACATTTGGCAGAGCCAAGAGTAGATGAATAGTTTTGAAGAGCAGGGAGATAGAGTTGGAGTAGGAGTGAGTGTAGTAAGAGAGTAGTGAGAGCAAAGTAGAGCATAAAGAGCAGTGTTGAAGTTAGTGAAGGCTTCTTCAGTGGATGGAAAGGTGAGTTCAGCGTAGGAGGAGAGAGAGGTGTAGGTCAGAGAAGTAGTCAGGAAGCTTGGAGGAGGGAAACTTGTGCTTTAAAATAGTTCTAGTAGATGGAGGGAGTGAGGAAGAAGCAGGAATGAACATTGAGGCAAAGACTATAGCATGACCGGGGGAAAATGTGCGTTGGTGATATCAGAGGCGGAGAGTTGAGAGGAGATGAGAATAAGGTCAAGGGTGTTTCCATTTGATTGGGTGGGCAGAGAGCGGACAGAAGAGAGTGAAATGTTAAGTAGAAGAGAGTTAAAGTCAATGGATAGAGCATCAGAGAGAGAGGGGAGGTTGTAGTCACCAATGAGGTGGTGACCGTGAGGGAGAGTGTCAATTAGTTGGGACATGAGGTTGAAGAATTGACCTACGGGATGAGGTGGCCAGTAGAGAGAGATAATATATATGCCATAGAGTGCAGTGATTGTGGAGATAGTGTATTTGAATGAGGGAGAATTAGCGGGAGATAGAAGAGTAGGTGAGATAGGAAGTTTGGAGGATGAAAACATTCCTAAACCACCACCCCTGCCAGTGGGGAGGGGAGAATGAGTGAAGGTGTAGACAGGGGCATTAAAAGCAGCCAGGTTTGCAGACCCAGAGGGAGAGATCCAGCTTTCAATAAGGGTAATGAGGTCAAGAGAAGGAGAATTGGAAAGGAGAAATCAGAGGTAAAGGAGATTGTATTGCAGACAGACTGTGCATTTGCATAATTAATGATCTACTATCATATGCCTGGGAACTTCTGGTTTCACCTCAGACTGGAAGGTCCTGCCCGAGTAATTTCATAAATATGTGCAGTCTGCTTTGATGAGAGAGAGGGTATCTTTCCCTATGGCCCCCAAAAAAAGAATGTAAAGCTGCATCACAAATTCTGCAATTGAATCTGATGTATGCAGCACATTCAGGCAAACTGATGCCATGTCATTATTGAAGCATTAAGACCTACAGTGACAGGCTGAATTGGCCGGTAACGGCCCAGGGTCCAAGTGATAGGCCTGATACGATCTAGCCCGCCAAAGAGGCTATTATTGCTATTAGCACTCTGTGGCTGAGCCCCAAGGTATTAATAGTGTTTTTTTTTTAAAAGAAAACATACCCACAGTGTGTGTGCAGTTCACAGGATGTCAGGAAAATGGTAGATGGGCTCCAGGCAAAACCTGCCTTCTATTTCTGTTGTGTGGGAGAGAGGATAGAGGAACAGGTAAGTGGGGGAGTGAGGAATGGGCGGAAGGAGTGGTCAACCATATAGTCTATAGGGTAGAAGGGTACAGAACCTACTCGGAGACCAAGGCACCGATTAGGCTCGACAAATAATGCTAATCTCAAGCAAGGTGTCATATGTTTTGGTGGACATGACATTAATTAAAACACATTCACTGGATTTATAAGAATGTCGAAGCATTTACATAAAACGAGGGAGCTCGTGAAAAAAAATGCTTCTTTCCCGAGGGCAGACACACGTCCCTGAGACACAAGTGCATACATTTAGAGTTCCCAGCAATGACAATGAACCTTCACACCCTCTCCATAGTGACAATAGAATAGCATTTTTACTATTAACACTTCATTAATGAACACATATTTATAATATGTTTAACAATGCTTAAAAAGTATGCTAATAGGGGGCGCTGTTGCGCACAGAGGAAGATGGCCGCTTCTGTGTGAGCTCCGGAGTGAACCAGGGCCGAGCTCCAAATATATCCGCACAACGGGTCCGGTTACACCCGGGCGACGCACGGAGGGTGCGGTGGTGACTGGGCTACCCGGAGGTGAAATTCTGGGCCGAACGCCTGCTGCTATCCTGACTTATCGCGGCTCTGGAGAGCGCCCGCGCCGGGGGCCTTTACGCGGCCGCCTTGAAGAGGGGAGGAGCCCGGGAGAAAGCGAGCGCAATCCGCGGCCTGCTCGCGGAGGAACCTTCATTACTGGCCTCTCCCCACCGCGCTGCTTAACCCGGCTGGATACTGTGGCCCTCATCTCGGCCCCTCGGCATCGCCCCACCGTCCATCGACTGCTACGGCGGAACACGGGAACCTTGCCTGCCTGGCGGGAGCCGACGGCTACATTTCCTAACTGCTAATCGGGCCCCCGACGGCCCTCGCTCCAGAGGCTTGAGGTCTCCTCTACGGCACGGTCTCTTGACCCCCCCCCCTCCCGTGGCTTGACAACGCACGACCTGAACATTGGGGGCCCAGAGTTGGTCCGCTGGGGGTTGCCGAGGAGGGACGACACTCGATCACGCGACCCTGCGCACCGGAGGCATCGGGGACGCCTGTCGGCGGGTGTGCTGAGGGTCGTGGTGGCCTGGGGCGATCAGTCCATACAAATAACAGCGGATAATGCCCAAGAGCCTGGGATCCAAGAAGACTAGGGGGGCCATCGACAAGTACACCACAAATATCCAGAAGGAAACCACCTCGCAGATGGAGCCCCCGGCGCCCACCCCAGATCAACAAACGACACCGCAAGCTCAGATGGACCCCCAAGCGGTGTTCCTCGCTATGCAGCAGGGGTTCGGCGCCCTGAACGACAAACTCGACGGGATCACTGCAAATGTGGCATCCATTAAGGCTAAACTGGATAAAACTACGACGCGCATAGCCGAAGCGGAAACCAGAATATCAGGCGCGGAGGAGGCGCTCGAAAACCTGAAAAGCACGGTGTCCACAATGGCGATTGAACTGGGAACTGTTAAATCTAAATGCGAGGACTTGGAGGCGAGATCAAGACGCAACAACATCCGTATTGTAGGGGTGCCTGAAGATGCGACGAAGGGCTCTATGGAGAAAGGAGTTGAGGCCCTCCTCCGCGACCTGCTGGGCGACCCAGGGTGGTCCCCCATGTTCCTAATAGAGCGTGCACACAGATCTATGGCTCCAAAGCCGAAACCCGGTGCGTACCCGAGACCAATAATCGCACGTGTGCTTAACTACAGGGACAGGGACTTGATATTACGTACGGCAAGAGAGAAGCAGGAGCTGAGATGGAAGGCTAGCGTGATACGGATCTTCCCTGACTTTACACTGGCGGTGCAACAAGAAAGGAAACAATTCACGGGTGTCAAGAAACTGCTAAGGGAACGACAGGTCCAATATGCAATGCTCTACCCGGCGAGACTGAAGATCCTGTACAAGAACAAAGTCCATTTCTTCACCTTCCCTGAGGAGGCCGCCAACTTTGTGGAGACGCACATCCCTACGGTCGTGGGGAGCGCCGAGGACGCTAATCAAGAGTGACTTCCCTGGGGAGGGCCCGGAGAGGTACGGCAATGCATGCCCGCTCCACTTACTTCAACAGTTCTCCCCGGAGGGGGACACTCATTAAGGTGGGAAATCAGTGTCTACGGTTTGTGCTACGTGGGGACTGTCCTTGCCGCCATTAATATGTGTGAGAGTAATGCCGGACCCGATTAAGTGTTTTGTTTTTTTCTAAGTCTGAAAGAGCATCGGCCCTGGGGATCTCCGCAGGCCCCCCAATTGCAGGTGCATATGCTAAAAGTTAGTGGGGGGGAGGGGGTTTCTTTAAGCACAGTAGAAGTTCGGGGTGCTGTGAGGGTGGGGGGAGGTGGGATCGGGACGGAAGTGGGGATGTGTTATTGTTATGGGGAGAAAGTTAAAAGCACGAGGTTACAACATACTTGCACGAATGGGAACTATATGAGACACTCTTCTACAGATTCACAATGCATTCACACTGAACGGGATGGCGGGTAGGAGCTCTGAGAATATCAGAATCATGAGTTGGAATGTTCGGGGCCTGGGTTCCAAGGTTAAGAAAAGGAAAATCATGGCCTACATTAACAGACATGCTCCACAAATCCTATTCTTACAGGAGACACACATTGGCCCGCAACACGGGGAACAACTGGCGCCGAAGTGGGGAACCCATCAATACTTCACAACCTACTCGAATAGGGCCAGGGGAGTAGCAATACTGTTACACAGAACCCTCCGATTTACGTGCAAGGAGGTGAGGTGTGATCCAGGGGGCAGGTATGTCTTGGTACATGGCAATTTGCAAGATAGAGAGGTGGTCCTCCTCAATATCTACGGTCCCAACCTGGATGACCCGGTGTTTTACACCGAACTCTTCGGGTTGCTGGCCCACTATCCAACTGCTCGCCTGATTTGCGGGGGGGACTTCAATACCATTTTGAATGTGGACATGGATCGCACCTCAACACAGGTGAGAACTTTGACTAAGGCCGCCCAAGCGATAATGGCTCATATGGCAGACCTGGGGCTAAAAGATGCATGGAGGACATTACACCCATCCGAGAGGGGATACACCTATTACTCCACGGTGCACGACATGCATTCCAGGATAGACATGTGGCTACTAGACAACGTAGTGTTGGCCTGGGTACTCGCAGCACAGATACTGCCCAGGACGTTCTCTGACCACTCACCGATAGTGCTGGACCTCCGAATACCGGGCGAAGCAGTGAATAGACCCCCTTGGAGGTTTAAACCTGCAGCGCTGCGTGACCTGGTCTATAGGAACACGCTGGAACAGCACATACTGGAGTATTTTGCATTTAATGATAATTCTGTGTCTCGCCAGGCGACTTTGTGGCAAGCATTCAAGGTGTGTATTAGAGGCGCCTCTATATCGAGTGAGAGTGGCATCCTCAAAGATATAAGGAATAGGATGCAGCGCCTCGAAACACAAATAGCTGCTACACAGTCACAATATGAGCTTCAACCGACGCCTCAGTTAGCCTTAGACCTAAAAAACGCACTGGACGAATTCAATGAGGCGGCGGATCAAGAGATCCGCTACTTTGACAGACCGGCGGCCGCTCGCCGCTATGGTGAGAGCGAGCGACCGGGGAGGCTGTTGGCCAGAGCGGTAAGGGGGGAGAGGGGTCCGACCGACATTCCATGTATAACAACGGCGGAGGGCACGGTTACTACAGATCAGGGCAGTATACGCTCCACGTTTCATAAATTCTACGAGGAGCTATACTCACCCCAGTCAGACGCCACTGAAGGTGAGATCGAGCAGTATCTATCCCGTATCCCGACGACCCTGCTGGCTGCAAACACGAGAGAGGTGTTGGAAAGCCCGATAACTGAGGCGGAAGTGATAAGGGCCATCGAAGCTCTCCCGAACGGGAAGGCCCCGGGTACAGATGGCCTAAGCGCAGAATTTTATAAAGCATTTAAGCTCCTACTGGCACCCAGGTTACTGGCTATGTGGACCGAGGCCCTGGAGGGAGGGGAGCTCCCAGCGTCCACGAGGGAAGCGGTGATAACACTGTTGCTTAAGACTGATAAACCCCCAGAGGACTGCGGGTCTTATAGACCTCTATCACTAATTAACACAGATGCCAAATTGTTAGCAAAGATACTGGCCACAAGACTGACACCGTGGATGCCATTCATGGTCCACGAAGATCAGGCCGGATTCATCCCCGGCAGGTCAGCAGCTACTAATATTAGGAAATGCCATGAGGTCCTAACCACGACCCCCCCGGATCAGCAGGCGATAGCGGTGTCGCTGGATATGCGCAAAGCATTCGACACGGTGTCCTGGCCATTCCTGTTTGGGGTATTGCGAAATTACGGATTTGGCCCGAACTTCCTGAGATGGGTAAAGTTACTGTACACGTCCCCACAGGCCAGGATTAGAATTAACGGCACCCTAACAGAGCAGATTGAGCTCCGGGGGGGCACGAGACAAGGTTGCCCGCTCTCGCCATTGCTGTTTGCTCTGATAATTGAACCATTAGCAGACGAACTGAGGGCTCTCGCCGGCATCTGTGGGCTAAAAATAGGGGCAACAATGCACATTATAAACCTGTACGCAGACGACATTCTGCTATATTTGAGAGATCCAGACAGAACACTGGGGAGGGTCCTGGCGGTGGTGGAGAGGTTTGGTGGACTCTCGGGACTCAGACTTAACATTAATAAATCAGAAGTGTTCCCTATCACAGGGGCCACAGAGAAGCCACGGGGCCTGCATGGGCTACAGTGGTGCCCGACGCATGTTCTATATCTGGGAGCATGGATTGCTCGGACTGCTCAGCTATCCCGAGCATTGAACTACAACCTGCTTGTGGACTCGTTGTGCCTGAAACTAAAGCGCTGGGGGGCCCTCCCGGTATCCATGATGGGTAAGATCGCACTGGTGAAAATGATAATCCTTCCTAAGCTATTTTACCTATTTAGCACGGTGCCGGTGTGGCCGGGGCGTGTTTTATTCACTAAAATCGCGGGCGCGTGCTCCTCATTTGTATGGGATGGCCATCCGAGAGTGGGCTGGGGGACACTTACAAACGACTACATGTACGGTGGCTTGATGGCCCCAGACTTTGAACTCTACTACCTGAGCGCGCAGGCACAACATGCGAACCAATGGGCGACGACATTTATCAACCCAGCGGGCCCAGTACCTAACCAACTGGAAAAAGAGGCCACACTAGCACTCCACCAAATTACACGGTCAGGTGTTAAGCATTATAACTCCCTGAGACCTTCTAAAGTGGTGATCACTGCGTGGTCCAGGATTGTTGAAATGTACAATACTGAAAGGATATACCACCCTAGTATGCCGCTCTGGGGTATGCCGCAGACTCCTTTTACGTCAGAGGGAGAGACGGCCCGCCACTGGTCTGCTAAGGGCATAACACAATGGGGGCAGATATTTGTGGACAGGCAGTTCATTCGATGGGAGGATATCAGGGAGGAGGTGGGTAACACACCTACGGCTAGGCGACAATACTCTGGTCTGCGGGCAGCTACACAAAATATATGGCCAACCTTCCCTGATGAACCCCCAGTCAACATGGGACTGGGATACATGTTTATGGGGGGACGCCAAAAAATAACAGCTTCCACACTGTACAAGACCATACTCCACACACGCCCACAAGAGCAGCGTCCGGCAAGGGCAAAATGGGAACAGGACCTTGGAGAAGAGGTGGGGGAAGAGGAGTGGTCTCAATACTGTGCACTCGTGAAACAGATATCCTGCAATTCCAAATACAGGCTAATCCACTATAAAATTCTTCAGAGAACACATTACACCCCAGAGAAACTCAAACGCATATACCCAACCATGACAGGGGAATGCCCGAGATGCCATGCGGACAATGCTGGCATTTATCACATGCTTTGGGGGTGCAGTGCACTGAGGGGATACTGGGAAGCTGTATGTCAGACGATAGACGAGATGGCAGACCACCCACTAGAGTGGACCCCACGATTATGCCTGTTGGGGTCAATTGAGAAAATAAGCCCGAGTTGGCGAAAGCTTCTGAATGTAAGTCTGCTCCTCGCCAAAAGGGCGATCCTCCTCAGATGGAAGAGTGCGCACTCCCCTACTAAGGCGGACTGGGAAAGGGACATGGCATGGGCGAACGACATGGAGGAACTGTATATTGATACTGTGCTCCCAGCCTCGCGCCCGAAAAACATTTGGGGCAGGTACAAACAGTATCTCGCCGAGAAAAGCGGACTTGAACAACTTGATGCTGTAATGTGATTCATATTGTAAAATGTAATGTCTATAATTATGATGTCTCTGTAACCAAGTGAAAGTAGTGACCAAGTGCAACAAAAATAAAGGTTTTAAAAAAAAAAAAAAAGTATGCTAATAGATATTACCATGTGACGATGACAACACTGTCAAGATAGAGGCAGAATCCAGTACAATCAGAATAGACATCTAGTATTGGAGCATGTAAATTGTGCTGGGTTATATTTATATATCATAGCATAGTCAGAAGTCTTCACGACTACATAAACAGATGCCCCAGAAACATAATAAATACATACATTTTGCTTTTAAATATTCGGAATACACACAAAACTGGAATTCAGTGTTAGGTGGCCCCCAGAAATAAATAACTAATGACAATGGCAGCACGTCCATGCCAACAACTGGGATAGTTCTTTCCAATTAATGGGGAATATATGCTCTCTCTTTGTCATGCTACATGTGATAATAAAACGTGCTTGATGATGACTGCCTAAAAATAAAGTGTACACTTAGCAATTGTGAAACGTAATTCTCAAAACGTGCAGTGTGTGATGGGTCCTTCTTTGCCTCAATGCACGTTCGGATGGAAAGTGAAAGTAAAACAATGCTACGCTTGGCTTTTGACAGACGGCAACACACCTCACCGGAAACCGCAACGTCACGGCTCATAATGTGAATGCTCGTTTTATTTAGGCAAACCCCAATGCGATTCTGGTTTGATTAGATTATAATATATGGAGGGTAGATACCATTTAAGAAGTTGCATCGTTAATGCCGTACCTTGTCATAAAGCCGATAGATTTGTATTCCCATTGTCTCGGTGAAGAGCTCCCAATCTCCCGAAATCATGGGGTTGTCAAGCTCTCCCCATGCCGCCTGGAACTGCTCCTCTGAAAAGTGGAGGAGCTCCATGAATACTGTATCACAGGACCTGCAGCTACAAGAAACGCCACTGTCAGCCTCGCGGAAGGCTCTGCCAGGGAGAAAGAGAGATGCTTCCGGGTTCGTTGGGCTGAGTTGTTGCAGCAGGTCAGGGCAGCATTCCACATGAATGATAGTATGTTTTCTGCTGATCTTTCAGACGCATGGGAAATGACAGATACTGCATAGAGGGCAGGTAGATAAAGAATGTAGCGTGAATTATCCCCAGAAATGCGCACTAGAAAAAGGAAACATATGTTACCCTTTGCTTACTTATAAGCGGGATGTTTCATGTTTGTATTTTTAGGCGACATTTGGGTGCCGTTTTACTGCAGACATGTGTAGTCAGCATACTTGCCAACCCTACAGATTTAGGCAGTAGGCTACTGCCTTTTAAGCAGTCCTACCGACTACAGATTCCAGTGACAGATCCTAATGCTTTTTACAGTGGCAAATAATTTATGTGACTCTAGGGCAGGCTCCAGGACAAAGCATGCAACACATTAATTAGTCTGTCTGTACAGTGGACTGGTAAGTGATTACTTTGATTGGGCTCAGACCTGACAGCTAATTGACTCTGTCCTGCACTCTTGCTGGGACAACCCTTAGGTCAACCACCAGTGAAGGCAAGTGGCAGTGTGTACACCATCACACAGCATCTGCCTATCAGACTGAGGGGGGTATCAGTCACCATGTCATTCAGTGTTCAACTTACAATAAATATGTACTGCATAGGCTACTGCTAGAGAACAGTGGCAAACGTTATCTACCAGCTCTATGTGATTACCTTCTGTGAAGTTAGGTAATTGAATTTGGTGTTAAGTTACCATTGCAGAATGATACATTTTTAACATTTTAACATCTTATTGTGCTGTTTGATGAGTTGTGTATTTTAGAATGCTTCAATGGTGCCAACAATGTATATTTAGTGTTTTCCTGTGATGTCATTGTTATGGGAATTATTATTTGTGATCACAGAATGTTGGCAAGTATGAGTCAGGGCCCCAATTACCACCATGCAATATGATATGAGCTTGAAAGCCAGATCTGGCTGATTATTTTATACCATATATGTGCCTCTATAATTTTCACACAGAATACATAATTCATTGGTTCAAACAAATATGCATAACATGAGTGTTTTGAACACATTCTTTTTGTCAACAAAGTAGACACATGAGAATAGCCAGTTTTCCAGAATTACAAAAATAAGTGTTGTTAGTGCTTATATTTAGTTTGGAGTAGGCAAGGGTTGAGGGGTTGCTAATGGCTCCTTCCCAGTGAGCTGTGAAACTGGCTATTCCCACTCTCCATTTCAAATGAATTGCGGCTGCCTAGCCTCCTCGTAAAACAAGCATTGGTAATGCCAATAGTTTTGCTGTTTACTGCTGTTCTTTGCATTTTGCATTTATAGGCACTAGGGTGCAAGGAGGAAAGTGCAAAGTGTAAAAGGAGGATGCAAAAAGGTGTGCAGATGTGCAATGGAATGAGAAGGGGAATAGAGCAACAGAAGAAGCCATTGATAGAGGGTGCAGATGATGAGCAAAAGGCAATATGAGCGAGGAAGAGTGAGAGGGTAAGCAATAAAACTCGAGTGTGAGTGGAAGGACAAGAGGGGATAGGGCGCGAGAGTAAGGTGGGTTGATGGGGATTAGAGTGGGTAGGGTGGGGCAGGGTGGGTGTGTGTGAGAATACAGGGTGTAGGGTGGGTGCCGCTAGCGAGAGGGAGTTAGGGTATGTGATCGGGGTAAAAAGAGGGGGTAGAACTGAGAAGAAAAAGATGGTTAGGATTGGTGGATGGGGTAGAGAGAGGGGTAGGTTTGCATGGCAGTAGAGAGAGAGGGTAGTTTGGGTTGGTGGGAGTAGAGCGAGTGAGGGTATCGTGCATGGGGGTATTGAGTGGGGGTAGGGTAGGTGGGTGGCGATGGAGAGGTGGGTTTAGGGTGGGTGGGGTAGAGACAGTGGGTATATGGAGGGTGGGGTAGATAGAGTGGGGGTATTTAGAGAGAGTGGTTTAGGTGAGAGTGGGGATAGCGTGGGTGGATTGGAGTAGAGGGAGTGGATGTACAGAATGGGGGCAGGGTAAGTGGGGTAGAAAACAGGGCTAGAGTCGGTGAGGGTTTGGGGGCTGGATTGGGTGTAGCTTGGGTGGGGTTAGAGAGAATGGCGTTTGTGTGGGTTGGATCAGAGAGTGTGGGGTGGGGTGCGTGGGGGTAGAGAAAGTGGGGATAGGGTAGGTGGGTGTAGAGAGGTGGAGATAAGGTGAATGGGGGTAGATAAAGTGGGAGGTGGGTGGGGTAGAGATGGTGGGGTAGGTTGAGTGGGGTTAGAGAGAGTGGGAGTAGGTTTGATGGGTGGGTGTAGAGTGAGCTGGAGTAGAGAGAACAGGTATAGGTGGGTGGGGTAGGACAGAGCGGTTGGGATAGAGAGAGTGGGGGTAGGTGGGTGGGGGTAGAGAGAGTGGAGGTAGGGTGTGGGGAAAGAGAGAGTGGGGTATGTAGAGAGAGTGGGGCTGCGTGGGAGTAGACAGAGTGGGGGTTGGTCGGAGTAGAGAGAGGGAGGGTAGGGTGGTTAAGCTGGGGTTAGAGAGTGGGGGTGCAGGGAGTGGGGCAGGGTGGTGGGGGTTAAAGAAAGTGGGGCTAGGTTAGGTGGGTGTGAGAGAATGGGGCTAGGGTGGGTGGGAGTAGGGTAGATGTGTGCGGGTAGGGTGAGTGGGGGCAGAGAGTTGGGATAGGGAGTGTGGGCATAGGGCAGGTGGGGATAGAGAAGCAGGGTTATGGTGGGTGTGTGTAGAGAGGGTGGGGTTAGGTTGAGTGGGTGGGGTAGAGAGAGTGGAGTTAGGTGTGGTGGGTGGAATTAGAGTGAGTGAGTGTAGGGTTGGTGGGGGTAGAGACTTGGTTTAGGGCCTACTGCAACTCTCTCTACCCCCACAGGATGTGTGGGGGGAGAAATAGTGCTGATGGGGGTAGAGAAAGTGTGGGTATTTCTTTTGACGGCTAAAATCTTTATTTGTACCTTCTGAAATAAAAGCATATGGCTAGTTTGGACAATATGGCCAAATATAGCCACAGTAAAAATAAATTGTGAAATGCCTGCAAAAACAGCAGTTAACTTCAGTTAGCAAAATACAATCACTATTTATTTTAAAATCCAAAAGAAAGTTGCATCTTTTTGGTTAAAAGATGGAATGCCACTGAATATTTGTTTTTTTTTATGACTGGAGGGACAGCCCTGGATTCGGACAGGATATAGCGGGCTGAATGGTCAAAGTATGTATACATTGGGTGGTCCTGTCCTCCCTGAGTTTTTTATGCTGCACACAATTTGAGGTAGTAGATGATTCAACCTTCCTAGTTGCCCCATGCAAAGGTACAGGGATCCCGAACATGGGGTGAGAAAACAACCATTAGCAATGTTTGGTTTTTTGTGGTAGCCTTATTTTTATTTCTTAAATGGCTTTTTCTTGTAAATTTTGTAAAAACAAACATTAAATTAGATTCAAATGTATAGGAAAAGAGGAAAGCATGGAAAGCACAGTCAAGCACCAAGATTTTAACATTACATGATTCAATCAAAAACTGGTAAAGAACCCGACGAACCATTGCCAAGGATGGCACTGAAAAGGAACAAGAACCTTAAAGATCTACTGACTCATGCCAGGTCCCGACGAATACCAACAAGATCCATACTATGGAACATGCGGGAAATCAGAGGGCACCACCCATGCGGTACATGCCAAGCTTAATCCTCACCGCCAATGGGAGCCAGTTCAGAGATTTCAGTCCTGGAGAGATACAATTGCTGGGCTTAAGGCCAAGGACAAGTCTCACAATCCTGTTTTGGATGAGTTGCAGAGGGCGGAGAGTAGAGGCAGGCAGTTTTAGATTGAGGCTGTTGCAGTAGTCCAGCTAGAGAGAACCAGAGCTCTGGATACAGTCGGCTTCTGCGTGAAGGAGAGAAAAGGAAGAATACCTCTGAGGAGGTGCAGCTGGTAGTGTGACTTCTTAGAGACGTAATCATCATATGAAATCATCCCTGGCCAAACAATGATCACCGGGGACCACAGCATGCTGTAACACAGCGTTACAGAGTCTCACCTTCTGATAGTAGGGTCGACCAGTCTTATCCTACCGCAGGCACCAGACTCACAGTAGATTGAACGTGTGCCGCCCTTGTGCCAATCCCCTAATCTATAGTAAATGACAGTGGGAGAAAATTAAATGGACGGTTTGCTTCGATCCGATTGGCATATCATTGCAATCCATGGCAAATACCTAACCATAAAATGTCAACTGCTGCCAAATGGTGTGAGGACCTGCCATGCTATTTGATGGAAAATGCCTATTCAGAGGCCAAAACTCTTGGCTGTGCATTGGTTGTTTCTGTCTCAACACCAACTACATGGACTACATGGCACTAGCTTGCCAATGCAGACCCTACTGTGTCACCATGGGACTTGCTTCCACAGGTAAAGTAAGCGCCAACTCTTCTATGGAGCTCTAACCTTATCAAGGTTTTCATTCAATGATGTTCAAGACCCAAGATGATTGCTGTGGACAGAGTCAAAAGATTCACTTAATTGGCTAATCTTAACTTAAAATTTTGAGAGTGCTTTCTGCTCTGTGTTGTTCAATTTAGGGAGGGAACACTTTTTCGTGAGCCAGCGTGAGAGGGAAACACGTGTCGGTACCCACATCCACTTAGATGTGCCACTAACTGGACACATTAGGTAAGACCGACATTTACATTTGTGCCACGATGGAGATGGGGGTAATATGCACCTTCATTCATTCATGTCTGTACCTTAGAGGGTGGAGCCATAGTGGGAACCCAACAATTCCAAATGCAGGAACCATCTTCTGGAAGCTGTTAAATGGAATCTACAGCTGAATCAGCCATATTAAAAATGATTTTTTCCTTTCTTCCTAAGCCAAGGTCAGTTGTTTCTGTCTGCAGTAACACAACATTTTGTGTTAGTCTATTAAATTTGAACACACATGAATGTATAATATAAAACCAACTATTTTTGAAATTTGAGTAGTTATGGGGCATCCATTTCTGTGTGGACTTTGGTACTAATATGGCCAGTGGGTCTGAGGAGCCAACTCAGGTCTCTATATTTGTCTACCTCATAACTGTTGGTGTTTATTCTGCCGATGACCCGATTACACTGTATTCTAGGACACCAATTCATGATGGTTGCACTTTACCTGGTTTACACCCACGGTCTACTTTAGAGATATTTATCTAGGTAGCAGTAGAAGCAGCAGCAGGCTGTTACCTATGTTTACAGATCAATTTTAATTGTATATTTGGTTTTTAACCTATCGTACCATGTTGTCATCTAAATATAGGGTCTTATGAGTTTATGTCTCCTGTTTTCTTTTATAATGTAAATTTTGTATCTCCTGAAGAAGACGTCACTACAATAGAGTATTACGTCGAAACCGGTAGAGAAACTTGAGATGAGGTTGTGGTTGAATATTCTTGTGACCCATCTAAACTGTTTGGCCACCTTTATCATCTATTGTGGCCAAGCATAATGACTTCACATTCTTTCTATAAACAATCTTATTGATGAATCATATGTCATGGTTTTTATAGATTTTATATATTTTGTATCCCTTGGAGTTTTGTATGAATAGTTGTATGGTTGATGTTTACTTGTGGATGAATGATTGTACGATTGAATAGGATGTATTTTATTATTACATAGATGTGTTCTTAAAGTCTTTTCCTGCTATGTAATTGTTGCCATTAAGTGCAGATTAAAATCATGATTTGAGTCATATATTTAAATTGTATCAGGTTTAATAACATTTCTTGATACCTACTTTCGAATTGTATCCTCTGGTTGGCTTTCTGTGATTAATTGTTATATTAATACCCTTATACAGAGTGGGGGGTTCCCTGTGTCTGTCAGAAAATATATTTTTGGCTTTGGGGAGATCATCTTCCTCGCCCTCATAAGTGGCACAGTCATGCTGGTGCAAGTCTTCATCTGTGCACGGTTCCATGAGGAACATGGCAGGGTTCACTCTTTTACACCTTACAACGTGGATATGTGAGCTTCAGAGAATAATCTCGTACGCTGATGCCCGCTGGGTGATGAGAGTGGATTTGGATCGTTCTATCATAGCAAATACTGAGGGTTCCACATCACTGATGGTGGAACTTTTCTCAATTGCAAAGGCAGCTGCAGCAAGAGGTTGTTTGCATGCAAAATGTCCCTGCATCACTGAGTCTAGTGTACTGCTGCAGTATGCCAGTGGCTTGTGGTCCATGTGCTATTTTGGTTAGTACCACTGTCATAAGTATACCATTTGAGTGTGAGAATATGTAAAACTTCTGCATGTAGTCTGGGGTGACAAGAACAGGGACTGTTGAAATCACTTCCTTTAGATCATTGAAACTCTGAATAATGTTTGCAGCCTTGCAAGAGTGGCCTTGTGTATGCTGCATTGTCCAGTATCCACGCCTTGCAATAATTACATAGCCCTAGGAATTTCTGCATGTCCTTTACTGTAACTGGTTTGGGCTTGGCGCGCTCTGTCACTGCCCTGTCAGGGATAATTCTTTTACCGGCTGCAGAAATGAGCTGTCCTAAATAGAGCACATCATGCTGGCAGTACTGGAGCTTAGCCTTCTCGACTTTATACCCTTTACTGGCTAGCAGTTGCAACAGGGCAATGGAGTCTCTGTGACAGTCCTATTCACTGTCACTGCACACCAATAAATTGTCTACTTACTGAATTACTGTACTGGGTACCTGGTTGTTCTCTAGGTCTTCGCGCAGAATTCTATTGAATATACTGGGACTCTCGTAGTACCCTTGGGGCAAACATGTATGTTCATAGCGCTTCCGGCCATGTGTGAATGCAGTGAGGTACTGTGAGTCTAGGTGCTGGGGTACTGAGAAAAAGTCATTCTTTAAATCAACAACTGTAAAATGGGTAATTTCCTCGGGGACACTGCACAAAATGGATGCCAGGTTTGGAACGAGAGGACATTTTTTTAATACAACATCATTGAGGGGGTGGAGATCCTGGATCATCCTCCAACTACCCCAACACCTTTTTAATGAGTATATGGGCGTATTGCATGGCGAGGTACAGGGTACTATGATCCCTTTGTGTAGTAAGGCTTGTATTGTTTCTCTGATCCCTTCTTCCGCCTCCTTCTGCCTGGCTGCACGGGGGTGGTGTGACAACAGCCATGAGTGGGCTCTGTACACTTGGGTACTGTCCCATGATCTCACAGGAGATGCATATTACAAGTATCATTTACCCATCATCATTGTTGTCCTCAAAAAGTTCAGAATCTGTCAACTCCTTCAGGGGTACTGTGGGGTCGATACATAAAACTGTACGCCACTGGCATCCCTGAGTATCGTTACCTATGATCACAATTCTTTTGTCCCACACTAGCAGCCCCTCCAAATCCAGTGATAGTATAGTGCCTGCCACCAGTTATGGGGACACCACAGCCTAAAAATGAAATCAGTCCGTACTCTCCAGCAAGTTCTGGTAATCTGGGGCACAGCTTTTGCAAGCACTGTAATGCCATAAATGAACATGTCAGGGTTGACAGGGATGCCTCGTACCACCACATCACGAGAATTGATCTCATTGAGCACATGCCAGGTGTTGCACAGATGATACCGCTGTCTGTGAGTGAGATCGTCATTTTGAGCTTGCTTAGCAGATCCCTGCTGAGCAAGTTGACAGGAGAGCTCTCAAAGTACAAGAGGGGGCCCTTACGACCTTGTCCCCCAACCCTTGCATCTAATTCTTTTGTGTATGGAACCGTTAAAACCGCCTCAGAGAATGCCTGTGTGTCGAGAGTTTTGCCTGGTAACGGGAAGTCACCTTCGCTGATGCACAACTTCGCTGCTCCTGAGTCCACCGTAAAGATGATTTGTTTGTTCCCTATCTCTGCCCCCACCAACGGTTTGTCTTCTGGGTTTAGGGTAATTGACAGGACTGGACACGCAAGCGCTCCTTGTGGACTGTCCTAGTCAGGGTATGTGTTGGTCCCAGCGAACGAGAAAGAGTTTCCCCCTACCACTGTAGCACCTTGAAACGGTGCCACTGTGCCATTAGGCAAGCTGCTAAAGGCGTTCATGTCCCCTGCTTGCTGCGTGTTGAGGCAGAGCTTATAATGCTGTACTGACTGTTGCGGGTGCCGCAGTGGATAGGGACCCGGTATCTGTGGGGGTAGCTGCATGTAGGCTTTATGGAACTCACACAGTATCGAGGACATCTTGGGGGGTGGACCTGGAGGGGGTCCTCTGTGGTAGGGGTGTCATTTTCCTGGCCTAGTTATACTCCTCACCTTGCCTGCTCCTGCACTCTCTTGAAAAATGTCCCCACTTCCTGCGTGTCCAACACTGCCCTGTTCCTCCTCCTCTTGGCCCCATACCCCCAAACCAACCTCCTCTCGGTCCTCGAAACCCACCTCGGCCTTGTTGTTGTCCTCCTTGCCATGGTGGCCCATATGATTGCGGGTTTCCACCCCACTGTCCTTGCCCTCCTTCAGCCCACATTGCGGCTATTCTGGCATTTGTAGCATTAGGGCCATACCGTCCCTCTCCCGTTTGTTTCAGTGTTGGCCCTGATGCCACCACAGCTACTTTAGCTAGTTTGTTTTGCACAAGTTTCGCTTCCTCTGACTGTCACCTCCCAAAATGGTGAACTATAATGCTTTGAATCTCAGGCCCCACTTTCATTTCGATCCCTGCTATTTTATCAAGCGCTTTCTGCACTTCCTTGGGTAGGCCCTGTTTCACTATAAAATAGAAAAAGGGTGTTGACTGGTCCCAGACGTTGCCCGTTTGTACCCTCCACATCTCTTGGACCCTGAGGATAAATAGTGCAGTGTCCTCATTATCCCCCATGGTACATTGCATGATTGACTGGATATCTGGTGTATCTAGGAACGCTTGCCGCAGTGCATCCCAGACCCTGGCTCTAATCTTATTGAACCAGGCTCCATCATGGGCATCGTTACTCAGTGTTACTCCTGGGTATCGCACCTTCACCTACACATCTGCAGCTTGGTCCCCAACTGCGGCCACCAATAATCTTTTAATGTCTCCTATTGCCAAGAGCACAGCTGCTGTGTTTTTTTCAAAAACATATATCCATTTCCCTGCTCCCGTCGTAAGTGGCGTGAGTGCCTTAATGAGGTTATTCTTGTCCATCTGTGTCCATGGTACATATTGTGGTCTCCCTGCTACCTTGTGTATCAGTGGCACTTGCATTCTCATCTTGCTTTTTCCGCCCTTAGTTACACTTCGCTTTTTAACTTAGATTAAGATTGTTTAGCTACCTGCACAGAAGTCCAGGAAAGCCGCATCTCGGGTCATAGATTTTCAACCATCAGAAAAATAGTGAGGCTTTCTTAGAAAATGCCCAGATTCTAGGCTTCTGCATTTATTGGGAATTTAGAGAGATAGTGGGGAACTAATAAGACAACTTTATGTGGGCATTCACCTTCAGAGAATTTGACACACCTTGCAGATTTCTTTGGCTACAAACCCTTGCTGCTGCCGTATGCTGGTCAATCAGGGTCCACAATGTCTGTCCATGCATGCCCTTTTAGCATTTTAAAATATGATGAGGAACATTTTACAGTTCTTTAGCGGCTCCTGCAGTTAGTAATGTTCACTTTCTTTGTGTGACGGTTAGCAGAATTGTCTCAAAAGGGGAGCTAGCTTTCACTTGAAGGAGCCTGTTCTATATCAATACTGGCTGCTGTGGTGTACTGGAGTGAGGAGTTGGAGACAGAGGTGGCATTTCAATATGATTTTTATTTAAAGAAAGAAGAAAACAACTAAGTTTGCCTAGTTCTAAAGGGTGGCCCCTACCTAATAAAGGAATAACTGGGTTGCTTGCTGTCAGGGCGGAAATGTAAATTAATATCCGCCCTCTGTCCAAAAATCTCCTCTACACTAGCCCTACCACTAAACAACAGAAAAACCTAAATTGTACCAGGAGAATGACTCCCTTCTACTGGTTCTGCAGGGATCAGCCCTATGGGCAATGTTCAAGAGTCTTTATTTCACTTCAGTTCTTCTTTTTGAAGAGAAAATGCCAGGAGAATGACCCCCTTCTCCTAGCTCGACCAGTTCAACATTGTCTTGACTGTCCTTTACAATCTTTAGATTTAGCTTCTGATTCAACAAATATGCCCCCAGGAGAGTGACTCCCTTCTCCTGGTTCTGTGACTCAAAGTGCTCTTCTATCTGTTTTTCACAATAGTTCTTATGAGCCTTTCTAATTTCCTCCAGGCTTCTCCAAGCCTCTCTGGGGGCTCTCTTGAATGTATCACGCTCTTTATCTCCGATGTTAAGAATCTTGTCCCACTTACTGAGAAGAGGGATACTGTGCCCTAGGCTTGGTCACGTGACTACTGTTAGAACAGTTATTGAAATGAAGGAGATTCCTCACAAGGCTTTCTTCACAACTCTTATCCTCAATGTGTTTACTGGGATGAGGGCGACCACTCACAATGCTTTTTTCACAATTCTTATTCTCAGTTCTGCTTACTGGAACGAGGTAGATCACTCCCGAGGCTTTTGTCACAATTCTTATTTAGTAATACCCAATTTGATTGAATAGAAATGTCTGCATGGACATTTTGACCAAATTCGGGCAGTATCATTAGTTCAAAGCCCAAAATACCGAACATGGGGAGCTGGGAGTGCGGGGGTGTCCCCCGTTCCCCATGTTCAGTATTATGGGCTTTGGGCATTGCAGGTTTGTCCCACGCATCCTTGACATTGGAAGCGGGGGACTCAAAACCAAAAACAAAAAGGGACCCTACGACATCAGCTCCAGAGAGGGTAAGTACGGGTATCAGGGTTTATTATGAGGCTGATTACGGCATAGGGATTTTGGTAGTTTCACCGTAGGTCAAACAGATTTGCGGCAGAATCGACTATGGTCAATTCCGCTGCGAACATTTTGACTTCACTCAAACAACCCCAATCCTTCTTATTCTCAATCTGCTGACTGAGACGAAGGAGATCAATACTGAGGCTTTCTTCACAATTCATATTCGCGATGTCCTTACTGAGATGAGGCAGCTCACTCCCAAGGATTTCTTGACAATTTCTATTCTTAATGGGGTTAAGACGAGGGAATCACTCCCAAAGCTTGCTTCACATGCCCCCACTTCCCTACCGTGTCTCCCGTAGCTCCTGCTATGTTTACTTGGTTGTAGCATGTCACTGGTTCTTCCTGGGGTGGCAGGCTTCTGCGTTCCCAGCGAACACTTGTTCGGCTTCACTCTTCTCCCTCTGCGATCCCTCCATGTCTCTGTTTGTGTTCTGGGCAGGCAGTATCAGAGTAGTTGTAGGTCCACTCGGTCCATCTCCTCGAGATCACGCCATTGTCTCCTGGATTCCAGCTACCATTTCGTCTTGCTCTTGCTTGGCCATAGAAGTACTCCTCTGTTCTTCGGCTGCTGGAGTCTTTGCAGTGTCTGGGTTGCTCCTGCAGCATCCCATCTTGTTGGGCTGGGTCCTCCCCAACGGAGTGCCATAGTCCACCATCGGGCTTAGTTGTATACTCCTCTTGACTCCTTGGGGCTATCTTGTCCCATTATCTTTCACATGAGTGTTCTACATGACTCTGTGAATGTTCTTGTTCTTCTCAGTACCTTCATAGTACAAATCATGTTTAGACTGAGTGTTCATATTACGTTTTCTAATCTTCCGGGAAGAAGACAAGGAGTATCACAATAGTATAAAGTAATACTGTTAGCCTGAACCTCGACAGATCTTAAGGGTTTTATAGTGTTTAAGGAAGGAGGATTAGGGAGTTCCATCATGGAACAGGAGTCCTTATCACCATAGGGGAAATTGGCTGCGCTGGTGGGCTGTCCAGAGTTGTGGTTGCCCAGGATGTTCTTCACCATCTAGTCAAGTCTGAGCAACAACAGTTTCTTAAACAGTCAGTGATTACTAAGGAGAAGATTTTCCCTGATTTGTTTGTAACTTCCTAGTACTAGGGAGAAGAACATCTTTGACATGGTTAGAGGGAGTACATTATATTATTACATCAACTAAATGTCTGCCTTCCTTCCACCAAAAGGTAACCAAACTTAACACCACTGCCCTGACAGTTCTATGTAATTCACACCCACTCACACCAACCCAATGGATCAAGCTTTTCACCACAAGACCTACTCCTAACCTACCTTGCCCAATGAAAATCAGGAATTCAAGGCTAGGCTCTAGATTCAAGATAGCCCACCCCCTTGTAATCATCTGTAAAAGTAAAACTAGCACTGAGTCCTCGACTACAAGAATAAAAACAACCAATCTTATCAACCGTAAAGCGAATAATGTTCCTAAATTGCGAGAAAACACTACTTCAAGGAAAAGTAAATTGGATAGCATCACCCCTCTCATTAAGGAGAGGAGTGCTTATAAATGCTAGATCCCTCGCAGCTCATGCACTTGATATTGCCAACTTCATTACCACGAATGATCTTGACTTCTTATCCATGACTGAGACTTGGCTTCATGCCGCAGCAGGGCCATCACTCTCACTTGCCATACCGGACGATTACACGATCATCAGACTAGATAGAGAATCCTCTAAAGGCGGTGGCGTCACCTTTATTGCCAAAACCCTTTTAGGCCTTAGGTCTATACCCAACCAACTATATCCCTCAGGAGAACTACTGTCCATCAAGTTACCTATGACGACATCTCAAACATTAACCATCCACCTCAGTATAGACCACCAGGACCATTATCTACCCTCGAGGTAGATATCACACAACTTCTTACTGTAAACACCAAACTAGGATCACAAATCATGTTGTTAGGACATGTCAATCTAGGCCTCCACAACTCAAAAGTTGACAATGCCTTAGCTCTCACTTACACCATATCAGAATTAGGCTTCTCACATCGTATTACTAAGTCTACTCACAAAAAAGGGAGAACACTAGACTGGATCGCAGATCTCAATTTTGACATTAATATTCTCTCCAACACACCCTACACCTGGTCGGACCACCATATCATCTCATTCACCATACAGGTCAGCAACCGTCCTAACCACTGCAATTCACTGGCACCACCAGCACTTACTAGAAATAACCGTAATATAACAGTAGAGAAACTACTCCCCTTATTACAACCTATTATTAGTCACCCTATCCCGAACACAGAGCCCTCTTCATTAGTAGATCTGTACAACCATACACTACACAACGCCATTAACATAGTAGCACCTTTGAAAATGCGCAAAGCCAAACCTTGTGCTCAAATAAACCCATGGTCCACCCCCCACCTCAGAACCTTACGCAAAAACAAAAGAAATGCTGAAACATTATGGAAGAGCCTTCCATCAGCACTCAATAAAGACACATTTTTTAAAGCTTCCCACAGCTACAAAACTGCCATTCACCAGACCAAAAGTGACACCTATAATGATAGAATCATTAAAGCCAAATCAAGTACCAAATAACTATTTAGTATCCTTAGAGAATTGGAGTCTCCCATACAACCACCAGACACCTATGCTAAAGACGTAAAGACACCACATGGTGTACCAACATATAAAATGCGTTGCTTGACAAAACAGCGCTCTTACAAGCCACAATTGAATCTAAAAAACTCAGTCTCACCTCTGATACATACCGACACATGCCTTTAGCATCCTTCCCTAATCCATGTAACCTATTCAATTTCTGAAACCATCAATTTGTCAGGGGGACATCTGCCTGGCAAACATTATCAAAGAAGCAGCAAAGGATCTTACACCTTTCGTCACTACATTAATAAGCGCTTCATTTCAAACCAGCAAAGTCCCCACCAATTTGATAGATACCTGGGTCCTCCCAGTACAAAAGAAACCCACCCTCGAACCAAACATCCCTACAAATTATAGACTGATCACCAAAGTACCGTTCCTCGTGAAAATTCTAGACAGGGTGGCTTACCTTCAGATTCAGGAACATCTTGAAAGCAATAATCTCCTTAGCCTACGACAATCAGGTTTTAGACCTAGACACGGCACCGAAACGGCTATGATAGATTTAAACACTCAAATGGGCGACATAAAAGATAAAGGTAATCTAGCCCTCCTACTGCTACCAGATTTATCGGCTGCCTTTGACTTAGTGAATCATAAAATCTTATGCAACTACCTCTCGACTGCAGCCCATTCCTCTGACAAAGCGACCACTTGGATCCAATCATTCCTGGATAACAGAACCGTGATGGTGTACGTACCAACGGCGTCTACTGAGCCAGCCCAGCACTGGTCACCTGTGGAGTTCCTCAGGGCTCATGCGTTTCTTCAACGCTTTACAATATTTTCACGAAGCCCCTTTACGATGACTTTGACCATTTGGGCGTCAGCTATACCAAGTACGCGGATTACACCCAAATCCTCATCCCTATCACTGGCGACTACAACACTGACTCAAAACTGCTAAACAATATCTACCTAATCATACAAGCATGGATGGCAAAGCATGGGCTCTGTCTTAACAGCAATAAGACAGAGCTTCTCCTCATTGGATCCCAAACGAGACTAAATAGATTAGAAAGACAGTTCAACTCCTTTAAAATTGACGGCAACAACATAAATGTCTCTAAGGATTTGAAAACACTAGGTATTTTCCTCGACTCCTCATTGACACTGACAAGACAAGTCAATGCAACAGCTTCTGCCACAGCCTATACCTGCAAATTAATTAATGCCTGCAGACGTTTCTTGTCCACAACTAACTGCACCTCTATAGCTAGGGCGCTATTCTATCCAAATTAGATTACTACAACGTCTTGTACTTAGGAACTAACCAGCACAACCTAAAAAAGTTGCAAATACTCCAAAACAATGCACTGAGATCAGCGATGAACATCCCCAGATGTCACCATATATCGGAGCTGAGACACAATGCGCATTGGCTATCAGTCAATCACAGAATTGATTTCAAAACTTTTTCACTCACTCACAAATGTCTTTCGAATCTAGTGCAAAATACCTGCCTGACAAATTCTCACGAAACCTCTCAGACCGACCCATGAGGTCTTCATAACTACACTGCCTTAAGGTCCCCAGGTTTAAGCTACAGAAGGCAGGGGGCAGCAGTTTCCCTGTTCTAGCAGCAAAACTATGGAATACTCTGCCCCTAACCCTTAGAGCAGAACCTTCTTACTTTAGCTTCAGGAAAATTGTAAACACGTGGCTTCTTACACAGTAGAGAGAATAATGCTTTATGCCTTCTGCTATCTTGCTCATGTCTGTACCTACCTGTGATGCACTTTAATTAATCCATGTAATGTCTTACCTATATGTAAATGTGTGACATTGTGTCACTGTAAGAAATGCGCCCAGATACCTAAGGGTTCGGTGCACTATAGAAATAAACACATGAATAAATAAATAAATTACATTCGGTGGCTGTTCCCAACTGTGCAACACAGGTGAAATCTGGCTGTGACTAGGGAGGAGGGAATCCCAGTGACATCTGTGTATGAAATGAATGTTGCATTAGTTGTCAGTGACTAGTTTTAGGGAGTGAGAAATCCCAGACTTTGCTGGGATGACAGGATTACATTTAGTGGCTATAACTGAGTTTTCAACAAATGTACCCTCTTGTTGTGACTATAGAGGAGAACATCCCAATGCCCACTTTGCATGACCAAAATACCATGTGTGGGTAGTACCTGGACAAACATTCTGGCTACAACCTAAAATCCCCAGAATTGCTGGTTATTCACCCAGGTTGAACATCGTAAAAACTTTTAAAAAAATGGTCTTTAGTTTGATTCCATGACTTATTTGTGGACACTTCTTCTTTTCAGACTCATGCAAAGGGTGGAGGTTGCTTCTGGAGGCAGACTTTGCTAATTCAGGGAAGAGTTAATAAACTACAGAGGGGTTATCATAACTGAGCAAGAAAAAGGTTAGGGAGTGATAGCAAGAGTCTGAGTTTTATTTAGGGTTAGTTTTGCTCATGCAGTGCTATGTAGCACACTCAGTAATCTGAAGTGTGGGAACAAGATGAGGGCCATCTGAAGAAAGTATATGGAGAGAGAATCCCTGAGAGGGAGAGTAGCTTGGATGACGGTGAGGACACACACATTTGACTCTTGATTTCGCTTACGTCATTTTCCAGGAGAGTCACACACACTTGATTTTAGTGAGAGGAATTTGGGGAGGCAAGTAACAGACCATTTATTGTCTGTCTCTTGAAGCAAGTGGATGAGACAGGTGCCATCTGGTGACACCTGGGAGAAGCAGAAGGAGGGGGGTCCCTGAGTATAGCACCATAGATTCTGTGTAGTGAATTAGCCACTAGTCAATGTCCATCCTTTGATGTGAGTCGATGAGAGAGACACATACCATCTGGTGTCACCTGGGAGGAAGGGAAGGTGACACACCAGTCATTGCGTGAAAAACACATTTGAAACAACATGCCAACATCCAATTGAACCAGCTGCAGGTGGATATGTGCTGCTCATGGTCTTTTCGCTTCTGCAGCAGCCCTTGTTGCGTGAACTGAGAAGGCCTTAATTATGTGTGGATACTTGAGGGTATTATCCAGCTCTGAAATACATGCGCCATATCAAGTAAATGCACAGGTTCTGCACAATGATGAACATCCACTGAGACCGACAGTGATGGTGCCTTCACTTCTGTTCACTATCTCACGGGCAGAAGATAGAGCTGTGCAGATCATATCTACAAAGGATCAGGGAAGAACATCACATGGTGTAGTTGCACAGGAGGAGATTTAAAATCATTGTTCTCCATCTTGGCCACCCCATCCACTGATAAGTCAGAGAATGACAAAATGATCAAGGAATGTGTGTTGCTGCTGAAATGCAGTGTTATTGATAAGGATGATGAGAGTGGCACAACAGACACAGAGGCTGTACTATTAAGAGCTCAGCCCCCACCTGCGTATATTCCCTTCAAGGAACAACCCACTTGTCACAGATACGAAAGCACAAATTATAATTATGTTGCATCTAGATCACCATCAGCACCACTACAACCACCATTCCACCCAGATGAGGCCACCCTCTGTGTTGTTAGCCTGCAGCGAAGGTCAATGCAACAGTATTGCTGTACTTTACAAAGAATAAACAACATGAATCTGGCCGCTTCCACACTTTGACTTTACATGGGGTCGCATGTGCTTCAGCAGCAGGCACAGAAATGGGAAGAAGTGAAAAGATATGAAGTGTATTCCTCCCATTCAATCACACAAGCAGCATACAACTTCAAGGCAGTGCAATTACCTCTGACAATATTGCATCTGTTTCATTACTTGGGAGTTGGACTCTTCGCTATGACCCAAATTCCCCAGCAATGCATACTTGTGATCCCCCATTATGACGGGAGAGTGTTGTGGAAGTATTTGAGCATGGCTTAAAATGTCACACGCCATCATAGACAAAGCCTGCTCAGTGCTAACATGGCTATTATGTGGGCAACATACATTTTGGCCTACTCTTTTGTAGACAACCATGAATTCCATCAGTTTATGAGAATAGTTGATCAGCACATGGATGTTCCTAGCCACTGGTATTTTTCCAGTATCACTGCATTCTCGCAATATGACACTGGAATTGTACAGCAAGGTACAGCTACAGTTGGGCGGGTACTAGAGCAGTCTGAGGCAAAGGTTCACATCCCCATGGACATGTGGACCACACAGTGGCTAGTGCACTGACTGCAATGCCATCACAACAGACTGTGTGGTCTTTCTTACTTCTACCAGCAACAGGGGGTCCCATAGCAATCCAAGCGGACAGTAGTGTATACAATTCCACACCAGCATACAATGGTTTCAGGAGAGTTGACATATGGGAGAAGGTGGAGGCTTAGTCATGTGCATTTGGGCTTTGGTGAAGCAATTCCCTTGCTGCCTTACCAATTGCCAATTTAGTACACTTCCCCTGCTTTCAACGTATACTTCACCTCATGGTCCTGCTTTATCAGCAATTGTGAACCTGTGAAAGAAATTATCGCTGCGGCTCAGAATATCAGCTTGCATTTCAGCTGAGTTTACTATGGCAAGGATGTATGGTGCCAAAGGCATGTGTGCCGCAAGTTACCACTATGTGAGCCATACAATCCTATTGCAGATTTCCGTAATCCTCTGTGTAGAGCTCTAAATAGGGCATTTCTGACACTGTGTCAGTTGCAGTCTAGAACCTTTTAAGCTGGACACCAAGTAGTATAGCCTTCATAATGCTTTAATTCAGTAAGGTTCCACCTCTGGTTTACTATCTTGGGATCAGCCTGCCCATAGTGGCAAGGGCCTATGTCCTGACTGGGGAACCTGATGTGACACTTCTACCGAGGAACCTGCATTTACCTACCCTCAAGATAGAAATTGCACTTTTGAACTGCATGTGTCAGAAGAGGAGGATTTGCAGTAAATGTCACAAGGAAGAGTCAATGTGCAAATGTGTGAACATGCTTTGCTGCAGCCCTTGCAGAATTAATTGTAGAAAGAAATCAGACAGCAGGAAGATTGCAACCAAATACACAAAGATTGCTGTGACTGCCGGACGAATGATCTACTATTAGACAGGCAGTGTAGCGATAGGGAATCCTCCTGTGTTTAAATGCCACTTTATAATGTTGCCATCTTAATAAATGTTCTTTTTATTGTTGCAAAGGGAAAATGAAATGCCTTGTATTTTTGCACTTGTTTCTCTTCTGTTTATTCTAGAAAAGACTGCCTCGCAAAGCTGGTAATGTATTATTTTGAAATGAAACTGTTATAAATCACAGCCTGTGTTATGTAGTATAATTTAGCGTGTTTTGGAGTGCAGCGCCACTGCATGGGATCACAGTATTGCTGTAATGTGGTACAGCAAGCCATGTGTTTCCAGGGTAACATATGGACAGGTATATGAAGACAGGATATTTATGTTAAAGCACACCATTTTTCTCAATACTTAGTTTAAAAGCACACCATTTTTTTCTCACCTGAAATGCCTCAATTACACGAGAAACATTAGATAATTAATTTGCTTGATTAACAAATACTAACACGATTTTAACTCCTTAACATTATAATGTGTTCTCCATGTGCAAAATGAGGCTGGCTGAAATTCATTTTAAACATGTGTTGAGATTTTTTTTTCTCCTCTCTTTTTGCTCTGTTCACGGTCTTTGCAGGAAGCAAAATTCGAATAGCAGGAAATCACAGATACAGTTGCTTACTGTAAAAGTCAGCCATTGTTGAGGAAGGAGGGTAGACTATTGTGTATTTTGATTGGTGACACGTCCCCTTAGGGGCTGTAACAGATGTTTCTTGAAGCAGCTCGGGGAGAAGGAGAGGGAGAAGACATTTTGTGGAGTTGCAGTGAGGTCACCTTCGTTCTGCTGCTGTGAGGAGCTGGACCACTGACCTTCAGAGACTGGGGTTTCCTAGTCACTTGGCACCGGCTTGAGAACTGCATGTTCTCGCTGGGTGCTTTAAAGAAAGAAAAAAAAAGAGCCCTGGGTCACAGCTCAAAGACGACAAGCCAGGAGACTTTGCGTGCTGAAAAGCTGCAAATAGCTGGTAAATATACAAATGGAGTGAGATTGCTGTGACTGCCGGACAAATTATCTACTATTAGACAGGCAGTGTAGAGATAGGGAATTCTCCCGTGTTTAAATGCCACTTTATAATGTTGCCATCTAAATGACTGTTCTTTTTATTGTTGCAAAGCTAAAATGAAATGCCTTGTATTTTTGCACTTGTTTCGCTTCTGTTTATTCTAGAAAAGACTGCCTCGCAAAGCTGGTAATGTATTATTTTGAAATGAAACTGTTATAAATCACAGACGGTGTAAAGGTTTTTTTTTTTTGCTTCTGTCTTTCTCTGGTACATTTAGCCCATATCACATAATAAAAGGGGAGGTTATTCGGTAAGATATGTGCCAAACTTCCTATGCAGATGAAGTAATGTTATGAGCAATTATAAATAGCTGTGTGCGTGGTTCCACTCAGGGTATGTATGTGTGTGTGGCTTCTGAGTGGAATATAATGCAATAGTCTGCTGGGCGTATATGAATCAGCAGAGTGAGGCCTATGGAAACATAGGGCCTCATTACACGTTGTGTGGTAATGGAATACCGGTACCGGTAAAGATTTACCGTTACCGTTAATTCCCTAAGCCAATCACGACCCGGACCCACCGCTATCTGTGCACCCGTTAATTACGGTGCCACTAATTGCGGAAAGGCTGCGGGGGCGTGACCCCCAGGCCGGAATTAGCACCATGGCGCTAATACCAGGCCATCACAAGCCATGCAGACATGGCATTTGCGGCATGTAAAACACCCAAAAACCCCTTACCGGCATGGTGCTAATAACGGCATCGAAAAGCACCCGTTAAGAGACCTGAGCAGTGTACCCATCTACCACAGGTGGACACAACCAGCACAGGTGCATGCAATGGAGACAGGCAGCACAAAAGAACACACCACACCCCTTCCCAAACCAAGATGGTCCCAATAGCAGCAGCATGACATGACGGGCTTGACTATATGATAGCAGTGCAGCACCAACAACAACAGCCCGCACCAGAGGTGACCCGTAACAGGTACCCATTCCTCACACTATACAGGCGATGCCAGCTATCCACTGAGGAGGTGACTCCCAACCCCTGTATGGAACCCACAGAACCAGCAGGAAGAGGACAACAATATTGCACATCCCCGTACCTGCGTCGTGATAGAGCTGGCAGTCAGCCTCCCAATGACAGTGCTCCGCTGCCTAAGCAGCCTGTGTGAGGCACTCCTGTTCAGCCGTGTCAAAGTGGCAAAGATAACCAAGGCATGTGTAGAGCATCAAAATATGTGCATATGATGGAATGTGCCAATGCCACCTGAAATTGACATGCAACCACCAGAAGAGCATGATGGGGATGGGGATGAGTACGGGTGGTATGCCCTGGCAGGACATGCAAGAGGCAATGCCAAGGAGGCACACGATGTGCGTCAGCATCTGATTCTGAAATCCCATCAGGCACAAAGGTGAAAAAGCATGGACAGAGATGGATATTGTTGCCCTGGTGCATGTTTGGAGTACCACAAAGGACCCTGTCCAAGATAAATGACACATACGCAATGATGGTGACCACGCTTGGGTTTCAACTTCAGAACAATGTGTATTGAACAGAATGTGATAAGAAGTGCAACACCCCAACACACCCAAATGCACCCTTACCCCCTCCCCCCAAAACACCCAAATACACCCTTACGCCCCTCCCCCCAAAACACCCAAATGCACCCAAACCTCCCTCGCCCCCAAAACACCCAAATGCACCCTTACCCCTGAAGTGGGAGAATGGAAAACCAGACTCCCGTCCTTCACCTCTCGCGCTTGGCCTAGAGGGTCGCGGCCCAGACACCCGCCACGAGAAGAGTTTGCCCATTTACCAGATGACCAAATACCCTGGTACAGAAACATACGGATGTGTCCATCTGCCTGCCCAACAGCCCGCACTGGCCATGCCGACACCTGCGGCACGGACCAACTAGACTGAAATCTACACATCGTTAGAGATGCCATGACGACCTAGATAACGGGAAGCACCGCTGAACTATTATACACGCTGAACATTTCCACACCAATCTACACGAAGAACATACTCAGTGCTCTGACGTAGGCGACAGGCTTATTCACGGACGTGCATCTTTATTATTTTTACATAGGCTTTCAGAATGCAGAAACGCAAGACGCACCATGAGCTCATTTATAACGCTTGCTCACGCTTCTCTTGAAACCCGTTACCATCATGAGAGATATAATGGAAACACGATACTGGCCATGAAACTGTATGCCACTATAACCTAAAGCATCCATGCACTAAATGGATTACTCGTGCACCAGGCCCAAGTAGGCCTCAAGCAAGAGTTCCCGTGGACATTAACAAAGCAAAAGTCAGGTTGCTGAGCCTGCAGAAAGAACCCAGTGGAGCAACCAGCCAAGGTCGTAATGTTGCAAACCCACAGTCAAGAAACAAATCTTCAAAGGCACGATGTTGCAACCTCGCACTCCACGTACCAATGTTAAAATCATATCTGCAAATTAAACCAGACATACAGTGGAAAAACAATATTAATTGTGCAGAATTATGCCTCAAACACGGTCCCTCCCCACGTGACCAAGCCGAACCTGACGAGATGCCAAAACCCAGGAGAGAAAAGGCGTCTGGGTACCTCGCTACGAGACGCAGGCCGACACACTTGAAAGGCTCAATGGACACCTGCTACAGTGGGAACGGTCAGTCTCCCACCTATGAATAAATCCTCACATTGCCTGCACGTACCCATATTGAAACACTGTTGCAACCACAGGTGCACCGTGTGCTGGGAACAACGGTGGTCCCAGGCTGGGGAGCTCACGGATGCACCAATCAGAACATGAGGTTCTTATCTCAGACGTCAGTAACGTTAGCCAATCCTCAGGGGTCTTCATGTAACAATTCTTATGTATCTAATTGTAGGGACAACCCAGATATACCACCTGACTACATCTTAACCACTAATATCATTCTCTATATGCGTACTATACTAACCCCACCACTCGAGCAACCAATCAAGAGTGGCGATAGGTTCTTTTGGTAACTTTTTGGAATGACGCAAGTAGCGCGTCATAATGTAGTAAAAAGGGCCTGCGAGCCCCACTATTGTGTGTGTGTCAGGACGAACGCGTACGCTCCTTGACCCATCCCTGCCGTTTGCATAATAAACGGCAGAAGTTGCCTTGCTCCTTGTGTGTGCCTCATACTCTGTCTCGATCCGAGATATACACGGGAGGAGTTGGGGCCTCCCTGCCCGGAGGTCTGCGGACGGCCCGGCCGACCCCGGCAGAATCCCCCCCGACAAGTTGGAGGCACTGCTGAGATCTGTTTAAGATCGACTTTTATTTTTTATTTTTCCAGGCACTCCCGTTGCGGGGAGGCCCGGCGGCGCGGCCCCCTCTGCCGTTGCCCCCTTCTGAGGACTACAGGACCATCGCGGAGCTGCGAGAGGACCGGACAGCGCAATCCGGATATTGGCCCTCGGGAGCCGGTTGAGAAGTATCCCGCCCGCGGTCGGCGAGTGTCCAGACGTGGTCCAGACGAGGGGAGGTGGCGAGCCGCTTGGAGGGGTGCACGCAGTCGAGCGGCCCTGCATCGAGGGAACTTGGTGAGCATGACACGCACAACAAGCAATGCGAAATTGTGAGGGAGGGGGCGGAAGTAAATAAGGGAGGAGGGAGGTATTGTAAAAAGGTGGGGTGAAGGTTTAATTGAGTGATGATAATGGAATGAATGGTAGTGAATTGAGTGCGAGAGAAGGCGGCTAACGTTACGCGAAAGAGGGGGGCAGGGCACGAGAACAACACGTGCAGACGCTCGCAACAAAAAGCTAACGTTACGCGAAAGAGGGGGGCGGGGCACGAAAACATCACGTGCAGCCGCTCGAAAGACACTGATTGGCCTAAATCGCGACTACGTGTGAGGGTGGGTGTGTGTGGTTTCCTACGATTTGACATTTATCATTCAATGAGTAGATGAGGTTCCCTATTGTTCGAGCAAGAAACTCGATAGGTAGATGAGGTTCCCTATTGTTCGAGCAAGAAACTCGATAGGTAGATGACGTTTCCCTGTGGGCGGTGGCTAGTTACGTAGTTGCCCAAAACGGAAGATAATTGGCTGGTTAAGCCCTCCTGTTGAGGGGCGTATCACACGCGAGGCGACGCAGCGTGCGCAGTCCGGTTATAGTATTGATGAGATTACCTTGTTCAAGGAGAGACAGGAAGACAGCTGTAGGGTTAGCGGGGTAGATTGCAAGTGTATTTTGAATTTAAAGAACATAACACGAATATACCAGTAGTTCGAAGAAATAGGTGACGTCACCAGTAGGGATTTAGTAAGATATCGTGAACACAAGAAGCTTTGGGTTTGACATTGGTGGGGAAGAGAAACATGATAAAGGAGCGGACACGGAGATAAACGATAAACGAGTGGATCAAAGAGGAGAAGGGGAAGGGGGCGTGGCTGCGCACGGAGAACGCCGGCCACGGCAAGTGTAAAGGTGGGAGGAGAACGGGGAAAAAGGACGACTGTGTAAGATCGTCGTAAGGGGTACGCAGCTGCAGGGGGCTGCGTGCGCTTCGGCCGCAGGGGGCCGTAGGGGAAGGAATATAATATAACATCATAAATATATTTGTTTTATAATTTTTTTTTTTTGTGATTATTATCATTGCATAATTTGTCAAAGGATTGTCGTAAGTCCCCACACTTGCGGGGCAAGGTAAGCAATAAAAGGTTGTATGTTGCAAACTGGTAGCAAGGGGAAGGGTAAGAAAGGGTGCGCTAGTATGTCATACGGGAGAGGGTTGGGAGGGTGGGGGAATACCCTCACTACCCCACTACAACATATATGCACCACACTGCCACCACATAGGGAGAAGTTAATTAAGTACAGCATAGAGTGGACCCAGGGGACGGACAACAAAATGTTGACACCATGGCCGCCTAATGGTAGCTTTGACCCATATGCCCAACATTCACTATTAAACCATCTGCACAATACATACAAGGGGAAGAAGTTGGCAAACCATGTGGAGGTGTTTAACTTATGGAGGATGTTCCAGGGGTCTAGACCAGGACCAAATGGAATGTTCACTATGGGGGAAACACCGGAAGAAAAGGAGATTAAGAAAGAAGGAACGGATGGGGAAAAGGAGAGTGAAGGAACAAAGAATATGGGGAATGAAAAACTGGGTGGAGGAAAGGTTGATAAATTAGCTGACATAAAACAGGAACCGAGCAATGAGATACCCTTAACACCGGGAGTGAAAACAGAGGGAGGAGGGTTGTACCCTTTAAGAGAATTAGGAGAAATAAAAGGACAGTTAAGGGCGGCTGAAGGATACTCAAACCCGGCATACAGCCCTCCACCATATGTGGCTCATGGAAAGATACCAATGGGGGACGGGAGGAGAGAAGAGCAGACTGTAGAGATAGGAAACGATGAGTGGGTAGCTGCACAGATATTGTTGAAATTACGAGGATCACTAACTGGAGAGGAAAGGGAGGCGGTAAAGAGAACAAACGAGGATAGTGAAAGAGAGAGTGAAATGAGGGGAGAGGAGCTGCTACGGCAGAAGGAAGAGATTTTGGAGGAAAGATTAGCTAAACTAAGGGATGAGCAGAATGAACTGATAAAACAACTTGAGGGGGAGGAAAGAGAGAGAGTGAGGAAAAGGAAAGAAGGTAAGGACGAATTGGAAAAATTAAGGGAGCAAAGTGAGGAGAGAAAGAGGGAAGCTGTAAGGGTAAAAGCAGCAGCAGAAAGGGTATCAAGAGTAGTGATGAGGGAGAAGAAGAAGGAAGAAGAAGAAAATGAAAAAGAAATGGAAATATGGAGGAGGAGGATAATATCAGAGACAGCTAAAAAATATGAAGAGGGGAAGGTAATAGAGAGTATAGTAGAAAGAGAAAGGGTGAAATGGGAAAGGAGGAGAGAGGATGAAAGGATATTGGAACAGATGAGCAACGAAGTAATGGAGGAATTAAAAAGGAAAAGAGAGGAAAATAGTAGGGAGATGGAGGAGAGGAGTGAAGGGGAGAGAGAAGAGAGTAAGAGGGAGAGTGAAAGATGGGGAGAAGTATATAAAAATAGAGAGGTAGCAACAACGTCAGCACTAAGGGGAACAGGTGGTAACAACGGAAAGGAAGAGGGAGACCTAATAGACTTAAAAACTGTAACAATAAAAGGAAAAAAGGCAGAGTGGGGGGCGCAATTTATGAATGATTTTTGTAGTGAGGATGGAAGGAAGAGTGAAAGGGAAAGCTTAGATAAGCTATACCTCACTAGAACAAACATAGATTCGCCATGGGTGAGTAGAAGATGGGAGGAGCTGGAGAGAAGTAAGGAGGAAGTGAAAAGAATGGGAGAAACACAAACTAACGAACACACGCCACCGACGCTCACCAACCAACACACGCCACCCACATCACCATCACGCTCTCTAACGCCACACCCCACATGTTCAACAACTGCACGCTCTCTGCACAGAATAAAGCTCGCACCCTTCATGGACGAAGTTACACCTTATGCATGTCGGCTTAGGGACCTCCCTAGTCGCAGGCAAGACAGGCAAACAGACGTGCCAATATTGAACACAGGAAAGGATGAAAAAAGGGGAAAGGAAGAAGAGGGAGGTAGGAGAAGAGGTAGTAAGGAAGGATTTGAAGTAGTAAAAGGAATGGGGGAAGAGGAGGGGTGTGAAGAGTTAACATCATGGAGCATAAAGGATGACACAAGACAGAATGTAATGCCACTGCTGGAGAGAGGAGGGGTTAGACCACAATATGTACCTTGGAAACATACGGATAAGGAAAACATAAAATGTAGGCTCCCATCATTAAGTGGAGGTGCGGGTAAATGGATATATGAAATGGAAAAACACACCGCAGGACAGAAACTAGCAGTGGGAGATGTTAAGGGCCTGTTAATATCAATATTAGGGGATAGAGCGGATGACATTTGGAAAAGAGCGGGATTCCATGGGGTAACAATAACAAACACATCGCATGATGGGGCACCATTTGCAAACTGCAGACATGCGCTATGGCAGGCACTAAGAGTGCAGTACCCAGACACATCAGACATAGGAGCCATTACTTCCCGTAAGATGGGTGAGAACGAGGATCCTGTTGATTATATCCAGGATATTCAAGAGAAGTGGCGCATGGAAACTAGAGAACAATGGGACAAAACACCAGCCATATTTTATCATATACTAGTACAAGGGCTCCCAGAAGGAGTTCAGAGACAATTAAAGAAAGTAGTGGGGATGGAAGCAAAACCATGGCCGGAAATACAACTGACTATAGTACATCACTGTAGAACATGGCAAGGAAAAATGAAACAAAAGGAAGAGGACAGGAAAACAGAAGAGGCCAAATTAGTACAGAAAAAACTTACTAAATATACCATGGAAGGGGCACTAATAACTGCGCCAACACCAATGGCCCAAAGCCCAACGCAAGTAGTGGCTGCACAAAATCCAGCTCAAATAGCGCCTCCACAAGAGGTAATAGAGCAAGTGCTGCCTCTGCAATCACACGCACAGAACATGGGAGGAGGGTACCCAATGCAAGGAGCTGGGTATTATAATTATAATAGAGGGAGAGGAGGGTTTATGAGGGGAAGAGGATACGGATATAATACCCAACAACAGGCTGGGGGACTCAGAAATAACTACCAGACAGGGCAACCAGTATACCAGGACAACACAGGGAACTTCCCATGGCAAAACAGGGAACCACCCGTGTGTTGGAGCTGCGGACTATTAGGACACATGTCACGTACATGCAGGGTCAGGCCAGGAACACCAGCATGGAACGAACAAGCACAACATAGGACATCACAAGAACAGCAGGGCATACAACCACAGCAGATGTCACCACAAGGGAGTGACCAACACTATTCCCTACCACAACAACAAATAAAACAATACCTGCCACAAGTAACTGGTGCAGCGTTAATACAACCACCACCACAACCTGAACGAACGCAATTGGGTGGGGTGACGGTGTTGGGGCACAACCCTTACACAGGGAATGGCCAGTCATTGTACCCCCAATAGGACAGCCCACAGACGGCCTTGGTGTGTCCCATCCTGTCAGTAACACCTAATAGTGCGGAGGAGCCACGCATAGAGGTAACGATAGGTGACAAAAAATTATCATTCCTTGTTGACACCGGGGCAACCCGGTCTTGCATAAGGGAAGGTAAGTTTAAGATGTCAGGCGAAGCCATGAACACACAAGGGTTTTCTGGGGCTAAAGGGTTGGTTCCATTTACTGATAACGTTCCGCTATCTATTGGAGATTACGATCTGTCAGTACCACTTTTGTATTATAGTGCCTCACCAGTAAACATACTGGGGAGGGACATAATGAACAGATTAAATATGACGATCTCCTTTACAGAGGATGGCATAATTTGCTCTACTCCAGGGATTAACATGCTTGCAGCACGACAGATTTTGCAAGCATACTGTGGACAGATAGCGATCAGGGCGGAGCCGGTAGACGGCGAGCTATTCCAGTACGGAACAGACATGGCATTTGCATGGATGCCAGGGATAGGAGGGAAAATATGGAGGAGACCAGCAGCCTATCTATTCCGACCAGAAACACCAGCTAATGAACTGGAAGGGAAGGTCCTTGCAGTGGACATTGAGAGCATTATTGCAACAGCTGATTATGTTGCTGTGCACGCCCAAGATAAAGAAGGGAGAGCATGGAGGGCGGTGATAGCACTAGCAGAAGGATGTAGGCTGACCCAGGTGTCAGATGAAGAGTTGTTTTCAGAAGAAAAGGAGGAAAATGAAATGGTGTTCATGATGAGTGTAGAAATGTGGCTAACAGTGGCTCACAAACAAGTGGCACAGAAAATTGCAATGGCACTTGAGGCACCCGCTGGCACACCAGTCCCATTTTTTAAAGAAGATATGTCAAAGGTGCCAAAATCATTATGGACTATTAGCCCTTATGATGTAGGATGCATTAAAAGCATAGGGGGTGTAAGGATAAAATTAAAAAAGGGTGCCATACTACCAAGAGTGAAACAATACCCATTGTCAAGAGAGGCAGATGAGGGCATATACGAAACCATAACAGCCCTTATAAACAATGGCATATTGGTCCCCTCAGAATCCCCATGCAACACAGCTGTGTACCCGGTGCGCAAGGCTAAAGGAGGGTCTTGGCGGTTCATACAGGACCTCAGACCGTTGAACAACATAGTAGAAGCAGAGTATCCAGTAACAGCAAACCCGGCCACAATTTTGTGTGGCATTCCAGCAGAAGCATCACGGTTTACAGTGATTGACCTTAAAAATGCTTTTTTCTCAATACCATTACACCCAGACTCACAAGACTTGACAAGCTTCACTTACCGAAATAGGAAGTGGAAACATACCAGATTACCACAGGGATATTGTGAATCACCTTCAATTTTCAATAGGGTAATACAGATGGATTTGGGTAACGTTGAGTTGGAAAGCACAGTGTTACAGTATGTGGATGACATAATAATTTGCAGTACAAATGAAGATAAATGTAGAGAGGACTCATTAAAAATGTTAACGATATTGGCTTAAAAGGGGTACAAGGTAGACATGGAAAAGATACAATACTGTCAGGAACAGGTACTTTACATTGGCCAACTGATATCACAATATGGAAGAAGGATTGCACCACAAAGAGCACAGGCAATATCAGGCACTCCCGTGCCACAGACTGTAAGAGAACTGCAGCAATTTCTGGGACTGTGCAACTACTGTAGAGCATGGGTATTTGATTACAGCTCTTACATAGGACCCCTGCTTGAGGGTTTGAAGGAAGCAAATAAAGGGGAGAAAAAGTTGGGATGGACTATGGAAATGAAGGAGGCATTTGATGAATTAAAAGAAGCAATATCAACTGCTCCAGTACTAGCATCCCCAGACTATGAGCGACGATTTTTTATATTTTCACATTGCGACTCAGCAGTAATGAAAGCAGTATTGGCCCAAAAGACTAGCATGGGCTATAAACCAGTAGCATTTTACAGCGGTCACTTAGATCCAATAATGTTAGGACAATTCTCTTGCGAACAAGGTCTTGCTGCAGCTGCATTTGCAGTAGAAAAAGCATCATCAATAACTATGGGGTGTCCAACTACACTATTTGTAGAACATGCACTATTTGCGATATTGAATAAACCTAAGTCCACACTGACGACACAGAGGGCAACAGGTTATGAGATTATTTTGTCCAAAGCTGAACTGGCAATTGTTAGATGTAGCACGGTTAACCCTGCAAGGTTCCTAGCAGAAGTAATTGAAGAGGGAGATTACGCCCACGACTGCACCCAAGTAACTGAGATGTACTCATGTACTAGGAAAGTTGAAGAAAACGCACTAGAGGGAGGTGAGCTTTTGTTTATTGATGGGTCATCAACTATTGATCAAGGAGACGGGATAAGGAGGACTGGGGCAGCAGTAGTACAAATGATGGAAGCGCCAGTGTGTGTGGCTATTAAGTGTGTACAATTACCACAGCATTACTCTGCTCAAGCGGCGGAACTGGTTGCACTCATATTGGCACTAAAGGAAAGTTTTGATAAAAAAGTTACTATATATTCCGACAGTGCATATGTTACATCCACTGTCCACTCAGGGCTATCAAAGTGGAGAAGAAGAGGGTTTAGGAGAGCTGACGGCACTCCAGTACAACATGCCCTCTTGTTGGCTGAACTAATTGAAGTAATAAACGATCCCCAAGAACTAGCCCTAGTAAAATGCACAGCACACACCAATGGAGAAGACTATATATCAAAAGGAAATGCAGCAGCAGACGCACATGCAAAATATGCTGCATATTTTGGTGAGATATGGAACCCCACAGACTCACAGAGAGGGAGAGGGAGGGGAATAGCGAGGGAGATGTTAATAAAAGAAGGGTACACCCATCTCCCAGCCACCCAGATTATGGAGTTACAAGCGGCTGCACCAATGGCCGAAAAAGAAGTATGGGTGAAAAGAGGATGCACAATGTCACCAACCGACGCACTATGGCGCCAGGGTGGCACTGGGAAAGTTGTAATACCATTGGCATTGTTAAATACCGCCTTGAACCAATTACATCACCCTGCCCATACAGGCAAAGAAATAATAGCAGCACGAATTAGAGAAGATTGGTTCTGTCCCGAGTTAACATCCCATGTGTCAAATTTTATCAGCAATTGCCTTACATGTCAACAGTTCACGGCCGGTCATACTTTAAAGGTGATAAGAGGTACCATACCCCGACCAGAAGGACCTTTTCGGCACCTCCACATTGACTATGTTGATATGATCAACATTTGTCAAGGCAATAGATACATGATAGTAGTAGTATGCCCATTTTCTAGGTGGATCGAAGCAGGGCCCTGTTCACACCCTGATGCGTTTAGAGCAGCCAAATTTATAGTAAGGGAGGTATTCCCCAGGTGGGGAGTGTGCGAGGTGTTAAGATCAGACAACGGACCCCATTTCGCAAATGAAATGTTCCAGCATATCACATCCCTACTGAACATTAAACACAAATTTGCATGTGCGTACCACCCACAGGCCAATGGTGTATGTGAACGCCTGAATGGCCTATTGAAGGAGGCAATTGCTAAAATACAGCAAACAACAAAGAAAAGTTGGTTGTATTGCCTTCCGTTAGCACTGTTCGAACTTAGAAACAGGCCAGGGTCCGACCACCACCTCACCCCACACGAGGTGGTTACTGGACGCCAAATGCGCCTTCCCCTAACACCAACGTCAAGGGCATTCACCGACCAAGAAAGTTCTGCGAATGTGTTAGGTGATGAAATGTATCAATATGTGTCTTCTTTGATTACTAGCGTTGTGTTTGTGTCTCAACAGCTCGAGCGCACACGGGGCGGGTCCACCAGCAACCAAGAAATAGACGAAAATACAGAATTGGGAAAGGAGAACTTGTGCCAACTTGCCAAAGGTGACCACGTACTACTTCGAAATTTTAATAGAAAGTGGAACCAGCAGAGGTTCACTGGCCCCCATTTAGTAGAGGACGTATCAACAAGAGCAGTAAAACTAAAGGATAAGCGTGCGTGGAACCACCTGCATGATGTAAAAATTTACAAACTGCAGACCCGCCCCAGCGCCAACGACAGGTCCATTGGAAAAACGCCAACAACATCCCCGGCAGCGGAAGAAAACACAACCACAGACAACGACCCAATTGTTCCCTCGGAGAGAATAACGGACGAAGAAGGGGGTGATCCCCACACTGCCCACCCCATGGTCACACGTTCAAAGAGTAAAACTGCTCCCGCCATCTGAGCAAACCCCCCCCCCATTGACTACTAAATACAATTGTAATAAAAACTAAGGACTTCGCTTGCACCAATACACATGTAAACACGTGAATGTTCTCTTTTTCTCTCGCACATACAGGAGCTGCGTAATATTGTATTGTTAAGAAAAGTTATCTAACAAATTCAGTGTGCAGGCGTAGATGGTGCTGCCAGACGATAGTTACCCAGAAGAATTGTCACACCAATTTGTATACGAAATAAAAAGGCCAACATACTTAAAAAAGAAAAGGGTACGTGTATACTACACGGCCTTCCTCCTGGCCATAGAAAATTACATGCCCCACCTCCGCCCATACTTGCCGGTCTTGAGAGACCGATCACTTAGAGTAGCGTGGGAGCAACTCTTCACCTGGGCACTGAATGACTATTTGATAGGGAGAGCTTAATGAAACAAAACTAACATTTAATAACAAGCACTTTTTGAGAATTTTTAGGCGGGCAACTTTAACGTCGCAAGAATACGCTGCCAGGACTGCAGCAAGGTAAGAGCAAAAATGTCGGTGAGGTTAGCATATGTAATAAAAATAATAGGGATTTTTATGATCACCGGAGTTTTGGCTGCCTCTGTATGGCAGTACAGCTATGCTATGAGTTTTTTTGCTGCACCCAAACCTAATGTACCCCACCTCCCTGCTGCAACAGGTGTTACGTCAGGTGGTAACAGTAACAATGAACAAAAGCGAAATAAAGTTAAACGCAGCACATACTCAGACAATAAAGGTATTGATAATTATGTACAAGATTCAGCACACGTCACAAACAACATATGGTACCAGCACATGACCCGCATTGGTAAGCAGACAACTGAGGATAGCTGTTACGTTTGCTCATTAATACCATACGCCATGAGCGCTTCACGAACATTTGTTGCCACAGAAATAGATGAAAAAACAGCACAGTGCATAATATATTTGGCCCTGTTCCAAACGAAAGGAAGATTCCAAGGAACAGTAGTGCACATGACATGGAAAACACGAGACTCATACCCATATGAAAACAACTTCCTCAAGACCTATCTGAGTTATCACAAGACCAGTTTACATGCTGAAGCATTCAGATACATAACAAGTGGCCCTGAAAAAGGAGAAACAAAGAAGGTAACACTGCAGTATCTACCATGTGATTGGTACGCCACGGAAGTTCCGGGTAAACAAGGATGCTGGGAGAGGCCATTACTGACGATAACAGGAAAGGTGTTCCTGGGTACCAGCTGGGAGATAGGAGTGGTTGGCAGCAACATGGTAACAAAAGAAACTATCTCAACCATCGAGACACACAATCATCGATGTTGGACGACATGGATCAAGTATGTACCAATGCTCACGTGGGTAGAAGAAGATGAAGACCCGATAACTATATTACCATTGACTGCGCCCAAAGTATGTTACCAGCATAAAGGAGAGGTGGACGTGGGATATAACACCAATTGTGCAAGTGTGATGGAGTTACCTGAGGGGGGAGCGGGAACAGCAGTAATAATGGACCATTATTGGGCCTGCGGAGAAAAGGCATATCATACACTGCCTCCCCTGTGGAGTGGTGTGTGCACAATGGTACACGTCAATGTACCATCACTAGTGGTACCTAAGAAGCATGTCGATGTGGCGAAATTTCCGAAAATGGATGAAGGAGACAGGAGAAGAAAGAGATCTGCACCACTCCAGAAGGAGCAAGAAAACAGGACCAACAGCAATGATACTGTCCTAAACAGGAGAAAAAGACAAGGAGAGCCATTAACAGGAAATTATCTGTGGGGAAGGTCGGAAACGGAACTAACCTCAATACCGCCAGAACACAGACTATTCAGCAGAGCAGCAATGTTCTTCTCCTCAATAATACATCCGGGACTGCAGGCATACGCAAACGCAAAATGGCTGCAAATAACCAGATGGGAACTAATGATGACCATAAATTCGACAGTAAATGGGTTTAACGCAATTAAAGAGGAGCTGCGAGCTGTAAGGATGGTAGCACTACAGAACAGATATGTATTGGACCTTCTCACAGCAATGGAAGGAGGAGTTTGTGCAAAGATAGGACAATCATGCTGCACGTTCATACCTGCCAACGATGCCGACAATGGTACACTAACAGAAGCAGTTTCACAATTGGCCCAGATGCACTCCAAAATGATGGACGAAAGTAACGGCGTAAACAAGGATAAAAGCTGGTTTTCACTATTATGGTCATGGATGCCATCTTGGCTGTCAGATGGACTGAAAATAATAGTGGGATGTGCTATTTTGGCTGGAGCTGCACTGATAATAATTAGATTTTGGAAAGCCCGGAAGGCGCGCTCAACTGATGAGTTGCTGGAAATGGTGGGAATGCACCCCTTGATGCCAGCGGATGACGGCCAGCACACAGGTGTGATAATACACGAAAGGGAGAAGTTGCGCACCCAAATCATCGCCAATCATCTAGACCCACCATCAGTGAAGATCGAGAACCCAAGGAACCCTAGGAGCTACATAGGAAGATGGGTGTACTGTACTCCTGGAGGAACATGCGAATACATGTATTGGTCATTTGAAGATCACGTAAACCATTATGGACATCTCGGAGGGATAACCAAGATATGGAGAGTAAGAGGAGATAACGAGAAGGATATGTTTGTGGTCGACAAGTCGACCAGAGGGGGGACTGAAGTGGGAGAATGGAAAACCAGACTCCCGTCCTTCACCTCTCGCGCTTGGCCTAGAGGGTCGCGGCCCAGACACCCGCCACGAGAAGAGTTTGCCCATTTACCAGATGACCAAATACCCTGGTACAGAAACATACGGATGTGTCCATCTGCCTGCCCAACAGCCCGCACTGGCCATGCCGACACCTGCGGCACGGACCAACTAGACTGAAATCTACACATCGTTAGAGATGCCATGACGACCTAGATAACGGGAAGCACCGCTGAACTATTATACACGCTGAACATTTCCACACCAATCTACACGAAGAACATACTCAGTGCTCTGACGTAGGCGACAGGCTTATTCACGGACGTGCATCTTTATTATTTTTACATAGGCTTTCAGAATGCAGAAACGCAAGACGCACCATGAGCTCATTTATAACGCTTGCTCACGCTTCTCTTGAAACCCGTTACCATCATGAGAGATATAATGGAAACACGATACTGGCCATGAAACTGTATGCCACTATAACCTAAAGCATCCATGCACTAAATGGATTACTCGTGCACCAGGCCCAAGTAGGCCTCAAGCAAGAGTTCCCGTGGACATTAACAAAGCAAAAGTCAGGTTGCTGAGCCTGCAGAAAGAACCCAGTGGAGCAACCAGCCAAGGTCGTAATGTTGCAAACCCACAGTCAAGAAACAAATCTTCAAAGGCACGATGTTGCAACCTCGCACTCCACGTACCAATGTTAAAATCATATCTGCAAATTAAACCAGACATACAGTGGAAAAACAATATTAATTGTGCAGAATTATGCCTCAAACACGGTCCCTCCCCACGTGACCAAGCCGAACCTGACGAGATGCCAAAACCCAGGAGAGAAAAGGCGTCTGGGTACCTCGCTACGAGACGCAGGCCGACACACTTGAAAGGCTCAATGGACACCTGCTACAGTGGGAACGGTCAGTCTCCCACCTATGAATAAATCCTCACATTGCCTGCACGTACCCATATTGAAACACTGTTGCAACCACAGGTGCACCGTGTGCTGGGAACAACGGTGGTCCCAGGCTGGGGAGCTCACGGATGCACCAATCAGAACATGAGGTTCTTATCTCAGACGTCAGTAACGTTAGCCAATCCTCAGGGGTCTTCATGTAACAATTCTTATGTATCTAATTGTAGGGACAACCCAGATATACCACCTGACTACATCTTAACCACTAATATCATTCTCTATATGCGTACTATACTAACCCCACCACTCGAGCAACCAATCAAGAGTGGCGATAGGTTCTTTTGGTAACTTTTTGGAATGACGCAAGTAGCGCGTCATAATGTAGTAAAAAGGGCCTGCGAGCCCCACTATTGTGTGTGTGTCAGGACGAACGCGTACGCTCCTTGACCCATCCCTGCCGTTTGCATAATAAACGGCAGAAGTTGCCTTGCTCCTTGTGTGTGCCTCATACTCTGTCTCGATCCGAGATATACACGGGAGGAGTTGGGGCCTCCCTGCCCGGAGGTCTGCGGACGGCCCGGCCGACCCCGGCAGAATCCCCCCCGACACCCCCCTCCCCCCAAAACACCCAAATGCACCCTTAGCCCCCTCCCCCCCAAAACACCCAGGTGAGTCTTATGGTGTCTATAATGTTTCCTGCACCACATGTGCCACCTGGTCCTTGGTGGAGCTAAGCATCAGGGCCTCCACCAACATTGGGTTGCTGTGATGTTGGGTGCAGGGAGCGGCGCAGGGGGCTGGTCTGCTGGGAACTAGCTGAGGAGGAGGTTCCCGGTCGATCCTGTGTTGGGGATTGGTGATGCTGCTCCATGATGTCCCCAATACGTAAAATGGCCTGGCGGAGTTGGCCCATCTCCTGGCATATCCTGTCAGTGCAGGCCTCAATGGCCTCCTTTGTTTGCCCTGCATATTTTTGGAGGTCATCCCTTAGACGGCCTGTCTCGGCCACATGCTGGGCGACCAGCGCAGTCATGTCTTCCTGCCTCTGGGTGATGGTTGCAAGGTCTGCCAGGGTGGTAGGTGCTGCTGGGCTGGGCGGTGCGCCCTGGTCCGTGCTCCCGGCATCCGGTGAGGACAGCTGAGGGATCCATGCACCTTCTACAGTGTGGGTGTCATGTGCTCCCTGGGTAGCAGATCCGGACGTTGCCTTTGGACTCCCCTCAATGGACCATGTTGGGCTGGAGTCATGGATGAGTTGTAGAATGTCGATTGCGTCCTCCTCGTCAGTGGCCGGTGCGGTGGCTGCTGCCTCCCCAGTGGAGCTGGTGGCTGCGGAGTGCGTGCCCTCCGTGCTCATCTCAGCAATGATGGGGCACACTTGCGTAGGTTCAGCTACAACAGGAGCCGTGCCCTTAGGCTGTGATGCAATGGTGCTCCTGATGCCCTTGGCCCTCTGCAGATGGACTGTCCTCCCAGTTCCCCTGGAGGTGGTGGCGGTGTCACCCCTCTCGTGCATTCTGGCTTTTTTGGCTGCTGGGGGAGTACGTGCTGCAGTGCTTGTGTCTCCAGTGTCTGTCGGTGATCCTGTGGAGGACATAAATAGGGTACATCATTGTTAATGGGTCTAGGTGCCTCATGCAGAATGTTCACGTCATGCTGTTCTATGCATTGGGGCCTATTCATCGGTGATTCTTGTAATGGGGATGTCGGGTTGGTCATGCATTGATGGGTCAGTATTGCACGTGTATATGGTGGTGCATGCATGTATGTGTGTGGCAGGATCAATGGATTGGTCATCGACACATGTTTGGGGTACCCCCTCACCCTTCACTGTGCATTGTTTGACGTATTCACTCACCTCCATCAGTTGAGATGGCCACACCATGCTCCATGTCTCCGACCCCCTCTATGGCTTTGACTCCGATTGTGGAGGCACATGTCTCCTCCCACTCCTTCATCTTCAGAGGTGATTCTGCGCCTCCTCCTGTGGCCATTGCAAGGTTGCGGTTGACTGATAGGATATTCCGCACACGTAGCCGGAGGTCGTCCCACCTCTTGCGGCAGTCCTTCACACTGCGGGTGGTAATGCCCACCGCACTAACTTTGCGGGCAACTTCGTCCCAGATGGCCTTTTTCTTGATGATCGCCTCCCGGCGCATATGATTGGCGAATACGACTTCGGCATTGGCTGCAAGTGTGCTAGTCCGCATTATGAGCTCCTCTGGTGTGAATTTCTCTTTCCGCTGTCGATCAGAGGTTTTTTTCAGGGCCTTTGACATCTTCAGCCAGTCCTGGATGGTTTTTGGTCAGAGTTCTCCGGAAAGATGTCCTGGATGCAGAGGATGGCAATGGATTGTGTTTTTAAAGATGGCCGCCGTTCTCTTTTTTTCCCGGTCCTGTGCGATGACGCTATTTCCAGTTCCGCTTTTTAACTGTGTCCGCTAATAGGGGTGACCGCTATTAGCATGTTGCGTGAGGGAGGAGGTGCTATCAGCACTGTGGTCGAGGCCGGTAATGGGCATTTTGTGGACTTTTGCGGCATGGCGGTAATGTCATTTACGGCATGGCGCTATGCTCGTGTCCGCGAACTCGTAGTGGGACGCTATTAGCGGTCTTTTGCAAAAGCGGAGACGCTAATAGCGCCATGCCGTAAAATTCCGATTTTTACCGCACACTAATGTAAATAAATTAATGATAATACCACATGTTATTGTGAATAATCCATGGAAACATAGTCTCACTAATGTAACTAATTTCGTGAGAATACCGCATGTTATTGTGAATACTCCATGGTCTCAATAATGTAAATAAATTAGTGATAACAGCCATAGGCGGAACTCTGTTAGGGAGAGTTCTCTCTTTAGGCTGAATTTCCTAATCTAGTTAGTCCCCCAGCAGCTTTGCTGGATTTCTGGAGTTTGTTTTTTTTTCTCCTGCCAAGAGTGAGACTCTTTTTTTTCCCACTCTTGGACATGATTCATGGTGTTCCTTTGGCTGTTAATGTGTTTTATGCGCTATAGGGTCCTTTACTCCATAGGGTCTCATGTGTTTTTACTATGTGTGTTACACAGCACCCTCCGTGCAGTGACACAGGGGTGTCATAGTGACACCCCACCATAGACTCCATACCCTGGGACTGACTACCGTCTCCGAGGGCATGTAAAGTCACCATTGGCTTTACTAGTCCCAAATTATTAACAGAAACCGGTACAAACCATCATATTGTGGACGTACTGGTCGGGGCAATTCGATTGCCCCGGGGTCTGTTAGTCGAGGGGGCACGTCTCCGTCCCCCCTGATCGAGTTTTGGCTGGTGGCAGTGGATACTACTTTTTATATTGGACCGAGAATATATCCCTATGGGATTTTCCCATTGTTCGAGGCTACCAACTTTAATTATTTAATTCTCATAGCCTCGAACATACCGCCGGTTTATTTAATTAATATTAATTTGCCGGTTGGTATTTTTTGCCAGGACTCGATTCTAAAATGGCGTTTGTGTTCTCTTCTGTGACTCCAACACAAGTCGAGCCCTTTGTTCCACTTTTTGGCGGGTTTCTCCACAGAAGCCTCCAAAAGTGTTGCCACTCTGTCTGGGTACCACAGAGGGTGTGGGAGGGGGTTTAGGCACCCTGGACTGAGTTACCTTGGTAACTCAAGTCGCACTCTTGTGTGATTGGCCCAAGTGGTGAGCCGGCCGGCTCACCACTTAGCATGTTTGATTGACAGCTAGGCTGAGTGAATGGGGGTGTGCTGCATAAAAGCAGGGCTTTGGGGACTGGAACTTCAGAAGTCGCCACAGGACCTGAGAATCCGATGAGGGAGAAGCTAAGCCGACCTACCACGACGACACCACCGGTGGAGCCCTGCGGAACCGACTCACCACTTCCCGACGACAGAGAAGATCTCCCGACTGGAGAGGCTTCTTCCCCTGACTGGTGGGCACAACCAGTTTACCTTCTTCTCTTTGCATCCCAGGCCGTCTTGTGGTCGAATTGCCTGTGCCAAGCACCCCGGCAACCGGATAGCCACTTAACACTGGACCGCGAATAAAAGGACCGCTCCTTTTACCTGGGGTCTCCGCAGCTGGTTTCTTCCCTGGCAGTGCAACGGACTCCTGTCTTCCTCCCCGACGAGATCCTCTCTTCCCCCGGATGAAGCACCGACTTGCATCCGCTGCCAGGAACAACTGCCCCCGCTGGAGTATTCTCACCACTTTAAGGTACCGTGTCCGCCAGGCCTCCCTTTCTAAAGATTGCTAAAAGGTAATAATAATCCCTTAACCTTCTGGACTGGGTTGGCGGCCTTGACCTTCTAACGGGTCCCTTTCTGTTGGTCCAACTCTTTTTTTGAACCTTTGCAAGACTCTGGTGCACTTCAACCGTGTGACCTTGGACACATTTCGTTCTGATCCTCTTAAAGTGGATCCGGCCTTCTGAACTCTAACTTCACGGTTGTACTTGCCTCCCTCTCTTGTTTTGTTCTTATGAAAGGGTTGGGATCTGTTTCATATTATACTCTGCTTTTCTCTCCCTTTTAAAACGAATGATTAGAGTGCCATCTGCGTTAAGCGCTCACCGCTGTCTGAAAATAAGTGGGGCTTTACTTAAGACTTGTCTAAAATTCTTCTAAGGGAGTGTATATCTTTTAGTGACCGTGTTTTTGAATTGCTTACTATTAGTGAGTGTGTGTTTTTCTAGATGTGGTTTTAAATAAATAAGTATATCTCTTTTACACCAAACTCTGGTCAGTGTTTACTTGTTCTATTGTGCTCTTCTGACCTATTGTGAATACTCTGTATACTGCCTAACTCTTCTTGAGGGAAGTCTGACTGCTCAGCCACAGCTACCAAGTGAATCTGTGTGGTACAGACTGCTATCAAGTGGGTTTACTGCCAAACACCTGTAGTCTTAAATCTTTTGCAGTGGACCCAGAGGGAACTGCACAGGTTTCTCCCTAACACACTCTATGTGAAAATTGTGGTATCCATAAAATGTAGGCCCAAGGTCTCTCTAGTGATCACACAAACAGACCAAGCAAGAAGAAGGGTGTTTTGTATATTGGGGACCACAAGTAGAACAGAAAATCATGCTCATCACTATACCACAACGAAATGTATACCAACCAAATGTATCTGTGTACTGAAATAATGCATAGCCACTATACCATTATAATACCAAACCCAATCTAAATGCAAGGAGTGATTATTGCTAAATTATTTTTGTTTTTGGCGGTAAGAAACTACTGCTGGGCCCTAAATCTACACAAAATACCCTACATATTTATGGTGCGTTGCAGGCCGGGAAAGTGATCATAGAGCACCTACTGAGCGTGGCAAGTGTGTCTCACACTGCCATCTGTACATTAAAGGGAACCCATTTCATAATAACAGTGTGTCACTAAAAACGAATTTCAGAATGTCTCAAATGGAAGCCACATTCCCAGAGTTAGTGCAATATTTAGAGGCAAAATTATTTGCACATGGGACCTGGTCATCGAATAGTATCTCAGAATGGCATGACCGCATTCATGGTGAGGTGCAGAAAGAAAAACTAGACAATATTTTTGCAGAAGGCAGCATAATTCAGGTCTGCCTTCTAAAGTTATTAAATGCAGCTGATAAACATGCAGAGAAAGATTGTTTGATACGGCTATGCGCCAAGATCTGGTTTATTTTGAATAGGTCCCTGCGAATGCAGGAAAATGATACTCAGCTAATTAACAGGTTAAAGACTGACTTAAATGGGGCAAGTAAGAAAGAGGAAATGTTAAGTGCAGAATTAGAAGAATGTCTGAAAGGTCTGAAAGGTATGCAGTTAAAGTGCAGAGATTTTGATATTCACTGTCCAAAACCAAGAAACAGTTTGAAGACAGTGAACAAGAATTGGTACACTTAAAAGCATTGGTGGACCACATTAGACAAGATAAAGATGAGATGGTTTCAGAAATGCAATTTTTACAAAAGGAACATTTTGAAAAAGAAAGTGATCTCCAAAATGCAGAACAAGAAATGGTTAAAATGCTTCAAGAAAGGGACAAGAGAAATAAAGAATTTAATGAATGCCAAATGCAAATGTGCGACATGCAGGAGGAAATTAATAAAATGAGTGATGAAAACAACTATTTGCAAAACGAAGCAGACAGGCTCCTTAAAAAGTGTAAGGACTTGGAACAGCAAATGTGCATTCCCAGGTCCCAGGAGAGGCGGCAGGGCACCACATTCAATGGAGTTGAGGTGAATTCTATTTCTACCCAAAGAGCTAGTGCCCCAGTGTGATGCTGGAAATGCATCGGAGGGACAGGGCCTCCGTATCCTTGTCCTTTACTGCTTTTTATCGTGTGTTCTGTCGTGTTTTCCGCGCAGGAGTTCATGTGGGACTCCTGGCGGTGCAGCTCTTTCTTTTGGTTTGGTGAATGGACCCGTGGGATACCCTTATGGCACAACCCTGTGCCCCTAGTGTATGTTTTTGGGCACCTGTGGGTGGCCCACAGAGCAGGGTATGGGCTGGTGACAGCTCCATGCTGAATTTGACAGGTGCGCGGAGTATCCTCCATTTTGAACAGGGTTCACCCTGTTCACCGTCGGACGTTCGACGACCTGTGACTCCTGCCTTAAAGGGAGGGCACTCAAGAAGGGCCGTCGATTCCCCGACATCGAATGCCAAGTTCCCCGACACCTCTCGACGATCCGTGGCCCCCGCCTGAAAGGGAGGCACTCAAGAAGGATTTGTCGGTGCATCGTCGGAGAACTCTACTCCACCAGGTACATTGGGGGGGTAAAACCTTAATAGGAAGAAGTGAGACTATTGAACATATGGACTGGGCTTGTGCGATATATCTTATTTTACAGGTTGCCCAGGTGGGGGGGATCTCCACACAGAACTGTGTCTGTGGTACGGGGCCAGTATTCTGCCTACTGTTTCAACCATCTTGCGTTCCTTCCTATCTCTATTGCTGGTTTCCTCGTTATTAATCTGTGTGACATTTTAACCGTACAGTTGATGCACTTTAATGAGATTCGATAACATTAGTGGTACCACTTTAGAATTGTATATATTTATTATTATTGACTTCCAAGTAAAAAGTGCGTTATTGTGATCGTGTACATACCTTTGAATATTAATTATATAAAGACTGTGTTTTCAGTAATACATTGTGTGGACATTCCTTTGTGGGGGTTCGGGGACTACACTGTACTTAAGAACCAGCCTGCATCACCTCCTGAGAAGCTAGGCCTTGATTGCTCGACTACGTTACCAATAATAGAGAATCTTGGCTGGGGTCCTCTGTGCCTCTCCTCTACCATATAGAGAGCGGAAGTACAGACACCCCCTACCCGTCTTTACACTGGTTGCAGAGGTGGGATGCTTATGGTTTTAAGACTCAGTGTATAACCGTGCCACTTACAAAATATCCGCACTTTGTTCGATTAAGGTTTGGGTGTGTACAAAATAACTGCATTACAAGCAATGGAGTCTATTGCGAATGGTAAATTGACTCGGATGAGCTTAGAGGCTCTCCAGAGTGCTTGTGAAGCCAGGGAATTAGACTTTGTGGATAAGTCTAGGGCTGAGCTGATAGCTGCCCTGGTGGACTACCAGACTGATGGTGAAACTCTTGATGGGGGGGGAATGCAACCAATGAGGACTCTGCCCCTGGGGTTTCTACTGAATCTGTTCCTGGGAATGCCGCCATTCCTGCTGCCTCTGTTCCGAACCCCAGCAATTCCTTGGAACTTGAGTTATTAAGGATGAAATTGGCCTTTGAATATCGCAAGTTGGAAATAGATGCTGAGCTTAAGAAAGAGGAGCTGGCTCAACAGGTTGAACTCAAGAATAGGGATCTTGAACTCAAAGACAAGGACACTGAATGTCAGAGAATCCAGCTAGAGAAAGTTCGAGTGGGGACTTCAGCGAAACCCAGTGAGAGTGTCAGGTCCCCAGCCACTAAATTCATGAAGGATTTGGTTGGTGTGTTTTCGGAGGGTTCTGATGACAAAAGAGATTGGGCTAATTGTTTGCTAAGCAGAGTGCCTCAAACTGGATATGACTGTATTCTGAAGCTGAGTGTGGAAGAACGGGGTCAGTATGAGTGTATGAAATCTGCTTTGATTGCCAAGTTTGGCAAGACACCTACCCAATACCTTAAAAGGTTCAGGGATTTTAAGAAAAGAGAGAATGTGTCTTGAGTCGACTGGGTGAGCGCTGCACACATGAATATGATGGGGTGGATTGACGGTTACAAGGTGAAAACTTTTGTTGAATTGTCCCACCTATTGTTTTTTGAGCATTTTTCTGAAGCCTGTTCACCAGAGCTGCGTTAGTATGTTGCTGACCAGAAAATGTTGGATGCCTTTAAGCTGGCTAGGTTGGCTGACAAGTGGGTCTCCCACCGGGTGTCCCCTAAGGACTCCAGTGGGAAGGACAAGGACAAAGAAAAGGGGGCCTCTCAGAAAGCTGAGGAGTCCCAAAAGCAGTCACAGTCGAATAAACCTAAACCCTCCTCTCCTAAGACCCACAAATCTAGTGGGGATAAGTCATCTGTGGGTGGGAATAAGAGTAGTGGTCCACCTGCTGCAAAGCAGGCTCCCGGTGGTTCCAGTACCGTACCCCGCACTCCTGGCACTTGTTGGGACTGTGGGGCTCTGGATCACAAAAGGGGTGACTCCAAGTGTAAAGTTAAGGCACTCGGAGTACAGGCTGTCAGCCTGACCTACCCTTACCCCATGTCTGAGGTGGAGGCCACTGTCCTCCCCTCCTCTACGGGGATCACCTTTGGTGCTCCCGTGGAGATTTCCTTAGTATCCCTTGGGGCCTGGGACCAGTACGCAGAAGTACTGGCGACTATCCCACAGAACACCCATAGATTTTTGAGAAGTGTCCTCCTGAATGGCCAGCCTTCTACTGGTTTGAGAGACACTGGGGCAAGCATGACAGTGGTGGACAGGACCCTGCTCAAGCCAGAGGACTATGTAGATGCTCCTCTGAGAACCACCAGGTTAGCTGGTGGGCCTCCCAAATTATCGCCTGTAGCCCGAGTCACACTCGTAATTGGAGACAAGACAGCAAAGCTTCCTGTCCTGGTTCAGGACAACGTCCCTGCTAACATTCTGTTAGGTAACAATCTAGTCGAGTTGGGATTGATCGCGGATGGTCTTCCCATGACTGATGCTGCGGTCACTAGGTCACAGGTGACACCGGGTCTGGCTGTGAGTCAGGTACCTGAGCCGAAGGCACGGCCTAAGGCACGACAAAGGAAGAGCAAGAAGGTCACCTCTGTGGAGGGAGCCCCTTCTCTTCCTGCTGTTCCTACAGCACCCATTGGGATCCATGCTCCGGACGGGCTGGGTCCAGTGGTAAACCCCGTCTCAACACCTGTGGGAGAAGAGCCAGAAGACTCTCCTGTGGGAGAGGTTCTCAACCCGGAGGATCATCCCGATCTTCAAAGCTTGTTAGCTGACGGGGGACCCTCCCGGGCAGACTTCTGTAAAGGACAGAGAGAGTGTCCTTCTCTCGAGGGTATGAGGAAACAGGCCCTGTCCCAGGCACAAGGCGAAGTGCCTAGGACTTTCCGGATTTATTGGGAGGGTGAGCTCCTTGTTAGTGAGCCCACTAAGCCTGAACATGGTGCCCACAAGAGGTTGGTGGTACCCCAGGTTTACAGGCCCTTCCTACTGCAGTTGGCGCATGAGGTGCCCTTGGCTGGTCATCTTGGTACCAAGAAGACTAAGCAGAGGCTCTCTGCCCATTTCTACTGGCCTCGGATGGAAGTAGAAGTGGAGTCCAACTGCAGGACCTGCCCAACTTGTCAGTTGTGTGGCAAGACTGGAGGCAGTGTCATTGCCCCACTGCAGCCATTGCCAGTGGTTGGCACACCGTTTTAGAGGGTGGGCATCCACATCGTCGGTCCTCTTGACCCTCCCACGTCAAGTGGACATCGGTTCATCCTGGTTTTGGTAGATCATGCCACCAGGTACCATGAGGCTATACCCCTTCGGACTGTTACTGCCAAGGTGGTTGCCCGGGCCCTCCTGGGCATTTTCACCCGAGTTGGATTCCCCAAGGAGGTTGTCTCTGACCGAGGATCCAACTTCATGTCTAGTTACATGAAAACCTTGTGGAAAGAGTGCGGGGTAACCTACACGTTCTCCACTTCTTACCACCCCCAGACCAATTGTCTGGTTGAGAGGTTTAATAAAACTCTCAAGGGCATGCTAGGTGCTTTGGAAGAGCCCCTAAGGAGGAAATGGGATCTCCTCCTGCCATGCCTGCTGTTTGCTTACAGAGAGGTACCTCAAGAGAGTGTTGGTTTCAGCCCCTTTGAGTTGCTCTTTGGACATCCCGGGAGGGGGCCCCTCGCCTTGATCAGAGAAGGCTTGGTGGGGGACTATGTGCTAGGCCTCAGACGGAGGATGACACAGAAGATGGGACAAGCAACGGCGAATCTCAAGGCCAGCCAGGAATTGAACAAATACTGGCATGACCTTAAAGCATCGCAAGTGGAGTGGACTCCGGGACAGGAGGTCCTCGTGATGGAGCCTACCAAGCCTCGGGCATTGGCAGATAAATGGACTGGACCTTTCCGGATAGTCTCCAAGATGGGCGAGGTCAATTATCTGGTTGACATGGGAATCCCAGGGGTAGCCCCTCAAGTATTCCATGTTAATAGGCTCAAGCCGTTCCACAGGCGAGCAGAAGTCTCATGTCTCTTGCTGGCTTCAGGGCAAGAAGAGGATGAGAGTGATCCCCTTCCTGATTTGCTGCATAGCAACCCTCAGTATGGCTCAGTGGAGGGAGTACAGCTCTCTCCAGATTTGACAACCGAGCAGCAGAGGGCCTGCAGGACTTTGCTCCAGCAGTATGCCTCTCTGTTTTCGCTGACGCCAGGCCTTACACCGTGGTGTAAGCACGAGATTGACACTGGTGACAGCGTGCCTGTCAAGAGCAGGAGCTACCGAATGACAGATAGGGTTAAGAACCACATCCAGGCTGAGGTCGCCAAGATGTTGGATCTGGGTGTTATTGAACCCTCAACCAGTCCCTGGTCCAGTCCCGTGGTCCTTGTCCCCAAGGCAAGTTCCCAGGCCGGTACCAAGGATTGGAGGTTCTGTGTGGAATACCGAGGAGTCAATGCCGTCACCAAAACTGACGCGCACCCATTGCCCGGGGCTGATGAGCTTGTGGACACCATAGGTGCTGCCAAATTTGTGAGCACCTTTGACCTCACCATAGGCTATTGGCAAATAGCTCTGACGGACCATGCCAAGGAAAAGACGGCGTTCTCTACACCAGAGGGACTCTACCAGTTTAGGGTCATGCCTTTTGGGTTGAAGAATGCCCCTGCCACCTTCCAGAGATTGGTCAATCATGCTCTCAGTGGACTGGAAGCCTTTTGTGTGGCTTATTTAGACGACATTGCCGTCTACAGTTCCACTTGGGAAGAGCACTTGACACATCTGGGTAGGGTGTTGCAGGCCTTAAAGAGGGCTAACCTCACTGTCAAGGCCACCAAGTGCCAGATAGCTCAGGGGAAAGTCACGTATCTTGGTCATGAGGTAGGAGGGGGTCAAATCCAACCTCTCCCCAGTAAGGTACAGGATGTACAGGACTGGGAGACTCCCACTACTCAAACCCAGGTGAGAGCCTTTTTGGCTCTCACTGGGTACTATCACAATTTCATGGTGGACTATGGAACCATAGCTGCACCACTGACAGCTCTGACTTCACCCAAGCAGCCTAGGAAGGTCAATTGGACTGAAGACTGTCAGAGGGCCTTTAAAGGCTTGAAAGAAAGTCTGTGTCGGGCACCCGTGTTGTGTGTGCCTGACTACAGCTGACCCTTTATCGTCCAGACGGATGCCTGCGACACCGGAATTTGAGCTGTCTTGTCCCAGTTAGATGACAAAGGGAGAGAACATCCTATCATATTCATCAGTAGACAACTCAAGGGTAGAGAACTTAGGTGGGCTACTGTTGAAAAGGAGTGTTTTAGTATAGTTTGGAGCCTTAGGCGTTTTAGGCCCTACCTTACGGGGTCTACCTTCAAGGTCCAAACCGATCATAAGTCCCTAAAGTGGCTTATGCAGATGAAGGGTGAGAACCCGAAACTGCTCAGGTGGTCCATTAGCCTGCAAGGGCTAGATTTCACCATAGAGCACAGACCAGGGAAGAGTCACGATAATGCAGATGGCCTTTCCAGAAGGTATGTTGACCCTCTGGATGAGGGTGTCTATCCCGTGGGAGATTAGGCACCCTCCACCTCATCTGGGGGGGGCGAATGTGATGCTGGAAATGCATCGGAGGGACAGGGCCTCCGTATCCTTGTCCTTTACTGCTTTTTATCGTGTGTTCTGTCATGTTTTCCATGCAGGAGTTCATGTGGGACTTCTGGCGGTGCAGCTCTCTTTCTTTTGGTTTGGTGAATGGACCCGTGGGATAACCTTATGGCACCCATGGGTGGGGGGGTACAACCGTGTACCCCTAGTGTATGTTTTTGGGCACCTGTGGGTGGCCCACAGAGCAGGGTATGAGCTGGTGGCAGCTCCATGCTGAATTTGACAGGTGCGCGGAGTATCCTCCATTTTGGGATACCCCGGCCCTGCCATTGGGATCAGTTGATTCCTGATGGAAAACAAGATGGCCCCAGTGGCCTCTTGCTTTCTATTACCCATTACCTTGTTTTCCAAAAGTCCTGGGAAGCCCTGACTCTGTCCCTTCCCCCTGACTGGCTGTTGGATGAAAGTGCCATATATGGTGCTGTTGTGAAGGCCCAGTCAGACTAGCTGGAGCCTTCCAGGTGATGTATGTTGTGGGTACCTCCTGTGGGTGGGACCTGGGTGAATAGAGTGTGTGACGAATATGCATTCTGTGTTGTGGGTGTCTAGTATCTGGTGGTTGACACAATGACCGAGACAACCCTGCCCGAAACCGGTATGAATGCAGCTTGGAGTGTTGAATGGCTCGGTACTTGTCCCAATATACATAACTTGTTGTGAGTGTCTGGAGAGAAGTGAATGGCCTGAATACCTCGTGTGGCTGATTGGCTGCCTGCCTGCATGAATGCCCGTAGTCGTGATGGGATGCTTGAGTGTGACCCAGCGGAATGAATGGGAGATCAACAGTATATCTGGGGACCTCTCACTGCTAGGAATCGTGTTCAGAAGCTGAAGTCCACTACGACGAGTAACTGGATTAACTGACGCTTGACCTTGAAGCCCTGCTGGATGAGAAGAATTGCTGTTGCTCTCCTTCACAATCTGAAAGCTGTTGTGCCTCCAAGGACTGACCCAAAGAGGACCTGGGAAGGCGCCCTCTTCCCGAGCTACGAGGGACCATCGTGCACAGCTGATCTTTGCCAACGCTCCCTGGTAGACAGACCTTCAACAGGCTGCCGACCCGATACGGGGACTGCTGCGGAACTCCAAGGAGAAGCACTCGGACTGTTGTCTGCCACTGTCGACGACCCCCGTCGCCGACCGGAGCCGCCGTGGTCCCGTTTGCCTACGAACTTCCATTGATCATCGGACACTCTCGTCTGCATCGTCACCCGCTTGTCTCCCGCTGGAGAAGGCCCGACCGTCGATGCGCCGAGGAGTATCCACAAGTGGGTTTCCCGCCACCTACAGACCGCAGAGTTGCCGACGACTCGACGCCCTTGCTGGGCCACAGTTCTTCATCATCTCTTTGCGGTCCAGAACTATTGTCATTGAGGTGCCCCGCACGCCTCTTCCTTGCAGGACGCCAACGCTCTGTCGTCGACGAGCACCGCTAGGAACGAAGCGGCCACTTCCCTGCCATAGTTCACCCTGTTCACCGTCGGACGTTCGACAACCCGTGACTCCTGCCTTAAAGGGAGGGCACTCAAGAAGGGCAGTCCATTCCATGACACCGAACGCCAAGTTCCCCGACACCTCTCGACGATCCGTGGCCCCCGCCTGAAAGGGAGGCACTCAAGAAGGATTGGTTGGTGCATCGTCGGAGAGCTCTACTCCACCAGGTACATTGCGGGGGGTAAAACCTTAATAGGAAGAAGTGAGACTATTGAACATATGGACTGGGCTTGTGCGATATATCCTATTTTACAGGTTGTCGTGGTGGGGGGATCTCCACACAGAACTGTGTCTGGGGTACGGGGCCAGTATTCTGCCTACTGTTTCAACCATCTTGCGTTCCTTCCTATCTCTATTGCTGGTTTCCTCGTTATTAATCTGTGTAACATTTTAACCGTACAGTTGATGCACTTTAATGAGATTCGATAACATTAGTGGTACCACCTTAGAATTGTATATATTTATCATTATTGACTTCCAAGTACAAAGTGCGTTATTGTGATCGTGTACATACCTTTGAATATTAATTATATAAAGACTGTGTTTTCAGTAATACAGTGTGTGGACATTCCTTTGTGGGGGTTCGGGAACTACACTGTACTTAAGAACCAGCCTGCATCACCTCCTGAGAAGCTAGGCCTTGATTGCTCGACTACGTTACCAATAATAGAGAATCTTGGCTGGGGTCCTCTGTGCCTCTCCTCTACCATATAGAGAGCGGAAGTACAGACACCCCCTACCGGTCTTTACACCCGGTGAATGGGCCAGTGAATGAACTTGGTTGCAGCGCCCTTGGGGGATTTGATACTCCCATTGGGAGCTGCCACCAATCCCATATACCTGGAAGCAGGGTTGAGTCACCAAGTAGTGCAATTCCATGCATTGCAACAAGTAGCCCCATAAAGATAATGAAATCCATTAAAGCCCTGATCAAACCTTTTAAGAAGGGAGGGGAATGCTGCATAGAGGATCAATTAGAAGCGGTTCATGACATTTTTAAAGCCCTCCAGATACCTAAGGAACAGTACAGGCAGTATTTTCATTTAACTTTAGATGCTCCGACGGCCAGTATCATAAGAGGATTGAATGAACAGCAGAATATGACATGGGAAGAGTTTGAAAAAGAGATTAGGCGTCATTTTTCTCCTTTCCAGTCATTACAGGAGGCAAAGAAAGTCGCTTACACAATCACTGCTGGGCCTAAAACATCCCCTCGCCAATTTTTACAAGACTTAAAAAGAGCATTTTCTCGCTTTGATGTATCTTTTGACCCAAATACCAATGAGTTTAAAACTGCATACTTCTATGGGCTACAGAAGGACATCATATCCCAATTGGTCCGTGAATTTGACCGTGACAATTCCCTTGAATGGATTGTACATCAAAGCACAAAACTATATGAGGTACTCTATTGTCAGGGTAGAGAAAGTGATAAAATGAAAGATACTAGACCTAAATCTAAAGAACCCTCAGCCACAGTAATGGAAATCAGGTCAGCCAAAATGTCCCTTGAGTCTGCTCAAAGCCAAGGTAAAAATAATGTGACACCTGAACAAAGGGGTAATCAACAAAGATCGCCCTTTCCTGTACCAATGTTCCAATCACATGATCCTAGTAATAGGGAGAGCTACATCAGCCCTAGGTATTTAGGGGACAGACCCCGGGCAGGATATCGGCCTGATATGGCAGGTATGAACAATAACCAGAGACAAAATCAAGATCAAAGAAATGATGGTCCCTACCAGTCATTGGGGACACAGAGCAGATTTGATCCCAACACCATGATATATGGTAATCAGGATAAACCCTGATATGTGGATCGATTTTCTGATAATGGGAATCAACATAGAGGCCAGTACCCACAACATGAGAGACAGGACATGAGGCAGAGCATAAACTACACTCCACGTCAGTACAATGATTCCCCACCAGGGGACTACAACTCCCCTCCACAAATGAATCAAGAGTTCAGGAACCATCCCAATAGAAACCATTCCCCTGAGAGGTATCAGAATAGATCCAATCAGGGAGAAAACAACCAATATCGATCTAGGCATCAGCGAGAGGATTCTAGAGAATGGAAAGATTCCAGTGTCTTGAAGCCCGAGTGAAAATGTTAGCTGAGCAAATAGGAAAGCTCTGTACAGCACAAAAACCGTCATCAAAGGAGGGGGCAGAAGGCCATAGCAATGACCGGGGGGCTTCTGAAAAGTGACTAAGTACTTATGATACCTGCAGTGCCAAAAAGACAGATTGCTCTGATGTAATTTTGCAAAATGACTCTGAGATGCCTAATGATTTAAAAGTGAAAATACCAGTAAATGAACATGTAACAGAAAATGCAAATACTTCTAAAAGAGAGGTACGGTTTAACCTAGAACTAAATCAAACATTGGAGATTTGTACAAAAGAAATAGGAAAACTTGAAGAACCGAAAGAACAAAGAGACAGATTTAAGAAAAATGACTCATGCATGGGGAATACCAGCGAACAGGGAGTAAGTGGCGATGCTATAACTCCTTCCCTGGGCAATCAAAACAATGACCAAACACAGGCAGAAAAAAGAAATGCTCAAAAGGAGGGTACAGGTCAATCACCTGAAGAATTCTTTGAGCCACATATTTTTGAAGAGGTTAAAAGGGCTGGTACTACACTAAATGATCACAAATGCACAGAATTAGACAATGACAAATTGCCAAGTGGTGTTGTTACACATGTTCAGTTGGAGGGTTGTAATGTGGTCTCTGATGATACCTGGATGGATGGGCGAACAGTGGCCACACTCCAAAAAACCTCTGAACATGGATAAATGAATAAAGTCTCTCACACAGAAATGGGCAAAAAGGAGGGAAAAATGTCTTTCCATTTACCAATGTGCTTAGCCAAAAGTGAAAAAGGCCTGAGAAAGGTGAGCCCTGAAATCAGTAAGAATTCGCATTTCTTATGTGTGTTAGAGGAAGTTGAAGACAGGTATTATGCTCCCATCACTGTAGAAGAAAAATGCAATACATTTGCAATGATTGACACTGGCGCACATGCCACAATTATGTCTAAAGAATTGGTAAAGAGTATCAATGAAGGGAGATCCCCTCAGAATCAGGTCTCAGTGAAGGAAAGTCAAGGTCCAGTGCATAATTTTAATGGGGAGGAGGTGCCTATTATAGGCGTCACCGAGGTTGACATAAAGATAGGTAAACACAGCATGAAACAGGAGGTATTGGTCACATCCATTTGTGAAATTCCATTTTTGATGGGAACAGATTGCCTGAAAAGATTATCTCCTCTCATAGATGGGGTGAATGGAGTACTGTGGTCCTTAACCAACAAACCATTGAGACCTAAAAAACTAAAATCACAAAACAGCAATATAAATTAATGTCTCACCGTTGCCAAAACAAATGATGCAGTGGAGGTATATCTCCAGAATAGTTGCATACCTAGCGTCACTGTTATATTAATGTGTCAAGATAAAATGCAGAGTGAAGATGAGAAACAATCTGTACAGATATACTTGGACCCAAGGAAAAGATAGCAAACTGCCATAGATGAGCACACATTACGCTTTTATTTAAAAGAGAAAACATGCAAACAGAATATTGCTCCTAAAGCCGATTCAGAAAAAAACATCACCACTCTTGCTGAAATACACATGGAAGATGAGCAACCATGGGTTCACATTGGTATCAATGACTATTCTAAAACAATAAAAGCCACTTTAGCACTTGAACAGGAAAGGAGTTTCGTTAATGAAAAATTGTTGCAAAAAATAATAGAGAGGGAGGAGATCCCGAAATTTAGAATTAAAAACCAATATGTCTCTGGTTTGGACAATCCAGATTTTGAAAACCGAATTGCAGGAAGATGCATGCTAAAAATTAGCATTAGGCAGAAAACAATTTACCATAATGTATGGATAGTGAGTGGAACACAGAATGATTTTTACATGGGCAATGATATAATGCACAGAATGTGTATGGTGTTAGATTTCCTTAATCAAAAGATATGGTCACGCCTAGGTGGGAATTTGAAGACAAAAGAAGGGCTTATCATTGTGCACAGCTGGTCCCATATGCAACTGAATTACAACTGAGGAAGGACACTATTATCCCTGCATTCACCAAACAGGTTGCAATAACACTGAAATGCAAAAATGGACAGCAGTTGAAAGATTCTGATGCATTTGTCTGCTTGAATGAATCCATAAAACAGCAAGGCCTGGATTATGAATACATTCCATTGGTAGATAATGGTGAAGGGTCTGTAAAAATTATGGTGAATAATAAAGGTTGTCAAGATATTCATTTAGAGGAAAACTCCCCATTAGGAATGGACATACAAAAATCACATTACACAGCAGATCTAAATAACATGGTGATTGGAAATATCCCTGAAAAGTATGTGGATGCCAACGGTGAATTGCCAGAATACCTGGATTCTCAGCCCAAAGGAATATTTAGAATTCATCATGTGTACCCTTGTGGTTCAAGTGAGACAGTGGGCTGTCATCAAGAGGATTGCATAACATTTAACTTAAACGAAAATGAAATAGAAAATCAGCCCATTGAAGTGTAAGCTGATATACCAAAACATTTAAAAGTGGAGGCTTTACAGAGAGACACAGCCACACAGTTAGAGGAAAGCGCTGAGATTCCCCTACCAGAACATTTTCCAGAATTCTCCAAAATGGTTGAGGAGCAGATTTTATCAGTGGATGCATGTGACAACGATGAGGATAGAAATGAACTGAGGAAGATATTTATGGAGTTTAAAGATGTATTTGCAAAAGATGCTTATGATTGCGGTCTAACTGATTTACATGAGGCCACGCTACCGGAAGGGTGTAGCAGAAGCCCAGTATTTGTGTGCCAGTATAGATTACCATTGGCATGTTTAGAGTCATTGGCAGAGATTATTAAAAATTTGGAGTCGCGGGGAATCATCAGGCCCATTCATAGCACATCCAACACACCTATTTTAGGTGTGTTAAAGCCAAATGGTCAATGGCGGCTATATGTGCAGATTTGAGGGGGTTAAATAAAAGAGTGCCAGTATCCAGATGGCCACTACCATTCATTGATCAGGGCCTAGCTCAGGTACATGGTTCAATAGTGTTTACCACATTAGATCTCACCTCTGGATATTGGTGTGTGCCAGAGGAGATACAGAATTTATTTTCATTTTCATTTGATAAGACTCAATACGCATGGGTTAGAGTTCCATTTGGGTATGTCAATAGTGGGAGTGAATTTGGAATATTTTTGAGAAAGGCCATGCCTGATGCAGCCGAAATAGGTAGTTTATGTGGATGACGTACTGATAAAAAATGACAGCTTGAAAAACCATTTTGATGAAATAAGACATGTTCTTGGCCAATTGCAGAAAGCAGGCGCCAAAGTATCTTTACAAAAGGCACAATGGTGCAAGAAAAAGGTAAATTTTCTAGGCCATGAAGTGACCGAACATGGATTAAACACACAAAAGAAGAAAGTGGAGGCTATACAAAAACTAAAAGACCCTAAAAATGTGAAAGGGGTAAAATGTTTATTAGGAATGACGGGCTATAACAGGAAGTTCATTGAAAATTAGGCTGAAATTACTCAACCATTAACTAAGCTGTTAAAGCTGAATATACCCTGGAAATGGGGAAACAGAGCAGTCTGAGGCAGTGGCTAAATTAAAGGAATGTCTTATACAGGCACCATGTTTGGCATACCCCATAAAGGATAGGTATTTCTTTATAGAAATAGGTGTCTCTGAACAGTGTATGTCAGCAGTGCTATCACAAAAACATGATTTGAATCACAAAACCATTGCCTATGCAAGTAAGGCGTTTTCCCAAGTTGAAATTAAATTCAGTGAATGTGAAAAGGCCCTTTTGACCAATGTGTGGGCTCTACAGCATTTCTGCCCCATTGTTCAGGGAGAAAAGGTAATTATTGAGACCAATCATCAACCATTGCAGTTTTTAGAGAGTAAAAGAATCAGGTCAGGTAACCTAGCACAGTCCAGAGTCACTTCATGGACGCTAGCATTACAAGATTTTCCTGTAGAAGTGAAATATGGCCAAAATAAAAAAAGCCCAGTTGATCAAGGTTTAGCAGATCTACATGACTGTGCAGCTGAACATGTATCAAACGAAGTAGAAGTGGAATCTAGTTTACAGGATTTTGGGCAATCACCACACAAAGCTTTTGATGAAAAGACATGCAAGGATTTGCCAACTGTATATGTTTATGGTTGTGCTTTTCACATTGAAAATGACAGTAATAAACAATTAGTGTCAGGAATAGGGAATGTCTGGTTGAAATGTGAAGGCGTCCCCAGTATAGGGATGAGAATTGGAGCTAGGAGCAGTCAAGTAGCGGAATTGGCAGCCATTTATAAAGCAATTGCTACTGCAGTTGATAATAAATTTAGTGAAATTGTCCTGGTGACTGATTCTGACTATGCACAAAATAGCTTTGTGGAATATTTACCTGGCTGGAAAGCGAGAGGCATGATTACATACAACAAAAAGCCACTTAAACATGGAAAAATGATACAAGCCATAGACAAATTGGTGTCAGAGAATGATTTAACAATATACTGGAGGAAAATTTGTGGGCATTTAAAAACTCCAGGAGAGGATAAGGAGGGGAATGATAAGGCAGATCACCTAGCTAAAATTGGGGCTGTGATGGGAGAATTGCTACCTATTGAACATTTACTTGGTGAAATACAAATTGATGCAGTAACACGTTCTAAAGCACCAAAGGAGGTAGATCAACCAGTAGTACAATGGAGTTATGATACACCAGATCAAGATCTGATTGAGGCACAAAAGGATGATCGGATTTTGGGAATCTATTATAATCATTTGAAAGATCCTGAACAAAACCCTTTAACAGAAAATGATTGAATAGGAAAAGAAGAGTTGAGGGTGCTATTAAAGAATAAAAAACAAATTAGACTACAGGATGGACTCATGATCAGAGAGTCAATAACAGGACAGATACAGTGGGTGGTTCCCCTTTCATTCAGAGGGTTAATGCAACACCATGCACATGATGCAATAACTGCAGGCCACAGAGGTTCACACAAAACATTGGAAATACTAAAAGATTATGCTTACTGGCCACATATGTCCCAAGATGTGGAATTATATACTAGAGGATGTATTGTATGTACCCAATTCAAACCTGCTTCACCAATGCATAGAGCTCCATTAATGAAAAGAGACTTAACTCTTCCATGGTCAGATTTGCAAATAGACTATGTAGGGCCTGTAAAGAGGTCGAGCAGGAGGAACCGTTATATTTTGAGTGTGGTGTTTTTGATGTCAAAATGGATTGAGTGTATTCCTGCACCAGATATTAGTGTGCAAACAGCAGCCACATTACTGGTGAATCATGTGTTTTCAAGGTTTGGATTGCCACAAAGAATAGAATCAGACAGAGGAAGTCATTTCACAAGTGCTCTAATGAGTAAGGTATGGCAAATACTGGGTGTGAAAAGAAAATTACATATTGCATATCGAGCTGCTTCTTCTGGTGGAGTTGAACGCTGCAATAGGTCTGTTGTGGACATATTAAAGAAATTTGTGGCAGAAGCAGGTTCCAGCTGGGATTTACGTTTATCTTTGGTTTTAATGGCAATCAGATCAACTCCTGCCAAAGCAACAGGTGTTAGCCCCCATGAGGTATTGACAGGTAGGAAAATGGTGTTACCACAACACCTGCTATACAGATCACATGAGCAGACACTTGTGAGCGCATCCACAGTTCATGAATACATTGATGAACTGAGGAGGCATTTACAACATGCATTTGCTTTTGTACAGCGAAATCTAGAAAGAGCTGCTGACAGTGCAAAGTCATATTATGATAAAAAGACATCAGTGGAAGAATATTGTGTGGGCGATCAGGTGTATAAATTTCATTTTGGAAAAGGTAAACAGAAAAATTCCTAATTTGTAGCAGTCTGGTAGGGGCCATTTTGAATTATAGATAAGGTCTCTCCTGCGGTTTATAAAATTGTGAAAACTGAACGTGAAACAGCAACAGAACAGTTTGTTCATGTAAACCAAATTAAACCCTGGCACCCCAGACACGAAATTAAAAGACTTGAGCATGTACAAACAGATAAAGTCCCTTGAATACATAAAAGAAGGTAAGGTAAATGGGTTTGGTCAGAGAGCAACAGCAGACAAATAAAATAGAGGTGATAGATTATTACATATGTATATAGGTAAAAAAAATGGAAGCTTAAATTAGTAGAGTTGGTTTGCAAAATGAAAATGTATTAAATGTTGAATGCTATTTTATGTATGTTTGTTTTCTCTTTAACATGTGCTTAATTTCAGAAAGCGAGAGGAAAAGGTCGAAATGTTTTGCAAAGCATGTTTTATTTTTGGCAAAAGGGTGAAGTTAGTATTATGCTATGTACTTAATTTGTTTCTTTTCTATTTGATTTAGACTATTGTTTAACACATTTTGGCTTGGAGGTCACGGGACCAGAGGACACGGGAGATGATGGAGTCCTGGAGTCCACGCGGACGGATTCCGGAAAAGCCCCGGAAGGGGGTGAAGACCAAGGCTACAAAGCAATCAGCATTGATGATGACGTCAACAATATGGATAGTTATGATGACATTCGGAGGGAACTTCAAAACTGTAGAAGCACAGGTTGTCATTGAGCCTGGACCAGCATCTGGTATTGCAGTAGAAGAAGCACCAGGATTCATCATGAGTGAGAGAAGGATGATTTTCCAGAACATTTACATACCATTGAATCCTGATACTCTGATAGAAAAACATTTTAACAATACGGGAATCAAAGCTGAGCAGCCTAAAGAGTGGCTGGAACTAAGAAAAGAGGACGCTAAGTAGTCAATAAGAGATATGTTAATGCAATTGGAGAAAACATTTGTGAATTCAGCAGACATTAAGAAGAGGAGAGGAAAAAGAGGAGCAGTGATGCTTGCAGTCTCATTGGTAATGTCTATAATTGGAGCCATAATAGGTACCACAATGTCAACAGCCAATGCCATTTCAGTAGGGACGCTGAGTACTAAAGCACAACAATTGAGTGTTGACCTGGAGATAATACAAAAAACCTTAGATGGAATTAGAGGGGGATTAGATTAACAAGTAAGGTTCATAAATGAAACTGCGATCATATTGAATGAACAAGTGGATGCAAAGCAACGGGCGACTAAATTGATTATTAAGCATGACAGAACACTGAGTGAAATCTTGAATATAATGAGTCCTGTTGATAGACTGTTAACAAATTACATGAGAGAAGTTCAAACTGCAATTTTACAACTGATTCAAGGACATATACCATTGTACTTTGTTTCACAGGATATTATTCATCAAATGATAGAAATGTTGACCAGGAGGGAGATTGATGTGGTACAGGTAAAAATTGCATTTAAAATGGGTAATAATGCCATTATATGTGGACTTGGAAAGATTGGAAATAGGGTTTTTACTATGTATCCCGTATGTAGCCCCTGAACTCATTTATCAAACCAAATGCGTACACAATGTGGGATTTTGGCAAGAGGACACATTTATTAAGATTAAGACTCCAGAAGTGGTGGCATTTCAGTCATGGGAGCCTGAGGTTTACTTGATACCAAATTTGTAAACTTGTGTGAAATTTAAAAAACAAAGTTATAAACTGTTTATTCCTGATGCTACAGACGCTATTCGTGGTTTTAAATCGGACCCAAGTATATCAGAAGGATGTGAAGTAATTATTAGCAATATGGGGGGTGAAGAATTGGCACAAGCTAAAATGGTCAAAGGTAAATGGTTGGTCAGCACCTGTATGAAAAACTTTACAGTAGTTCATTTGAATCATGGAACATTTGTGGTCAAACAGGTGAAATATAATGGCCCTCATTACGACCCTGGCGGAGAACCATGGTGCAATTTGCACCATGGTCCATGGCGCTAAGCTGCCAATTCCGCCATGGTGGTTGGCGGACTTACCGCCCCATCCCGACCTTGGCGGGGCGGTAAGTCCCCAATCCCCATTTTGCCCTTCCGCATTCCCATTCTTGCCCCATAGGGCATAATGGGAGTGGGGAAGGCGTTAATTACGCCACCGTAAATTACGGTGGCGTAATTAACAACAAGTCCCGTAGCGCCATGGATTTTTCCGCCTGCAAAAAGCAGGCGTAAAAATCACCATGGCGCTACGGGAACTCGTAGTCAGGCGGAAAGGTACGCCATGCTTTACGCCGGCGTAAAGCCCTTTCCGCAAGGGTCGTAATGAGGGCCAATGTATTTTACTTACAGGTTCCAAAGGACACAATTGTGTCGATTGGAGGTTTAACACTATTTCATGTTACGAATGACATTTGGGAAAGCCAAGTAGAAAATATTGAATTTTTTCAAAGGGATGCATTTCCAATAGACCCGGATGTGGAGTTCTTATTGAATCATAAAGAGAAGCATGTGGTGAAGATGAATCTGAGAAAGAATAATATTACAGTTAGTAACCTGGGTATAATAGAAGTGGAAATGTTTAATTGGGGAACCTGGGGGGAACGCTCTATAGTGGGTTTAGCTGTCCTGGTGCTAATAATGGGAGGATGGTTGATTGTTTTGTCAGTGAAAATGAAGATGTTGCTCATGTTAGTAGATACAATGGAGAGAGAAAGATATCCCAATAAATAAATAAAAGAAGAAAGGGAGCAAGTTGGGTTTCTTCCAATTGTGGCTTGGACCATGGCCAAATTCTCAGAAAAAGGAGGGTATGTACTATAATTTAGCGTGTTTTGGAGTGCAGCGCCACTGCATGGGATCACAGTATTGCTGTAATGCAGCATTGCAAGCCATGTGTTGCCAGGGTAACATATGGACAGGTATATGAAGACAGGATATTTATGTTAAAGTACAGCATTTTTCTCAATACTTAGTTTAAAAGCACACCATTTTTTTCTCACCTGAAATGCCTCAATTACAGGAGAAAAATTAAATACTTAATTAATTAACTTGATTAACAAATACTAACATGATTTTAACTCCTTAACATTATAATGTGTTCTCCATGTGCAAAATGAGGCAGGCTGAGATTCATTTTAAACGTGTGTTCAGATTTTTTCTTTCTCCTCTCTTTTTTCTCTGTTCACGGTCTTTGCAGGAAGCAAAATTTGAATAGCTGGAAATCAGTTAGATACAGTTGCTTACTGTAAAAGTGAGCCATTGTTGAGGAAGGAGGGTAGACTATTGTGTATTTTGATTGGTGACACGTCCCCTTAGGGGCTGTAACAGATGTTTCTTGAAGCAGCTCGGGGAGAAGGAGAGGGAGAAGACATTTTGTGGAGTTGCAGTGAGGTCACCTTTGTTCTGCTGCTGTGAGGAGCTGGACCACTGACCTTCAGAGACTGGGGTTTCCTAGTCACTTGGCACCGGCTTGAGAACTGCATGTTCTCGCTGGGTGCTTTAAAGAAAGAAAAAAAAAAGAGCCCTGGGTCACAGCTCAAAGATGACAAGCCAGGAGACTTTGCATGCTGAAAAACTACAAATAGCTGGTAAATATACAAATGGAGTGAGATTGCTGTGACTGCCGGACAAATCTTTTTATTGTTGCAAAGCTAAAATGAAATGCCTTGTATTTCTGCACTTGTTTCGCTTCTGTTTATTCTAGAAAAGACTGCCTCGCAAAGCTGGTAATGTATTATTTTGAAATTAAACTGTTATAAATCACAGACGGTGTAAAGGTTTTTTTTTTTGCTTCTGTCTTTCTCTGGTACATTTAGCCCATATCACATATTAAAGGGGAGGTTATTCGGTAATATATGTGCCAAACTTCCTATGCAGTTGAAGTAATGTTATGAGCAATTATAAATAGCTGTGTGCGTGGTTCCACTCAGGGTATGTATGTGTGTGTGGCTTCTGAGTGGAATATAATGCAATAGTCTGCTGAGCGGATATGAATCAGCAGAGAGAGGCCTATGGAAACATAGTCTCACTAATGTAAATAAATTAGTGATAATACCACATGTTATTGTGAATACTCCATGGAAACATAGTCTCACTAATGTAAATAAATTAGTGATAATACCACATGTTATTGTGAATACTCCATGGAACCATAGTCTCACTAATGTAAATAAATTAGTGATAACAGCCATAGGCGGCACTCTATGTGAAAATTGTGGTATCCATAAAATGTAGGCCCATGGTCTCTCTAGTGATCACACGAACAGACCAAGCAAGAAGAAGGGGGTTGTGTATATTGGGGACCACAAGTAGAACAGAAAATCATGCTCATCACTATACCACAACGAAATGTATACCAACCAAATGTATCTGTGTACTGAAATAATGCATAGCCACTATACCATTATAATACCAAACCCAATCTAAATGCAAGGAGTGATTATTGCTAAAGTATTTTTGTTTTTGGCGGTAAGAAAATACCACTGGGCCCTAAATCTACACAAAATACCCTACACCCTCAAGGTAGAAATTGCACTTTTGAACCGCATATGTCAGAAGAGGAATATTTGCAGTAAATGTCACAAGGAAGAGTCAATGTGCAAATGTGTGAACATGCTTTGCTGCAGCCCTTGCAGAATTGATTGTAGAAAGAATTCAGGCAGCAGGAAGATCGCAACCAAATACACAAAGCAGGTCAAGCTCAGGTTTAACAGCATCAATGAGCAATACATCACTGTTAATTGTTGAAAGCTTTGTGATCAATGCTGGGGCAGCATACATGGGGGAAATTATATCGGACACACTCCTGCAAGATGTAGGCATGTTGAATACAACAGAAACAGTCATGGACATCTGACACATACAGGCAATATGTTTCTGTACTGGATACTTCACCCATGGGAAGCCATGATGATCCAGTACATTAATGGCACAGAAAGCTGTCTGTGTGGCCAGTGGCAACTGTGTAAGTTGCTCTTGTATAGATTAGCTGCCCACCATGAAAGTGTGCAGTCTGGGAGAGTTTTTAGGGTGAGTGGTCTATTGCGTCTAACGATAGGAGAAGATTTGCAGTGCCACATGTCAAACAACATTCATAAAGATGAACAGTCACTTCATTGCAGAAGACTATGGAATGACATCTACCCATAGTCAACACACATGGTTACATCTGCTACAAATCAGTGCGATGAAACCAGTGGAGTCATCACGGATTTCCAGGTAGTGAGCTCCTCCCATGTCACCTGGGGATGCAAGCTGCTACCTGATGCTGGGGGTGGTTTTATGAGTGAGGATCACATGGGAGAAGACAACTACCGGGGAGATATCCTGACTTCATTGGACAAGATGCTGTATCTCCCCCTTTCCCACGAGGAAGACCCTCTAGTACCCGAGACCTTGATGTCCTATTGTCTGTTGCTTGTTCCCTCTTGTAAAGAAAGCAAAGAAATCTCTTCTCCTTTTTCCTTAGGAAAAAATCCTCTATTTTTTTAACTAGACGCACACAGCTCCTACAGAACCCCTTTTGCTTCTAATACGCCTATGTATGAAGATGTCTGCTCATATAAAACTACTAAGAAAACTACCTAAATGCTGTATATTCAATGACATCTAGGAGCTCTGAATCCCATAATCCTCGAAGTACTGAGTTGAGGAGGATGAAGCAGTTGGTAAAAGGTAACAGAAGCCTGAAGCTAAATGTGCAGACTTGCACATTTAGCTTCAGGCTTCAGGCTACTGGAGTAGCCTTGCTGCCGCCCTCCGCCTTAAGCCTGACCTTCTTAAGTTCCGGAAAATCCTCAAGACCTTCCTCTTCTCCTCTTCCTTTGCTCTCCATCTACCCTGCTAACCTAGCTCTCCGCTCTCTCCATCTCTCCCTTCTCCCCCTTTCAGCTTACTGACTGCCGCCTGATGTACCTCTGAGTCTCACCAATCCTGGGCATCCCCCGACAGTCCTCTCTCGCACATGCCTCAGGGCCCTACACCCACCCTCCATCACGGCACTTAGAAATAACCCAAGAGAGTGGCTATCTCTGCACTTACCCCTGTCTTTACCAACTGGGTGCACTTCGACTTCTACCTCCTTGTTACTGTCTATGCACTTGCACAATCCAAATGCAACATGCCTGAAGATCGTCTGTCTGTTCTCCCCTGTCTTCTCCCCCTTAATTGCACTGGTGAAACTTGAGAATCGCCGTCAGGCCCATTTGCTGTGTCTCAACTGTTAAATGTATTTTACGCACTTATTCTGCGTGTGCAGACTATTATAGACTCAGATTTCAAGGGCTCTGAGCGACTGTTGTTTTTTGCCCCTGTTCCCACCCTCCTTGAGTGCTTTGAAACACTTTCCTGTGTATAGGCTCTATATAAATAAAAAATACAATATATACATATATACATCCAAAACTCAGGACATCCAGTCCTCACTCTCCTCCACCCCCATATCCTCTCCCATTCCTGCTCCCCTGTCTCCCTTAGCCGCCTTCCTCCTACCTGCCTCACTCTCCTCCCTCCTGCCCATAGTACCGGATGAGGTCTCTAAAGTGGTACCCTCTATGAAGGCCTCCTGAAAACAGGTGCCCCCCTGTTTCTCCAGATCCATCTCTCTCACAACGGCTCTTGCTGACTTCTGTAGCCATTCCTTTGCCACCGGCTTTTTCCCTCTATACTTCAAGCACTCCCTGTGCACCTTCTCTTAAAAAAGCTATCTGCTGACCCCTCCTGCCCGACTAACTATTGCCCTATCTCCACTAGCTCCTTCCTGGGTAAACTCTTGGAGAAGTTGGTCCTCCCCCAACTGACCCTCCACATCGATCTTATTGGTTGCCTTCATGACCATCAATCTAGATTCCAGGCATCCAGAGGTAATGAAACCGCTCTCCTGAACACCTGTGAAACCATGCTTGCAAATCTCGACTCCAACTCTCCTGCTGTTCACATTCTCCTTGATCTCTCCTCTGCCTTTGACATGGTCGACCATTCCACTCTCATAAAATGACTCTGTGACATTCTTTGCATCACTGACCAGGCACTGGATTGGCTCTTTCCTTACTAACCACCCTTCCCAGTTGCAACTAGTCTCTTTCTCCTCCACCATCACCCTCTCTGCCTGTGGCGACCTCCAGGGCTCTGTCCTATCGGCATGGCCTCCTCCTTCTCTCCTCAGTTACAGTGCTATGCTGATGACATAACTTTCCTTCAAACTTCCCTCTACTTCCCGCTCTTCCTCCTCTCTCAGCCCCAACTTTCTGTCCGCCATTCAAGCATAGTGTGCAGCAAATAATCTCTGTCTCAATGCCAGTAAGTCAAAGATCCTCCTCATCGGGACACCTGCACCCTTTCTTCCTCTTACCCCCTGTCCACTCTCTTTGTTCCCCTTAGCCCCACCATTTTGTTAAGTCAAAAACCTCGGGATCATCTTTGACTCCGCTCTCTCCTTCACCCCTCACATCATGAACCTTACCAAGAAGTCCCACTTCCAGCTCCACGTCTTCCGAGGCATTATTCCTTTTCTTACCTTGCCCCAGAATCTCATTGTCTCCAGAGCTCTGGTCCTCTCCAGGCTGGACTACTGCAACAGCTTCTTTCTCAATCTCTCTCTCTCCTCCCTTCGCCCCCACTCTTGAGGAGATGGAGGAATATTGGTCCAGTATTACGGGCTACTTCCAAGACGGCGCTGGGTGTGCCATGCAACTCTCTAGTCCCTGGTCCTAATTCCATGTCTCATCTTTCTATACCTCGTTTTGATGTAAGGATACATGAACTTTTGAGTGCAAGGACCTGGCGCATCGCTTCTCCAGTAACATACGCTTCGTGAGTTTGTTTACTAGTGGTTATCCCTCCTTGTGCTCTTCCTGGCAAGCTACTAACCTTTTTTCACTTTTTGACTTCTCACAGACTCAAGCTACGCCCTTGCGTTCGATCCTCAAGTCTCTCTCTCTCTCACTCTCTATCTCTCTCTCATAGGCACACCATTTAGAGGACTCTCGGTATGCTGTTTAACCGCTTCAAGCATTCATTCATTTTTCTCATATTCATGCTCCTTTAACTCTCTCTTTCTATCCCTCTGTCTGACCACATACCTGATTACTGGACACCAGACAAAGTCCCTCCAAGACAGCTGTATTATACATCTTCACAGGAGCAATTGCATCCAGAGTCAAGGCAGTTTCACTGCGTGCTCTGCTATAGCACACACAGACCAGGGTTACACCGAAGAGTTGCAGATCCAGGGTTTTCCCTGGGGCATTTGTTCTTCCAGGGTCTATATATCATCGACCACAGGAAGCCTTTCACTTTCAACTGGTGTTTGCAACTGGAACAAGTTAGTGTTGGCAACTTGCACTTTTCTTGCTTTATTGAAAAGATTAGTTTACACCCGGTAGCTCTAAGGATCAAATTCAATACCCTCTGCATCATCCGCAAGGCCTTCTGGGGCCTGAGACCACGCCGTCTCAAACTAAATACTCCCCTGCTAGAGCCCTACCCTCCTCTAATTTCAGCTCTCTTGAAGAGAGGGTCCCTGGAATGCCCCGCCTCACCCCCATGAACATGACGGCCCGAAGAGTCAGAAACGCTCAAAGTCACTGTCTATTCAGCTAGGCCCCAGGAGGACCAGCGGCTGACACATATGCAGAAAGGTATTCTCTCAGACAGCCATTAAAACCTTATCCAGCGAATGTCTTTATCAATACAGGTGCTTCAACATTGGTCGTAGACCCAAATGCCTTGATGGATGACATTGACCAAATGCAGAGAAACCACTGTGCTAATGTAATTAGTGACCCCACAATGTAGCCACGTTAGTCATGAAGCACACTTGCAACCATATTACACAAACACACACGTGTACACACGAAGAGCATGCCTACAGAGTTCTGTTAATACAGGACAGATACATATACATACTGTCAGAAGTTTTTATTATTTTTCTTGCGTGCTATTTGCAGAAACGCTGAACACAAGGCAACAAAGAGATGCACAGTAAGCCTGCAGATGCTTATGGGAACTAACCCTATGGAACTAAAGGATAACATAAGGAGCCTGACAGGACCAAAGATGGCTAACCTATGGGAAACATAGCACAATATAGATGTATAGAAATTATAGTATAAGTATAACGAAGATCAGATAAGGCCACAAGCCACAGGATGAGAGACAAGGGAAGCAGAACCAGGCTGCACAGAGCAGGAAGCCCAAGGCTCACAGCCAAGGTCAGAGACAAGCAGCATATTCCAAACCGAAAACGATAAGGGGCCATCTGCAGAAAAACAGAATAAATCCTCATAAATTGCAGACCAGAAGAGCTTGATTTTGTGACCCTAGACCAAGTGATGCGGCCGAGCTAGACAATGGGTATTCACCCGCGGTGGGAAGATGAACAGTTCTCAGCACCACAGACGTGAAGTGAAACATGAACAAGTTAACATTGCAACATGGATAGCACTTTCACAGGCAAACATTATAATGCTAACAGATACATTAAGGACACATAGTAATTCCCATCACCTTGAAGAGGTGCACAGAGCGCTGAGAACAGAGCTGGGTCCAAGGCCTGGGGAGACCAGTTCCAGCCAATCGGGGGAACAGAAATGCAGGGGTGGATGGCAGATGGTAAGGGCCAATTGTAATCCTGCGACCCTACAACAATGTTATAGATGGTTTCTTTTGGGAGGAGCAGGCAGCCACCTGACATGCAAGGACCAAACCTTTAGGATATATAGGGGAATTCCATAGTGTATACCACTCCAATCACCCAACCAAAACGTGGGATAGGTTTTTTGGGGAAGGGCCCATGTTGTGATGACACTTTGCAACAAAACGAGTTGACACAGGTTTGGAAACGGTGACTCTGTAGATTTTTCAATGCCCTGTAGGATCCCTGTCAGTTTTTTGTAATAAACAGTTTGTTCTCGGGGCAGGGTTGTTATGCCATTGGGAGCTGATTGGGTAAGCTTCTAGTAACCCCCAGACCTCTGGCATACCAGACCTCACCATCAAGTTGGTAGCAGATGGATGGTTTACTATGCCCATTCAGCATAAGCCTCCTCTTCCGCCGCACCGCCTGGACGGCTGCTGGGTAACTCACGTACAAAGGCCATCAGAAGCCATCATGGAAATATCCTGCCTACGGTCCGTGAGGAGTCCAGCAGACCTGAATAGGGGCGTGGCAGCTTTGGTGGAGCCGGTAGCTGAACAGCATCAGTGGATCACTCAGTGTTAGTATTGACTCAGCCACACAGCAACTAAGGGAAATGGGTGTGGGGGTGGTAATGAGTATTGTTGAGTATCTTTGGTATATTGTTAAGTATTGTCTAGTAGTGTCGAGTAATATTGAGTCATAGTAGGGAAAGGAGCGGAGGTAGATGTCATTTCTGTGGTTAGGGCACATTTGGTCTTGAGGGAAAAGGTTAGACTATTGTCTTAAGGGCACGGATGACAGAAGTTATGTGAATATTGGATTCCCTGTGGATTCAGCATTTTAGCTCGGGTATGGATGATGGTATCCCTGTATAAATGTTTAGGAAAGGTAGCTGACCTAGATTGCGGAAGGTGTTCCTCTGGTTAAGTCTCGCTGAGATGTTTTATCTGCAAGGCAAAGCTGTAGATACAGATTAAATACAAACAATATTGGTATCCCCTGTTGGGAGGCAGGAAGCCAGCTGTGGGTTCATAGTGGTGTTGTGTAAATATTTGTGTAATGGGACATCAACATTGTGAGCATTGTAAGTGATTTCTAGCACTCTCTTGTTTAGTGAAGTGGTGACGTCACCCATCAGGTCTGTGCATAGGACTTGGAGAGCACAAGATGTTGGGGTTCAGAAACTTAAAATTGACAGAGGAGGCTGTTTGGTGGCAGTGTGAGGAAGGCGCATTCGCAAGATTGGTGGGCGTGCCTTAGTAGGCGGAGAGCGGCAGAAGGGCGGTGCGCAGAGAGCACGCCTGACATGTTGTTTTGGGGCCAGAGACGCTAGAGAAAAATTGTCAAAAAACTGGTATTTGTGATATTCACAAATCTGTGTTGAAAATATTCATTGTGCTTGTATAAAAAGAGTGTTGAAAGCCTCGACTTGAGGTCAGGTAAGTATTAAAGCAATGTATCAAGGGAAGTGCAGATGGGATACGCCACTACAGCACTTGTGTAAGGCTCTTCAGTGATATACGGACAAGATTTGAAAATATAGCACTGAATGGACGAAAAGCACAGAGGGTAAATTGACTAAGACGTGGCCAAAATGCACACGTTTCTCCAAAAATGTGCAGCAACCATTACAGACACACATACAAGATACCTATAAGGGGGAGAAGTTGGCCAGTCCTATGACGATATTTGAGCTCTGGCGAATGTTTCAAGAAGATGAGGGGGAAGTAGTGAGGCGTCAATGGATGCTAAGCCAGCAGGAGACAACGGGGCAGTGCCCTCAGCGCCCACTCCCACACCTTCTCCTGAGAACGAGAAAGATGGAGCTGCAGCAGAGGCTCAGGGATTATACCCTATACGGGAGCTAAAGGCAGCATAGGGGTGCACAAATCCAACATTCCAACATCCACCATATACCAAGAAGAAGTGGCAGAAAGGGGTCGGACAGACAGATGGTGGAAAGGGAGCATGAGGAGAGACGCAGACTACACCAAGGGGGGCTAGAGGGTATAGCATCAAACTAATGTGTAGGAGGGCAGATACTCCTGAAGTTAGATGGGAAAGCAACAGTAGAATCAGCAGGTGCTACTAAAGAAATGGCGGGTCATAAGGGGAGCAGCGAAGCAAGAGACTGGGTGGAGATAATGGAAGAAGTAGAAAGAAACGAGAAGGAAGAAGAGGAGTGTTAGGCAGAATCATATGCAGTACCCTTTGCAAACACTACCTACAATTCAGACTACAAGTGTAAGTACAATTTCACCTTTGGTACAACCCTGTACTACACAGTAAAGTGGTAGCGATGGCTGAGCAGCCAGACTTATCTCAAGAGTAAAGTGAGCAGTAGAACAGGTTACACAAAGGACCCACAAATACAGTGATTCAAACAAACACTTACTCAAGGTTTCTTGGTAAAAGAATATACTTTTATTTACACAATCATTTGGTAAACATTACACTAGCAAGAGCAGCTCAATATCATCTATCAATACATTACAAATACACCATGAATACGTTACTGAACAAGTTCAGCTCCCCTGAAGTGGGAGCAAAATGGCACTTCAGATAGTTTAAAAAGGAGTAAAAAGACAAGGTTATAAAAATGAACAGTACAAATACTTGCATAGGCAGGGCAAAGGGTTTCAGTGAACTACAACCAGCAATTCACTTCGTAGGCCTGGGTCAAAGTCAATGGTTCAGCATCTTTGTATGAAATGCACAGTTCTGGTAGTAAACGGTTAAGTCTTTGCCACGGATCTTAGAAGAATTTGGTCAGATGAAAAGTTAGACGAATGTTTAGGGAAGGACAAGCCTTCGAAGTCGGGAAAGTTTCACAAACTTTCGCCGTGGCCAAAAAGATGTCCGGACCATGTTTGCACAGTACCTTAGAGTTGAGGAAAAGCTGTTGTTGAGGCAGTTGTTCCTAGCCGTTCGAGCAGATCTCGCTGTTCCTGAGCTTCAGTCATGGGGACAAGAAGGAGGATGTTGGGAGGTTCCTGCACTGCCCAGGGATGAGGCCACAAGCTTGGCAAAATGTTGGTTTAAAGTGTGAGTGCCTTAAAGTCCACGAGCTGGTTTCCTTCCCCCTGGCTATATGGCTTTCAACAGCACCCTGAAGAAAATTCAACTAGGGTAGGGACGGTGTCCAGGTGGCTTGCGAGTTGATTGTTCCCACCAAACTCAAGGGAAGAAGTTAACCTTGAAGGGCTTCTCTGTCGATGGAGTTTCAGGCAATTCGGACCGGCAGCAGGGTTTCACCGATCGTCCAGGAGTTGCAGCAGTCCTCTTCCTTCAGCTCGTCTTCGGATCTTTCGTTCCAGTGGTCGACTCTGCTTTCCAAGTCCCAGAGACCTGCCTTTAAACAGTTTTCCCTCATTCATTCCAGCCTGGCTGTCACTCTCACAGCAGGGTGGCCGTCCTTGCCGGACAGCCAGCCGGCCAATCACACCAGAGTGCATTCAGGTCTCCTAGGAGACTAAGCACAGGGAGTTTTGGGCACCTCCCTCACATCCTGTCCATCCCAGACACTCAGGCGCCAGAGGAGGGCTTCAGCACTGAAGCCCGCCAAAGTGCAACAAACAAAGGGACCAAACCTGGTTTGGCATGCAGGGACAAACACAAGAAGGACCTTTCCTAAAAGGAATGGTGAAAAAAGATGACCGGAGTCTGTTTTTACAGATAGGTCTGGGGCGCCATATTGGAAAACATGGCTGACTCGATTTTTAGCTACCGTTGTTAGCGGTCGGGAAAAATCATGGTAGTTTGATCTAAACCACTGCCACCAGCCATTAAAAGTAGGAAATAATAACATTTGACTGTTAAATGAGTGTTTAGACTCAGGGGAAGCTAGGAAACCCCTCCAGCACTCTATAGTAAGATAGTGTGTGCTGGGAAAGTAGAAAATGCTTTTTGTCATGGTTTAGTAAGTCAGCAGGATACAGAAATGTATATTATAAAAATTGAATAGGAAACTAAGTGTTTAAATATAACCAGACAGAAAAAGAACTCTACCTTTTTGTGTAACTGGCAAATACATTTAATTCAAACAATGCCTTTAATAAGCAAATAGAATGCATTGAATGAAGAAGCTTTCTGCAGACAGTGGTGGCATGAGTCAGCCCCCAGAGCAGGAAAGCTTGAAGGCCACAGAGCCCTGCAGAATCAGATAAGCAGTCTGAGACCAGACAGACAACAAGGCCATGTCTGCAATTTTAGCCAAGGAACACAGCTGCATGACCAAATAAGGCTGGCTAAGCCGGGAAAATCCAGTAGCTGGTGCCAGATGTATCCCAATTTGAAGGTTTAAGCAGAAAATAACTAATTGCCAGGTGCAAGAGTAAAGTCAATAGAGAGCTTTGCCTGGGCATGTATTAATAAAGGGTGGGAATTCAACTCTTTTTCTAAAAATTCTATAAAAACGAGCTCCGTTTTCAGCACGGGGCCAGGGTTCGTGCACTTGACAACGATGCTGTTTGTGTCAATATGGCATGAATAAAACCTGATATGTTTGATGAACTTTACTCCATCTCCTGTACGCTGTCCGAGTACTTTTTCTGAAATGTCGAGAGCCCCAGAAAGTCCAGGAGAGCCGGTCAGAGTGGAAGAGGTGCTGAAGAGCAAGATCAGGGTCCAAGGACTTTGAGAACACATGGCGAGCCAGGAGGGATAGGATGATGAACATACTACATCTCTTCAAGCCCAAAAGAGCCTGGACAGTCAAGACTAAGAGACTAAGGTGAGCTATACAGTTCTGCCCAAGATAAGAGTAGAGTAAAGGGAATAGAAAATAAGATAGGGATGGGGCAGACTGCAGCTGCCCTAGCCAATAGAAAAGAAGGGCAGGGCAGGGAGGCAGAACAGTATGGCAGAAAGGGAATATATATTTGTGGCAATTTTTCAGGGAAAAATAATAACGTCGGTCCAGATTTGGGAAAAAGCCAAGAAATTAACAGCATTTTAAAAAACACAACTGTAAAACATTCATGGGGAACCCCAGCAAAAGGTAACGGAGGGAGGTTGGATATGAACAAAAATATAAGCGAAAAGAAATATTGACTCGAGGTACCCGAGCAATTAAGAGAGATACCAGGAGGATACCTGACGATATAGAGAGAGATACTAGGAGGATACCTGAGCATAGAGAGAGATACTGGGGGGGACACTCGAGAAGAGAGGATGGGCCCAAATTCCTACGCTTAATATAGCGGTTAGAAGAAACCTGCATCCAAAGTTCTGAATAAAATAGGAATAACTAGGAAACCGAAGCGGTTAAAGACGCTTTTCTCGAAAGGGATGGGCTTACACCCCATGTCGGGGTAAAATATAGGGGCAGAGATTCATGTAGCCTGCCAGAGTCTGTCTGATTTTGTCATATGTCATGTTATGTTGTTTGTTTGATTTTGTTATATGTTATGTGCTTGTTTGATTTCGTTTTATGTGTCATATTGTTGTGTGCACTGTATGATGTTGTTTATGACAAAAAAAAATGTAGTTTCAAAATGAGCTAAAAACTTGGCTTTTAGCCATAATATTCAAATTCTCAAAATTAAAAAATGTTTAGATAAGAAGCGCAGTATTGTGAAATTCTAGTCTGTGTGTTTCAAACTAAGTGTATCTTTAACAAATTAATTTTAAGTATAGACACAGTGTCTTGTAGATTGAAAAAAAAAGAAAAGAAAGAAAAAATGTGTTTTGGGAACAGAAGGCAAAGAGAGAAAAATGATCTTATGTTTAGATTGCGGTTTTGTTAAAGGGAAATGCAGTGTTAAAAAACTCAGTTGGCATTTTGTTTATAATATAAAAAAGCATATGAATGTAAAGTCAGAGAGAATTGCTTAAAAACGCACAGTTGAGAAACATGTGAGATTTAAACAGTGTTGCTATGTGCAGAATGAAGTGGGCAAACTGGCACATGAATAGCAATTGTGTTTTCGTTTTGCTCAAAAGCAAGGCACGAGAGCTCAGACGAAAGGCCATTGGATAGGAATGCACAGTGTCGGCCTTGAAGATACCATTGCCAAGTTCAGGAAATTGGCCCATGTTGAAGGAGTGCAAAATGCGCATCGCAAGCCACATTTACAGAAAGGCTTTAATTATCAAAAGCATGTGCCAAATGCAGATTGTAGATACGAAGCGTTTTGTTTGTCGAGCATTGTCGTGCATTTTTGAAACACTTGCCAAAACATTTGAAAAGTTTGAAAACAATCTTTTGATGAAAGACATTTCTTTTGCGCACCAAGCGAGCGCAACTGTTAAAGTGAGAAGAGAGTTGATGTAACCCCTGTTTGCATGGCCCACTTTTGATGTGCACAAAGCTCAGATTTGGTTAGGTCATTACATTCTGCATTTATGTTTCATTATGACTCGTGGTAGTCATTTTTTAGCAGGGCAGTAAAGTAGATACATTATTTTAAAATGTGTAGTAAAAAGACGCATTAATAAGAGCAAGGAAAGGTTTAGGTTCAAATGAGTAAGAATATGTTATTTCATGTCATGTTACTTGGCATTTACATAGCACCTTACAAATCACTGGTATTACTTTAAAGCACTGATAGGTTGAACACCCTCGAGAACCATAGGTCAAGTCAGTCAGGAGAGATAGCATTGTATAATGCATGGGTGTATCAGCTATGTGTGCAGCTGATGTAGTGGTTGGATGAAAGCTATTTTTTAGCGATAAGAGTGAGGCTGGAAAATGCTCAGCTAGTTGTGTTTTATATGTTGCATTTATTGTGAAAATAAAGTGCATTACATGCAAAATGAATTTGTTGCAGAGGACGAGTAAGTGAGCTTACATGCAGGCTCAGCAATACGTAAACACAGAATACAAAGAGACACCTCCCAAGCCGGCAGGCGCAGCCAGCCCTAGCCAAAAGGACTGCACCGAGGCCTGGCACTTCCATGCAGAGCCCACCGGAGAGAGGCCCCTCGGATGCCAGCAGCACTAGACAGGAGCCTGTGCTCACCCGTGCCGCTGTTCATCCTGTGAAGGTAAGCCCATGAGGGCACCTAATCTTCACAGGGAATCGTGCACTTTTAGGCACGTAAAGCATACCTGTACCTTATTATTGAGCTCATTACAATCTTCTTAGCTTTCATCTGGCATGTAACATAGAGAAAGCGCTGCATGTTAACTGCTGCACCCACGGGCCTTGTGATTGCCCAGATTTCGATTTTTCTACGTGCTTATGGCCATTCCAAAATGGCCACCCCATGCGCACTGGCGTGCCCCGTAACTTGCTGACCAGGCTGCTGTGGCTGCCGTACCCCCATTGCCCAGCAACAAGCTTTAACAGGCCAATCCCAAGCCTGCAGGCGCAGCCGGTCCTAGCCCAAAAGCCTGCACCTAAGGTCCTTTTGGCACCCCTGTTAGCGCACCGGAGTGTGAGGACAAGTACCCTTCAGCATTTTCGTCCCACACCTATCCTCCAGAGCTTGGACATCATTGCCTGTGCCCTATTTCTTCCAGGCATAATACAGTATTGCTTACCCCCACTAACCAACAAATAAACAACAGCATAAGCACCTTCTCCTATAACACACCTGTGTCTACCCTTCTACAAACCGCTCGCAAAGACACACAAAGAAAAATGCTATGTTTGCTACCTACTGTAACCATTGGCTAACACCAACTATGTAAGCTTCACACTGACAACACACTTGCTCTGCCATAGTCTCTGTGCAGTTACTACCCAATGCTTCACCTGTCCCATGCTGATATTAGACCTAGTAATCTCAGTACTCATGTTGCTGGTCTACTGGAACTATCGCCAACTGTAACTAACTCGACATACTGCCAATAATCACATAGCCCACGTTTTCCTGCCATTTGACGGTTGCATTTAGCCTACAGCTGCCTGCCATTTGATTGTCACTTTTAGCCTACAGTTGCCTGCCATTTGATTGTCGCATTTAGCCTACAACTGCCTGCCATTTGATTGTCGCATTTAGCCTACAGCTGCCTGCCATTTGATTGTCGTATTTAGCCTACAGCTGCCTGCCATTTGATTGTCACATTTAGCCTACAGTTGCCTGCCATTTCATTGTCGCATTTAGCCTACAGCTGCCTGCCATTTGATTGTCACATTTAGCCTACAGGTGCCTGCCATTTGATTCAGATAACCTCACCTAAAGTGATCTTAGTGCACTTTGAAACTAACTCCACCTACTCACGTGCTATTGTTACAATCTCTGACCCCATAGTATTCTTAAACTAAAGTATTCCAAAGCTACCCTCAACTAGTCAGAAATTGATTCCAGCTTACTCTGACACTAGACTTCTGCCTAACCTCTAACGTCATCAGCCTACCTGTGACCACTTACAACTTGTCTGGCCTAGCTCATGATCATGAGTAAAATCTTAAGGACCCAGATAATCCAATTTATATTAGACCTCCTAGCCATTATGGCCACTGCCTCTCTGGCCTCATGCCCACCTAAAGACAAAAACATGAGATTGAGATCAAGACTGCCACGCCTCTATGAACCTAAAACAAACTATACCAGTAGAGGCTCCATACGCAAGGCTGTCCAACTTTCAGAACTACCTAACAAACGTACACAGCAGCATAACTATAATAATCTAACCTCTGCACTTCTGACTACAATGCCAACAAACCCCCAAAGAGCTAACCTACTCGCAGCTAAACACCCTCTCACTACCAAACCTACAAGCACCCAATCACTATCTGGGTCGCTTATCAATGATAGATCTATGGTGGCTCATGCTACACACTTCGCTGACACCCTAACTAATGTGATCTTGGACTTGCTTTCCATAACTGAAACATGGCTCCATGAGGCGTGTTAGGCGGAAACCTGTGCAGTTCCCTCTGGGACCACTGCAAAAGATTTAGGACTACAGGTGTTTGGCAGTAAACCCACTTGGTAGCAGTCTGTACCACACAGATTCACTTGGTAGCTGTGGCTGAGCAGTCAGACTTCCCTCAAGAAGAGTTAGGCAGTATGTGGAGTATACAAAATAGGGCAATTTACACAGTAGAACAAGCAAACACGGAACAAGGCTTCGGTGTAACGATATATAGTTATTTATTTATAAAAACACATCTATGAAAAACACTCTGGCACTAATACGGCAAACAACTTCAATCACAATTACTATAAGAAAAAGATCAATCCCCCTAACAATAGTTCGACAAGTCTAGGTTCAACGGCATCACTTATTTTCAGACAGAGGTGTCTGCTTTAACCTAGATGGCACTCTAGTATTCGTTAGGACGAGAGAGAAAAAGGCAGGTTATGAAATCACTCGGCACCAACACTTTTACGAACAAATGCAAGGCAAGTATGGCAGGGTCCACTGCAGATCACCAAGTTCAGAGGCCAGGCCCACTCGGAGAGAGGCAAGACGATATGTCCCAAAAAAAAAGTGTCTCAGTGGAACTGCGCTTCGAGTCTTTATCGCAAATTGTTATGGAAAGATTGGACCAGTTCAGAAAGCTTGGAGGCGACCCAATGGAGAGGCGAGGATTAAGACACCTCACTCTATCCGGCAGAAAGGGAAGCCAGGCGGACACAGTACCTTGTTTGTGGAGAGACAGCTCCAGCGGGGGCAGTTGTTCCTGGTGGTGGATGCACGTCGGGGCTTTGCCAAGAGAAGAGATGACCTCGTCGTCGAAGCAAAGTTGAAGATCGTTGCACCACCACGGAAAAGACCAGCCGCGGAGTGCTCCGTCACAAGGCACCACCTTTTGGTCGCGGTACAGGGGTAGTGGCTATCCGGTTGCCGAGGTGCTCTGCATGGGCAGTTCGACCACTGCGTCCTGGAGCGAAGAAAAAGCAAAGGGGGACTGGTTGTTCCCACCAGTCAGGGGAAGAGACTCTCCGGCAGGGAGATCTCCTCTGTCATCGGGAAGTGGTGAGTCGGTTCAGCAGGGCTCCACCGGAGGTGTCGTCGTTGCAGGTCGGCTCAGCTTTACCCTCGTCGGATTCTTAGGTCCTGTGGCGACTTCCGAAGATCCAGTCCAAAAAGCCCTGCTTTTATGCAGAAAACCCCCATTCATTCAGCCTAGCTGTCAATCAAAACACGCTAAGTGGTGAGCGGGGTGGCTCACCACTTGGGCCAATCACACCAGAGTGTGACTCGAGTTGGCAAGGCATCTCAGTCCAGGGTGCCTAAACCCCCTCCCACACCACCTGTGGTACCCAGACAGAATGGCACCACTTTGGAGGGCCTCTGTGTAGAGGCCCGCCAAAAGTGGAACAAAGGGCTCAACCTTTGGTTTAGGAGTCACAGAGACGAACACAGACGCCATTTTAAAAACCGAGTTCTGGCAGAAAATACCATCCGATAGACTTATTTAAGATAAGTAAACCAGTGGTATGTTAGAGATTAACGAGAAAAAGTATTAATCTCCAACAAATGGGAAGAATCCCATAGGGTTATATTCGGGGTCGAATATAACAAGTAGTTTCCACTGCCACCAGCCAAAACTTGACGAGGGGGGACGGGACAGTGCCCCCTCGAATAACAGACCCAGGAGTAATCGAATTACCCCGACTAGTACGTCCACAATAGGATGGTTTGTACTAGTTCTGTTAGTAAATTTAGGTCTAGTAAAGCCAATGGTGACTTTACAGACCCGGGGAGACAGTAGTCAGTCCCCGGGTATGGAGTCTATGGTGGAGGTCCACTAGGACGCCCCAGTGTTACGGCACGGAGGGTGCGTTGTAACACACATAGCAAAACATATGAGACCCTATGGAGTAAAAGACCCCATAGCCCATAGAACACATTGACATTACAAGGAATTAACCACATTCATGTCCAAGAGTGGGAGAAAAAGAGTCTCACTCTTGGCAGGATGGAAAAAAACAAACTCCAGAAATCCAGCAAAGCTGCTGGGGGACTCAATAGGTTAGGAAATTCAGCCTAAACAGAGAATTCTCCCTAACAAGGCTGCAGGTCCCGCCCTCATGTTAGCTGTACCGGATGGCTACCAGATACCATTATCTAATCATCTTTTTGGCATCTCTTGACCTCATCCGCCCTAATACGATAGTTATGGGCGCCACCACTCCCTAATAGAAGCAAAAAGGACATCACTGCAGAAAAGTTACTACCACATCTTCTCCCTGCTCTCAACAATTTAGCTAATTTAGCTAACAATACAGACCCCACCTTACTAGTGGAAGTCTTTAATAGTGCCATGACCAAGGCCCTAGACACCCATCAAAATCCGCAAAGGTAGACAGAAATCTCACCTTAATGCGTGGTTCACACCCCAATTGAAAGAACTAAGGATCCAAAAAAGAAAGCTGCAATCTATCTGGTGTCACTCACCCACTGAGGAGGACAAAGATAAGCTAACAAACCTGTCCAAACTGTACAAGAAGGAAATAATAGGCACAAAAAAGAATACATTTAACAACAGAATATCTAAGGCAAAATCTGAAACAAAGAAACTATTCTCTAACCTTTGTGAAATTGAATCACCAATACCTCAGGTTGGTAACACTCCTAAGGACAAGCCTTGGTGCACCGACATACAAAATGCCCTAGCGAATAAAATCACCTCCCTCCAACTCAAAATAGCCAAAAAGAAAGCCTCTTTGCTCTTACCTGCAGAGCCCTTACCTCAGCAGCAACTACCTCTCATCACCATGATAGTACCACCTCGCCTTTCAGCTTCAAGAAAATATCCATCACTGAAACAGAAAAAATCATACTCTCACTCAAACCTTCTAATTCTAAAGGAGATAACTGCCCAGCCCAAATTATAAAGGATGCAACTAGAAACCTAGCCCCTTTCATCTCGAAGCTTATCAACACATCTTTCAAGATGAACTTAGTGCCTAATAACCTTAAATAATCCTGGGCGCTCCCACTGCTCAAAAAACAAATTTTAGACCCGTCTATTCTGACTAACTACCGTCCTATCACTACTGTCCCATTTCTACTTAAAATCATCAACAGAGTAGCTTACTTACAAATACAAGACTACCTACAAGCCAACAACCTACTAGGATCGCGTCTGTCTGGCTTCCGCCCGCTCCATGGCACTGAAACAGCCTTGATTGACCTTAAGACCCAAATTTACGAGTTGAAGGATAATGGTAAATCAGCTATGCTACTCCTCCTTGACCTATCAGCAACCTTTGACCTGGTGGATCATGCAGTTTTATGCAACCACCTTAAGTCAGCTGCCCATTTCTCAAGCGATGCTATAACCTGGGTTCAATCCTTCGTAGCAAACCGTACAATGAGAGTCTTCTCCCCTCTAGCAGCTGCTGACCCCATACAAGTCTCCTGCGGCCAACCTCAGGGATCATGTGTATCTCCCACCATGAATAATATCTTTACTAAGCCCTTGTTTGATAAGTTGGACAGGCTGGGTATCACCTATACCAACTACGCAGATGACACCCAGATCCTCATTCCCCTTTCGGGCAACTTCCTGGAAGACTCAGTCTTAGTAAACAGGATATACCTCCTCATTCAGGCATGGATGGCATCCCATGGCCTATGCCTGAACGATGAAAAAACAGAGCTACTGATCCTAGGTTCAGAGACGACCATTAAAAAACTCAACCCTAGCTATGCCTCATTCGACATTGACAATAATGTCATCAAAGTGACCCCTGCAGTTAAAACCCTCTGCTTCTATCTTGACTCGGCACTCACCCTTAAGAAGCAAGTTAACTCACTAGCATCATCGACAGCATATACTTGGAAATTGATCAGAGCTTGCAGACCATTTCTCTCTGAAATCAGCCGCATCACCTTAGCCAATGCCCTTATTTTATCTAGACTGGATTATTGCAACACATTATACGCGGGATCCAATAAGTACATTACTGACAAAATGCAAATACTACAAAATAATGCCCTTAGAGCAGCTCTAAATGTTCCGAACAGAGATCACATATCTGCATTTAGAAGAGATGTCCATTGGCTCAAGATTAAGGACAGGATCCTCCTTAAAACATTCCCGCGGAGTCAAGCAGCAGAGTCCCAGTCTGCCCTAGTCCGCTCCTAGCCCGCTCCTCCGCTCCCCCGCCTTCTCCGCCCGGATGGCAGCGGCGCGAGCAATGACTCTGTCTGCAGACGGTCCATTGACCCGGAAAAAAATCGTCAAAACAACGGCGCACGCCCAACCCTTGGTCCATGATAAAAGCAGCCGCTGGCTCCAAGGTAAGCAAAGCGACTGGATGCACACTTTTGGCTGCGAATGACTCTTCAACGATTGTGGCAACTAGTTCTTTACCGCATCCAGTTTCTTCGCTTCCCGACGAGCGATGCTCGTTACCGGTTGCTCAAATTCCACCCACTCTGCCTACCATTCATTCTGCTGCCTCAGCTGTCCACTCTGAAAAATCTTGTTCTTCGAGTGCCCCTGCCACCAATCTTGACTGTACTCGACCCGCCAATGGCGACCAACCTGTGCGCATACTCGCCGGCGAAACAGACTTGTTAGGATGCAGAGCAGCTAAGGTAGACTTATTGAGCATGCCTAGTGCTGTGATCCTCATTCCGGCACCTCGGTCTGATGACCTAGCCCCCACTTTACAACAATTGATGCAACCAGTCTTGTTGGCTACTGCGCTCTCAAAGTCTAATCACTTTACGAATGCTGGTGGCTCCTCTCTCGACAAAAGTCCTTTGTCCCATCTAGTGACTGATGAAGAACTCTTAAAGATTTCTAATCTTGATGTGGAAAATCATTTGGCCCCTTTACTGATTCTGAATCAACCTTTGAAGGCACAACAGCTACCCATGCCTACTGCTGTTTCATTCAAAGGCGTCAAACAAGGCTGTCCCCTTGCAGCTGATCTTTTTAAACTCTTTATAGCTGATCTACCAGAGTGGCTAAAGTCTGTCCATTGCTTTCCTCCCAAGCTAAACAGATCTCTTGTTAACCACCTGGTCTACGCAGACGACATTGTGTTGGTTGACCAAACTCAAATTGGCCTCCAACATCTTCTTTCTCACCCCTGCACGACTTTCTAACTGCAAACGAATTGTGTCTAAATGCAGAGAAAACAAAAATTATGTGCATCGGACGAATCATGTCAAAGAAGGACAGGTCCTTCCGATGGTGCATAGAAAAAAAGGCCCTAAACGTCGTCAAGTCAATCCGTTACCTAGGTGTAATGGTTAACGATTCGATCTGCGAAGCAGCCTGGACTAGCGATTTGATGGACAAAACAAAAATTCTGAGTCTCCAAGCTTCCAAAATTAACAAGGACAATGGGAAATTCTCCATCTCTCCCGTAGTAATGTTTTATCTTCAAAAAGTAATTCCAACACTCACTTTTGGCGGCGAAGCAGCCTTGAATGTCAATCACAATCTATGGCATAAATTGGAAGGAAAATTCTGGAGGCGTGTTCTAGGCCTTCCCAACTACATCTCGATGTCAACTTTGAGATATGAGCTAGCCTTGAATTCAATCTACATGACAATCGTCTGGAAATCTCTGTCAACCTTACGCAAAATGCAACTTGGTTCCTCCATCCCAGCATATAACATCTTCGAGACGGGAAAAGAATCCGTTGACAATTCCCTTATCCACGTATGGAAACTTAAATTAAAAACAATTATGGACGAAGCAAGTATATCGGAAGAAGAGCTAATACTTTGCCCACAAAACGCTAAAAAGAAGCTAGCGATTTGGGATTGGATTACAACTTATAACAGCCGTTTGACTTTTAAATCCACCTTGCCCACTTCCAGAAGTCTGGTTAAACTACATCATCAACCAAAATATCTCACGAACTGTCCATCTCGTCATCATAGGGCACAGTTTCTAAGATTCCAATTGAACGCTCTCAACACAAATGAAATGCTCTGGCTGCGTAAGAATAAAGAAACAGTCAACAACAATTGCCGATTTTGCAAATCAACAGAAGTCGAGACCCTAAAGCCTCTAGCGACTGCATGCCCAATGTTGACTGACTGTCGTGAAGTGCATCTAAGTGAATTTAAACCACAAATCTATGTGTCCGACGATTGGTGGGATCACGTTGTAGCAGGTCACAACATCAAACTTTCCTGTAATTTAATCAACTTCTCTGATGAAGTCTTAAAGTCAGTCCCTAAATGAACAACATGAGTAATTTAAGGACATGTCAAAATAGCTTGTGTTTTCTCTCTGTGACCCTATTTCATCATAGTCCAACTCTGTCTGTCAAACCTGATTTTGCCTCTTTTTAGGAAAGAGAAGAGAATCTATTTTTGAAATGTAACAAAAGGTTGATATAACATATCGAGTTGAAGTCTTACAATAAAAAAAAAAAAAAATTCTCCCTCACATCCAAATGCCTAAACAACATAGCGCCACCCTACCTGGTAGAAAGAATAAACAGGAGAACTTCTGACCAACCTATGAGATCTGCCAATGCCCACACCTTAAAGGTTCCCAGATATAAACAGACTACAGCTGTTGGTTCTAGCTTCCAGGTTACTCTTGGCTAACTGTCTTCCAACTTTGTGTGACATTATCTATGCTTTTCATTCGTCCACAACCATAATGGTCAGACTAACAATGCGTGGCCTGTTATCAACTGCGATACCCACTTTTAGAGGGCTGAAACAGGGCTGTGTTCTGGCCTCAGCCATCTTTAATTTTTTCATTCATGATGTGAGTGAATCCTTTGCTCAGGTATCATCTGATTCACCAAAAATGAATGGTATGGTCATCAAAGCTCTTTGGTATGCAGATGACCTTGTATTGCTTTCTAAAACGCCGGTAGGACTTCAGAGGCTATTGTCTGTGCTACATGCATATTTGAATGCTAATGAGCTAGTAATCAACTTAAACAAAACTCAAGTTGTTGTGTATGCTCCAAGACCATCTAGAAGAATGCAATTTGATTGGAAAATTGACAATAGGACAGTGGATGTAGTGCCATCGTATCTCTATTTAGGGATCGTATTTGATGGCTCTCCTTCCATTGATTCGCACTCAAGGATATTAGACCATAAAATCCTAACTGCCATTTCTCAAACCAAAATTATTTTATATACATTTGGTAAATTCACAATCAGACCTGCTATCTCCTTCTGGAGACAAAAAGTATTGCCTACCCTATTGTATGGTCTTGAGACTAAGAATATTATTTCCTCTACTGCTCTACACCGATTAGAGGCTAAATACTGGAGAGGTGTTTTACATCTCCCTCAATGTGTACCTGGTCCTTGGTTAAGACACAAACTGGGTCTTACTTCCTTGAGTGCGGAGTATCATTGGAGGCTATGCGCCTTATTTCGTAAATGTCTGACTTTTGTGCGAACTGACAATATACTTACCATTCTATCATCATATATGTTAACCTCTGGACATCTATTTGTTAAAACCTGGGTATCGTTCATTTATAACATCAAGACAGCCTCATAGGATGACCTGATATGTTTAGAATATGTGATCATGTGTACAAGGGTTTTAGAATGCAAGGAGAAATATGGCAAGAAAAAACAAAAGAAAGAACAATGTTTTGGCCTAATGATAGACATTGTGACTGTGTGTGCATGGAGCAAAGAAGGCTTTTTAAGATTACAGATGTGGCATTGGTTTAGCAGTCTTTGAGGAGAATGTGTTAGCTGTGGTGTAATTTCAATAGGCACTTTTCAGTGGTAGTTATTTAAAAGTAAAGGTGCACATCAGCCAAGGGGCATTGTGGCACGAGTACAGAAGGTTCAATGGTACAGGTACAGGAATACATTGAACAAAAGAATAATTAGCACATGGATGGCATTGTTGTAGCCAGCTTAGCTATTCATCATGGTGAGATCACGAAGAGGCTTGGTGGAACTTGAATGGTTTCAGCATTTTGAGGAAAGCAATGTAAGAGTCTTTCATTTCCTAGTGCTGGTGGGAGGGCATTCCAGATTTTCAGGAGCCAGGTGGCTAAAGCTGGCCCCCCAGTTGTGGATTTCTAAGGGCAGGCACATATATTGCACTGACTAGGAGGGTCTGATGGACTAATAAGAGTGATTCACTCTGATAAGTATGAAGGGACGTGGAAAAAAAGGCATCTTTGTGTGATGGCCATGAGTTTAAAAAAGTATGCATTTGTTTACTGATAGCCAGTGGGCTTCTTTCCTGGCTTATGAAAGGCTTCCTTATGGGAATACTCAGAATTGCCTATAGGCATTATTCTGTGTGAAGTATAATTTATTGATGGGTTGTCCATGAATGCCCAGAGAAGGGGCATTGTAGTGATCCAGTATTGGTGCCTACTGTAGTTTTGGCAAGGTATACTAGAATGTATAGAGCCCGCAGCAGCCCTTAGGCATTGTGGTGCTGTTACAAAGAAGAGACTTGCAGATTACAAGGAAAGTGGCATACATAGTGGCTGCATGCCACAGCTTCGCCTGTAGTTATAGGACAAACAAATACACACACGGCATAGAGGTTAATTAGGCAGCAGGGGGAATATGTATAGACACTGCTGAGGGAACTAATAGGGTTAGTTAAACAGGGTAGTTGTCAGGGTTTTGCGAAAAAATGAGGAAAGATGGTTCTGCTCTAAGTTCACTTTTTGGGTCAGGCTGAAGTGACTCTATTGACAGTATCAGTTAGATATGCTGGTGCTGTGTGACACATGCATTTGTGCGTGATGGTTAGGATTTTGAAATTAACCGTTCCTTCATGGGTAGCCAGTGAGCAGCTGCACACAGCATAATTCTGCACTATTTCGAGCCCGTGGAGACTTTTTGCTAGGATGCCTGCAAGGATGGCAGTGTAGTAGTCCGACTTAACTCTGATAATGACACAGGCAATGAATACACAGTTTTGTGGGGAAAGGAAAGGGCTGATGGCATTAGTGAACTTGGTAGTGAGGCTGAGGCAATGGCACTCAATGATAAGTGCAACAGAACAGATTGTAGCATTTAACCTGGCATGACATGGACAAGGGTGAGTCAAGGAACACCCCTAAGGGGTGTTTTACAGCTGCAGAGACAGTGATGAGATTGAAAGAGGCAGTGGTGAACATCATGAGATATGGAGTAAGTGATTCTACACAATTTTTTTTTAACTAATGTGTGGGCAGGGGCAGGCATCACCTTTGCAGCTGAATGGTCTAATGTTATTCATGATCTCTATTATTTTTGACTTAGAGAGCCCTTTGAGGTTGAAAGGTGTTATTGGGTCCTCTGTGACCTGTTTTTCAGGGAGGTTTGAGAATAGCATAATGTATTGAATGAGGGTTTTGGGATGCTCTTAAAATTCCTTTTTTCGGGAGCTGCACCTTGTGTGATGGGACAGCCTGGATGGTGTTACACCAGGGTTAATCTTTCATAATTTTTTGAGGCCTTGGCGGCTAGCGTAGAGAAAATTCTTTGGAAAATAATGAAAAACCTTTTTGATTCAGGACTAACAGGTGAGATTCTATTATTATAGTATTCAGATGGTTGAGGAAAGGATTGAATGACAAAACCTAAAAGCATAATTATGTTGTTTAGGTTATCAAGGAAAGCATGTTTTGTTTATTTGGGACATGCACCATTTAGACACAACCATAATTTTGAAGGCATGAAACGGCAGAAGGCCAATGAGATTGTTTGGGTAAAAACTAAAGGATTTTATTATTGTGGCAAAGCATGGTAATATAGCCAGCTGTGTGACCTGGTGGAAAAATTATGAAAATAGGCGCAGGCCATAAACATTTATGAACAAGAGGAAGAGAGAGATGACCTCCATGTAGTTAGAGGCAGCCATAAAGTAGGGAATTATGGCAAATGATTAAGAGGTAAAAAAAATGAAATAATAATCCTGAATAATCCTGAATAATCCTGAATGACAGTAATGGTTCAGATAAAAAAGATTTCAGTTAAACAACATCACAGATCATGGTATAGCCATGCAGGGCTTAATGGAGTATAAAGTTGTACTTTCCTTGCAGCATCACACAGAAAAAGAAAGGAAGTATGTTTTAGTATACATGAAAAAAAATGAAATACGTGTTTAACATAAATAAAAGATGATTAGAAAAAGGATTAAAAACATTAGGTAGACTTTGGGCCTTTGTTACACAGGATCAGTAAAATAAATTGGAAAAAAATCATTGATTATCTTAAATAAAAAATGAATACAAGAAAAATTGAGGAAGGGAATGATTGGACAAATTAATAAAAGGATAGGGGATAAACTCAGAATCATAAAACGAGTAAAAAAAATTAAAAAAATTGAAAACAAATAGCATTAATGAGGTTTCCTGGCCCACAGTAAAAAGGAGTACAGGGCAATAAAAAGCATCAGTGACCATGAAGACAGAGAAAAGGAGTATGGGTGACAGAAAATTGAGGAAACCAAACAAATAACATTGTACACAAAGCCATTTTAAGAAAAAATATTGAGGTAAGTAAAAAACAATTTTTTGAGCGCCTGCAACGATTTAGATTTATGTTACAGATAAAAGTGGTGGACCTTGCGCGGAAGCACGAGAAATGAGTAAGTAGGCAGGGTACAGAATGTATATTATAAAAATTGAGCAGGAAAATGACTAGTGTTTAAATGTAACCAGACAGAAAAAGAACTCTACCTTTTTGTGTAACTGCAAATACCTTTAATTCAAACAATGACTTTAATAAGAAAATAGAATGTATTAAATGAAGACGCTTTCTGCAGACAGTGGTGGCATGAGTCAGCCCCCAGAGCAGGATAGCTTGAAGGCCACAGAGCCCTGCAGAATCAGATAAGCAGTCTGAGACCAGACAGACAACAAGGCCATGTCTGAGTTTTTAGCCAAGGAACACAGCTGCATGACCAAATAAGGCTTGCTAAACCGGGAAAATCCAGTAGCTGGTGCCAAATGTATGGGCATGTATTAAAAAAAGGGTGGGGGTTTGACTATTTTTCTCAAAATGCTATAAAAACGAGCCCCGTTTTCAGCATGGGGCCAGAGTTCGTGTACTTGACATCGATGCTGTTTGTGTCAGTCTGGCATGAATAAAACCTGATGTCTTTGATGAACTTGACTTTGTCTCCTGTACGCTGTCCGAGTACTTTTTCTGAAATGTTGAGCACCCCAGAAAGTTCAGGAGAGCCTGTCAGAGCGGAAGAGGTGCTGAAGCGCAAGATCAGGGTCCAAGGACTTTGAGAACACTAGTAAAGTCAATTTAACTTTACATGCTCTGGGAGACAGTAGTCGGTCCCAGACAAGGTATTAAAACCTTGGGGGTCTGAAAGATACCCCTGTGCCACTGCACTGAAGATGATGCCCATGGAGTTATTTTAAAACTGCATAACCAAAGAACATAAAAGTAAAACACACACTTAATACATGGAAGAGTGGGAAAAAAAAGGCTCACACTCTTCCCAGGTAAAAGATAAAATCCTAGAAATCCAGCAAAGTTGCTGTGGGTCTCAAAAGGTAAGGGAAATTAGCACATTTTGAGAATTCTTCCTAACAAGGAGGGACGCAAGCGAGCACGTAGAGACAAGCAAAGGGAGGAGGAGATAGAAAGGGAGCAGCGAGAGATGAGGAGAGGGGGAGAGCTCAAAAAGATAGTGAGGTGAAGGGAGGAAGACGAAAAGGAAAAGCAAGTTTTAGTAAGAAGGGAACAGAGAAAGTGGGAAATAGAGCTGTAAGAGAGCGCAAATACAAGGAGTAGGAGGAGCGCGCAGTAAGAGACATAAGGAAAAAGTGGGGACAAGGGCATGGGAGACGACAAGGTTGCAGGAGCTAGGCAAACAGAACCAGACAGCAGTACCACACAGGACAGCGCTGTCCCTCCATTGGATAGAACAGACATAGTGTCTCTCGGGAGGAGGGGAAGTGGGGCCCTGATTGACTTTGAAGGGAAGCTCAGCGAAGGCACGACCTCTAGGAGGCTGATCTTTGCGGACGATTTCAACAGTGATATGGTCATTGGCTCAGACAAGGACACAGAGGGGAAGGGAGGACGAGGGAAGAGGGCGACCTAAGCATCGGTCGATGGGGGAAAAGCACAGATAGAAGAGTGGCATGGGAAGTAGGAAAAGACAAAGAGCTATTCAGTGGTGACAAGGACGATCAATCACAACAGTCTAGAGACGCATCATGCAGTATGGGTGGCTTGATCCCATATGTGCAGTTACTTAGAGATCTTCCAGGGTGAAAGAAGGGGGAGCCGGCAAAGGCATGTACTGAAATTAAAGATGCTGACAGACATGACAGGCATATCAGGCTGACACAAGTGGTGAATGGGAAGATCATGTTCCCGCAGTTGCCCTTACTGGAAAAGGGAGAGGGGCGACCTCAGTACATACAAAGGAAACACATAGACAAGGAAAACTTGAGGTGTAGGCTACCCTTGTTAACCGCGGGTGTGGGGAAAAGGATATACAAAATGAATGACAGTGAGACAGACAGCAGTGGGGACGTAAAGGGGCTACTCATGGTAATCATCGGTGAAGCCGCTAATGACATATGGAAAAGAGCCTGGTACCAGGAGTAACCACCCAGGACATGGCGTATGATAGGGCGCCATTTGCTTACTGCCGAGAAGCCATATGGCAAGCTCTATGGATACAGTACCCAGAAACATCAGACATTAGTGCGATTATTGCATGCAAAATGGGGAAGAGAAGACCCCTTAAACAACATTCTGACGATTCAAAAGCTTTGGCACCTTGAAACGCGACAAAACAGTAGCATCATTCTACCACATATTATGCCCGGGGTTGCTAGAGCAGGTGCAAAGGCAGCTGAAGAAATTGGTGGGGTTGGAGGCAAAGCCTTGGTCAGAAATGCAGCTCACAACAGTACAATACTGTAGGTAATACTGATTAAAATGTGAAGATCAATATTATCTGCCAATTTTGACACACTTACCATGTTTAGGATGTTGCTTAGTTTATTTGTTTGTTACCAGCATAGATCTTTTTTTGAGGTCTTGTTTGAGGGATTTGAAATAGGTTGAATTTCCAATGTCTGGAAGGTTGGACATCACAAATTCAGGTGGGAAAGAGAAATAGACTATAAAAATTTGTTTAAATAGGTCTATCTTCATAAATGTGTGGTATCACACTCTCACTAGGTCTGAGAATTCAAATATTTAATATTCAAGGAAACATAGGTTGGTTAACTCCATGTTTGTACATGAAGAATAATATGCTGTCTCAGCATTTTCAATTGAAATTATCTTGACCTGTACTTCCTAAAAAGCATCCCTTAGGATACATGTGCTCTGTGCATTCGAAGCCTAGATATACGAAAACAACTTAATCTAACTGCTTTCATATTTAGAGAAGAGAAAGGATATTAAAACTCAATACTCTAATGGTGTCCAAGCTTTAAGGTTTTGACCTGCTAAGAAAGGTCAGGACAACAAGCAACAATAACTTACTTGCTTTTGTAGAACAAAAAAAGAAGAAGATATTTCCTTTGGCTTCAGGCTGTGGGCAATGAAATGAGGTGGAAGTCCACCTTTTATTAACAGGTTTATCAGCATACGAAGAAGGGTGAGCCGGCAAATGCACGTAGTGAAATTAAAGACGCTGACAGACATATCAGGCTGATGCGAGTGGTGAATGGGAAGATCAGGTTCCCGCAGTTGCCCTTACTGGAAAAGGGAGAGGGGCGACCTCAGTACATACCATGGAAACACATAGATAAGGAAAACTTGAGGTGTAGGCTATCCTTGTTAACCGCGGGTGTGAGGAAATGGATATACAAAATGGAAAGAATGACAGCGAGACAGACATTAGCAGAGGGGACGTAAAATACATTAGCATTGGGGACATAAAGGGGCTACTCGTGGTAGTCATTGGGGAAGCCGCTGATGACATATGGAAAAGGGCAGGGTACCAGGGGTAACCACCCAGGACACACGCAAGATAGCGCACCATTTGCTTACTGCCAAGCAGCCATATGGCAAGCTCTATAGACACAGTACCCAGAAACGTCAGACATTAGTGCAATTATTGCACGCAAAATGGGGAAAGATGAAGACCCCTTAAACAACATTCATATGATTCAAAAGCTTTGGCACCTTCAAACGTGCAAAACAGTAGCATCATTCTACCACATATTATGCCAGGGTTTTCCAGAGCAGGTAAAAAGGCAGCTGAAGAAATTGGTGGGGAAGGAGCAAAGCCTTGGTCAGAAATACAGCTCACAACAGTACATTACTGTAGGTAACCCTGATTAAAAAGTGAAGATCAATATTATCTGCCAATGTTGACAGACTTACCCTCTTTAGGATGTTGCTTAGTTTATTTGTTTGTTCCCCAGCATAGATCCTTTTTTGAAGTCTTGTTTGAGGTATTTGAAATAGGTTGAATTTCCAATGTCTGGAAGGTTGGACATCACAAATTCGGTTGGGAAAGAGAAATAGACGATATGAATTTGTTTAAATAGGTCTATCTTCATAAATGTGTTACATCACACTCTCACTATGTCTGAGAATTCAAATATTTAATATTCAAGGAAACATAGGTTGGTTAACTCCATGTTTGTACATGAAGAGTAATACGCTGTCTCAGCATTTTCAATTGAAATTATCTTGATCTGTACTTCCTAAAAAGCATCCCTTAGGATACATGTGCTCTGTGCATTTGAAGCCTAGATATACGAAAACAACTTAATCTAAATGCTTTCATATTTAGAGAAGAGAAAGGATATTAAACCTCAATATTCTAATGGTGTCCAAGCTTTAAGGTTTTGACCTGCTAAGAAAGGTCAGGACAACAAGCAACAATAACTTACTTGCTTTTGTAGAACAGAAGAAGATACTTCCTTTGGCTTCTTCAGGATGTGGGCAATGAAATGAGGTGGAAGTCCGCCTTTTATTCACAGGTTTATCAGCGTATGACATCATCATACTATTTTTCGAATGCAATGACAACATTGCGCTCCGGACCAGTATACAATTTCACAGACTCTTCAGTTATACACTTTATTTTGTTTTATTTTCAGAACAATCAATAAGTATGCAAACGCTCCAGACCTTCCAGAGTTGCCTCTTCTAATAGAATATCTATTCCTTTTACCTCCAGAGTGCGTGTGGGTGGCACCAGCTTCCCACCACGCCACTTTTGGAACAATCTCCTATCCTAGATTAGGCTGATTAACTCTGATGCAGCCTTTCGGAAAGCCATTAAAACCAGACTCTTTATCTGAAAGGGCATCATTTCATCCTCTGTATGTATCACAGTTTTGCAACTAAGTAATCTTCATCAAATGTATTTTTGCAACGAAACAATTTGTACAACGTTTTACCCTGTTGTTGGTCCGCATTCTTGTAACCCTGAATCAAGCCTTCTTATGTTCCTCATAGCGCCACAATGCCTACGGGCTGTAGTGTGCTCTATAAATCCAAACATAAAATAAACGCTATTCACCTCCTGAGGATCCACATATAGTGGTGAAACACATGTAACACATGTGTAGGTTTTCTCTTAAACTTTGATCAATCTAGGGAACTTTATGTTGAGCAATGTACAATCAAAGAAAAACCTATTTTTTGATGAATATAATGTATGTATTATTTCAAAATACAGCAGAAAATAATAAAAATAAACAAAAAAAATGAAATTGAAACATGGTGTCTTTCCTTAGCGCATGTATTCTAAAGATCTACTTCCAACCCCTACTATTACTGTTGGACACACACAACAGTGTATCTTTACTTTAGTCAAGCGACAAGGAAACCTGAAATTAATTATCAGAAAACACGCCAAGAAACAGAGTGATTGTTTTCCAACACATTAAACACAATACGTGTATTTACTTCTTTTTTTAAAACACAGCAAATATGGATGATGTGAAAATACCACAGCAAATATGCAAATGACTAAAATAACCACGAGGAAAGCATGGTAAGCGGCATGAGTATATGGAGCATGTATTTGAGAAAGCAAATGGGTTCTCCCGTGGTGATGTAAGGATGAGGGCATGGATGGGGGTGTGCATGCATGTGAAAATCATTGGCAACATGTTTGTGACAGGGCATGTATATGTGGGTTCTATTGTGTCATTTTCATTGTTTGCATGTGTGTGTGTTTGCGTATGAGAGTGTTTTAGTGTGTTTTGTGGGTGTGCATGGCATATCATGACAACCGCCTCCATATAATGAAATGTGTGATCGAATAGACCTGCTAGTCATATCATGTAATCTGAGAAGCCTTCTAGGCAAATCACGTGGACAGAAGGCGAGCTGGGTCTTTTATAGAGGTTGAACTTCCTTTAGGAGAATATGATGGGAATGCATTGCAATACCTTCCTTATGAATGCACACAAGAGGTGAGCATTACTGGGCACAGTTATTGAAGTGAGCGGGAACAGTCGGGATCCGTGTTCCACTACTTTTATTTTTCTGTTTACCATTCCTCTACTTTTTGAGACCATATTCACCATTTTATACAGAGGATTTGTCCATTCATGTCCCTGTGCAAGTGTAAAGTTGTAATAGGAGCCTTAGTTACTAGTCACTTAGACTATTGCAATGCCCCGGCCAGAACACCTGGTCACATGTTGCGCTATGCCTCCACCTACCCTCTCCCCTGACGACACCACAGTTCCTCTACTTTCTTTCAGTACACTTCTACCACTGACTGGGCATCTCCAACCTGTACCTGCTATATTGTTCTTGGACTTGGGCATCTGAATGCATTTAGCTTTAGTATCTTACGATAGCATGCCAGTATTGGTTCCCTCAATATGAAAGTATTACCATGGCACACCATTGTTAAACCTGAGCATGTGATGCCAAATGTTGGCAATGCTGGGAGTTTTTGCTCATCGGATACTTGACATGTAGTGGAAGTACCGGCCTATACTATGGCATTACATAGTTATGTGGTGGCTCCCAGAAGTGTAACACTTATACAACACTACATAGAAAACTCTTGCCACCCACATACGATCTGACATATACAAATGCTGTACCTAAAAATACAATAAACATAAATACAAATGCTGTACCTAAAAATACAATAAATACAAAAATACAATAAACCTCATCAACCATGCTTACTTTCACACTACATACATTTATACATATTTACGCACTACCCAACACATACATAAAGCCCATATGGCCTATTGCCTTAGACCATATTCTTGTGTTACTTCCCTGAATGCCATTTTGACTGTTTGCATATTCCAGCCCTCACTTGTTTGTATGTAAAATGTACAACCGTTCACTTTATGTAGCAAGACAAAGCACGGACGAACTATGGGGGTAATTCATAGAATCCAGAGCAGAAGCAGCAGAAGTAGCAGAAGTAGCGCATGTGGCTGGTGCAGAGAGGGAGCGTGCACAAGCCGCTTATGCTAAAAACAATTTCAACGCACAGCATGTTCATGAATTTTGGAAGCCATTTGCAGCCGTGGCGCAGCGAACATCCAGCAGTGCCAGTTACTCCCCCAAGAACGTCCCTTGTGCCAGGGAAAGCCATAGAAATCCCCAATACGGCGCAAAGGGCCACGCTAACCCTGGACCAGCTTACAGGCCCTCTACATTGTAATAGCATGAAAAACTACGTGAACCCGACTCGCGGCAGCCAAAAGGCGTACCGTAACCCCGCGAATACGCGTACCGTGCACGGGCAGCCAAATTGCGTGAAAATCTCCTTGCACACCCCCTGCAATACATGTACCCCACCTGCGCCAGGAAATTGTGTGGAAAAAGTCTGCCCTGTGGTGTGGGCTGCCTGCAGGGCATGGGCAGGGATGTAGGGGGGTTCCCTGTGGTGTGGGCTGCCTGCGGGTCATGTTCAGGGGTGATGGGCTGCCCGCCACAGTGCATTGATGGTGAACTAGGCGGCATCAGTGAATTCACACATCGTCATGGACATGTGTCATGCATCCATGGCATTTCTCAGTCACACACACACTATTCAGACACACGCACATGTACACCATGCATGACCATGATGATGACAGCAGCATCAATGTCTCACACCCCAAACATGGCCAAGTACAGACACAGGCGTGCAAACTTGTGTGCATTCTCATATGCTTCTGCGCATTATGTATTGCAACACATACACCATCAATGAGGAACACGCCTGACTGGACTCACATGCAGCACCATCATGTCCCTGCACACACACATCCATACATGGCCCGTGACACACATACAGCCAACTTGCAAACTCCTCCCACACTGCAACATGCACTGTGTTGTACGATAATGCATGGGCACTTACCGTGCGAATCCAGACGGGTCTGCATCTCGAGGACCTTGTGGTGAAGCACTGGGAGAATGAGCTCCAGAACCCTCATCTGCTGTATGGTAAGCTGGCCCCGGTGCCTCACTGCATCCTCTGCGTCCAAGAGGCGCCGGGCCTTTGTGAGGATCTTGGACTTGTGTTAGGCAGAACTATATGCAGTACCCTTTGGGAACACCACACACAATTAAGACTACAAGTGACAGTACAAATTCACCTTTGGCACAAACCTGTACTACACAGTAAAAGTGGTAGCGATGGCTGAGCAGCCAGACTTATCTCAAGAGCAAGTGAGTAGTATCAATAGTTACACAAAGGACAGCAATTACTATGATTCACACAAACACTGACTCAAGGTTTCTGAGTAAAAGAATATACATTTATTTACACATCAGTTGTATAACATTTCACTGAAGTAAAGCAGTTTATCACACTCTTAATACACCACTCCCAATAGGTTCCAGACAAGTTAAGCTCACAAATGAAGTGGGAGCAAAATGGCATTCCAGAAATTTAAAAGGGAGGGAAAGACATAGTTAGGCAGAAATTGAACAGCACCAACAGGTAAGTAAGCAGGGCAATCTAGAAAGAGGAACTACAGTGATGGAATCAAATCAAAAAGGCTTAGAGCCAAAGTCAATAGGACAAAAGTATTTTGCTCAAGATCACACAGCTCAGGGTAGTTCACGGTTAAGTCTTTGTCAAGAGTTCTGGACGAAGTTGGTCAGCAGAAAAGTTTGTTTAAAGAGTAGAGAAGGACAAGCCCTCGGATTGAAGAAAATTTCACACACTTTCACTGCGGCTGAACAAAATGAACAACAGGATTTGCACAGTACCTTTAAAGGGAGAAGAAGATGTAGCTGAGGCGGATGTTCGTGGCAGTTCCTGTAGGCTCATGGTTCTTGAAGCGACTCTCGGACTGACATGAAGTAGGAAGACTGGAGGGTCCAGCACTGTCCAGGGAAGAAACAAGCAGCAGAGCAAAGCAACAAATAAAAGGTGCGCTCTTTAAAACCCAAGCAGGCTCCATCCGACCTTCCTGGCTATCCGGCCCACTGTAGCTCTGTACAGTGAATTCGACCAGAGGAGGGAGTCCTGGCTTGCAGTTTGGGCGAAGTGGTTGGTCCCACCAGCTCAGGGGAAAAAGATTCCTGGTGGATCATCTCTGTCTTTGGAGTTCAAGGATTCGACCTGCAGCAGGGCTTCACCGGGCGGTTCAGTCGTGGTAGGGGTCCTCTTCCGTCAGCTCCTTGTCGGTTCTTTCGTTCCAGTGGTGACTCTGCCTTTCCAGACCCAGAGACCTGCTTTTTTTGCAGTTTTCCCACATTCACACAACCTGGCTGTCAATCACAAAGCAGGTTGGCTGTCCCGCCGGGACAGTCACAACAGCCAATCAGTTCAGAGTGCGACATGGGTCTCCAAGGAGACCCTGTGCAGGGAGATCTAAAACCCTCCCTCACATGCTGTCCCCCCAGACACACAGATGCCTAAGGAGGGCTTCAGCATAGAAGCCCGCGAAAAGACAGTGAACAAAGGAACCAAACCTGGTTTGGCATGCAGAGTAAAACACGAGAAAGACATTTTAAAAAAGAAATGGCGAATAAACAAAGCCAGAACTGAAATAAAACATATATGGTCTAGTGGGTTTTCGAGGCGACCAAGCTAGCCTAAAACAATACCAAGGTTATTTAATATAACCGCGGTAGGAAAAATAAGGTAGTTACCACTGCCACCAGCCAAGTCTTGATAAAAGGGGGCGAAACAACGCTCCAAGAGAAGCAGACAAAAAGGGATAAGTATTAACCCTTTCCAGTACTCTATGTAAGATAGGGTGCACTGGGTCTGTGGTTTTACAGAGGCTAATAAAGTTAATGGCAACTTTATATGTTCTGGGAGACAGTAGTCAGTCCCAGAAAATGGAGTCTGAGTTGGGAAGTCTAAAAGACAACCCTGTGTCACTGCACTGAAGGTGCTGTGTAACACACAGTAAAAAGATGATGCCTGTGAAGTAGGTGAGGCTCCACCGTATAGGAACACAAAAATGTTAAATACACACGGCAAAACACATATAAGAGTGGGAAAAAAGGCTCACACTCTTACCAGCTGCAAAAAAATAAATCCTAGAAATCCAGCATGGCTGCTAAAGGACTCGGTAGGTAAGGGAAATCAGCCATTCTGGAGAATTCTCCCTAACACTCGCCACCCCCTGACTAAGGGACAGGAGGATTTAATCCACTCCTGGATGGATCTCTACCTCTAGTTGGTTAAAAACATCCTAGAGAGACCATCAGCATTTTGGTGGTAACATCCTGCCCTTGACTCAATGGTGAAATCAAACCCTTGCAGGCAGATTGACCATCTCAGAGATTTTGGGTTTTCCCCTTTTATTGACATTAACCATCTCAAGGGTTGGTGGTCTGTCTGAATCACAAAAGTAGATCCATACAAGTATGGTCTAAACTTCTTCAGAGACCACACAATGGCAAAACATTCACACTTGTACTTTGCTAGGCAATGGCCTTATTTCACCTCCTCCTACCTCATGACCAAGGTAGACCACTTTGCTCTGACCAATTTGAAAATTGACTTGCCTTTATGGTCAGATGGGCCTGCTCAAGAGCCTGCAAAACATATCCTAAGTGATCAATATGTTCTTTCCATGTAGGGCTGAACACTGCAATGTCATCCAAGTTTGCCATGTAGAAGTCCTCCATCCCATTCAAAACTTGATTGACCATCATTTTGAATGTAGCAGGTGCATTCTTTAGTCCAAAAGGCATAACCTTAAACTGGTAGAGGCCTGCTGGGGTTGAGAATGCAGTTTTCGATTCCGGAATGCAGGCAGCAGAGGCAGCAGCATAAACCAGCAGCTCCTGGCCCTCTCCTATATGTGGATAACTGAAGATTATGAACTCCAAAAAGAACATTGAAACTGCAGATAATCCTGTGCCAAAAAAACAAACCGGCTAATGACATGGCAGAGATACCAAGTCCACAGGATATCTATTCTCTACTTCTAAAGGTGGCACAGGACTTGGGGAAAGTGGCTCAAGATGTGGTTGATGTAAAATCCTCAATGGAAGACTTGACATTGAAGGTGGCTCAAATTGATAGCCGAGTTTCAGTTTTGGAAAGTGGAAATGCCTCATTGTGTTCAGAAATTTCGGGGAGCTTCAGAGCCTACAAGAATCTGAAAGATGATTTCATTAAAGGGAGAGCTAAAACATTAGAACTTGATGTGAAAATAAGGTGTAGAAATATTCGGATTGTTAGTTTGGAAGAAGAAGAAAATGAAGATTTGACCCTGAAAATTCTGGAAATCCTGAAGAACTCACTCAAATATGAACAGATACAATTGATGGGCATTGACAATATGTTTAGGATTGGCAGGAAAATGGGCATTAAGGGTAAAGCTAGACAGATCCTGATCTCCTTTACATGCACCCGGGTCAAAGAAGATATCCTAAGGGCTGCAAGAAGTATGCAAGTGATATACTATAAAAAACAAAGGATCTTTATTTACCCCAAGGAGGTGGTGGAGATAAGGAAATATTTTAAAGAACCAAAAGAACTGGCAAGATCTCTGGGGGTGAAAGCCTTTCTTAATAGGGCTAATTGGTCACTTTGGTGTTTCCAGAAGGAGAGAAAATTACCACGTATCCTAATGAGGCTCTTGAATGGCTGAAAGCTATGGAGAATCAGTCAGAGTTGATGAATAATTAATGTGTGCCGTTTGGATGTCATGTACTGTGAAATGCTACCACAGCTGCACCTACAAGTATGCTTGTACCATGATCCCCCTTCTTTTTGTAAATTTTGCTTTAATGTATTTATTCATCAAATCGGAATTTACATTGAAATGGAAGATATTTAAGATGGCGCTGAGTGGAATTTCAGTTAAACGCTCCAGTTTTTAAAGGAAAACAATTGCACCGTCATGTTTGGGCTTCGGCGTATTGTCAGAGCTGTTTAGAGTAAAGAACCTGAGCCTGCAGTATGTCATGTGATCACACAGCTGACGTGGATCTGTTCGGGAGACAGGAAGTGGAACAACAACAACAGAGCTGGGGACGGGGTGTGAGTTGGTGGGGGGCGTTTGTTTGCGGTAGGGTAGCTGTTGGTGTGGTTTGGTGGGGTGTGGTTGTTTGCGGTTGGGTGGCTGGTGGTGTGGAATTGGGGGTGGTGGTTGTTCGTGGTTAGGTGGCTGGAGGTTCGTGTGGAAGTGTGGGTGTCGCTCGGGTTGGTCGCGGTGGGTGGGCGGCAGCGCGCGGTGCCTCGCCTGAAGCGCATGTGTAGGCGTACGGGCTGGGGTCTCGCGGGTCTGCGCGCCGGTCTCCGGGCTCGCTGGGTGGTGTGAGTTTGGGGTGTTGTGACTGTTGGTGTGGATTGGTGGGGTGTGGTTGTTTGCGGTAGGGTGGCTGGTGGTGTTGAATTGGGGGTAGTGGTTGTTTGTGGTTTGGTGGCTGGAGGTTCGTGTGGAAGTGTGGGTGTTGCTCGGGTTGGTCGCGGTGGGTGGGCGTCAGCGCGCAGTGCCTCGCCTGCAGCGCATGTGTAGGCGTACGGGCCGGGGTCTCGCGGGTCTGCGCTCCGGTCGCCAGGGCTCACTGGGTGGTGTTTTGAGTGGTGGGGGGTGTGTGTTTGTGGTGGGGTGGCTGGTGGTGTTGGATTGGGGGGTGTGGTTGTTTGTGGTTGGGTAGCTGGTGGTTTGTGTGGAAGTGTGGCCTGTGTGTTGATTGGTGGGGTTGGTGCACATCATCCTTTAGGATGGGGAAGCGCCTGCGTGGGTCTGCCCATGCATTCGATAATTAAGAAGAAGAAGAAGAAGGAAGTGGAACAAGGTGTTGCGTATGCATAGCCGGCAGCGGTGATACATTACTGCAGCGCAATGGAGGGGAATAAATGGACAATTGTACTTCTCCTGGTACTCCGGTACTCTCCTGGTGAGACTGGCTTTTGTGCTCTGGGTTTGTGTTGATCGACTTTGCTGTCCCTGACTCCTTGCCCATATGGTAATACTCAGAGGCACAGCCCACCATCCTCCTCCGGTGCAGAGTGATTTGCCCCGGTCTGTCCACGCATGAGCTACCCGAACGCGTGGGTGACTTGGACCGGACTCAGCATGTGGCAAACCAAAATGTGCTCAATACACTCTGTGCTCCATATTTTAAGTAACATCTGTAGCTAGATGTGACACCCGTCTCTGCTGAAATGAATTACATGCACTAAGAGACAGTACATGTTTTGGCATCTTGTGTGCCTTAGTTGGTGTGTCTTGTGTGCCTGCATGTGCTAGCTGCTTGCGGAATTCTCGATGGCATGTAGAGCGTCTGATTCTGTACGTTCTGGGAGTAACTCTTAGAGATCACACAGGATGGGATAATTTAAATGGTGTCTGTCTTCACTTTGGTCTAATACCTAACTGCCTGCTTGTAAAGACTCACCTTTTCGACAACCTTAGGTCCAGCCTCATTCCTGCGTGTGTCTTAATAAACCTTGCTGCCCAGGATACCACCTTTTGGTGACGAGTTGGCTTTAAAGCACCCTCCCTTGAAGAGGAAACTTCTATGACAGCCGCCATTCCACCTCTACGAGGCCCATCCACCAGGCGTCGGTGCCTCTGTGCAGCACTTAGTTGCATGATCAAGGGCAGAATACCAGGGGTAGTCTTGTGCATGCTGCAGTTAGCGACTTGAATTTGCAGACTTACCATATTTTGTACTTGCTGCATCAGATGCAAAATGATGAGATGAGGAGTTGTCTGTTAAACTACATTGAATTCTGTGTGGGCCTTTTCCGGGCAAGGTGCTGACATCCCTGGGGTGGGGCCATAATTTACGACATGCACACTGCTACAGACAACGCGATGCACGTTATGGGCACTGCATGTATGAAGGAGCAACAAATCGGAATGCTTCCTTGCTTTAAGTTGTTGCATTGCAGTTTTCCTGTGTACTGGCTTTGTGCTTTTGCCTTCTGACTGGGATAAGGCATTGTGATCACAGTATGTATACATTCACCTGTGCTTAGGGGCTAAATACATTTTGGGATATAATGCATGTTTCCAATATGGCAATGCCCAAAAACACTTCACATGCTTCTGGCTAACAATTGAGGAACAAACCTGAACCATTATTATGGCAAACATGATGTGTAATTTCTGAAGTTCGGATGAATGAATGTGAGTTCTTACAGCTACAGAATCTACAGAGATACAGACATTGGTGTTGGCAGTAAATAGGTTCTGTGGTGGGCCAGCAAAATGGATCTTACAATGCATGATGTGTTTTAAAGTTCAGCTGTATTTAAGAAAGTTGAATCAGCTTGCATGAGCAGTGGACACGTACCAGCACTGGCATGACACATTGGGAGTCAATCAATTGAATAAACGTGTTCTTCAGGAAGGTCAATATTTAGTTATACAGTGAAACGCACTTTAGCATATGGCACCATAGCACTCCAGGATGCCTTACTGACCCAAAATGTTTAGTTTGTGGTATCCCTTGGATTGCCTTTCACTTGTCGATCTAATTTGCCAGGAATACCAAAGTACATGGTCTGGATATGCCATACAACCCACACAGTAATAGGGGTGGTTCCAGGTCTCAAGCCATCCCCTTAGGTTTACCTTGATTTGGCAACAGAAGGTCATTGCTTTCTTCTTATTAATTACTCATCCTCCAAGACTATGCTATGAGCTGAGGTGAGCGGGTCAAAACACTGGCTGTTGAAATGACTGGAGGGTTAGAGCATTGAGAGGGGGATCATCAAGCAGCATTTTCAACGTGGCTGCCTCCAGCAATCCTTCCATTGAGAGTTCATCGGATCCTCCTTTACTACTAGATACTCTCTGGCCCTGTTTGACTATGATGCTAAAGTATTTTAGAAGATACTTTCACTTGTCCAATATTGGCTAGGGTACTAGTGGGGGATATATGTGTTGCCATTATACTTTCAAAGCTTCTATACATTGGGCATGAATGTCATCTGTCCTATTGCTTTGCCAGGGACTGATTGTTTTAATGGCCAATGTCGGTACATATATGTTTGGTTGCTTGGTATGGCTTTGCAATAGGATGTTTATCTAACAAAGTTAAATCAATTCATTGCATGGATGTCATGTTGATACATACGAAACTGGATAATACTAATAGGATTTCTTTATGTTATTGATACTGTTAACATGTGGTCCTCCGGTACATGGGGAATTTTTTCAAAAACTGACATGCTTCCTTTGCAAACGTGCATCTCTAGGGAGGGCTTTATTTAGGCATCCATCGTTAATTCATGTACCTCTTGCTTAAGTATTGCGGAGGCTGGAGGTTATAGGTTATACATATTGGGTAGGTGTGGATTTTATTCAGCTGGATTCCTTCTGCTATTTTTCCTTGTCTGTTGTGACATGTGGATATCTAGGTAGGGTGAAGTAGTTTGGTGTTCCATGCCGCAGTGACGGTAATGGTGATGATATATATGACTCTTTCAACTGTAAGGTTATAGATTCGGGTGAGACAAGGGCTTTTACCTAAATTTTCGGTTGTAGATGATTTGTTATTAGTGTTGGGGATTGCCACTAGTTGTCGTCCTGAGTCCTACATGTTTGTTCAGTGGTGCTTATGGTAATGGGGAATTATTGTCAATAAATGGGGTGTTGTTTGACACTTGTTTTCCGTGATTTAATGGTGGGTGAGTGGAGTATTGGGTTCAATGCTATGGGCTGTTTCTTGGTATATTATATGGACAATAATCTGGAATTTGGCACCGTTGTCTGCAAAGAGTGAGTAAAATAATGTTATTGAATCTTTATTAGTAGAAGGTATGAATGTCTGATAACTTAAGGGGTCCTGGTTCCTGGTCTAGCAATAAAGTAAAACATATCTAGAGCTCTGTTTGAATATGTAGATGTCTATTGCTTTTAAACCAATCTGTGTGGTCATATTTATATTAGGAACTAAGTTCGGACATTGTAGATAATTTAAGATTTGCGGATAGGAGTTCGGTGATGTATGATTATATCAAGAGGGGATGTTGGGTGGTACAGGGGATTTGGATTGAGTGTTTAGCTGGTGAAAGTTAGGTAGCATAAAAGGGAAATAGGCAATTGTTTATAGTTTATGCCGGTTGGAACCGATTTGGTTTTAGGGGGAATTGGTTTGTGCATGCATATCTTATGTTTCTAATTTTACCTTTATGTGATTGTTTACAGTTTGAAGTATGGATGGGTGTAGCTGTGGTGGTTATTGGTTGTATGTTTCGGATTAAGATGACATATATATATATATATTTTTTAAATGTTATTTGTTGAATTAGCGTTTAGTTCCGGGAGACTTATTGGGGAGTTCGAGTTATTTGGAGGGGAGTCCAGGAAGTTGGACTACCTGGAATGTGTTTGAGAATTTTATTTTGTATGCTGTTCTTGGTGTTTGGCGTCTGTTTTAGAAAGGGTGGGTTAGGGGTCACAAACACAGATCAGGATCTGCTACATAGGTTTTTTTTATTGGGTGGAGGTGGAATTTCTGGATTGGAAAATGGGTGATCAACTGCGAGTTATTTCGTGGAATGTGAATGGACTAAACAATGTACAGAAAAGACAGAAAGTTATGTCTTATTTAAATGACTTGACAGGGGATATATACATTCTTCAGGGGACACACCTCTTTAAAAAAGATTTGGATGATTTGAGAAAGGGTTGGGTTGGGAGAGCATATGGTTCATCTTTTGAATCCAGGTCCAGGGGTGTGGTAATTTTGATAAGGAAACATGCTCCGATAAAGGCTATCAAGGAAATCTGTGATAGGGAAGGGAGAATGGTCGCTATTCTAACAAACATTCAGGGCAAGGAAGTTACTTTCTGTAATATTCATGCACCGACCTTGGATGATGGTACCTTTTTGAGGAGGGTGGCTCAAATGATCCAGGCTCTGAAGTCAAATAGCATAATCTTGTGGGGAGACTTCAACACAGTTATTGACTCTTCATTGGATAGGAGTAATGATAGGCACTGCAGAAGGTTAGATATGCAGTCTCGAGCATTAAGGGAATTGATGGTGGAGCATAATCTGAAGGACAGTTGGAGAATTGAGAATCTATTAATGAGAGAATACAGTTTTTATTCTGGTGCTCATGCTACATATTCGAGAATAGATATGGTGTTGATGACAGGAGAAATGTTGTAAAATTATAAGACGAGTAGTATAGGAAATATTGTGCTAACTGACCACGCTCATGTGTAGACAATATACTTGGAGACTGAATACCATCATATTCGACAATATAGATGAGATGGACAAACTTTCATCCGAAATAGATTATTTTGTGGAGGAAAATTGTAATGGAGAAGTTGAATCTGACATGGTTTGGGAAGCCTTTAAATGCACTGTACGAGGCATGTTTATAAATCTGGCGAGTGGTTTAAAAAAAAAATGGGACAATACACAAAAGATCTAGAGTTAAAAATTAAAGCTTTGTCACGTGAACTGATGGTGGATCCTGCCAAAATGGATTTGCTTCCTAAAATAAATAGATTGAAAAGCGAGTTGAAGGTGTTAATTTCAAATCGAGTAGACAAAAGGTATTTCCAGCAGAAGTGCACTTATTTTGGGCATGGTGAGAAATGTGATCGCTGGCTAGATTATATACTGAGGATGAGAGAGTCGGAGCTCTTTGTCACATCAATTAAAGACTCTGAGGGTCAGATTACATTCTCACCGGCAAAGATAAATGAAGTTGTCAGGAAGTTTTATGAGAATTTGTATAAAAATGAAACCCATATTGATGCGGCTAATGGACACTTTCTGGGGAAAATTCAAGTCCCAGTAATTACTGAGGAAGAATCTGCATTGTTGGAGGAGCCTATAACGATAGAGGAAGTCAAAATTGCAATATCAAAACTAAATGTAGGTAGGTCTCCGGGGCCTGATGGGCTGCCAGTAGAGTTTTATAGGTGGTTGGCTAATTCTGCTTTGGTGATGTTAATGGATATGTATACGACCTCTATGGCTAAGGGATTACTTCCAGAGACGACTAGGCATGCAACGATTTCAGTCTTTCTAAAGAAAAACAAAGATGAAACATTGGCATCTAGTTACAGGCCAATTAGTTTAATCAATGTAGACAATAAAATCCTGGCCAAGATACTGGCGTTATGGCTAGAAAATCTTCTACCGAAGCTGATTGATCAGGACCAGTCTGGCTTTTTTAAGGTTAGAACGACATCCAGCAACATGAGGAAACTGCTATGCACCATCACTAAGGCGTCAGAGCAGTCAGAAGACTCGGCAGTCCTCTCATTGGATGCCGGAAAGGCATTCGATAGAGTCAACTGGCAATTTCTATTAAAGGTACTAGAAAGGATGGGTTTTGGGAATCAATTTTGTTCCTCGATTCGACTTCTATATACCAAACCCACGGCAGATGTTAAAACTAATGTTCAGAGGTCAAACCCGCTTGAATTGGAGTGTGGCACGAGACAAGGTTGCCCGCTGTCTCCTTTATTATTTGTACTTGATACTGAACCTTTGGCCATATCACTGAGAACCGAAGATGGCTTACAAGGTATTAATTGTTGGGGAATACTACAAAAAGTTTGGTTATACGCTGATGACTTGTTATTGGTCCTCAAGAACCTTGGTGAATCAGTACCAATGCTTATGAATATTTTGGAGGTCTTCCATCAATGCTCCGGACACAAGATCAATTGGGCAAAATCAGAAGTTTTGCCCTTGGTACCGTTATGTGACAAACAATTCATTACACGACTGGGCTTCAAATGGTGTGCTGAAAAATTGTTGTACTTGGGGGTTTGGATTCTGCCTAATGTTGCTGATTTTGTGAGAGTAAATATGAATATGGTGTGCACTACTTTCAAATTGGATTCGGAGAGATGGTACCTATTACACCTTTCCCTTTGGGGGAAGGTGAATGCTTTGAAAATGGTGTCGACTCCTAGAGTTAACTTTGTACTGACTATGATCCCATTGGATATTGAAAAATTTTTTTGGTGTGATTTGGATAGACTCATGCAAGATTTCTTGTGGGATCATAAACCACCACGTCTGAAGATTAGTAAGTTACAGTTACCCTTGTCTAGAGGTGGGCAGGGGGTCCCAAATTTCAAAGCATACCATCTGGCTTTTATGGCACATACCTTGTTTACCTTTCTTAAATCGGAACAAGAGGATTGGTTATGTGTGGAATCTAGCCATGTAGGCCCATTATCGCCCTGGGCTCTGCTAATGAGTAAGCAATGCAGAACAAAAATGGAGAATCCTTTAACTAGGAGTTTACGGAATTCGTGGCTGGTTTTGAATGAATGTTTGGGTTTCAATGCACTGAGAGATCCAAGTGCTTCAGTTTGGCTGAATCCAAGTCTTACGCATGAAGGGAAAGTTTTGTTCTGGCATGATTGGTTTTTGGCTGGGGTACAGTCGATCAGGGATCTTTTCAATGGTGTGATTTGGATGACGGCTAGGGAAATACGGATGAAGTTTGATATTCCTACTTTTTGTCTGGCAGATTATCGGAAGATCAAGAGGGCTGTGGGTGAAGTGAATATGGAAGAAGGAATCAATGTGAATATGCTTGGTTGGAAGCCAGGGTGAGTCGTTGTGGTCTAGTTAGCTATGTTTATAGACTAATTGTGTCGAATTATAGGACAAATTATGCTATGAGATTGGATTGGAACCGGAGGATCGGAGAGGATATTACGGAGGATCATTGCTCACGAATTTGTGAGAATGTGAAGTTGTGTTCTTTAAGTCTGGATGAAAGATCGCGTCAAATCAAGATTTCGCATAGAACTTACTGGACGCCTGAAAGGTTGATGAAAAGAGGAATGAGTGACAACTCTGAATGCTGGCCATGTGTACATGAGGTTGGCACCATTGAACATATGTTGTGGGAATGTTCAAGGGTGAGGGGTATGTGGTTCGAATTTGACCGGATTTGTGAAAAGATTCTTGATGAAAGGATTCATATGGATTTTATGACTGTTGTGTTGGGTCGTGATGATGACCTGGACGATTTGAATACTTCCCAGAGAAAATGGATCTTTCGGGGAGCGATGGTAGGGAAGAAACTGATTTTGAGAAATTGGAAAACGTCTGCTCCTTTTACAATTGAGATGTGGATTGCGCAGATGCATAATCTAGCAGAAATAGAAAGAGTGTTGTATCAAAGGGAGAAGAAAAATGCTTTATTCAACAAGATCTGGGGTAAATTTCTTTTATTGTATTAGACCTGATTTTTTAATATGTTGTTACTCTGTGTTTGGGGGGGGTATCTGTATATAGTTTGATGATCTTTGCTGTGATTATTGCATATTGTTTTGTTAATGTCTGTATATTTCATTATTGTGAAAAAAAGAGAATGCAGTTTTCTCCTTGGGATGGTCTGTCAGGGCTATTTGACCAAATCTATCCACCAGTTCATCTGTCCATGGCAAAGGATGGGCATCAGTCTTAGTGACTGCATTTAGAGCTCTATGGTCGATACAGAATCTCAACTCCTTGGATCCTGCCTTTGGTACTAGAACAACTGGACTAGACCATGGACTTGTAGAGGGCTCTATAACCCAGAGATCAAGCATCTTGTTGACCTCTCCTTTAATGTGGGATCTCACATGTTCTGACATTCTGTAACCTCTGGTTTTCACAGGTAAGCAGTCACCAGTGAGAATATCATGCTGGCCCCAGGGGTCAAGCCTGGTGATAGTGAAAACAGTGAGGCAAACTGATTTAACAGAACTTTGTACTCCTCTTGTTGTTCAGAAGTCAGTTGAGAAGAGAGATTGACTCCTTCTATTTTCTCATGCAAAGATTGGCCTCTGAGGAGGTCAGGTAGAGATTCACTCTCCTCTTCCTCTTGAGCTGAAGCTAGAAGCAAAGCTCCCACTTCTGGTCTCGAGACATATGCCTTCAAACGGTTGGTGTGACAGACTCCGGGAGCCTCCTTAGGTCTTCCCAAGTCCACCAAATAGTTCACCTCTCCAGGTTTGCCCACACCCTTGAAGGGTCCTATCCATTTGTCCTGCAAGGCCCTCTGCCTTGTTGGCACCATAACTAACACAAGCTGGTCTTGAGCAAACTCAACCATGTTGGCCTTCTGGTCATGCCAATGTTTGACCAGAGCCTGACCTGCTTTTAAGTTATCACTAGCTTCTGCCATCATGTGTGACATTCTCCTCCGGAGACCTATCACATAGTCAGTCACTCTGACTGGCTTGGGGGAAGGAGCACTCTCCAACTCCTCCTTAATCAGGGCCAATGGACCTCTGACTGGATGGCCATAGAGAGGTTCAAAGAGACTGTAACCAACTGCCTCCTGAGGGCCTTTCCTATAAGCAAATAGAAGGCATGGCAGTAGAAGGTCCCACTTTCTTTTAAGGGGTTCCTCTAAAGCACCTATCATGCTCTTCATAGTATGATTAAACCTCCCTACCAGTCCATTTGTCTGTGGATGGTAGGCTGTAGAGAACTTGCAAGTGACACCACAGTTTGTCGACATGGCTTGCATGTAGTGGGACATAAAATTGGATCTCCTGTTGGATATAACTTCCTTAGGAAACCCTACTCTGGTAAAAATACCAAGTAGAGCCTTATCCACAGCCTGGCCGTAATAGTTCTCATAGGTATGGCTTCTGGGTATCTTGTAGCATGCTCTACTACAACCAGGATAGTCCTGTACCCTGAAGATGTGGGAAGGTCAAGGGGACCAACAATGTCGATGCCCAGCCTCTCAAAAGGAACTCCCACCACTGGGAGAGGCACCATGGGTGCCACATTCTTGGCTCCACTCTTGCCAGAGGTTTGGCAAGTGTGACAGCTCCTACAGAATTTGTCTACTTCTGAACCCATCTTAGGCCAGTAGAAGTAAAACGAGAGCCTTTCCTTGGTCTTTTTGAAACTCAAGTGACCAGCCAAAGGTAACTCCTAGGCCAATTATAGGAACTGGAGTCTGTTGGCAAGGGGCACTACAATTCTTTTGCAGTCCCCAGGGATAGACTCAGTCGGTTCATTGTAGAAGAGGCCATCTTCCCAGCTTAACCTGTGCTTTCCAACTTCTTGCGCATCAAGTTGGTTAGCAGCCTGTTGTCGAAGACCCTTGAGAGTGGGACACTCTCTTTGTCCTCTGCTGAAGTCTGCCTTGTTGGGCCCGCCTTCTGCCAGTAAATACTTCAGATCAGGATGGTCAACAGGGTCAAGATCTCCAACTAAGACAGTGTCTACTCCCAGATCTGATTCTTCAGAAACTGGCTCAACCACACAAGGTTGCACCTCACACTCTACCTCAGCAGGTGGAGGAGTCACAGGTGTGACCTTGGACAATCTTGGGGATGTCTTGGTTGGTATCACAGGGGTGCTGTCTGACTTTTTCCTTGACATCTTGGGTTTCCCCTTTGTTTCATTCTTTCTAGAAATAGCAGTGAGCAACTCCTGTGGAGTGGGAGTGATAGTTTCCTCTATCAACTCCTTTGGAGAGCCTCTCAAGGTCCTCTCTCTTGCAGGCCTAGTGAACTCTTGTCTCCTCTTACTGGGAGGCCTGGGGGTGCTTGACACAACTCCAAGAGTTTTCAGGTCATTACCCAACAGGACTCTCCCAGGCACTTCACTCTGCACACTAACAGGTATTTTGACAGTCATATCATTACTCTGGATGAGAGCTGGTAACTGGGGAAGCATTTTCTCAGGGCCTCCAGCTGACTGAGGTGTTTGGGTGCCTTAGCAACATCCTCCACCTTGGAAAATGATTCATCTACCACAGTTATGCTGACTCCAGTGTCTCTGATGGCAGGAGTCTCCTGGCCATTCACAAGAACACTATCTGTATAATACTCTTTAGTATTATCTGGGATGGAATTATAGACATCTAAATTCTGTTGTTCCCACCAGTCCGGGGACACTAAAGCAACACTAGCTGAGACCCTCATGGGTTCATCAGCCAGTAGGTGAAAGTTTCCACTTGCCATAGGTACTTCTTCCTCTGGGGAGAAGGCTAAGGAGACAATGTGGGTCCCTGAAGGTTTACCCTTACATCTGGGATCCCCTTTCACATGGTCAGTTGACCCACAAACATAACATTTCCCAAATGTCTTGATGAATGGGGGTTTGTTCTGACCTCCATCTGGTTTGGTTCCAGATGGTACACTAGCCTGATTTGGTTTCCCTTGTGGTTTACCCTTATGTAGTTGTGTGTGGCCCTCTTTTGGATTGGAGGTATTAGAATTCTCCTTGTTATTTTTCTTTGGCTGCTTTCACTCCTCCTTCTTCTGAGTTGCCCCAGAATGCTTGTGAGTAGCCCTGTTGGCAACCCATTAGTCAATAGCCTTAGCTAATTTCTTGGGATCTATCTCCTTAGAATCAGCCAAGTGCTGTCTGAGCCCAGGAGAGCAGGTATCATGAATTGACTCCAACATAAGAAGATTTTTCATACCTTCATAACTGTTTACTCCTTAACCCTTATCCCAACCATCTAAGTTTTTCAAACATTCAGATACCCAGGTAGCCAAGGGGTACTATCATGCTCTTGAGGGTCCTAAACCTCTTAAGATACTGGGAAGGGATCTTCCCAAAATTAGCAATTAAAGCTAGATTCACCCACTCATAGTCCACCCTATCCTCCTCCCCCAACTCCATCACAACATCAGATGCAACAGTGGGTAGCCTAGAGAAGAGCCAGGGAAGCAACTGATTCCCTGGAAGACCTAGAAGACTCTCGGAGAGAAGCATTTTCAAGAGATAACCTTTTCATTTCCAGTTCATGATTCAACTCCATTTCTCTGAGTTTAAGTTCTTGGTGTTTTTGTTCAGTTTGAGTATCCAATTCAAGCCTTATCTTTTCTAGAGCAATGAATTCAGGACTGAGTGTAGGACCTGATGGGGTCCCAGTGGACAAAGGTTGAGGTTGCTGAGCAGACAAGGGAGCAGTGAGACCTACATTAGGAGACACATTTCCTTCCTCTAACTCATCAATAATAGACACATTATCATCCTCATTATTTTCCACATTTGCTGGAGAGCCAGGCATTTCAGACCCACTTCCCAGACTTTGGTTATTCAACAACTTTTTAGTCAATTCAGACTTTTTGCCTTTGGCAGAGAGGTTCCTTTCTCTACACAGATTTTTTTAAATAATCCACAGTGTAACTAAGGAGGGTCTCCTGACTGTAGCTTTCCATATCAGACATGATTAATATTGCTTTTAGTGATGTTAGCCTTGTGGTTAGTTGATCCAAGGTAATAGCAGCACTCTAAGTGTAATTACTATACTTGATCCTCACTGCTGTACACCAGTGTTAGGCAGAACTATATGCAGTACCCTTTGGGAACACCACACTCAATTAAGACTACAAGTGACAGTACAAATTCACCTTTGGTACAAGCCTGTACTACACAGTAATGGTGGTACCGATGTCTGAGCAGCCAGACTTATCTCAAGAGCAAGTGAGCAGTATCAATAGTTACACAAAGGACAGCAATTACTATGATTCAAACAAACACTGACTCAAGGTTTCTCAGTAAAAGAATATACATTTATTTACACATCAGTTGTATAACATTTCACTAAAGTAAAGCAGTTTAAAATCACACTCTTAATACACCACACCACTCCCAATAGGTTCCAGACAAGTTAAGCTCACAAATGAAGTGGGAGCAAAATGGCACTCCAGAAATTTAAAATGGAGAGAAAGACAAAATTAGGCAGAAATTGAACAGCACCAACATGTAAGTAAGCAGGGCAATCTAGAAAGAGGAACTACAGTGATGGAATCAAATCAAAAAGGCTTAGGGCCAATGTCAATAGGACAAAAGTCTTTTGCTCAAGATCACACAGCTCAAGGTAGTTCGCAGTTAAGTCTTTGCCAAGAGTTACGGATGAAATTGGTCAGCAGAAAAGTTAGTTTAAAGAGTAGAGAAGGACAAGCCCTCGGATTGGAGAAATATTTCACACACTTTCACCGCAGCTGAATGTAACGAACAACCGGATTTGCACAGTTCCTTTAAATGCAGCAGAAGCTGTAGCTGAGGCGGACGTCCCTGGCAGTTCCTGCAGGCTCACAGTTCCTGAAGCGACTGTTGGACTGACGTGAAGTAGGAAGACTGGAGGGTCCTGCACTGCCCAGGGAAGAAACCAGCAGCAGAGCAAAGCAATGAATAAAAGGTGCGCTCCTTAAAACCCAAGCAGGGTCCGACCGTCCTGGCTATCCAGCCCACTGTAGCTCAGTACAGCGAATTCGACCAGAGGAGGGAGTCCTGGCTTGCAGTTTGGGCAAAGTGGTTGGGCACACCAGCTCAGGGGAAGAAGATTCCTGGAGGATCTTCTCTGTCGTTGGAGTTCGAGGATTCGGACCTGCAGCAGGGCTTCACCAGGTGGTTCATTTGTGGTAGGGGTCCTCTTCCGTCAGCTCCTTGTAGGTTCTTTCATTCCAGTGGTGACTCTGCCTTTCCAGACCCACAGACCTGCTTTTTATGCAGTTTTCCCACATTCACACAGCCTGGCTGTCAATCACACAGCAGGGTTGCTGTCCCGCCGGGACAGTCACCACAGCCAATTAGTTCAGAGTGTGACATGGGTTTCCAAGGAGACCCTGTGCTGGGAGTCCTAAACCCCTCCCTCACATGCTGCCCCCCCCAGACAAAAAGGCGCCTAAGGAGGGCTTCTGCGTAGAAGCCCATGAAAAGACGGTGAACAAAGGAACCAAACCTGGTTTGGCGCGCAGAGTAAAACACGAGAAAGACATTTTCAAAAAGAAATGGCGAATAAACCCAGCCAGAACCGAAATAAAACATATATGGTCTAGCGGGTTTACGTTCGAGGCTACCAAGATAGCCTAAAACAATACCAAGGTTATTTAGATAACCGCAGTAGGAAAAATAGGGTAGTTACCACTGCCACCAGCCAAGTATGGATGAAAAGGGAGCAAAACAATGCTCCAAGAGAAACAGACGAAAAGGGGTACGTTTTTACCCTTTGCAGTGCTCTATGTCAGATAGGGTGTACTGGGTCTGTGGTTTTACAGAGGCTAATACAGTTAATGACAACTTTATATGTTCTAGGAGACAGTAGTCCGTCCCAGAAAATTGAGTCTGAGTTGGGAAGTCTAGAGGACAACCCTGTGTCACTGCACTGAAAGTGCTGTGTAACACACAGTAAAAAGATGATGCCGGTGGAGTAAGTGAGGCTCCACAGTCTATGGACACAAATATGTTAAACACACACAGCAAAACTCATGTAAGAGTGGGAAAAAAGGCTCACACTCTTACCAGGTGAAAAAAATAAATCCTACAAATCCAGAAAAGCTGCTGAGGGACTCAGTAGGTAAGGGAATTTAGCCATTCTGGAGTATTCTCCCTAACAACTTGAAGTCCTCCCATCGCTTCAGGACGTATTTGAAGTTGCAGGGTGCCACCCCCTCCGCGTTGATGGCACCCACAATGTCCTCCCATTTCCTCCTCGTCCTTCCTTGTCCGCGTGCAATGGTGTGAATAGGGCATCATAATTCCCTAGGACTTCATCCACCAGGATGCCAACTTCATTTGCACTGAAGCTGGTAGCCCTCTGCCCCTCTGCCGTGGGGTTGCCACTAATGACAGATGGTGTTGTGCCAGACATGGCAACCCCCGAGTCGGGAGTCTTCTGTCCCAGCAGGGGTGGTCACAGCAACTGGACCCCTGGTGATGGCTGATGTGCAGGCACCAAATGACAGGGCGCGTTGGCAGCAGGTAGACAGGCAGCAGCAGATGGCTCGCAGGAGGCTCCCTGGGGTTCTGGGGGGCAGGTATATGGGCTTCTGGTCAGGAGCGTGGTCTTCCGTGTGTTGTCGCATGGCCAGCTTGATGCAGAGTGTGTCTGCACGTGAAAAAACAGCACGTGAGTGTCTAATGCGAGGAAAGGCCCGTAGCGCGTAAGCGCGTAAGTGATGTGTTGTGCATAGGCATTGCTTTCCGCACGGGTTAAAGCTCCGCGTAGCACGCCATTTTGCTGTATGTGCTTATTGTGGAGAGCGAGGGTGTGATTCTTCTACTTCTTGTGGGTTCACACGCGATTACTTCACAACAGTTGCAGTGCGTGCTTCTTGTTTACTGCGGCAGACCTTACTTCTTGTTTTGGCGGGGGAGATGCGCATGTTTTTTTCTTACTTTTTCCAGGCAGACGGTGAGTCATGCACATATTATTCCCACTGTGGTTGCCCCCGTGTGTCGCGTACCCCATTCACGAGGTCATGGTAGCCTGCATGTTACACGCGTACACATTTTATATGTTTCTGGGTGCCACAGCATACTGCGGGACCCTAATTCCACACACGTGGGCTACCGAGGGATCGTGTGCACGTTTGTTTTTGTTTTTGGGGTGCCTGAGCATTGTGTGACCCGTTATTTTTCCTCAGTGGTCACAGACAGTCTTGCAGGAGCTCAGGGGTACTTATTCCATCTAGTGCCCAGCCCCCTTCACCCCAAATGCCCAGGACAATTGTTTTCTGCACCTCCCATTCGCACAAGTCCATCAGTGCCATGGTTGGGAAGTGACCAAGTGGTAAGGGAGGCAAAGCTGGGTGACCTCCAAGAGGTGTCCGCAGTAGGGGATGTGGCTAGGATGACCAGGTTGGCCAAGGTGGCAGCAGTGGTGGACGTTAGCAGGGTGGCCCAACAGGGCAGTGTGTATAGGTCCATTCAGGGACACCTATGCCCCCTCCCAGTGGGTCAGGGAGATGCAGCTGACACCATCCCAGCTCAGGGCCTGCAAGCCCGGGCCGGATTGGTCCTGGAACAGGCACGGGATGACTCACAGGCCGACTTCCATGTCACTAAGTCCAAGCCACGTGTGGCAGTGAAAGTTACTGTCACCAGGACACATGGATTTGGGGCAGCAATGTCATCTGCTTGCCCCAAGCAGCCAGGTTGTGGAGGCTGCAGGGGCAGCTGCAGCTGACACCACCCCGGCTGTGAGTCACCCAGCCGGGACAGTGTTGGTCCCGGACCCTCACACCGAGCCAGTTGTGGCACTTGTTCCTGGCAACAGCACCCAGCAGCCAATGCCTGCAGTGAGACCTTTGGTCATCATGTCATTGCCTGCTTCCAGTGGCCAGTTCACCTGCGTTTCAGCCCCTACAGACCAGAGTGGCGTAAGCCACTCAGGGTCTGCACCACCTCTCAAGAGGAAGAAGCATGCTCTTGCAGAACAGGCTGGGACCCCAGACACGGCTCAGCCCTCCAGCACATCAAGGAAGCAGAGTTTCAATGATGTGGAACTAGACACACTTGTGGGCTACGTGTCAGAACATGGCCGTGACATGATATGATATGATAGTTTATTTATATAGCGCTTATACACAATGTGTTTCAAAGCACTTCAAGGCAAGGGAGGGAACAAGGGAAAAAACAATGACATTCTTACAGGCCATGAACAGTAAGGATGTGAAATTAACTATCGTACTCAGCCTGACAACATTTCAGATAGTGCAAGAGCTAAAACACAGATAAGGAATGGAGGGGGAGAGTGGGAAGGAAATGGAAACAGACAGGCGACTACCGTACTAGGCCTAACAACATTTCTGGTAGAGCCGGAAAAAAAACAAGAGGTGAGGGAGAGGGGTGCAGAAAGGTAGGGGAGGAACAAAACAAGCGACTATCATATTAGGCCTGAGACATTTCAGATAGTGCTGGAGGGGGGTTGGGGAGGAAAAAACCAGTAAGGGGAGGGATGAGGAGACAGACGAGGTTGCTATCATACTAGGCCCAGGGACAATTCTGATAGAGTAAGTGCATAGAAGAAAGTAAGGGGAGGAGATAGGAAAAGGGAGAAGGGAAAGGAGGAGAGAACAGAGAGTTAGCAGTCAAAAGAGTGGAGAAGCAAGAGGGGAGAGTGTTGCAAGCCAGGATACAAGATGAAGATGGGAACAGCATGAGTACAAGATGCAAAAGAAGTTCAGCATGAGAGTTGACAATGGGTGACGCACCATGAATGAATGAAGTCCATAACAGTCAAATCCAGCATTGTCCACAAGACGGTGATGGTGAAACCAGAATGTATCAGGACAGACTCCTGCAGAAGTAGGCTTGAATGGTGTGAGGGGGGAGCAGGGTAGAAGAATCAAGCAAAGCAGGCAACACCTGTGTGCGAGAATGGGGGGGGCACAAGGGAACATCACGGGGGGACCAGAGGGAATAACACATGTTGGTGCATGCCTACCTGCTGTCTGAGCAGGGGGTCGGGCCCTGGGTCCTCCTGGTCCGAACAGGTCCAAACCGGAATTCCCCTTTTCTTCGTCTGCCCTTCACTTAGGACGCCCGGGCGAGAGACGCCCTTGATCTAAAAGTTAGGAGCAGGAAGGAAGAGGCAGGGCTAAGAAGGTGGGTGGTGCTTGCTAAGTGGTGAAAAAGAGCGTCAAACAGGAAGGCACCAGGTGGGCGGGGCTTGCTAAGTGGTGAAAAAGAGCAGCAAACAGGAAGGCACCAGGTGGGCGGGGCTTAGGCCAGGTGACCTAGATCCACTTGCACCTGCTTCCCATCTGCAGAGGAAAAGAGGCTGGAGGGCTCCTTAAGTAAGGAAAAAGAACAGCAGGCAGGAAGGTACCAGGTGGGCGGGGCTTAGGCCAGGTGACCTAGATCCACTTGCACCTGCTCCCCATCTGCAAAGGAAAAGAGGCTGGAGGGCTCCTTAAGTAGGAAAAAGGAGCAGCAAACAGGAAGGTACCGGGTGGGCGGGGCTTGCTAAGTGGTGAAAAAGAGCGGCAGGCAGGAAGGCACCAGGTAGGTGGGGCTTAGGCCAGGTGACCTAGATCCACTTGCGCCTGCTCCCCATCTGCAAAGGAAAAGAGGCTGGAGGGCTCCTTAAGTAGGGAAAAAGTGACCTAGATCCACTTGCACCTGCTCCCCATCATCATGGCACAACATTGTAATTACGTTTTTTATCTTTATTGACATGCTGGTGACGACAGGGTGCAAGACTACGCCTGCTCAGCGTAGGTCTTACTGGCAGTGCATCGCGGACCACATTTCTTCCTTGGGATTTGTGAAGTGTACAGCTGATGATTGCTCAAAGTGTTGGAATGACCTCAAACACGGAGCTAAAAACAAGCTTGCTTCTAATTACGCCTCTACTCTGGTGACTGGCAGTGGGTCGCCACCAGAGGAGGATGAACTCACAGAACATGAGGCTATCATTGGAGGGTTCATTGCAGAGGATCAGATCCAAGGCGTGGGAGACCTCCCAGATCTTAAGACAATGTCCGGTGAATGTCCATGTGTGTGTGTCCAGACCATGTGTATGTTGCTTGGGTGATGTGTTGTGATCGAGTGCCAGCTCAGGCTGTGTAGTCATAACTGCCATATGTGACCCGTGTAGTGCCTCCAAGCCATCCCCCGCCCTTGGGTTTGGGGTTCACTGTATCCCTACTAACCACTGAAAACACTTTGTACATGATGACTGCACTTGCCCTTAAACTGCCATCATGGCACAACATGGTAATTACGTTTTTTATCTTTATTAACTGCTGAGCACCTACATGTGTACTGCACCCTCTCACTTCTGAGCCCTGTTTCAACCTTCAACATGACAATTGACTTGTGTTATGTCAAAGTTACCTACCATTCATGCATCCATGTGACCCCCATCACTGCATTTGAACACACTGGCGTTGTTGCAGCGTGTGTCACATGTGTGTTTTCTACCACTCTTTTGCATGTTCTGTTTGATGAGATGCATTTTACATGGATGGGGACAGTTGTGATTTACTCCATTGTGGGTGTCGTAGTCAGTTCTGCCATTGCTATGCTACATGCCATCTGTGAGCTGGCATCTGTCATGTTTGTGGATGGTCCATGCCACTTACAGGCTTATGTGTGATGCAGGTGCCATTAACCATCCAGCACATGTGTTGCTTTTCAATTTGGACTAATCAGTGTCTATTTTCAGGGTCCCCTTCCACTTCATTGCCACTGCATGCATGGCTGAGTTTGTGTCATGTGTCACATGTCTGATTAATGTATTGGATGTGAACATTGTGATGCCTATGTGTGTGGGCTATGCTGTTCATGTGTGTGTTCATGACTTCTTCATTTTGTGCAGATGATGAGGCACTAGAAGCTGTGGAGAAGATGGCGCAGGGCCAGGAGTACTCAAAGCCCCAACCAGCCAGCAGTGGAGGACGTGGGGTGGTGCCGCACGAGAATCTATAGCTCAGCTGCTGATTCAGACATTGACACAAATGTCCCGTCGAAAGGTGAGGGTTTCTGACAGCGATGCTGTTCTTTCAATGCACCTGCACTGGGGGTAGACCCCTCAATGGCCCTGTGGCGGTTGTGCAAGCAGGGTCACACTCCACACTATTTGCTCCTGTTCCTGGGGCAGCAGATCAAAGAAGGAATGCTGTCCTGCAGCCACAGGCAGCGCCAGCACAGCAGGTGCACGTCTCCTTGGGCCCAACAGGTATCGTGTCCGGCAACGCTGTGGCCGTGCGCCACTGGGCAATACTGTGTGTGAGAACTCCATTTATGCAATTGCACAACGATAGGGGGCATCATGTGAGATGATGGCTCAGGCTGTGGAAGGGTCGCCACTTCCATTCTCCCCCCCGAAAGGCAGGTGGAGATCTAGCAGCAGGCAACGCAGTCCACATGTCGCTCACACAGGCAGGACATGTTGGCCGCCAACAGGGACCGACGGGCTGAACTGGGGGATCTGCGCACAGCAATATCTGCAGAGGCACAGGCCTACAGGGATGCCCTGAGGGATGATAACACCTCCCTCAGAGCTACTCTGGGTGCACTTGAGATGGCCTGGAGTAGACGGTCAGAACAGCAGGTGGAGCAGCTAACACGCAACATCTTAGCAGAGCTCCTGGCAACATCATGTGCATCGTGCATCGTGCATCATGTGAGACCTTGCAGGCAGAACTCCGTGCTACACGTCAGGTGCTGCATGGGGACCTCCGGACCATCATCCTGCAGAACCAAACCTTTCATACCCGCATGCTTGCTGCCATGGAGGAGCATGCCAGGGCTTTGCGTAGTCTGCCTCCCGGACCACGCACACCTTCTCGTATTCCACCAGAGGCTGACGGCAGTTCTCCCACGGTCTGCTAGCCGTGCAGGCCATGAGGCCATGCTTTTTTTTCCTCAACATCCACGCATGTGGGTATTGAGGTGCACCCTGTACCTCCTCCCTCCTGGGTGGTCACCCCTTCCCCCCGGTCAACCATGGGCAATTTTTGATTTTTTATATTTATTTTTATTTTTCTCTTTCTTTTCACTTTTTCTGTCTATTGTGCATTTATGTGACAGTGTGTTGCTTTGTGTGGCATCCGAAGGCCTCGACTGTGAGTTCCAGCTGGGCCCATACAGGCTTGTCTTGTGTTTGTGTTTGAGGCTTGGGGTCCAGACACATATGTCACTCCTGCTTCCCCTTTCCATGGGCTTGCAAGGATGGCACCGTGTGACAGTAACTTACATAGAGGCATTGGGCTTTCATCAGTTGTGTGGGCAGTCTGCAGTCCAAACTGTGTATACACCCCTGGAGGGGATTCATGATGGTTTCTCCACTGCATGGTTGATATGTATATTGCTTTTAATATTGGTCATTGTGATAATTTACATGTTGCTTGTTCATGGGTTACCTTGCCTCTCTCCATTGCACATGCAGTTCATGCTGTATGCAGTACCCTGCCACATTTAACTACCAGCAACACACTGAAGATGGGAGGGGTCCATGTGGTGGCTTTCTCATTGTGACACTTCGGCTATTGTGATTGGTCACTGTCTGACGTTGCCACTGTTGGGCCCTGTATTCATGATTTGTCATGCAGGTAAATTTATGTTCATGTGTACAGTTTCATTTTCATATGTGAGAGGTAATTTTCGGTGGCCTGTTTCCATTTCTGATGGTGCACTTTTTGACAGTTGTGTCATGTGTTGTGCATTTATTTGGTTGTTTTCACATTGCATGGTGTGTTGGGTGGGTGACATGGCCTTTGGGAGGGGTTAGGTGACATACCCGTATTTGGCTGTGCTGATTTGCAAGGGGAAAGTGGATTATGCAGCATGAATATGTGCCTTTTGGTCACACAGCATTGGGTTTCTTTCAGTAGCTAGGGATGCACACATCGTACCACTTCCAGGGACACATTCACAGGTTGGTAAGGTTGTGACAGTTCACTGTCCCTTTCTCATCATTGATTGTCACCTGGTATGTGCCAGGCCTGTGTGCACTCCGCAGGGGTGGGATTTTAGGTGAAAATTGTAGCCACAAGCTGGGTACGAGCTGCCTGCCCATGTGCCCTTTCCCCACCCATGCCCAGGGGCCGTGCTTGTGGTTGGGGATGTGGGGGCACTACCATGTCCACTGGTACACCCCGCCGAGTTGCAACGTTGTTCAGGACACATGCTGCCACAATGATCCTGCACACTACTGGGGGCGCATATAGTAGCTGCCCACCAGAGAGGTCAAGGGAGTGGAAACATGACTTCAGCACTCCGGATGTGTGCTCCACTATGCCCTGGGTTGCAATATGGGCTGCGTTGTATCTTACCTTGGGTGGTGTGGTGGGGTTCCATATTGGCGTCATCATGTTGGTGCTCGGAGGGTAGGCACTGTCCCCTGGGGAGGTCATAATGGTTGTGATTAGTTGGGTTTCTCCATTTCTCTGTGTGTGACATACATGCATGTGCACAGAATTTGTACTCACCAATGAGCCATGTGTTGCCATACCTCCCAACTTTCAGGTCACAGTTTAGGGGTGACATTCTGAATGTGAAACTATCATGGGTGGACCCTGGATAGTTTGCATACACAGAGGTGACTATTCCCTTGGCATCGCATATCACCTGAAAGTTGATGGAATGCCAGTGCTTGCGGTTGTGATAGATGTGCTCAGTGGCCCTAGGTGGACGTAGAGCCACATGGGTGCAATCAATGGCACCAAGCACTTTGGAGAAGTGTGCCACCCCATAAAAGTCCTGGACCTCAGCCTGCCTTTCTGCAGGTGTTCTGGGAATCTATATGGGCCTGCGGACTGAGGGGCGTACAGTCATGATTGCCAGCACCTGGTGTAGGCAGCGGGACTGCATGGGCTGTGAGATGCCCCCCAACTATGGCAGATGTCCACTGAAATGACCCAGTGGCCAAGAAATGCAGTACATTCAGCACCTATTCCAAGGGGCTCAGTGCTTGGGAGCACAGGGTGGTTGATGTGAGGTCATCCTCCCACTCAGTGAGCAGGTTTAGGGTATTATGGGGTGGAAACCTGTACCTGCCATAGACCTGGTCATCAGGCTTTCCAAAAAGGCTGGTCCTGGGTAAATAAATGCAGGGCCTGCCTATCCTCCTCCTCCTGCGGTGTCCCACGACCACTGCTGCGTGGAACGGTGCACTCATCGTAGAGGTATGAGTTGTTTGTTGTTTGCACGCACTTTTATGCTGCGCCGGGGATGCGCTTACGCCTGATTTCGGCTGGCGTACATGTTTCCAGCTTAGCACGTCTTTTGTGGCTCGCGGTTTTCCCCTGTTCGATTCCATGAATACGTGTTGTTAGCGCACGTGTGGGCGTTGCAAGGATTTTCAGCGGTACTTGCGCCGTAACGCCCACATTTTCACATGTTGTTCCCTATTCCACATGATCCACGCCCTTTTTCGGTGTGTGTGCTGGCCGGTGTGCGCCTTCACTGGGCGTCTCCCGCACAGCCTTTGGGAAGTCTGAATGACGTGTGTGCCACACGTGGATTCAGCGCAGGTCACAGGTAAGCCACGTGCAGCACCTTCCATGGATGGCCAAACGCCTGCTTGCGTGGATTTTGCACGCGTGCGTTGCGATTTTCACGCTTGCTCACCCATTTTCGGTGCACATTAATTCCAAGAATTACTGTGTAAGTTTACTTGTGATTAATATTTTTTATCTGTGTCCGACAATTATCATTTAAAAACACAGATTGTCAAATCAATCCACTCTATATGTATTTGTATTATATTCTATAATGGGTTAAAAAGTTGCAACTTTGCACACGCTATTCAAAACAGTCTGGCCTATAACCTGCCGTTTCAAACTAATAGATATAGCATTACACCCCAAATATGCAGAAGACCACCATTTTCAAAAATCCTATTCGCTCGACCTGAAGAGCATTCTGCGAACAATGCGCGGTTAGAGTACGTTTCTTAATGTTGCATGTGTGTTTCTTTAGTTCAGGACTAGTCTACTATTGCAAAACCTGCTTCTTAATACCAAGCCCTCGGGGGAGAAGGTGTTACATCGCAAAACAGCCCTACTATGCATACATCTGTGGTCGAAGGAGGCCCAGAGATGGGGTGCTGGGGATATTATGTTACTGCTTTCCACTATAGAGGATCAACATCTCCCAGGATCAGGGTTCAAATTGTGGGCAGGTCAGTGAGAGGGTTCTTTGGTTACTGCTGAGTGCTGACGACAGTCTGTGAACACGATGGGAGCCTTTCTTTCCACTGCAGTTTATTTTCTGTCTGAGTGTTCCCTGTACAAGAGAATGTTTAACCAGCTGCTGCTACGCTACATTCTGTACCTGAAGAGAAAAATGACTGCTTTTGCTATGGCTCGTATCCGGCAGCAGGAGGACGAACGCAATGCAATGCTTCCTTCCATCATTAAACAATCATTGGACAAACCAAATAGTTTGGCCTTTTGTATGCACATTAAACATAGTCTATGAGTAATGAAGGAAACAGGGTCAAAGAGGTAAACAACGGATGAGGAGAGAGAGAACACATGGATCGTGCTTTCAGTTATTGGCTCCATTTCCAAGATCATAGATCAGGGGGTGAACACCCGATGTTGACAGACGTATGGTATAAGCCAGTGAATTTAACAGTGTTACCAAAAGCTGAGTAGGTTAATGCACATTTTCAATAGATAGATATACGTGTACAGGGATCTTTGTTAAGCTCCAACCCCTGAACCATCCATCCAAATATATATTTGTTTCGCTTGAGGAAGCAACAGATGGTTTACTTTAAAGGCAGAGGGTAACTTCATGTAAATGAATTATCTCACCTTGCGTCTATTTACAGTGTGCCTGTGATGCAGTTCTGGCAGATCCGGGTCAGGTCACGCAGTGCCCATGCAGAATTGGTGGCAGAAGCCACTGGAACACACCCCTCTCCTCACAGGCTCTGCGGCTCACTGGATGTGCAAAGCAGACAATGAGAAACACTGATTAGATTTGAATTCATGTTGTACTGCAGGCTGCTCTTACCCATTCCCAGCTAGCTAGACCTAGCACCCATTGCCTTCCTGCTGCTACAGTACTGGATTTGAGCTGCACAGACAGCCCCACCTCTGAAACCAACCATTCAGCTATTCTTCACTAATGGACTGCCAACCTGTTATTGATGGCGGCTTCATGGTTTTTCCTGCATCCCTGTTTTTTCTCCAGCTAACGAGATTAAGATTCCAGGTGATAAAATCAGTGGCACATTTAGCTGCATTTACAAACGCCTTTTGTTGGTGCAACACCAATACCTGCTCTTGGCACAGCCTCTTTATCCAGTGGCACTGGGGTAGCAAGGAAAGATCTAGGGGTAGCTGAGGGGGATCATGGGGTAGCAAGTGCTACCCCTGGCAACTCCGAAATGACGTCCCCACTTCCCTCATACCTTTGGTGTCATTCTGAAACTAAAACCCCCAAATATATCCATGTATCCAGAAGACATACACTCACAGCATTACCTCTAAAGTGTGATGAAAATATGGGATGGAAGGGCACACTTAGAGCCGGTGGCATCACCTGCCATCCTGCTTCTTGGTTGGGTACTGTGAACATGGAGACCATAGAAGGACAAGGACACAATGCAGCAACATTCAAAACCTCTGTCATAGCATGAGGTAAATGCAACTTATGCAGCGTTCTATGTGTGCATTGATTTTATTCAGGGCCTAAAAAGCATGCAGCAGCAGAGGCTGATTACAGCAGGAGTGTGATATCTGAAGTGGCTCCACATCAACCTCTAATAAATATAACTATGGTGTATGGTGTTTATAATATACAAAATTCCACTATGTATACCTATATATACATCAATAACTCAATGTATCTCTTTCTGTCTCTCTCTCATGTATGAACATATATTTAGATATAAAGATATATACAGACACACAAACTGTGGAGACCCCTTTCTTTTCTAAGATGTAAAGGTAATGGACAATGAACATTTAAAAAAAAATGTTAACGTTAATGTTAAAACTATCCTTAAACACTAAACATAAAATAAAAACTATGTTATTATTATTGTAATTAAGTTACCATTTTAGGCAGAGGGCATCCTCATTTAGGTGCATCTTGCCCAATCGCCTCTGTGACAACCTAGGTATTACTGATCAGTCCCTGGCCTGGTTGACCTCCTTTCTCACCGACCAACCCTCTCAGGTCCAACTGGGTTCCTTCCTTTCTAGCCTCTCCCCCTGGCTCTTCAACCACTACCTGGCACCTCTTGCCCACTGCATCGCTACTTTCTGCTCCAATTTTCAATGTTATGCAGATGACACTCAGCTCTCTTTCAGGCTCTCCTCAGCCATCTCGGTTTCTTCTCTCATACCAGACTGTCTAGCCACAATTCAGGAATGGTGTGCCACCAATGATCAATGATATCTGCCTTAATGCCAGTAAGACTGACATCCTCCTCATTGGGACACCTGCTCCCTCCTTTCTTCTCTCTCTCTGGCCACCCGCTATGGGCCCTCGTCCTGCTCCTTCCTGTGAGGCTAAGAACCTTGTTGTCATTGTCGACTCCACCCTCTCCTCACATCTATGACATCTCTAAGAAGTCAAACTACCAGCTGCATCTCCTCAGAGGTATTCTTCCTTTTCTCACTTTCCCCCAGAAGCTCACTGTCTCCAGAGCTCTGGTCCTATCTAGGCTGGACTATTACAACAGCCTCTTTCTAAATCTTCCTGCCTCTACTCTTTAACCTTTATAACTTATCCAGAACAGGACTGAGAGTCTTGCCCTTGGCCTCAAGCCCAGGGATCGTATGCTCCAGCTCTGAAATCTCTTCACTGTCTCCCCGTGGCTACAATAATCAAGTTTATGACCCTCTGCATTGTTCACAAGGCTTTCTGGGGCCTGGGACTGCTCTACCTCCAACTTTCTCTTCCAAAACATCTTCCTTCTCGAGCTCTCCGCTCTTCCACCCCCAACTCTCTGAGGGTCAGATGCTTCTCCAAACAGGGAGTTGGTGGCAGATCTGTCTCCTTGGCTGGGACCTCCCTCTGGAACAACCTGCCTGCCTCTCTCAAACTTGAGCAAAACCATCTCTGGATCCGGAAGCAACTCAAGACCTTCCTTTTTGCTTCCGCTTTCTCTCTTCGTCTCCCCTGTTGATGCACCTGACTGCTCCATGCACCGGTCACCCTCTTATGTTGGGCCCAGGCTCCTGCATGTCCAGTTGCCCCACACACTGCCTCCGGGCTCCTCAGCTCTTAAGGGTCTGTATCTGCCACCCTACAGTCCCTTCTCACAGCACTTATGAGCCACCCGCTGACTGCACTTATGAGTTAAATGCACTTCCCCCTTGCCCTGTGGCACTTCTCCCCTTCCCTCTTCCCCACACTTGTGCGAACTGAATGATACACGATCTAGTAAGATCATTTTTTGTCCTCCCTTTGTTTCTCCTTGTCTTGTCACGCCTAGAAACACTTGTGTACAGATGCATTATAAATGCCACATCATATCATATCATATCATTGATAACACAAAACAGCACTCTGTTGTGCTTGCTCACATCAATGCGCAAAATAAGCAGTGTCGCATAGAAATTTTCTACACAATTCTTTAGGTTTTCTAATTAAATTGACACTTGTGTAGCACAGCTATATATTCAAATTACCAGGTGCAGTATAATAACAGCTCACCCTGCTTTCCTCTAATGCCCTCAGGGCTCGCTCCACCCTCTTTCTCTGTTCACTGCAAATTCAAAGGGACTAATGGAGAGAGAGTGAAGCAGTAATCATCTCCTCCAAAGGCCTATGTTGAGGTGCTAGACAGAAAAAGTTACTTCTTTTTCATATAATTGCAAACTAGAAATTATCAGCTTGAAACGTTTATTAAGCTAACTATATCATGTTTGGCAAAGACCAGTATGTGTTCACTATTTATTTTTAAAGACAGTCCTTCAATTCAATTCCTAAAATGTTAAGTTGTTGAATAATGCATAATTACAGTATTACTACTGTAAAACTCAACTATATTTCATTTTGCAGGGGAAGGTGCATCATATAGACGAGTGAACCATTTTAGAATACGTGCATGACCCCATGGCCAAATGCTTTTGATGGCAATCCTAGTTCTGTGACCTGATGGTTGCATCCATCTATGCAGCTGGTGCTCAACCCATGAGCTGATCCCAAGCTGCATTAAATTCTATTTTATCACCTTGGTGCTTTATACCAGCAACCCTGAAAGTGGGATGGCCGCAAACTACCATATTCCACCTAGTATGCCCAGTTCTCTGCTTGCTATGCCATTCACTCTGGTTGGCTGTGTTCTTTCTTTTCTCTTACCTAACAAATACACAATGCCATCTAGATGTTTACGCAAAGTAGTGGTCAATAGTTCCTTCCAGTTTGTATATCTACAGATCTACTACAATACCATACCCTGCAGTGAGCCTCCAAAGATTGTATTGCCCTAGGGTTATGATTGCATTATTTATTACACTAGCATGTGTATGCCGCAGTGATAGCTCTACATTAGGAATGTGACCCCCTAAGATGGTCACCAAGAGTTCATGCAGTCATTCATCAAGACTCAGTGAAGCATTGTGCTGCAGCATCACACGTTGGAACTTCCGCATTTTAGGCCGCATAGACTTGCATGGTCATTATGATAACCTGAACAACATCGGTTAGCGCGGCAACCGTATAAAGTCTTGGGAGACCTTAGAACTCTTTTTGATTTTGGGTCTGCTACACAAAGGGTAGCCTCGACATTGCACTCATGCCCACTTCTTCATATTGGAAAATTCACATCAGGTACGGTTTGGCTCATTGGCCAACATGCAGATCACTTTTGGTAGGAGTCTCACTGCAGTCCATGTCAAAGTATACAGTCCCTTAAGCGTATGTCATACCTTGCTTGGCAGGTGCCTCGCTGTCTTTGCCCAACAAAGTAGAGGATATTCTCTGTGGCCCTGGCCTCGACATTCTTGAATGCGAATGCGTCATATGCGTACAGTTTCAAGTGCAACGCTGCATAGACAACTGAGTCCTTTTATTTGATTGATGTTTTGCACACGTGGTGTAGGCTGTGTTTGCAGCCTTGATATGCTGGAAGTGGGATACCAGGGGAGCACTATGCATCATCACTGAATGATCACATTCACTCATACTGAGGTGCATTTTTGACTGTGTCCAATTAATAATTGTTGCAATAAGGACACCACAGGGTCATCAGCAGGAGACTCATGTGTTTGTTCTCCTTGGAGGACATAGACATTATCTGTGACATGCACTGTATCGCCTCAAACTGTATTGTCCGAAGATGGCTGGTCCCTGTTTTGCTTGAGAACACTTACAGCCGAAACTCTAGTCGACAGACAACAATACCATATTTTGGACTCAGAATTGATTAAGGAGATTTGTTTATTCAACCAGTAGGACCTGTATACTATCCCAAAATGGTTAATTGTCACAGGCCACTGGGATAAAATAACTGCATGGTTCTTTGAATATCAATTGCACATATGGTGATTCTATGGACCCATACGTTTTAATAGTTTTTTTTGTGTGTAGTAAATCTGGTATGCGTGTGTTTGAAAGTAGTGTATGTCATGATTGCAGATGAGGTTGATGGGGTAGTGCCTGGCAAGAGACAGATGTCCTTGCATCAATACATTTTGCTAGTTTCAATGCAGTACGTTTTGCAGGCTGAACTTTCTGCCAGCATACATTCTGTGTACTTTTGATAATGTATGCTTTTTCATTGCCATTAATAAAACATTATCAATATTAGAACTATGTGTGTTTATTTGCTTCCACTCGGCATCTGTGAAGTTATTGTAATTCATCTATGGGGATCCTTTTTGTATGATTGTAATAATAAGCCTTGATCCCTAGTTTGTTGAAATTTAGTTAAGCTCAACCACGTTTTTTGTGTTATATATTAGCACCTGCAGGAGAGAGCTGACCAATCCAGAGCCCAAGGGGAGAAGGCTCAAGTGGATCTAGGTCACCTGGGCTAAGCCACGGCCACCTGGTGCCTTCCTGCCTGCCGCTCTTTTTCACCACTTAGCAAGCCCCGCCCAACTGGTGCCTTCCTGCTTGCCTCTCTTTTTCACCACTTAGCAAGCCCCGCCCACCTGGTGCCTTCCTGCTTGCCGCTCTTTTTCACCACTTAGCAAGCCACGCCCACCTGGTGCCTTCCTTCAACATCACGTCTTGTGGCCAATGCTGGATTTGACTTTTATGGACTTCATTCATTCACGGTGCGTCACTCTTTCTCAACTCTCACGCTGGACTTCCTTTGCATCTTGTACTCATGGTGGCCCTGAATCATGCTGTTCCTATCTTCTTGTATCCTGGCTTGCAACATTATGTGTTACTACTGACTTCTGCAATTGTATTCGCTCTCCACTTTTGCTTCTCCACTCTTTTTGACTGCTTACTCTCTGTTCTCTCCTCCTTTCCTTTATCCCTTTTCCTATCTCCTCCCCTTACTTCCTACTATGCACTTACTCTATCAGAATTATCCCTGGACCTAATATGATAGCAACCTTGTCTGTTTCCTCCACCCTCCCATTACTGTTTTTTTCCTCCCCACCACCCCTCCAGCACTATCTGAAATGTCGTCAGGCCTAGTATGATAGTCGCTTGTTTTGTTCCTCCCCTCCCTTTCTGCACCCCTCTCCCTCACCTTTTGTTTTTCTCCGGCTCTACCAGAAATGTTGTCAGGCCTAGTGCGGTAGTCGCCTGTCTGTTTCCATTTCCTTTCCACTCTCCCCCTCCCTTCCTTATCTATGTTTTAGCTCTTGCACTATCTGAAATGTCGTCAGGCCGAGTACGATAGTTAATTTCACATCCTTACTGTTCATGGCCTGTAAGAATGTGGTTGTATTTTCCCTTGTTCCCTCCCTTGCCTTGAAGCGCTTTGAAACACATTGTGTATAGGCGCTATATAAATAAACGATCATATCATATCATATCATATCTGTAAGTAAAACAAATTGATGTTGTGGCTTGGTCGGTATTGTTTAAGGCGACAAAATAATGCAAAAGAAAAAGGAATGAAAGAAATGGAAAATTCTTGTCCTTTGTAATTTCTGATGTGTCGCGTCTCACTGAGTTGTGGTTTGAAAAGCCACTCAAAACCACTTGAATTGGTAAACAGTATGAAGGATACTCAGAAACGAGACTGTGCCAAGTTAGTATTGAAAAACCAGTTGTTGGTTTTATTTAAACAATTGCCCTTGCTTATGACACGTGTTTCAGCTTAAGAACCAGCCTTTTTCAAATCAGGGCATTATTGTCACTTAATAGATTATTGCGTTCAATCGCGTGCTGTTGTTTCCTCATAGAAACGACAGCACGCGATTGAATGCATTTATCACAAACCGAAGGGATCGAACCCATCGACTGCTTGAGACTTACCTGATTCTCCATATAGGGAACAAAAATCTATTAAGTGACAATAATGCCCTGATTTGAAAAAGGCTGGTTCTTAAGCCGAAATACGTGTCATAAGCAAGGGCAATTGTTTAAATAAAACCAACAACTGGTTTTTCAATACTAACTTGGCACAGTCTCGTTTCTGAGTATCTTTCATACTGTTTACCATATCTGTAAGTAGCTGCCTGAATTTAATGCTGTGCCATTGCGTCTCTGCCCAGCCTTCACTGTGTCCTTGGAGGTGGTTCCCCAGGACCAGTCTCCATTGTCGTACCACACCTCAGCCCTCTCCGAACACTCACCTGCACAACTCCTGGTCCTAGAAAAGTTATTTGCAATGGCGGATATATGTGTTATTTCTTTTTAAGGGAAGCCTGAATTGCGCACAGCCTGTTTTCCTTAAAACAAAACAAAAAAGGTATCATCACCACAGATGGTGGCTCAGAGTACTAATAACAATAATAAATACCACTTTCATGGGTGCAAAGCGCTAGTATGCTGGCCTTAATTTTACCCGGCTTGGGCTTGCGTACCGTTAGTGTCCCTGAGCTCCCCCAAAGTGGTATTTAATGCTATATTGAAAACAGTTGATATCAATGACAGGTAAGGGCCATCTTGTCCACCTGAAGGTGACAATTACCCTGCCTAAACCTAAACCATACTACGTAGTAAGTCTCAGGCTATGACTTTCCTTTAACAGTGAGAACTTTTTGATTTATGAAACCTATGAACTTTTCCTTACACAGCAAATGAAGGGTGAAGCATACAATATACAGGGCACTGCTCTGTGCAACACTGACAGCACCCACCTGCACAGACCCTTAAACTGAAAACTGTTGTCAGAGCCTTTTATCATATCGCTTGATATGTTTGTATCCATTCATGCAGCTAACCTTTTTTTACAGACACTCATCTCACTAATTTCTTACATCAAAAGTACACAAAAATGCATGATTCGAAATTGTTGGGGGCTATTTAGCTCCTGTGTATACACTAGAAGATCCTGTCTAGATTGACATCAACAGCTAGCAGGAATTACCTTTGTCTCCCTAAACCAACTGGTGCTAGACAAACATACCAATCTGCCATCCACTATGTGTGTTTTGGAAAAATGTATAAAGGTGGTTTAGGAACCTTTTAGGAGACATTGGATGCATGATTGGCCATAGATACTTGACACAAAACAACTGCATGGAGAGAGGGAAGTGGCAGAAGAGATAGAAATGCTGCAGTAAAGAGACAGTCGTGATTGGTGAAATAATAAACATATGTACTGATCAGATAGAAATATTCAGAGGAAATAAATGGGAAAGCAGTATACATAGGATGTGAAAAATGTGAAGCAACATTCCAAGAGACTGCAATGAATCAACAAAGACTACAACAGAGCAAAAGAGAACAGCATAGGAGTACAAAGAAGGGGTTTATGGCATGTGCATGATCCAGGTTTAAAATAAAAAATCAAGTTCCACCACCTATCAGGCACTCCAGTGTAGCTATTCTAACATGTATGCATCTCCCGCTATAAAAACGTAGCATATATTTCAATCTCTGCATTTATTATACCCTTCTTGTGCTGCTCATTATTTTTGTCATCCATTAAAACATGCACCATCCTGAGAACTAATTTAGGAGACTTTGCTTTAATAGCTCCTGGTAACGATCAGTAACTCCTGGTCAGGGAACAAATGTCCACACACAGGAGCTACGTTCAGCTCCTGCTTCATGAATTCCAATTTCAACCTCTGAAATGTTGTACTGTTGCTCATTTTAGTCTTGGGTATAAATAACACTGGGTGACATTAAAAATATTAGTACAAAATCGTTTGCTAATCAAGAAAAATGTAATTGACTAACTCTGCTAATACATTTTTGAAAACGAATGTATACCTTGCACATGCCTGTATTCTGGCATTTTGTTTTCATAAGTATTGGGTGATCATCTCCTGCCTGGACAAACTATACCCCCTCTAATGAGAAACACGTGTCCAGTGTTGCTCTTGTCTTTTTTCAGATGGCTTGGATGGTATTTTACCAATTCAAAGCTGTCGTAATGTACTGGAATGGAAAATGTCTCTGCTATTTCCTGTTTTTGCATGGATGGTATTTTACTAATCCAATGTATAAAGACTAAGCCTAAAATAAAACCAATATTGTCGAAACCTTAACTCGCCCTCAAAAATAGCAAGTCAAAAATGATCATCTGCACACAAGCATACCTTTACAAGATACCAAAATGCATAGCAAACAATACATTCCTAAAAGACATATTACAATGTGAACAATAGTTTTACTATACATATTCAAATAAAGAATATGTCACGCACCCACAGTTACTGAAATTACTATTGTACAAAAAGATAATCTTACTTAAAACCTTCATTTTATATTTCACATCCAACAATAACTAATATTGTAATGCTACCTAAAAACATGTACAAATACAACAGCAATACATATACATTAACAGCAGTCAAAAATGAAAGTTTGAGTTAATGGTGCACCACTCTTATATTTGTGTTTAGGGTCATTTTTTTAATAGTAGTTTAAATCTAATGTTTGCTTTCCCATTTCTAGAATGTAATGTTTTTTTGGTGACATCTTTAATTCTGGATAATATCCAACCTGAATCCTTGACACAAGTTTCAATGATGTCATAGCTCATCAGGAGCATATGTTTACTTTGCTTATAGTGCACTCATTTGGAAGATATGCATATTTAAGATGATGCATTGGAAATGGAGTGCTATATGCTGTAAGAACCATACATGGTTAAATAAAGAATATGTCACGCACCCACAGTTACTGAAATTACTATTGTACAAAAAAAGATAATCTTACTAAAAACCTTCATTTTATATTTCACATGCAACAATACCTAATATTGTAATGCTACGTAAAAACATGTACAAATACAACAGCAATACATATACATTAACAGCAGTCAAAAATGAAAGTTTGAGTTAATGGTGCACCACTCATATTTGTGTTTAGGGTCATTTTTTTAATAGTAGGTTAAATCTAATGTTTGCTTTCCCATTTCTAGAATGTAATGTTTTTTTGGTGACATCCTTAATTCTGGATAATATCCAACCTGAATCCTTGACACAAGTTTCAATGATGTCATAGCTCATCAGGAGCATATGTTTACTTTGCTTATAGTGCGCTCATTTGGAAGATATGCACATTTAAGATGATGCATTGGAAATGGAGTGTTATATGCTGTAAGAACCATACATGGTTAAATAATGTTTAAAATGAGTGTAAACGATGAAAGTAGCATATTAATCAAACTTGTTTTAGTGTATCCTTTTCTTTCTATAGCTCCTGGTTTATAGGTCTCGAAGAGTAGTACTGTTTTGTAAATTCTATAATAAACGTAACAGGTGAAGAAAGGAGAAATGTAATGTCTTAAGTTTATGTATTCACCATTCTTCCGTCTTTATTTTAATGTACAATGTTCAAATTTTAAATATAAAAGTTAAAAACACATTTCAGAAAAAAAGAAAAAAGATTACCTTGACTTTATTAAGTCAAGAAATACAGAGTGACTTTGTCTTTCAAACTAATACTTTTCAAGATGATGCCTAATATATACAATGTGGTGATGACACCATTGCGTAGCATAATAGCCCTGTGACACAAAAACATGGCATACATAACACTTATGTTGTGATGTAAAGATGGCATTTATTTCATGCAGAAAATGTCATTATTGTTTTGTAAAAACAAATGTGAATTGATGCTTGTTATAATGTTAAATGTATGATACAAGTGTATACATCCTATAATTGTATATTCGTAATTATATGTATTGTTTGTTACAATGATATTTTTGATGTGTATATTTTCATATTGGTTGTATGATATGCATATTTAAATAATATAATTCTGATATGAAGTTTGTTGATTCCGACTTTATATATTGCTAGTGCAATGTATTTGTGTATACCGCTTATGGATAGCTGTACACATTATTTTATCAATTACATGAGTGAGTCAAAAAAAGAATTCCTTCTGTATGGGAGAAGATAGTTTAAAGAAGTAGATATTGTTCTTGATCTTTCTTCAATGCAATAGTACATGCATCCATCATATTTATCCATATTGCTTCTTGTTGACATAGTGTAAGATATTTGTTTTCTCCTTTCATGTTATTTTGATTTTCTCTAAGCCTGTGCATCTAATTTTATCAGTTGGAGTTTATCCATGTTCTTACATAGTGCATCATTAACGGATACATTTTGTCTTGATTTTTAAGGGCTGTAATGTGTTCTTGCATTCTCGTTTTTGTTTGTGTATCATTTGACTTATGATGTACCATTTTTTACATGTGTGGGACACAAATTTAGCGTTGCACTATATTAATAGTATACTTTTTCCATTTGGTAGACTAATTTCTTTGATTTTTGGCAATGCCCTGGTGTTCGGAGGGTATTGCAAAGTCAATGTCTGGGATAGGACTTTCAAATGCCAAACTAGGGTTAGCAAGATGTCTTACAACCCCAGTTGAGCAAAGACTTTCTCTTAAGTCATGCAGCAAGACTTAACACTTAGCACAACAGGTAGGAAAAAGATCCACACAGGTATGTTATACAAATAATAGCCTTTTATTACAATACTACAGTAAGGCACACTTTAGCTATTTAAGCTAAGTAATAATATTTTAGAACATATAAACAATGGGCAGTTATGTCACCCTCAAGGGGTTACACTCCACTTTAAATTAATGTGGCATACAATAAATACATTAAATGCAATCTTTTAAAGTAGGGAGCAAGTGATATTATCTCACAGTTAAGCCCAACACCATATGCTTAATTTGGATGTCTAGCCCTAGTCTACCCCAAGTCTCTGTAAGTCTTTGAGGTCCAGGTCTAATGTGAATAGGAGCAAGTACCACCCCTGGGGTTCTTCAGAAGGAAATCCGAACTAATGACACCACCAGTGACGATCAGCCCTAGAGCGTATTAAGGTAAGCAGGACTTTGTGCCCAATTAAATCCCCACGAGAGGGGTTCAGGTCCAGAGATGTGTGGACTATTTGGTCCAAATCCTCTTTCTTTTTAAAACGAATCCCACCACTGCTCCATTTGATCCCCTACCCTCTTCTTTGATCCCTAAGGTCTACCCTTCTCTTCTCTATTTTCTTACCACACTTTCCAATACTTCTTTGCTAACTTCCACCTTCCCTTCCATGTTTAAACCTGCCACTATCCTTTCTTTGCCAAATAATCCCCCTCTTTCCCTTCTCTTCCTTCTATATACTAGCCTTCTTGCATCCCCCTTTGCTTTCTTAGCTCCTTGAGCATATTGCCTTCTCCCAAGTAGCTGTTCACCTTAAGCTTTCTAGTCTTCCCCCACTTTACCAATCAGGCTTTCATCCATTCCACTCCACAGAGACTGCTCTTCTCAACTGTCTATGACTCACTTCTCTCTGCTCTCTATGCTAAGCAGTCTTCACCTCTTGTTCTCTTCAAAGTATCAGCAGCTTTTGATGTTGTCCACCCTTCTGTTCTTCACTCATCTTGGTTTCAGTGGTTCGGTACTTAAATGGTTTCCTTCAGATCTGAATAACTGCAACTAATCTGTTTCCTTGGCTGTATTTCCTCTACATTTCAGTTTTCCTCAGGGCTGTTCTGGGCCCTCTACTATTTTATCTTTTCACTATTCCTCTCACCTCTATGATCTCAGCTTTTGGTCCCTCTCATCACCTTTGTGCTGGCGTTTCAAATGTTTTTCTCTCCTTTTCCTCAATTTCCCCTTTTATCGACTCCACTCGTACTTCCTGTCTGTCGGCCATCTAGTACTGGATGTTTGACAACTATCTTCACCTCAAGCCCTCTAAAATAGAGGTTTTCTTTTTTGCTGATACTACTCCTCCTTCGCCTCTGCCTTCTATTTCTTATACCCCTTTCAATCTTGCAATCCCCCCTCTGCCAGGAATCTTGGTGTAATCTTCAACGCTTCTGTTATGTTTTCGTCCCATATTTACTGCTCTGCTTGGTGTTATGAATTGTATTCTGCCCTGCACGAGTACAAAAATGAATAGAGGCTAAAATGCTCACTCAGTCCACACACTTGTACAAGCCAAGAAAGTTTGAAATGTTTTGTTTAATGTGCTTCGGCCATCAAGCCTTTGGTACATCAGAATAACAGACACCAGAGCTTAAAACCATAAAACAAACACAGGAGGGAAAACGTGAAATGTAAGCATATTCACCATGTGAACAGATACAATGGTTATTTATGTATTTATTTATTTATTTGTTTAGTTGTTTTAGTTCAAATAATTTATACAACTATTACAAACAGTAAACATAAAATTTTACATAACAATTTCATCATTTCCAATACTTATTACAGGTACATTTCCTTCATATTAAAATGTTTTTTTTTCCATTTGTCTAAACCAATCTTTACTTTTAAAATCATACCATTTTTCAGCTATGGTTTTGATCTCAGTCTTATCATGTGAAATATTCTTTACTATCCAATCACTCTCTACAACCATAACACACAAATACTCTTCAACATATACAAATTTGAGATTAAAATCCAAATTGATTCACCATTTCATTGCATGTCGATTTGTATCATATAATTGCAGAAGTAATCATATTAACACGTAGATGTTCCAAGGGCTGTTGCCACTTTAGCCCAGACACTATAGAGAGCCATATGCATTGACTCTGAATGGGTATTCAGGCAAAAACGCTAAAAATGGTCTGACTGAATAAAAATCAATTTGTGCACATAACACTCTTAGTTCAGCTTATACAAGTTTTGCATTTTAGAACAACAAGTCATCACACGTCTCAGTATTTCTAGGGCATAACACATCCTACACATACGGCAATATCTTTGAAGTTTAGATACATTCCATTGTGCTCCGTGTGTGGCTCTTACAGGTAATTGATTTGTTCTCATAAGTAATCAGAATGTACGTACCAATGGGCCTGGACAACGTAACAAGTACATTTGGGGATGTAAAAAATTATACACCATTCCCTCAGTATACCTATAGTTATGAAGTTCACTCATTCAATTGAAGTTATTCTCCCAATCTTTTCTCTTCAGTTTAAATTTGAAGGCTGATTTAATAGATTTAAATTGGCCACAACGATAACGTTCTACAGACCAGTCTAAATCAGAAAAAAGGTCTCAACAGGCAGTATCATAGATATTCAAGTGATCAAGATTCTTGAGTTTAATTATTTTGGAGCCAATGATTCAAAGCAAGTGGCTTTCTGGATGGCAGATAGCTTTCCGAGGCAAAAGGCCTCGATGTTGTAACACAATAGATTGAGGAGATTGTAGTCCAAATTCAACCCTAATGTATTGAATTGGACAGAGAGGGTAATCTCAAGGTATTACGCCCAAAAATAGACCTCTATTTTCTCTAACCAAGAAAGATTTTTCATTGAAATAGCCCCAATCCCATAAGTTGTAACAGGTATCAGCCACTGCCTGTCAAGCATCATAATCCCTTTAAGGGAATACACAGCATAGTTATTTACAAAGTTCTTCACCAGCATTGTAATTTGCTTGGCTCATCGGATTTTGTTTTCAATCAACAGGCATACCCAGATTTACTACTAAACATCACACCAAGATACTTGTAACTATCCATATATTCAATATTCCCCCAAGACACTTCCATTTTCGGTTTATTGATTCTTTTAGGAGAGAACAACATTGTTTGAGTCTTTTTTAGATTAATAATAAGATAATGCTCTTTGGCAAAACACCCCAGTTCTTCTAGTATAGACATCCTGCCACTATACATATGGTCTACTATAATGAGATCATCGGTTTACAGGAGAGCAGTGACCTTTAAATCTTCAAATTTAACTGAACAGTTTGCCCTCTGTCTAATGCTTAACATATCTCCTCAATGTTTATGGTCTTTTCAAGGATTGAGGTCAATACTATATACACTAATGATCCAAAAAATGGTAAGGAAAAAAAAGACAACTAGGATATGTTTGTAGAAGAATTTGATTGACTTCCAGAATAATAAATGCATTGGCTAAGTAGCTCTTACAAGATGAAGCGAACAACCCTAGCTGCAAATAAATTAGCTCTTTATACAATGCATGGTCAATGAACATTTTTAGATAAGATCATGCATATTCCAGGTAGATGCTCAAAAAATGGGTGAGATTGCTATTCCCACATCCCACGACAATACAGTTGCTATTGCATGGAACAGGTTAGAATGCAATAGTTCTGGGTTGTTCGAAGATGGCTTTTGGCGATGCAGGACGGGGCAGTCACCAGGATCTTTTTGAGGTCGAGCCGGGTAAAGTCGACTTTGTAACTGCTGGGAAGGGTTGACGTTCCATTGGTTCAAGTGAGCAGCCTGCAAGTGTCAAAATGGTGATCCTGTTGCTCCAGTGTGTGGTTCAGCGAAGCAGCAGTTAAAGGGTGAGTCTAGTCGAGTCGTGGCATATCTCCTGGTTTGTGTCGGGAACTGACTCTCAAGTGATTCGAGTCAGTTCCCGACCCTACAAGTGACAGTCTAAGTGAGAGCATGATACAGTGTCAAATGGGCTCCAGTTGAAGGCATTTTAGTTTGATGTTTTGATGCAGTGCCAGAAACCAGCACAGGCAGAATCCCTTGGTGTCGATGGTGTCAAGCTTGGCTTTGATGGTGGTTTGACTGACTACACAATGCGTGTCTCAGCTGATCCGATACTCAGTCACCTCCAATGTGCCCTCACAGTGGGAAGGGGCAGAGGTTTTCTCTGTCTTGTACTGCTCCTTCTTCACCTCAGTGTTCATGGTTATAAAAGAATTAAACAATCAACATAATCAGATCATCAATTCATAGTATATAAAATGTACAAAATAAGACATCAATTCATTAGCATCAAATAAAGCTACAAAGTGTTCAATAATCTGGATTAAAATTTGCCAGATATAAAATATACTGAAATTTAAAACCACATTATTTCCTGAGAATGTTTAACCCCACGCTTCTTCTCCTTGTAAACTGTTTTTATGAGTATAGTCTTTGCATCCTTTATTGTAAAGGTTGCAGCCAGTCAGTAGGTGTCTAGCAGTCTCTATTTCAATGCTGCAAATTTGAAAGAAATCGCTCAGACCAGGGGACTTGTTCCCAAGCGCCCACTCACGCAAAGGTTGCCAGCTTTTTAAGGTGCAATTGGAGAACACATCTTCTGACTTTGGAATTATTTATCTTAGTGGGATAGCAAAATGGAACGTCAACTGGAAAGCTCTGGAAAGCTGTGCTTTGCTTTATGGAATTTGCAAAAGAGGACTTTTTACTCAGTTTCAGCATATTTGTGTCTCTTTCCTGTAAGGAACGCATGGGGCCTCATTACGACCCTGGCGTTAAGGGTTTAACGGCGCCGTAAAAGGTGTTGGCGCTGTTAAACCCTTAACGCCTGATTATGAGTTCCCTTTGCGGGACCCGACCTTAACGCCTGCTTTTAGCAGGCGTTAAAGTAGGGTGCCTCAAAGGGACCTTGGTGCTAAGTACGGTGCCGCAATTTGCGCACCGTACTTAGCGCCTTCCACATTCCCATTGAGCCCTGTGGGGCAAAAATGGGAATGGGGAAGGGCCCATGGTGAATGGGGAATTACCACCCCGCCAACCTTGGAATGGGGCGGTAATTCCGCCATTCACCATGGCGGACCCCGGCATGGACCATGGTGCTAATAGCACCATGGTTTAGCGCCGGGGTCGTAATGAGGCCCATGGTATCAAACAGTGAAGACAGACACAAGTGCTCACAGTTAAAGGGTGTTTATTGAATTTCAAACCTAAATCTAAGGATGGGAGCGAGCTATGACCATCAAAATAAAGATAACCCAGTCCTAGTAGTGTCTCCATCAGAATAAAAGGGCCTATCATAAAAAGCCTATCGCCAATCCCTACTTCTAAACAATAAACTTTGTGGGAAATGATGGAGATAACAAAAAATGTGTCAAGAAACAATATGTCAGGATGACTGGATAGTTGGTATCCCTTCCCCATGTTTTCACCATGGGACAAGTCTGTACACTTGGACTTGGAACACACTTCAGAAGTGTGTTCCAATCAAAGAAGGCTTCTCCCTCGCAAGACAAAAGTTCAACAAAGTTTGTTCAAGTTCTTTTCCTCAGAGGTTTACTTTTCAAGCAACAAAAGTCTTTTACTTCCACTTTTAGTCCCCCTAGACCGGGCTGAGACTCCATTTTCACTTTACAATTTACCATAGGCCTCGCTCCGTCTGACTCAGGCCTTTGTATGGTTCTGTTCTCAATTCACACCACTTTTACCTTTCACTTTGAGTCCCCCTCTGTCAAGCTCCTATTTCTCTCACAGTTCATAAATTCTGATATACATTCGGGCAGAGACCTTTTGATTGGGCACCCACGTGGTGCTGGACCATCTGCTACTTAGTATTGTGTGCTCACTTCTCAAAGTTTAGAAATCAATTATCGGCTTTGCCTTTTTATTCCCGTCTTTCATCAAACGCCTTTTCCAATTGACTTCATAGGACACTTTGTTGCCACCCATTACCTTTGTTCACACGCAGCCCCGTTTCACACAGTTGCCTTCATCTCACTGGCTGTATATAAGGTTCGACTCGCGGCTTTGATCACTGAGTCAAGGGCGATAACAAAGCAGCTGCACATCTCCCCTGACTCAACTAGTCAGGCAGGAGGGCCCCTGGTATCTCGGACACGCATTACAGGATTCTCTGGCCTCACTTCTCTGCCTCACATGTGTTGCTTCCGAGTTTTCTACAGCCCAGTGATTACTTGTCAAACAGCCCAAGAGCTTCTCCCTCCTTGGTTTTGTTCCACGACTTTCTGTCTGGCTTCCTTGATTCAGCTGCAGTCTGGAATAGGCTGTTCCTTCATGTGCTCTGTCGTGCCTTGCTCAAAGTGTGTTCCTGTGCTCTGCCTTTTATCCAGGTGGGGAAGGTAAAGGGGATTCAGGTGTGAGTTGTTCCAGGCAATTGCCTGACTCTGCCTGATCATGGCACCGGGACATGTTCAAGTCTGTCTTTCCCCAGTGTGTAAAGGGAATGTATATGCGTTTGTGCAGGAAAATGGGGGGGTTACAAAACTCATGTACTTGATCGGGAAAGAGAGAGTAAAGCTTTTAAAGGGAGGGGGCTACAGTGTCTCACCTTTAGGTGACCCACACTTACTCCCCAAGGATCCCCCATCCAGGTGATCCTCCCGCACAGGTCCATCCCTGGGGTCTGAATCCAATAGCGATGGCCATGCCCCTGGAACCTGGATGACAGAGTCCTGAGGACTGTTAAGTGAGACACTGTCTGGTGTCTCACATACCCTTACCCTATGCAATATGACAGATGCTGTTTCACAGGGAAACCGGGAAAGGAAATCTACATTCCCCTGTTCTTTCTCTTTCCGGTGTTGTTCCACTGTGAAGCAGTAGGGTTGAAGGTCTAAGAACCATTGCATTACTCTTGGGTGTGATTCCTTTCTCTGGATTATCCAGACTAAAGGAGTATGGCCAGTCACTAGAATAAACTTCCCACCCAGCAGGTAATCTGTTAGATGGATAATGGCCCACTTAATGGCAAAAGCCTCTAATTCAATTAATGAGTAGTTCTTCTCCCGGGGGAATATTTATCTGCTGGCGAACAAGATGGGATGTTCCCGGCCATTATTTGTTTGTGACAGTACTGCTCCTAACCCAGTAAGGGAGGCATCTATTTGCAGAATAAACTCCTTTGAGAAGTCAGCTACTCTGAGGATAGGGGTTGTTTGAGGTTGGCATAACAGATCTCATCTTCTGTCCAGTGGATCTTTTGTGGCTCAGCGTTTTTAAGTTTATCCGTCAGTCTAGTGGTCTTATCTGAAAACCTCGGGATAAACCTGCTGTAATACCCAATGAGTCCTATATACACTCTAAGGTCTCTCTTAGACGTGGGCGTGGGAGTGTCTAGTACTGTCTTTAATTCCTCACGCTGAATTTGCACACTACCGTTCCCCATGAAGAATCCCACATATTTTACTGCTGATCCGGCTAATCAACACTCCTTCGCGGACGCAGTTAGCCCAGATTTCCCGAGCATTCTCCTGACGGTATAGAGATGGGATAGATGTTCTTCCCAGGTTTGACTATAGACAACAATGTTGTCAATATATGCTCCACAAAAGTGGGAATGTGTTTGAGGTTGTTATCCCTAAGCATATGGAAAGTAGCTGGAGCACCATGTAGTCCGAAGGGGAGGACTTTAAATAAAAATTATTCGATAGGGGTTGAAAAGGCGGTTTTCTCTCTATTGTGCCTATATACCGGTACTTGACATAGCCTTTTGTCAAGTCTAAGGTGGATAAGTATACCGCGCTACCAAGCTTCTCAATCAGGTCATCGATTGGAGGCATGGGCTAGGCGTCAAAGACAGAGATTGCATTCACCTGTCTCAAATCAATACAAAACTGCCAAGATTGGTCCAGTTTTGTTACTAGAATCGTAGGGGATGACCAAGGACTGGAAGAGGGTTTGATAATATTAGCTTGCATAATGGTTTTGACCTCTTCGATTACTATCTTTTTGCAGGCTTTTGGAAGTTGGTAAGGCTTAAGATGGACTACCTTTCCCTTTGGGGTGTTGATATAAGGATATGTGCACTGTACTCTACCAGGCTTCTCGCTGAAGACATCCAGAAAAGAGTTAATAAGGTCAGCTAGATATTCCTTTTCCTCTGCTGACAACTCCTGAGGAATAAGATCTACACTCTGAGTTTCCTCAGGTACCAAACAAGATAGTGTAGAGGATGTGGTGTCTACTAGGTTTTACTTCCACTCCCTGAGGAGGTGAACATGGTAAATGTTGGTTTTCTGCTTCTTATCTGTCTGGGCCACTCTGTAGGTGCAGTTACAAGTGTGTTTTATTATCTCATATGGTCCCTGCGTCGTGGAGATAAGTTAATTCTCAGGTGTGGCAGGGGAATTAGCTCCTTCTGGACTATTGAGAAAGACTGGAGATTCACCCTTGTATCATAAACCTGTTTTTGCTTGGCTTAGGCTTTCTCCATTTGTGCATGTACCAAGGTTCTTACTACAGTCATATGCTCTTGCAATCGTGTGGCGGTCTGAGATAGGGGTATTGTTATTTCCTCTCTTTCCTCCCACGTCTCTCTGAGCATGTTGAGAACATCTCAAAGTTCCCTGCCGTAGAGTAATTCAAAAGGAGAGAACCCGGTAGATGCTTGTGGAGTCTTCCTCACTGCAAACAGGGCCCAAGGTATCATGTGGTCCCAATCCTTTCCATCTTTGTCAACAAATTTCCTCAGTATGGTTTTTTAAGGTTTTAATGAATCTCTCCACTAACCGATCAGTTTGAGAATGGTAAACAGGGGTATGTAGAGTGGTTATATGTAATGACTCATTTATCTCTCCCATCAACCTACTCATGAAGTTAGTCCCCCCGGATCTGTGAGGATTTCCTTTTCACCATGGACGTCACATCCCTCTATACTAATATTACCCATGAAACAGGCTTAGAAGCGGTGGAATGGATGTTGTTAAGAACAGCAGACTGCAAAGCAGACCGGGTGTTTGTTTTGACCTTGTTGAAATTGGTCCTAATCAATAACTTTTTTAAGTTTGGAGAGCGATATTTTTTGCAAACCTCAGGAACCAGCATGGGAGCCGCCATGACCCCATGCTATGCCAACATATTTATGTTCTTTTTGGAATATGAGAATGTACTAACTTCCCTGAGGTGGTCACAACACTTGTCACTTTATACGCAATATATTGATGACATCTTCGGAATCTGGACGGGCCTGAAGGATGAGCTTCAACATTTTTTTGCCATGATGGACCTGATGAATCCAAGAATTAAGTTTACGACATCCACTAGTGAGTCTAAATTTCACTTTTTGGATGTTGAAGTTTATGTTAAGGATGGGAAATTGGAAACACGTATCTTCACTAAGAAGACAGATAGGAATAGATTACTTCTAGCCACGAGCTTTCACCCACAAAGAACATTGGACAGTGTACCGCTAAGCCAATTTTTATGGTACAGAAGGAATATCTCGGAAGCCACAGAATACTCTAGGCAGTCATCCGCCTTACAAACCAAATTCATCGAAAGGGGATACGACAGAAACTTAATTTCTGGAGTTAAAGAGAAAGTGAACCTGATCCAAAGGGAAACTCTCCTTACACCCAGACCTATCCAAGATCAACAAAAGCTGGTATATGTGACAACACATTCAACCCAGAGCAAGAGAATAAAAAGGATCATCCAGAAACACTGGCATATGCTACAAATGGATCCAAAGCTCCAACAACTATTCCCAGAAATTCCGACGTTTGCATATAGGAACAACAAGTCTCTACGTAACAGCTTGATCAGAGCAGACATAACTACCACAAGTAACGGAACACCTACATTTAAGTAAGGGCACTGTTCCATGTCTTAACTGCCAGCATTGCAGCAACATACTAAAAGGAAATACCATCAGACACCCACATACAGGGAAAACCATCCCCCTTAAACATTCTTGCACATGTGATTCATCTAATGTCATCTATGGGCTCAAGTGCCATTGCGGCCTATTTTATGTAGGCATGACCACCGGAAAGGCCAAAACACGCTGATCAGAGCACAAATCGAACATTAGAATGAAGAGTCAGAAATCACCAGTCACAATGCACTTTGCAGAAGCCAGACACTCCATAGCACAAATCAAATGTGTAATACTGGAACAAGTGAAACTTGGCCCTAGGGGTGGAGATGTTGTAAGAACCTTACATCAGCGGGAAGTAAGGTGGATTGATACACTTGACTGTCTTAGCCCTAGAGGCATGAATATAGAATTTGATTTGATGTGCTATGTTTGATGTACTTAAAGGTGGAGTTTACTTTGATTCAATATGCATTCTACCTTATGGGATACATAAACCGAATGCAAAGACAGATCTTGATCTGTGGTCCATGGTGAACAGGTCAAAAAGTAACCAAAGAGGACACTATTTGGTTTTGAGATGTATCTGGTGTTTGAAGGGTGTTGTCCAAATCCTAGAGGTGGGATGGACAACAATGCCACTTTGTACTCTAGAATGTGAACGTCTTCCAACACCCTTTGGGTGTTTTGAGCCAACATGACGGCAGGGACTAATAAGATATGTACAATTATCAATTCTATTAGCAAGTGCATAGAAAGAACACCTCAAGAGAGGCATATATAAGAGCAGAGTGCAGTATACCTTAGAAAAGATAGGGATCCTCATAGTCTATTACGTACACAGTACCTCAAATAAATGATGCAACCATAGGGTGGTTGCAGTGTGTAAATTCAGGGTTTTGCCGCCTTGTGACCAAAGCTTGGGACAGATGAGAACCCGAGCAGACTTCAGTCTGCATCACCCCCACTCACCCGGACAGTGACCCAGGTAACACGAATCCTTGCAAAAAATAGGTAACTTCCATTCCAATACCAATCACATTTAATGAGATACCTCTCTCCCTCCACTTATCTTGACAACATATAGGGTATACAGGCATCCCCTCTCGAGCATAGCATCGGGTACACGGAGACCCAAGCAGATGCCGTCTAGGGAGACCAGTAACATGCCCTCACTTACATATCTGTTTCACTTCAGTGTTATATATAAATCATGCATTTAGCTATTTGGAATGCTATATGTACTTGTATGTCCCTGCAGGGTCATCTGGCCCCCCAGTGGTCCGGTCAGGGATAAGTCACCTACATTGTACTTGATCCATACTCAAAGACGCTTATAAACAAATGCGCGTTACCCATACACTTCTTCCCCGTGTGGGAACATCAAGGAACACACACACGCATGCGCGGGAGAGCAGCGTTCCGAGCCCGGGTCCGAACTTCTCAACATGCGCATACACAAGTGTGAGGTGGCCCGACCCTGGGGCTCGCGCTTCTCGCCCTGCGCATGCGCGTCTGGACATTTGTAGTGTTTCTTGTGCGCATGCGCGGGTGTAGAGCAGCCTGGCCCTGGGGTTCGCACTGCCCGCTCGGCGCATGCGCACAGGGACACAAGTAGCAGTCAAATATGAATAGACGGATTGGAGAGTGTCACTCTCATGCTGGACGCCGGAGCATTCCCTGTCTATGCTCGTCTTGTGTCCAGAGGTAAGAGACATACCTTCTATTAAAAAAAAAACAGAAAAGGTTGTTATACTGCCATGGGGGTAGTGAGCCAGTGGCTCACCTTAACTTGCCTCATGAGGTTCTTTTAGACTAGAGTTACCATCTTGATAGATGTAATATGGGGTAATCAATAACTAAGGATTGCGGGATGGATGCACACAAAGGGTTTAAGCATAAGACTAAAAAGTAATTAGGGGTTATGTTATGTGTGTCCAGAATCTCCCCAGAAGTGTTTATTAAATCCACACTTCTCTCTGTCTTTTATTTATTTATTTATTTATTTATTTATTTATTTATTTATTTATTTATTTATATTTATATAGCGCGCAAGCAGCCCAGGGGCATTGAGGCGCTGTTACTTGCAATAACTTTGTTACATGGTACAAGCATGATAGCGATTGTTGACACATTATGAATACTACAAGACATCATACTGTTGTTACAGATATTGCATTTGGTCGTATATTACAACATATATGATAAGTATTCGTGCTGATGTGTCGGGATTTATGTGAAGAGGGTAGTTTTCAGAATTTTGCGGAAGGTGGTGAGGGAGGCCTCTCCACGGATAGTGGGAGGTAGGGCATTCCAGTGAGTGGGCGCGAGATAGTGGAAGCTGGATCCGCCCGCTTTTACTCTTTTTACTAGTGGCACAGAGAGCATGTTGGTGTACGGTGATCTGGTTGGCCTGGTAGTGGAGAAGGGGTGGATCCTTTGAGAGAGGTATGCTGGAGCAGTGAAGTGAATGCACTTGTGGGTCAGTGTTAGGGCTTTTAATACGATCCTTTCCTTTATGGGGAGCCAGTGGGCTAGTTTTCTGGCTTCAGAGATGTGTTCTCTTTTAGCAATGCCTGGGGCTGCCCGGAGAGCATTGTTCTGTATTACTTGTAGTCTCTCTAAGTTTTTGTTGGAGGTTCCTAGAAAGAGTACGTTGCAGTAGTCTAGCCTAGAGCCGGTGATGGCTCTGGCTATGTTGGTGCAGTTCTCTTTGGAGAGAAAGGGTCTGACTGCGTTGATAAGTTTGGCATGATATGCAGCTGCGGATGCTATTGCGTTGACTTGTCTATCCATGGATAGGCTGGAATTCAGGTAGGCTCCCAGAGTTTTGACAGAATCAGAGACCAGAATTTTAATGGAGTCAATGGTGAAGTGGCTGAATTGGGCATCTAGATTTTTTAGCGTGTCGGGGGAACCTACCAGGAGGAGTTCCGTCTTGTCAGAGTTGAGGCATAGTCCGTTGTCTGCCATCCAGGCTTGGATGGTGTTGTAGAGTTTGTTGAGGGTCAGGGAGTCAGTGTCATAGTTACCTGTGAGAGTGAGGAGGATCTGAGTGTCGTCGGCATAGTTGGTGTATGAGATGCCCATAGCATCGAGGATGAGGAAGAGGGGTCGTGTGAAGATGTTGTATAGGGTGGGGGAGAGACAGGAGCCTTGGGGTACACCACAAAGTATAATGGTTGGTGATGCAGCGGCTAGGTGAGAGAATACTTGCATGGTTCTGTTTTGTAAGAAGGAGGTGATCCATGCTGTGGCCTCTGGGGAGAATTTGGCAGTGGAGGAAAGGTGGTGGCATAGGACGCCATGTTCCACGAGGTCGAAGGCTGCAGATAGGTCAAGGAGTAGGAGAAGTGCTGGTTTACCCATGTCTCTAGCATCGTCCATCTGGTTTTTCAGGTCAAGTAGGGCGGTTTCGGTCCCGTGTCTGGGGCGGAAGCCAGATTGGCGGAGTCCAAGGAGTTTGTTCTCTTCAATGAAGTGCTGGACCTGCAGGTAGGCTGCTTTGTCCAATATTTTGAGGAGGAATGGGACAGTGGTGATGGGTCTGTAGTTGTTGGGGGAGGTGGGATCGAGAGTTGGCTTTTTCAGAAGTGGGCGGACCCAAGCTTCCTTGAGGGAGGCGGGGACTTTCCCTGTGGTAAAGGAGGCATTCACAAAGGCTGTTAGGAAGGGAGCTAGCGCTTCCGTGCAGTCTTTGATAATGGAGGCTGGGCATGCACCACCTTTGCAGTTAGAGGGTTTGATGTTCCTCATAATGTTGATGATGTCTTTTTCTTGAATGGGTTTGAAGGAGAAGGGTAGGGGGGGATCCGGGGCAGGTGGTGGAATAGGGATATGCATATTGGGTAGGGCTTGTTTAGTGGCTAGTATTTTGCTTTTGAGGAGGCTTAATTTGGTTTGCATGGCCGTTTGTATTTTGTCACACCAGTCTTTGTCTTTGGTGAAATTCTGGGGGGCGGGAGTGGGTGTCAAGAGCTCTCTGAAAATGGCGAAGATTTCTTTTGTTCTAGATTGGGCTTCTGGATTCAAAGGATTTGGCCTTTGCTTGGGTGATTGCCTTTTTGTATTTGGTGGATAGGGCTTTAAAAATCATCTTGTCTTTTTCAGAGTGGAACGTTTGCCAATGTGTGAGTGCGGCTTTTTTCTCGTTGCGGAGTGTGAGGAGGTCAGGGGTGAACCAAGAGTTGGAATGGGTAGTGGGTTTGTATTTGCGAGGTTTGAGAGGGGCAATGGAGTTGATAGCTGCTTTGATGGCAATATCATAGGTTGTTGCGAGTGTTTCTGGGTCTGATGAAAAAGGGGGTCTGAAGGCTGGGCCTTGGTGGAAGGGCAGTAGCCTTTCCTTAGTAAGCTGGCGGGAGCTACTGGCGAGGCATGGTGGGAGTGGTTGCGGTAAAGGGGCAGCAGGGGAGCTGGTGGTGAGGATGCTAAAGGTGATGATGTGGTGGTCAGACCACGGGGTGGGATTGTTACCTCTGATGATGAGTGAGCAGTTGTGCTGTGCTATCCAGTCGAGCATTCTGCCCTGAGTGTGAGTTGGGCTGAGGATGGTGTTCTTGTAGCCTAGAGCATTGAGGGCAGAGTCAAGGGATTTGGCTGCTACGTCCTTACTATCCCGGAGCCCTAGGTTGACATCCCCGAGGAGAATGGCTTTAGACTGTTTTTTGAGGTTGTCAGCAAGGAGGTGGATGAGAGAGGCTTGGAAGTCTCCTGTTGGGCCTGGAAGGAAGTAGACAGTTTGCACAGTAATGGTGCAGTGGGGAGAGAGGGTTATTTTGACTTGGAGGTAGTCGCTGTTATTGTTGGTCAGGGATTTCTCTACCTTTCTGATAGAGAGGCAGTCTCTGGCAATAATTGCTACACCTCCACCTTTGGAGAGGCGATCTTGTCTAGTTATGGAGTAGCCAGGGGGTAGAGCGAGGGAGAGCGCCGGGCTGGAGGCCTCATGTAGCCATGTTTCTGAGATCATGAGTAGATTTAGGTCATGGGAGGTTCAGAGGTCGTGGATGTCTAGAGCGTGGGCATTGATGGACCTAGCGTTAATCATGGCCCATTTCAGGTGGGGTTCAGTAGTGGCTGGGGGGGGTTCATGATTAGAGAGGGTGAGGTGGTGGGGGGGTTGCGCTGTGGGTGTTAGGGGAGATGCGCATCACATCTTTTACACTGGGGGGCTCATTTTCAGAGGTGGTGGACACAGGTGGCATAGCATTTGGCACAATAGCATTCAAAATGGTGGTAGAAGAATTGCACATCACAGATTTTACACTGGGGGGCTCATTTTCAGAGGTGGTGGACACAGGTGGCATAGCATTTGGCACAATAGCATTCAAAATGGTGGTAGAAGAATTGCACATCACAGATTTTACACTGGGGGCTCATTTTCAGAGGTGGTGGACACAGGTGGCATAGCATTTGGCACAATAGCATTCAAAATGGTGGTAGAAGAATTGCACATCACAGATTTTACACTTGGGGGCTCATTTTCAGAGGTGGTGGACACAGGTGGCATAGTATTTGGCACAATAGCATTCAATATGGTGGTAGAAGAATTGCACATCACAGATTTTGCACTTGGGGGCTCATTTTCTGAGGTGGTGGACACAGGTGGCATAGCATTTGGAACAATAGCATTCAAAATGGTGGTAGAAGAATTTCACATCACAGATTTTACACTGGGGGGCTCATTTTCAGAGGTGGTGGACACAGGTGGCATAGCATTTGGCACAATAGCATTCAAAATGGTGGTAGAATTGCACATCACAGATTTTACACTGGGGGCTCATTTCCAGAGGTGGTGGACACAGGTGGCATAGCATTTGGCACAATAGCATTCAAAATGGTGGTAGAAGAATTGCACATCACAGATTTTACACTTGGGGGCTCATTTTCAGAGGTGGTGGACATATTTGTAAGCATATTAGTTATGGAGGCGGTATAATTGTACGAAAAGTTAAGTACTTTATTGGTGGCTGTGTTGGTAGTACTTGAGGTGGATGCAGGCTTTGAGGTTTTGCGGGGGAGCTTGGCCTTATCAGTGAGTAAAGAGGGTTGTACAGTACATGAGCATAGCCGTGTATTACGGGTGCTCGTTGGAATGGGCTGTGAGCTGATGGCGGTTTGCAAAGTATGGGCGCGCAACCTGAAACGCCTTGAGGTGCTGCATGGGTTAGATAGAAGCTTGCAAGGGTAGTGCTTCTTACCTTCTGGGTGCGGCATAGGTTTTGGGCAAACGGCAGACCAGCAGCGAAGAGCTGCAAAGAGCACAGGAGGCCTTTTCTCCTGGCCTTCTCTCGTCGGCTTCGCCTCTCGGCCCTCTCCCCCTCCATTTAAAGCAGGAGGGGAGGGGCGGGCAGGCGGACACAGCGAATGGGAACATGGGTCTGCGGCGGTGAACTGCACGGCAGCAGTTGTTGTTGTGGATGCCTCCATGGCAACGGCATCCATTTTGGGGCTTCTCCACGCGGCAGGATTTCCTTGGAACACACGGTTGTTCCGAATGAAAGGAAAACAGCTGATGCAGCATCCAGCTGGAGTGTGGGGAAACGTGTTCGCAGCGGAGCTGCAAAGAGCACAGGAGGCCTTTTCTCCTGGCCTTCTCTCGTCGGCTTTGCCTCTCGGCCCTCTCCCCCTCCATTTAAAGCAGGAGGGGAGGGGCGGGCAGGCGGACACAGCGAATGGGAACCTGGGCCTGCGGCGGTGAACTGCACGGCAGCAGTTGTTGTTGTTGTGTTTACTCTAGAAGCTTTCTTCTGAGTGAGTCTGCATGAGGTGGAAACCATCACACAACAGTTGTTATGTGCGCAGTCACATCCAAACACAAGGGTGTGCCCAAAGACTGGAAGTAGAGATCCTACCAGTAGTAGAAACGAGGTGGGTCATGTGTAATTTTCATACTTTGAACTGTTGACATTGAGTCAGGTAAATAGCACTAATAGTTGGGTATTTTCTACATTTTTGCTTTAGGAAATTGAAGTCGTGAACAGATATATTTTTGGAACAAGTAGTATCATTGGCCCTGAAGATGGACTGTTGTAAAGTCCGAAAAGGGTTGGCAATACACTAAAAAACCCTGATGCTATTTGGGATTGATGACTTTAAACCAAAGAACTTTATTTTTGTTATTATGATCAAAAGTGGACATTGTAATCATATGTTAAGAGGTTGAAGAAAGTGCCTTATGTGTATGTTTCCAAGAACTACCTATCGACACGGGATGTCACACTGTTCTTAAGCCAAAGCCTTAATTTTATGTTATGTGCTAAGCAAAAATTGTTATTTTAGCTTTATAATTGAAATCCTGTGATACAAGGCCTGTGATGTGAACTCGCTCTGTCTTACTTTTCTTCTTTTTTGTTCGAAAAAACACTCACAAAGAATTGTGCAATCTAATTGATTAAAATAACCCACAGAGGGTACTTTTCACTTTTGTAAAAGCTTGTGTCATGAAATTGGTCTGATTGACAATGTTGATCTATGAAACTACAGACTTCTGAAAGAAATTGAGTGGTTCACGCTCATACACACTAACATTTGGTGAAATTATCATTAAGCCTGGGGCTAGCCATTGATTTTGACTCCCCCTAATCTTAGTACTCTAATTCCTGAAACTAAGAAATTATTAGACACCCAGATCTTTAACTGCCAGTAGTGGGGTTCTCACCGAACTCCATCTACTTGCTACACTTACCTACTTGGGATTGAATTCCCCTGGGAGTGCGCTGAGGTTTGGCAGGTAGCAATACATCCCTCTTTCTCTGATTGCCTTATAGAAGCCTACGCGTGAGAACAAAGGAACTAGATGTTTTAGGATTTGTTGAGTAGTGCTATTTCTCAGGGGGAAAGCGCCAAGGTATCGAGTGACATAGTCCACGATCACTAAGATGTACTTGTTTCCCATTTTCAAAGTCTTTAGGGGCCCTGTGATCTCCAAACATTTTCAGGAAAAGTAGATTTCTATTTTAGCCAGTGGGTTCAGTGGGGCTGGTAAGGGAATATGTGTACTGTTTTTTTGACATATCACGCCTGATTGGACAAAGTTCTTATTGTCTGCATGAATACCTGGCCAATAGAACTTCCCACTAATGTGGGCCTGAGTTTTAACCTGTGCCAGATGACCTCCTGTTAAATGGTAGTGTGCGATCTCCAACACAATTCTCTTATGGGATGTGAGTATTACTATTTGGGCCCTAACTATTCCATCTCGGGTGGTGTCTCTTCGATAAAGCAAGTCTTGTTTAAAAAAAGAAAGAAAAACGTCCTTTCTCCAGCCCATCCTCCTTAGACTTGGCGTGTGCAAAGACTTCAGCCAGTGTGGGATCATTTTGCTGGGCAAAAGCCAAGTTGGGGAGGAGGGTTGCTTTGTCGTCTCTGATGAGGAGAATGTTGGTTTCTTTGTCTGCCTCTCCAAAAACCCTCTCACCTCTCTGTTTCTTCTACCACCTTTTCTTCCTCACTATATGAGACTGTGAGAAACCAGGAGGTGTCTCACTTACCAGTCCTCGGGGATCTGTCATCCAGGTGGCCAGGGAATGGCTATCCCTATTGCATCCAGACCCCGTGAGTGGACCAGTGCAGGCAGATCACCTGGATGTGGGATCCTTGGGGAGTGGGTGTGGGGCACCTAATTGTGAGACATGGTTTTCCCCTCCCTTTGAAACCTTTACTCCCTCTTTCCCAATCAGGTACATGAGATTTGTAATCCCCCTCTTCCCTGCATGAACACATATACATTCCCTTCACACACTGGGGAAAGACAGGCTCGAACATGAATAATTAAAATGCAACTTGTGAACGGAGTATAGCACAGGGGTAACGTGCTGGTCTTGGAAGCAAGACCATGCAGAGCAACATAGGTTTGAATCCTGGATCTGCGCTTAGAAAACAAACTCGGGTAAAAAGCATGTTATAAAAAAATGATTAAATAAATAAATAAACTTGCAAAACATGATCTGCCACTGGACAGTCCTGACAGACCCTTTGTGGGCTCCTACCCAGTTTTTATAACAAGTCTTTAGTTGTGTGATGGTATTCATTGCTACTAACCTATCTTCGACAATTCTAATAATTTCTCTTATCTTCCCATTTGACTGTTTCTTTTTATTTACTATACTCTTGTCATTGATTCTGTCTATCTCCCTCTTACCGTGAACTAATTTTTCTGACCATCTAGAGTCAATTGAAAGGCATCATCCAAACACTTTTCTTAAGTTTTGATCTCCCTAACCGATCCCTCAATGTAACAATTAGTGAATATTCTTTCATTGAAGGTTAGGACATTCTTCTCTGACTAAATTATTCAGTGTCCTGCTGAGTTAACTTCAATAGTCACAAAGGTCTGTCATGGTTTTTTCTTTTATCGCTTATTAGGGAAAATTGAAGTAGCACATGATCACTCAGGTCGATTTTACACAGGCTAAAATTGAGTAAAAAATTAAATACGTTTTTGGTACTAGAACATAATCTATACATGAGCTACTGCAATAATTTGCAAGTGTACGGTAGGTAACAGTAAGAGGATTCAATCCAGCACTACAGCTAAGTCAATACCTAGTCTGGGATACTGAATGGAAACCCTTATTGATATATCTTTATGTCCAGTTCATGAGTTCTGGATGACTACCCCTATATAACACCCCTCTCTTGGAATCCCCCTGACCCCACTGAGCCAAGAAGTAGTTCTGTTTTGCAAGTTTAAAAGGTTTATTTGAGAAAAATTAAACAATATATATATATCACACTTTTATGATAAATTAATAATTAATATCAAACTTCAGAACATGAGCAGTTAACAACAATGGGTAATGTTCTACTAACAAACTGATTTGATTACCCAGGAGTAGTATAAAGGATGAGGTAGCACGCTTGGGAATAGGAACAGAAGAATGAGGTGGTAGAGAATGCTTTATCTAGTTTCAGATGGATGCAATGTTGAATGAAAATGCAATACAGAAAATACTCAATATGATTTCAACAAAACAATGTAATCACTTTTCTCTGGCAATCCACTCCCCCCTTATGCAATGTAAGTAAATGAAGGGGAGAGCACACAGTTCTTAGAAATGCAATCAAATGTAATTCAGTTCACGCCAGCAAGCTTAGACTACAGAAGTTTGAAACACAGGCAAAAGGCTTTGAATATGATGACAATGCAGTGAGAAATATGCTTAAAATGCTTTTAATTCCCTTCAGGAGGTTCAGGGTGAGTAGTACCTAGTTAATATGAGTTCAGGCTCACTCTAGCAATGATTCAGGGATGGTTCTTAAGAGGCAGACGAAATTTAGCAGTTCAGGCCAAAGCAGCTATCTTTTTACAAGTAAAGAAATCGGGCCAAATCGCAAATCGCGGCAAAATTCGCGATTACGGCAAAAGTATAAGGAGTAGCAAGTCTGTTATAAGCTTGTTGAAAAGCTGAGATTCTAAGCTTTCAGAGGAAAGTTAAACCTAGCACAAACGGTTCCAGAGATACGGACGATTAAATAAAGGTCGTTTTTCGGATTTGAAATTTTAAAAGTTCAAAGCGACAGGTTACAGCTTGCAGCTAGAAATAACAGGTGACAGCTTTGCAAATGACAGGTGACAGTTAGGAGGCAGTCCTGGTTAGATTAAAATAGTTTAGATTAGATTATTTTAACTAAGAGATTGGTTCTGCACAGTTCTGCTAGGTACTCACAATATATTTTGAAATAGGCCTCCCCACGGATCTGGTCAGGTTTTGGACTGGACTCCGGTTCTGGTCTCGGCACTTCACAGTGATCTGGGTCAGCTCTCTGGTTCTGCTAACAGCGGTCTGGGTCACTCTGGATCTCTGGCCTCTGGTTCTGGATACTGCTCTGCTTTCTCTGGGTACAGCACTGCTTCTGGATCTTTCTGGCACAGGGTTGCAGGCCAGAATCAACACCTGGGTCCGGCTGTGAATAGTCTGCAAATGATTTTTGGGCCTGCTGCCAAATACTTTTGCTTGCAGTGGGCCTTCTTGGTTCAAAGTTCTGTAGTCTTTGTTTAGCTTGGAAGTCTAAGTGTAGGATCTCTGGATGTGAAGTCGTCGGTCAGCATGCTCCACAGCAAATGGAATTGAATGTCCCTACCTGTCCCAGCAGTCTCTTTTTATGTGTTTTGAAAGTGGGTGGAGAGGCTAGCTTTCTAGGCCCAATCCCTTCAGAGTTCTGATAGGTTGGAGAATTCTTTGCGTTCTCACTGGAGAGCAGGATTGTGTGTCCGAATGATGTCATTTAATGGCTTGCAGAAAGGACACTCCCCTGTCAAATTGCACACAAATCTATATTTGATCAAAATACACATTTCTCAAATACATAGTGGTTTGTCATTGCATGTACATATTACCTATCACATGAGGTATACTCTGTTCAAACTCTGCTCTTCCTGAGGGCTTGCATTCAAAAATGGCAACTTATTTTCGATTTTAGTGGGTTATGCAACCTTGGTTCTTCATTAAAAATTATACACATATACACGGCCTGTCCTTACATACTCCAGTAAATTCCCATGTCTCTAGCTTAAACACTGAGTCTGTAGTATCCATAAATAGCGGGGTTTTGCCCCAGAACATCACACAAATTCCCAACGCGTCTTAAATCGTGCACAGAAAATTCACAAGAATTATGGTATCATTTAAATAATTTTGACAAGTCCGCACCATGAGTTATACATCTTTCTTAAAATCATATTCTGGCCAACAGGGGTGTGTCTTCCCAGGTCACATGGTATAGAAACCAGTTTATCCAGTTTCTGCCAAGCTCAGAGACCCTGCCCCTCCCAGCTTCTGCCAAGAGGAAGCTGTTTTACGGTCCCCCCAATAAACCATCTGCCTGAGTCCTTTGTTTAGTCTCTAGCAGTCCCTGGGTAATTCAATCAGAGAGGGGTAACCTCCCCTCAGAATGCAGCCAGGCCTGAGAACTGCTGTGGATCCAGTTTCACTCCAATTGGGGGGAAGTTGTCAGGCAGAATCCAGTTCCTTAAGCCAGGCCCCAGCTAATGTCACTTTTAGTTACCCAGTTTTCTGCATTCAAATAAAACTAACAATTTTTACATATGCAGCTAGAATGCTGATTCTAAGTTCAAAACTATGACATTTTAACAGTGACAAACTATGTGGCAGTCACAAGTCTGTCCCTCAGTTTATTTACACATTTCGATTTTTGGTAATTTTAAATCCAGTTTCAGTTTAAGCCGCTGCAGACCTGCAGAGCTCAGCCAGTCTTGTTATAAACCTTCAAGTCACTTCAGAATATAACTTTACATTGTATCCACCTCTCAGTAAGTCTTTCTTTGGCCTGCTTTGGGTTCATTTATTCAGTTTTACGCAAAAGTCTGGTGGTTTTAAAACGCCGGCTTTTCTGATAGTGGTGAGTACTGGTAATGCAACCATTTTTGGGATTTACGAAAATGAATTCCCCACAGTTCTAGGTTGCTTTTGGCAATCAGCATTGCCATTCCCAATGGTTTCAGGCTACTGTGTGGGTAGTCCAATGGTGGTTTTTAGGCACTGCCCTTCTGTGCCCATAACATCGGCAAAAATGGGTGGCAGCCTATTCTTCATGCATTTCCCTGGGCATTTTCTGGGAAGCTCTGGCCATCATGATGTTTTCAATGCCAGTAATGCACAGGTTTTTTTTTTTTTTTTTGGTAGGGCTCGGATACATGGGTAAAAACATCCCACAAGCCCCCCTCTTGCGATGGCCATTCTGTTTCACTGATGAAACTCGCAAGATCTGGGATGTTCTCCTCATCTTCTTCCAATAGATGGCACAGTTCAGCATCTTTTTCTCCATCCGGTCAGATCGATCGGTTCTCCTCGCCGGTCCTGATGGGAGGGTTGGGCGGTACCCCGGGCCCCTTGCGTCTCTGCTCCCGGTCTCCGGATCGTCCTCCCTGGCCAGTCTCAAGGTTTTCTTTCTCCTAGGACGACAAAGGAAGAGTGGCAATACCTATTCATAGACATTTTTCCCCCACCATTGATATAGTGGGGTGGCATATAAATTTATAGTCCTCAACAGATATGAACATGCACATTTTTTAAATTAAGAGACAGGAACACATAAACCTGAGAAACACAAAATTTGATAGGCTATATCTAGGATATTTTAGGGTTGGAATTGAATTACTCTGGAGCGGTACCCTCTGGGATTGCAGAGGACTCCTCCAGTTGCTGCAAAGTGTGCCTGGGATGGCAACACTTCAACTGGTTTATGTGGACCCACTTGTCTTCCCCCTCTGCCAAACCGCCTTTGGGTATGTAGGCCACAGGGGAGATCTTGTCTATAATCTCAAAGGGTCCCTTCCATGTAGGCAAACATTTTCGCTGCTTGGCCTGGTTCCTTTGGAAATTGTATAGATAGACCCGGTCCCCCACCTGATATTCCTTCCTGGAAGTTTTCAGGTCATAGTGGGTCTTCATACTCTCGGCTGATCTTTCTAGATTCCGCCGAGCATAGGCAAAAGCATGTTGAAGGTGTTTCCTTAAATTCTCTACATACTCATGAGTTGTGGAGGCATTTATCAACGTTTGCTCTTGGGTTCTGTAGAGCAAATGCTGGGGAAGCACCATCTTGCGTCCAGTCATCAACTCAAATGGTGACATTTTGATTGCAGATGAAGGGGTAGATCTGATGGCCATTAGGACCAGAGGTAATCGGATATCCCAACTTGGCCCAGAATCTGCCACAAACTTCTTTAATATTCTCACAATGGTTCGGTTATATCTCTCTACTGCCCCAGAAGAAGCTGGCCGGTAAGCAATATGTAACTTTCTCTTGACCCCAGTATCTCCCACATCTTTGTCATCACTTCACTGGTGAAGTGGCTACCTCTGTCTGACTCAATCCTTTGAGGTAGACCAAAACGGGAAAAGATGTGGTTAATCATCAAGGCAGCTGCCGTTTCTGCCTTGCAGTTTGGGGCTGGGAGACATTCCACCCACTTGGTAAACAAGCATGTCACAGTCAACATGTACTTATTCCCCCTAGCGGAGCGAATCACGGGGCCTACAAAGTCGATTTGTAAATCTGACCATGGGAGTGTCATTCCCCTCTTTTGGAGAGGCGCCCGGTGTGTGAGGGATGTTGGCTGAAATTGTGCACACACAAGACAACCCTTCAAATATTGGTTGAGGTCCTGGCCCATGTGTGGCCAGTAGGCAACCTCTCTTAAGATCTCAAGTGTTGTATGAAACCCCCTATGACCGGCGGTGGCCGCATCATGGGCGTGACTTAACATCAGGCTCCGGAATGAGGTAGGAACCACCCACTGATCATGGCCAGCTTGGGATTTCCTGACCAGCAAACCGTCTTGGATCCGGAAAATTTTTGGACATTTCATCAACACTCTTAGGTCCTCTTTCCCAATGTAATCGGTATCCGTCAGGGGAAAGTTCTCAGGATCCTCAAGGTGTTGGTAAAACTTACCAATAATTGGATCCCCCTTCTGAGCTGTAATCAAATCAGCATCAGGGGTTTCCTTGCTCCATTGGGCAGTTGAAAGATCACTGTGAGCATTTGTCTGGGACCTAGTGATAGCAGTGACCTGGATTTCCCCCAACAGGGACTCTATTTCTATTATATCCCCTGGGATGGCCCCGGTTTTGGCCAGCTGATCAGCTAAGTCATTTCCAGTTTTGTCTGGTCCCTCTACTTTGGAATGACCCTTGATCTTTTTCCAGTAGATGGTCATCCCATTCGATGTGACCAGATCATCAATGTTTTGGATCAACTTCCCATGTTTCAAGGGTTTGTTGTTAGCACATAACATGCCTCTGGTTTTCCAATTAACCAGGTGCTCCACGAACCCGTTCCGTACATAATCAGAATCTGTGATTATGACCAGTTTGTGGAGTTGATGCTGGACAGCAGTGAGGATGGCCTGATGCACAGCCATCAATTCTGCCACCTGACTACTTCGGGGACCAATTTTGTATCCAGCGTAGGGTTCTGAGGACTCATTCACCCATGCATTCCCTACGCCGGCCACCAGTTCTTTCTCCCCGTTGTTGTCAACATGGTAAGAGCATCCATCCACATAGACAGTGGGCATTCCCTCACACTTGTCCTCTTCAAAGACTTTGTGTGGGGAATTAAGGTATGCCTCCATGTTGTCCTTGATTTTTAGACTTTCGTCCTCGAGACAGTTTTCTCTGGCACAATCATGCAAGTCAGCCAGACCTTGCGCGAGGGGACTCTTCTTGTTTTGGCCATATCGGACCTCCACAGGAAAGCCTTGCATTGACAGAATCCAGGAAGTAATTCGGGAATTACTCACATTTCCGGCCCGGATTCTGTCACTTTGGAGATATTGCAGAGGCTGGTGTGGAGTCTCCACTATGATGTGTTCCCCCTGGATAAACGGGAGGTAATTCTTCAATGCCCACACCGTTGCCAGAAGTGCCTTCTCACAATCGTTGAATTTTTCCTCCACAGAGGATAAAGTTTTGCTCGCATAGGAGATTACTTTATTGACCTTGTCATGCTTTTGGTATAATACTGCCGTCAAGCACGTATTAGAGAACCCCGTCTCCAGGAAGAACTCCTTGTTTCTGACAGGGTAAGCTAGGCAGGGCGCTTGTGAGAGGCTTCTTTTGAGTTGTCTTACTGCCTCGGCTTGTTCTGGACCCCATTCCCACTTGACCCCCCCTTCAGGAGATGAATCAGGGGTCTGGTGATCTCTGCGTAGCCCTCAATGAACTTTCTGCTGTAATTAGTCAGTCCAAGGAGGCTCCTTAGTTCCCGCAGAGTTGTGGGGTCTTTCAGTTTCTGAAGTGCTTCCACTTTCTTTTCCTGGGGACAGAGACCCTGAGGAGTAATCTCATGCCCCAAGAAATTAACACGGGTTCTACACCACTGTCCTTTCTGAAAGGAAAGTTTTGCTCCGGCGGCCCTCAACTGGGTCAGAACATAACGGATCTCCGCTATGTGTTCCTCGACAGATGAACTTTTGATGAGGACATCATCTACATAAGCCAGGTTACCCCTTGTACCCAGGTCGGGCATGGCCTTGTGTAGGAAAATGTTGAATTAATTGCCGGAGTTGAGGTATCCGAAGGGAGTCCGGGTCCATGTGTACTGCTGGCCCCCAAAGGTAAAAGCCAGCTTGTATTGGTCCTCCCTACTGACAGGCACAGTCCAGTATCCATTGGTCAGGTCTATTGCAGTGAATACCTGTGACCCCTGGATCTGGGCCAGCCCTTGGTCAATGTAGGGCAGAGGCCATCGGGAAGTATGGACCCATTTGTTGAGCTCCCTGAGGTCGGCGCAGAGTCTCCACTGGCCGTTTGGCTTCAATATTCCCAGCACTGGATTATTGAAGGTGCTGTGAACTGGACGGATTATTCCCCGGGACTCAAGGTTCTTAATTATTTCAGTAAGGGACTCCATGGATGCGAGAGGCAAACGATATTGCTTCACAAACACTGGAGTCATGCCAGGGTCCATGGGGATTGTTGTTCTGTGGATGTCGGTGCGGCCACAGTCATATGAGTCTACCGCAAAGAGATCTTGGAAATCCAAGAAAACTTGTTTCAACTTTTGCTTTTGTTCCAGAGTCACACAGGCATCAGCTAGGTTGACTCTCTCTTCCACCATCTGCCTGAAGCCTGGAAAGACTTCTGGTTTGGCTATCTCAGCGGCCTCCTCCAGCTGGGTGGAGAAGTCCCTGGTCAGAGTGCTGATTTGGACTGGAGGCTTTAGGTGGGAAAGGCAACCCTCATGGACCTGGAAAATCACCTCATCCCTCCTGAAGTCACAAGTCACATCTTCCTTACCATAAGGGCAGGAAGTGTACACCAGGAAGTTCCCCCCATGCCGGGTAAAAATCCTGTCTGGTGTTGTATTGTCCTCACTGTCACTGCCAAAACAGTCCTTGGGGATTGGTCCTAACAGTTTATTTCCTAGATCAATGGAAAAATGTTGGTCATCAACCGCCATTCCAATAATGGTGCCTGCGGCTAGAGTAATACTCTTTAAGTTGCTGTTATCCACCTCTATTGGAATGGTGTCATGTTCTATGTTGACTAATGGAGTTGGGTTTACCCCCAACCCTTGCTGTTGGAGAGAAGCATTTAGATGTATATAAGCATCAGGGTTTTGCAAATATTGTCCTCTTTTAACTTTCACTTCCAGGGAGAATTGTCGGGTCCTTTCTGGGATGGTGACTTCCTCTTTAATCTGAATTTCAACTGCATAAGGTAGCAATTGAGCTGACCTAAATGCTTTTTCTGGATCATCAAAGCCCATGGGATTATCCGCTAATCGGGACCAAGCTTTGAAGTTTATTAGGTCCAAACTAATGGCAAAGCGATTGAGAATGTCACTGCCTAAGTAAAAGGCGGCAGTGACGTCTCGCACGACCCAACAATTATGGACTATGCTCTTGTTGCCAATGGAGATTTTGAGCATACACCTGCTTGGCAGGAGCTGTTTGGAATCAGGTGCTTCCAGGTCCATTTCCCATTTGTCTATCAGTTTGAATGTGGGAATGGCTGGATCTTTTGGGAGTTGGCGGAACATGGCTTCGCTGATGAAGCTCTTACCGTTGTTCACGCACACTCGAGCGAGAACAGAGTCCTTCCCATCATTTAACTGAGCAGGGATGAACAACTGCTCTCCAATTTGCTGAATATCAGCCAGGCTCTGAGCTGATTTCACATCTTTCTGGACTATAGGAGTGGGAGTTTCTGATTGTGGATTAGTAAAGAATTTCAGGGTGTTTCCTTCCAGTGTGGAATACCACTTTAAACTGGAAGGAAGGTTGATTTTCATAAATAGAGAGGACCCCCCATCACCAGTCTGTTGTCCTACTGCTATTACTGTCACATCTGGAATTTGGTTGTTCTGGAAGTGAAATTCTACTTGGTCAGATTTTTGTTCAACCATGTGGCAGGTGCCATTTAAACTAACATGGTTGACACTCTGTTTTAATTTTATTGGTCGGCTAGTCTGGGTCCAGAGGACCTTGTTTACACAATCTATTAGGGGTGACAACCTTCTCAGGAGGTCATTCCCTAGTAAACAAGGGGTGCCCTCTGGAGTCACTACTATGACCGGGTGTTTCACCTTGTGTCGCCCAATTTTAATGTCCAAGTCTGCAGTCCCCTCAATGGGAATTTCCTTCCCGTCAAAGTTCTGCAGTTGTCCAGGAAGAGAGGTGAGAGGAATACAGTAATTCTCCCCCCTTCCTGCATTTAGTTCCTCAAAGGCCCTTTTGGACAGAAGGGTAGCTTGGGATCCAGTGTCCACCAGTGCCAAAATTGTACCCTGCCCCTGTACTTGTACCGGGGCATAGTATCTTCCCTCCTTCTCCTCAAGGGGGCACAGATAATGCACATTTTTGGAAAACTGGTGGGCTAACTTTCTGGTTTTGGACATTGCTAGAGAAGAGATTTGGGCAGAATTCTGTGGAGAGCCTTGGGAATCTGAAAGAAAAAGTTGGCAACTGGAGATCAGAGCCATTGTGGGTTCCCCTGGTTCCGGTTCTGGGCTGCCCCCCCTTCTTGGAGGCAGTCACCAGGATGGGTTTGAACCAGGGGATTTCGGTATTGTGGGTTCTGGGATGAGATGATGGGCGGCGGTAGCTCAGTCTCCATATCTCCCCAGTCTGGATTGGAATCCCTTGGGACCCATTTTTCCTTGGGAGGAGTTCCCCCATCTCTGAAGGAGAAGGTCCTTTCCCCAGGATCCTCTGAGGATCCCTCTCCCTCAAATTGGAAGACCTGTACCTCCTCCACAAAGTGGGTCTGTTTGGGTCCTTTGTTTCTCCTACCCCCCCTCTGCTCCTTGGGAGGCAGGCTTTCAGGGGTAGGAGATTTTGTTTCCAGTTCCTGGTTTTCTAGGAGCTGTTTACAAGTTGGGAAGGAAGCTTCCTCCAAGGCTTTACACCCCCCTTCCCCTTGTGCCTCCTCCCTGGGAACCGGTGTGTTATCGGGGTGCTGCCCCCGTCATTGTTCTGCAGCACCAGGTCCAGAGTTTGGGGCATTCTGCGGTGGCATGCTCATCTGAGGGTTCTGTTGAGCCCTCAGTATGTGACCCAGATCCCGTGCCATATTTTGGACCTGGCGCTCTAACTGGGAAACCCGCTCAGGCTGATACGGGGCTCTATTTTCTCCCCTGGGCTGATCCCGGGAAGGGTAGCTATCCCTTCTCTGGTAGTACCCCTGGTTGGGAAGATTTTGGTACCCCTCCACCCTTGGCCTCCCCTCTCCCGGATTAGGTTGTCTGGGCTCAGGGAATTGGGGAAAGAAGGATGGATGATTTTGGGGCAGGAAATTGGGCGGATACCTGGGGAAAAAGTTCTGCCCAGGATTTGGAGAATTTCTGCCCTCCTGTGGGAAGTTGGGAGGGACGTTCCCTGGGTTAGGTGCTTGGCCGGACCCCCCCCTTGGGCTGGAGGAGTCCACACATAACCCAGGATTGGTCGGTTTCCCTTATAGCAGGGACTTACATAGTCAGGGGAGCGGGGGACCCCATTTGTGGGACTACCTCCTTGACTCCCTGTCTGTGACTGGCCCGAGGGCCTTCTGGGCTGTGAATTATTAGGTGCAGGTAGGTTTTTAGGCCCCCCCATCTCCAAATCCAAAACGGGGGTGACCTTTACCTCTGCCACCTTGGCAGCAGCAGGGGTGCTGTTGGTTTTGGGATTTTTCTGGGTATTGCTTTTATTTTCTATGGGCTTCTGCACCTCATAGATCCGGGTAGCCTGTTCAATGACCCAGTCTAAAGATCTTTTCTCATGAAAATCTCTCATGAGCTGGGTCATTATATATTTGGGCAAGGCATGGAAAAATGTATTGACAAATTCTCTGCTGTCTGTGCGCACCCTTCTGGTGGTCTGCGCAAAGGCACGTTTCAGTTCTTGCACGAATTCTTGTGGGGCCTGATCCTCCCCACATTGCAAATTGTAGGCTGCCTTGCGAGCCCCTTGAGGATTTCTGTGAACAGAAAAATGTTTCAAGATGGCCGCCTTATAGGTGGACCATCTTAAATGATTTTGGTCCTCCAGCCCCGCAAAGAAACTGGAGTATTCTGGTGAGAAGGTCCACTTTACATATTGAATACAGCTTTGGCTGTCCTTCAAATGGAAAGTCTCCATCATTTGCTCGTAAAGCTCCAAGTGTTCCCAAACAGAATACTTGGCGTTCTTGTGATAAGGCGTGATGACACTCCTTATTGCCTTTATTTACTTCAATGGGTCCTTAAGCAAGGCCCTTTTTGCCTTATTGGCCTTTTTGGTTCGGGTAACCCTGGTCCATTCATCCTCTGACTCAGAGGCACTGCTCCCAGAGGTTCCTGTCTGATCTTCCAGGTTTTCCCGGATTCTGCGAGCCTGGGATTGGCTGGCAGAATGTGGGGACCTGGTCTCCTGTGTCCTGCGCCGTTCAGAGGAGTCTTCAGATTCCTCCTTGCTGCCAGGATTTGATGGGTACCCCCCACTGACCTAACTGGGCAGAAGTTTTCAGGATGCCCTTAATGGGCCTATTCTCCTGGGGTTCCCCACTAAATTGCAATGTGCTTGGGTGCCCATACCCGGATGCCCGCCCATCCATTCCTGGGAGGTACTGGCCTATGAGCCCCATGCTTCTGGCTGGATAGTAATCTGCCATCCCTGTGGCCCGGTGCTCATGTGCGCCAGGGGACATGGGGGTGGCAGAGTCCAGGGACTGAGAGAGATAAAGGCCTCTGGTACTAGGGCTCCTGAGGTTATGCTCAGGAGTTTCCCTTTCCCAGCGAACCTGGTCTCTATCCGCCCCTGCTCCCAGTTGCAATGCAAGAGCCTGCGCCTTCAGTTCCTCAGTTAAGGCCTTACTAGACTCTATCAGTCTCTCCTGCATTGCTACCTGTTGTTGGAGCCTACCATTGTGCTGGCAGAGAGCCTCATTCTCTCTCTGCGTTTCCTGATTGGTCCTGGAGCACTGGGCCAGTCTTTGCTGCAGGAGGGTTACCTCCTGAGTCCCATCCCTACTGGCCTGCTCCTGTCTTGCCAGAGCCTCCTCCACCCTCCTGGTGTGCTCTAGCAAGTCCTGGTGTTCTTTTTGGAGGTCACCCAGTCCCTGGTGGGCCAGGTGATTTTCTTCCATTTTTCTTTTTAAGTGGCAGACTTCCTGGCCTAAGGTGTCCCTTTCCTGACTAAGAGTCTGCATCTGTACCGTCAGGTCGTCCCTTTGCCTTTGGAAAGCACCAGCTTTCTGACGCTCCTGATCAAACTCTGCCTGGGTATCCAGGTCTTTCAGGATCAGTTTATTGCTCTCCTCTTTCTCTCTGTCTAGTTGGATTTGCAGGGTGGCTACCTGCTCAGTGCATGCCCTGTTGAAATTGATCTGTTGCTCCAGCTTTTTCTGGCTCTGCAGTAGGGAGTCCAAACTGTCTTGGCGTTCCTTCTGCAAGGCCAGAATTCTGGTATCCTGGTCAGCCTTTTCCTGTTGCAGTGTATCCATGTCCTCTTTTATTTTAATGATATACTGCCTACTATCATTTTCTGACTCCTGGCTCCTCTGCAGCCTCTGCTCAGAAGAGTCCAGATCGGATTGGGCCTTCTGTAATGCCAGCAGTTGCCTACTCGCCAGATCTTGGCCTTCAGCACATTTGTCCTGCATGGCTCCCATATGTAAATATAAATATGCCGCTACCCTGGCAATCTTGTTGTGCTCATCCTTGGCCTTAGGGGACATATATAGTTCACTCAGGGCCACATGTAAGGGACCCTGGTCTCTCCATTGATCTGACCCTGTTTCAGTGATCTGGGGTGCGATTGCCTGCAACCAGACCGTCTGGTCCTGATGAGTCCACTCACCTCTCACAAATAGCTTATGTAAGAAGTGCTCTCTGGCTATTTTCATATCTACCAAGGTCGTCATTCTGGAATTTGAGTTCCTTCCTGACTTACAGAAGTTTGTATTTTATTTTTGCAAAACAGACCTTTTTCTTAGAGCGTTCCTTTGAGGAGTGCTTTACAGCGTAACACAGCGTGGTGATCCGACCGGATATGTGTATCTGGTCAGCTGGCACACTGTATTAATCTGCTCAAGTGATAGATCTAACCCAAACGTCCGGCTCAAGCCCCCACTTTGTAAGAGGATTCAATCCAGCACTACAGCTAAGTCAATGCCTAGTCTGGGATACTGAATGGAAACCCTTATTGATATATCTTTATGTCCAGTTCATGAGTTCTGGATGACTACCCCTATATAACACCCCTCTCTTGGAATCCCCCTGACCCCACTGAGCCAAGAAGTAGTTCTGTTTTGCAAGTTTAAAAGGTTTATTTGAGAAAAATTAAACAATATATATATATCACACTTTTGTGATAAATTAATAATTAATATCACACTTCAGAACATGAGCAGTTAACAACAATGGGAAATGTTCTACTAACAAACTGATTTGATTACCCAGGAGTAGTATAAAGGATGAGGTAGCCCGCTTGGGAATAGGAACAGATGAATAAGGTGGTAGAGAATGCTTTATCGAGTTTCAGATGGATGCAATGTTGAATGAAAATGCAATACAGAAAATACTCAATATGATTTCAACAAAACAATGTAATCACTTTTCTCTGGCAATCCACTCCCCCCCTTATGCAATGTAAGTAAATGAAGGGGAGAGCACACAGTTCTTAGAAATGCAATCAAATGTAATTCAGTTCACCCCAGCAAGCTTAGACTACAGAAGTTTGAAACACAGGCAAACGGCTTTGAATATGATGACAATGCAGTGAGAAATATGCTGAAAATGCTTTTAATTCCCTTCAGGAGGTTCAGGGTGAGTGGTATCTAGTTAATATGAGTTCAGGCTCACTCTAGCAATGATTCAGGGATGGTTCTTAAGAGGCAGACGAAATTTAGCAGTTCAGGCCAAAGCAGCTATCTTTTTACAAGTAAAGAAATCGGGCCAAATCGCAAATCGCAAATCGTGGCAAAATTTGCGAGTGCGAGAATCGTGATTACGGCAAAAACTTTGTTGAAAAGCTGAGATTCTAAGCTTTCAGAGGAAAGTTAAACCAAGTTCCTAGCACAAACGGTTCCAGAGATACGGACGATTAAATAAAGGTAGTTTTTCGGATTTGAAATCTTAAAAGTTCAAAGCGACAGGTTACAGCTTGCAGCTAGAAATGACAGGTGACAGCTTTGCAAATGACAGGTGACAGTTAGGAGGCAGTTCTGGTTAGATTAAAATAGTTTAGATTAGATTATTTTAACTAAGAGATTGGTTCTGCACAGTTCTGCTAGGTACTCACAATATATTTTGAAATAGGCCTCCCCACGGATCTGGTCAGGTTTTGGACTGGACTCCGGTTCTGGTCTCGGCACTTCACAGTGATCTGGGTCAGCTCTCTGGTTCTGCTAACAGCGGTCTGGGTCACTCTGGATCTCTGGCCTCTGGTTCTGGATACTGCTCTGCTTTCTCTGGGTACAGCACTGCTTCTGGATCTTTCTGGCACAGGGTTTCAGGCCAGAATCAACACCTGGGTCCGGCTGTGAATAGTCTGCAAATGATTTTTGTGCCTGCTGCCAAATACTTTTGCTTGCAGTGGGCCTTCTTGGTTCAAAGTTCTGTAGTCTCTGTTTAGCTTGGAAGTCTAAGTGTAGGATCTCTGGATGTGAAGTCGTCGGTCAGCATGCTCCGCAGCAAATGGAATTGAATGTCCCTACCTGTCCCAGCAGTCTCTTTTTATGTGTTTTGAAAGTGGGTGGAGAGGCTAGCTTTCTAGGCCCAACCCCTTCAGAGTTCTGATAGGTTGGAGAATTCTTTGCGTTCTCACTGGAGAGCAGGATTGTGTGTCCGAATGATGTCATTTAATGGCTTGCAGAAAGGACACTCCCCTGTCAAATTGAACACAAATCTATATTTGATCAAAATACACATTTCTCAAATACATAGTGGTTTGTCATTGCATGTACATATTACATATCACATGAGGTATACTCTGTTCAAACTCTGCTCTTCCTGAGGGCTTGCATTCAAAAATGGCAACTTATTTTTGATTTTAGTGGGTTATGCAACCTTGGTTCTTCATTAAAAATTATACACATATACACGGCCTGTCCTTACATACTCCAGTAAATTCCCATGTCTCTAGCTTAAACACTGAGTCTGTAGTATCCATAAATAGCGGGGTTTTGCCCCAGAACATCACACAAATTCCCAACGCGTCTTAAAACGTGCACAGAAAATTCACAAGAATTATGGTATCATTTAAATAATTTTGACAAGTCCGCACCATGAGTTATACATCTTTCTTAAAATCATATTCTGGCCAACAGGGGTGTGTCTTCCCAGGTCACATGGTATAGAAACCAGTTTATCCAGTTTCTGCCAAGCTCAGAGACCCTGCCCCTCCCAGCTTCTGCCAAGAGGAAGCTGTTTTACGGTCCCCCCAATAAACCATCTGCCTGAGTCCTGGAAGGCCCATTGTTCAAGAGGAAGCCATTTATTACCTCCCCTCAATAAACCCTCTGCCTGGGTCCTTTGTTTAGTCTCTAGCAGTCCCTTGGTAATTCAATCAGAGAGGGGTAACCTCCCCTCAGAATGCAGCCAGGCCTGAGAACTGCTGTGGATCCAGTTTCACTCCAATTGGGGGGAAGTTGTCAGGCAGAATCCAGTTCCTTAAGCCAGGCCCCAGCTAATGTCACTTTTAGTTACCCAGTTTTCTGCATTCAAATAAAACTAACAATTTTTACATATGCAGCTAGAATGCTGATTCTAAGTTCAAAACTATAACATTTTAACAGTGACAAACTATGTGGCAGTCACAAGTCTGTCCCTCAGTTTATTTACACATTTCGGTTTTTGGTAATTTTAAATCCAGTTTCAGTTTAAGCCGCTGCAGACCTGCAGAGCTCAGCCAGTCTTGTTATAAACCTTCAAGTTACTTCAGAATATAACTTTACATTGTATCCACCTCTCAGTAAGTCTTTCTTTGGCCTGCTTTGGGTTCATTTATTCAGTTTTACGCAAAAGTCTGGTGGTTTTAAAACGCCGGCTTTCTGATAGTGGTGAGTACTGGTAATGCAACCATTTTTGGGATTTACGAAAATGAATTCCCCACAGTTCTAGGTTGCTTTTGGCAATCAGCATTGCCATTCCCAATGGTTTCAGGCTACTGTGTGGGTAGTCCAATGGTGGTTTTTAGGCAGTGCCCTTCTGTGCCCATAACATCGGCAAAAATGGGTGGCAGCCTATTCTTCATGCATTTCCCTGGGCATTTTCTGGGAAGCTCTGGCCATCATGATGTTTTCAATGCCAGTAATGCACAGGTTTTTTTTTTTTTTTTTTTGGTGGGGCTCGGATGCATGGGTAAAAACATCCCACATAACCCTTCAACCCCGGGGCCTAACTCAATTGTACTATGTTTAAAAAAGAAAAGAAATCCAACCAGTATTCCTCCAAATCAACTACCTTCTCAATTGCAACCTCTGTCACACAAATGTCATACTTATTGTTTATCATTTCATGTGAGGTCAGCTCGCCCCATTTCCCTCTGTCAAGCCTGTGTTGGCATTTTAGATTCCCTGCTATAAGGAAATATCCTCAGGTCTTCTTGTAGAGCAATTCCTCTAGAATTATCCCCTCCTTCATGATGTTACCCGGGGGACTAGACACATTAAACATAAGTACTAGTTGTTCATGGATATCCACCTTAAACTGAACTGTGGTGGCCAAAATATTCACACTAGCGATTGTTAGTATATGTTCCTTCATATAGATGCTGCTATTAGAGCCTGTTAGGTCCTCTGATGCTTTCCCATGTTATTCTGTTCGGCTCTCATTGCAGCAGTTCAGAAAGCGTTTGAAGACATTTCTGTGTGAAGTTTAAAATTGATATCTGTTCTTAAACACCTGCCTCTCTTTATGACACTGCTTGTCATTTGATTCAGAATGACTTCTCAATCCCTCTATCTGAATGTATTTGTTTCTTGTTTTCTTTTTCTATGTAAACGCCCTGAGACCCTTGGGTGAGAGTTGCGCTATATAAAAAACTACTTAGTTAGTTAGTTAGTTTGCTCTTCTCCGTATTATGTAATAGCTATCCAAATTGCATTTGTCAGTCATCCAGGTCTCTTGTAGTGAAAACAAGTCATAATCTCAGAGGAAGGCCTGCCCCCTAAAGCTAACGGTGAAAGAGCAGAATTTTCTAGTGTTCCAGAGCAGAAACTTCAAGGGTTTCTCGCTATCTGCCATTTGTCAGGAGACTTGGCCAAACTCGCTTTATTCTACATGACAAGCTTAACAGTTGTGCAGATAATTTTTTGTGTTTAGACCAGCCATAGTTTTTTTTTAGCAAGATAGTCAATGTTCTGTGCTGCAAATTTATGGAGGACTTAAATATTTCCAAGATTTCATTAAGATACAAGAATGGGCTGTCAGTACTTACAATAAGATCCCATATTTTTATTTTCTTAGACAAATATTTTGTGCCCCATGTTCTCTAGTGTATAGTGCAATTGATGTGTAGTCCTTTCTTATCGCTTGACTCCCTTGGTTTTAGTTTGATGGGTCTTCAAGTGTAAAGCCGGGACCAATCCAATTGGATCTCAACCCATCCCTTGTTTTGACACTAGGGCTCAGTTCTCAGTCTTTTCTCTTGCCCAGGAGTCTAGTGAATTGTGCTGGGGTGTCTTAATATGATCATTCCTTGGGGCAACTATTGACTGTGCCTCTGTAAGCTCAAAACGATTGGCAATTTCTCTGCATTGTGAGTTATTCAGGGGGGTGTTAGCATGTGACTGTGCAAGGTCTGCAGTTATGTTTGTATCATGTTTAGCCACCATCGGTTTATTTTTTGGGGCCCTTTTGTTTTGCCACATCTTCTTTTTCTCTGGGCATGTCTAAGATGGCCTCTAGTCTTTAGCACACTTATTTTCAGATGCAGATTTATTCCTTTTCGTTCTCTCCTGATGTGAATGGTCGGGAGGACATAGCATAAATACTTATTACAGAATATTGTTCAATTATTTCTGTGTTCTTTTCCGCCTCTTAATTTTCGTCCACCACCTTGCTTGATTGTTTGCTGCTCTTTGAGAATGCTGTTACAGAGAGTCACTAATGGTTTAAGCATTATAAGCGTCTCTGTCTCTGCTTATGTTTCCTCATCTGAGGAGTCTGTCATGGTATTTGATGTACTATGGGCCCATGAGGATGTGTAGATACTTTCCACAATCTTCACCAAATTAGGTGACCTGGAGAGTTTTTCAAGGGTAGATGGTACTACCTCGAATATGACTCTCGAGCATCCCACTTCTTCAGTCTGTATTGCTGTGTTTGGTATACTGGTAGTGTCCTTTTGTAGACTGAGGCAAAGATTTAATAAAGAGGTATTGCCAATGAGCTATCCTATTGAGGAGTCTGTCGGGGTCTGCATGCAGTTATCTCTCTACACAGTTGATTCTTTGGTGTCTTTGAGGTTAGTATTCGTTGAGGTTTGTACTTGGGTTTTGAGGTAAACTGTGTTTTTCCCCTTGTTAAGCACGTTTAAATTCCCCTCCTCTTTGGCATTTGACATAATGCCTGCTGTTATTGCTTTATGCTGCAGTTTGCCTTATTTATTTTTTCTTAATTCATTTTTTATTTGAAGCTAGGGTGCAGTTGCAGGTAGACCTGACAGTACATCTTAATTGGTATTTTCCATCCACCGCAGGCATATTACCTGTGAGGAGACCAGGGAGCTAACAATGGGCCCGTTATTAACTATACTTATGGGGGCTCGAATGGGAATGGGGATGTACCGGGTCCGGGTTCCTTGATTGAGGAATTACCGGGTCCTCCAAGGTTGGAATGGCCTGGTAAGTCCTCATTTGAGGAACCCGGACCTGGTATGCGGTAAGGAGGTAACCATGCTGCAAATTACCGCATGGTTACCTCCAACCTCGGAATGAGGCCCAAGATCATTATTTCATTCCGTACAGTGGGGTTTTGGGATTGTATTGTTGATTGCTGGGATTATGCATAGTTAATCTATGGTGTGGTTTCTTTATGTAATGTATGTACTATAAGAAAAGAAATTATTATTTCAATGGGCTATCCATAAATTACATTATTTGTTTATATTGAAAGATGTGTTGTTTACCATTAGAGATTTGACTTTCACTCATTTCTTCTTTGGGAAGGTTTGCTTCTAGCCACTCAATTGTGTTTGCCATTTCTGTCAATATAAGAAATTGTGATATTTGCTCATGACAAATGTATATGTATTGAATGGTAATAATATTCATTTTATTTATTTATTGGACATTTGTATTGCGCCTATACGCAGGTGTTTCCAGGCACCACAACAAGATGGGGTTGTGGGGGGCATGGGAATCAAAAATAACAAAAAGGGTTATATTGGCCTTGTGACAATCCTACCGAGGGTGAGGGCTAATAAGGTTGCGATTGCCAGGGGAAGAGGGGGAGGGAGGATTAGTGTGGTCGACAGGGAGGACCAGGTTGGGCTAGTCCGGGAAAGGGGCCCTGAGGGCAAGTGATGGGAAAGGATGCTAGGCGGACTGGAAGTTAGTGGTCTGGCCCCTGTATGACTCTGAAGGACCAGGCCCCAGTCGCTGTGGCGGATCTAAGTAAGCATGCAAGAGGCAGAGGGAAGGAAGAGAAAAAAAGGAAAGTCTTGAGAATTTTCCAGAATTTAAGAAGTTCTGGCTCAAGTCTGAGGGTTCCAGCAGTAGGGGCCAGCCGAGGAATGGGATCTACCTCCCACTCTCTGCTTGGAGAAACATTTGATCTGCAGAGAGTTGGAGCTAGAAGACCAAAGGAGTCTGGCTGGGAGGTATTTAGGGAGGGAAAGCTAGATTTAAAGAAGTCCCAGGCCCCAGACAGCCTCGTGGATGATGCAAAGGGTTTTGAATTTGCCCTAGGGTAAAGGCCAATGATAAGTCTTGCAGTGCTATTCTTGATTTGTTGAAGGGGGGAGGGAGGAAAGAGGCAGGTTGAGGAAGAGGCTGTTGCAGTAGTCTAGCCTAGAGAGAACCAGGGAGAAGTTGAGTTTCTGGGTTAAGATAAAGAAAGGAAGAATGCCCCTGAGGAGGTGGAGCTGAAATTTGGACTTCTTGGCAGGGTCCATGATGTGTCGAGAGAAAGAGAGAAAGGAGTCAAAGATGATCACAAGGTTTTTTGCTTCTCAAGTGGGTGAGAGGAGAGGACCCAGGGAGTCTGGTCAGAGAGTGGGGCGAGACAAGTAGCAGGCGTCCCAATGAGAAGGATCTCTGACTTACTGGCATTAAGGCAGAGATCATTGGATGAGCACCATGCCTGAATAGCAGTCAGGCAATCAGGTATGAGGGAGCAGGAGGAGGAGGAGATAGGGGAAGGCAGCTTGAGGGGCCAGATAGATGTTGAAGAGCCATGGCAATAGGATAGAGCCCTGATGGACGCCATTGGTTAAGTTGCCTAACCATAGAAAGAGTAATTTTTGGGCAGATTATAACTTTGGCACCCTTTTGACGAATAGTCTTCAAAGTTTGCAGAGAGGTGCATGCTGATTGGATGTTTCAAAACATGAGTTACGTCATCATTTTAGATTAGGTCGCCATATTGGACGGGTGGATCATAGCCTTTGTCTGCAGACAGCGCAGTGAGAACAAGAAGTCTGGAAAATATATTTGGGGTTATTTTGTCGATGAAAAAGGGCTTGGAAAGGGTGGGGGAGTGGAGAAAAAAGCTGTGCAGGTGCTGCTGTGGCTGCTGTGCCAGAGGCCAGATTCTTTGGGGCGTGGCCACTGGCAACATACATATGTAATATGTGTACAGTTATTATAGGTACTATATGGGGAGTATAACATATTTGTAAGATGGTGGGATTATATATTTGAAGTGTATATGGTATTTATGATTGTAGTACAATTGAGGATAGTGCTCCTCAATCTCTCCTCTGCCTTTGACACAGTTAACTATTCTATCCTCATAAAATGGCTACATGATACCTTTTGCATCACGGTCCGGGCACTAGACTAGGTGACCTGTTTGTTCACTAACTGCCCTTGCCACCTGCGACTGGGTTGTCTTTCCTTCACCACCACCTCACTCTCAACCTGCAGTGTCCCCCAGGGTTCTATCATATTGCTGTGGCTCTTCAATATCTATCTCGTTCCTCTGGCTCATCTGATCTTCTCCTTCTCTCCTTAATTCCAGTGTTATACTGATGACCTGCAACTGTCATTTAAGCTTTCCTGTTCTACTTTCTGCTCCCCATCTTTCATCCCTGATTGTCTGAACACCATCCAGGCATTGTGTGTGGCTAACAATCTGTTTCTCAATGCCAGTATGATGGAGATCATTCTTATTGAGACACCTGTGCTCTGTTTCCCTCCTACCCTTTGGCACCCCTCCTTGGGCCCTCTACCTTCACCATCCTGTAAGGCCCAAAACATTTGGGACATCTTTAACTCTTCTCTTGCCTTCAGTCTTACATCTTCGACCTTGTCAAGAAGAACCACTTTCAGCTTTGCCTCCTTACAGGTATTTGACTTTCCCTCACCTTCCCCTAGAAACTCAACATTTGTAGAATCCTGTCTAGGCATTTTCTTCTTCAAGCTCCCCATTTGTTCCGTACGGTCTCGTCAGCTAATCCAGAATAAGGCTTCAAGACTTATCCTTGGCCTCAAGCCTAATGATTGTATATGTGCAGTCCTAAAATCTCAACACTGGCTCCTGGTGGCTGCAACAATGGAATTGAAGAACCTCCTTATCAATAACAAGGCTTTCTGGGTCTGGGACCATGCTTTCGCCATCTTTCTCTCTCTAAATACTCTCCTGGTAGAGAACTCCAATCCTCTAACTCCAATTCTCTACTTGCCAAACGTTTCTCCAAACAGAGAGCAGAAGGCAGGTCTCTCTCTTCTGCTGGTGTCTTTATTTGAAGCAGCCTCTTTGCTCCTCTGAGACTTGAACCGCACTTCCTTAAGTTCTGGAAATGTGTGAAAACTCTGCCTTTGTCTTCCTCTTTCCCTCTGTAACTTCCATGCTAACTCATACCACTGCCACTGCGACTGGTGGCCTCATGAACCTCAAAGGTACCATGCCCTATACCTAGTTGACACCAGCAACCCTAACCACCCTTCAGTACTGCACTTGCAGGTGTACTCCCTGGCAGCTGTGCACACCACCTTTGGGAATCCCCCACTCTAGCACTTAGCCACTGGCTTCACACCTTGGCATTCCCCAGCACTTGCCCAGCCCTACTCCTCCTTGCATTCATGCACTTCTCTCACTGCACAATGCATATGTGCATTTATAGCAGCAGTGTGTACAATTTGTTTGTATAAGTCAGGGAAATGCAGATACAAAAGATGTCTCAACATTGTTACGTGGCTGTTGGTGTGTTGAACTTTAATATGTTGATAGGGTTACATGGAGAGTTTTTGCAAGTGATAGGTGGATGAATGTGTCACTGTTTGAATGCAGGCAATGAGGGAGTGTTAGAAACATAAAAGTAAAAAGGGTAAAAGAGCTGCCCTGTGTGATAGTGTGCACATGCCATCAAGGTATTTTAACAATGCCTGTCCTGGAAAGGGGAATATGGAGAGCGTGGATAGTCTTGAAGTTCCATGGCTTATGGTCCTTTATGTTATGCTAGAGAAATGTATTTGTGACAGAAAATTGTTTCTGTCCTTTTTTCTTTTTCTCTAGTATTCAATTGTCTATTATTTGCATTGGCATAGTACAACATGCTAATGGAAATGTTGAAGAATCTTATTGAGTCTAACTACTATTTTTGAAAAAATGTAAAGTAGATTGAATCTATAAGATTATTTTTTGTTACATGTTTGAACTGTGAGAGGTGGCTCCGAAAGGAACCTTTCTTTGCGGTGTTTTTTATTTTGTACTTTATTGTATGTTTTTCATTGCAGGAGAGGCCTGGAAGTAAGGTGGGGAGGGAAAAGAGGTAAGGGGCACCAACCACTGATATGGAGCGGCAGGTGGACATGGAAAGATGTTAGGTGTACCTTAAATCTAAGGTAAGGGGCAGTGTTTCTCATGCTCTGTGATTGCATTCTCAACAGTCCTTAGAAACTGCTCCTCCCTGCAGAGTGGTGTGTTGCAGTCTATACAGAGTACTGTTGTCTCGGAAAGATATGGATCATCACCCTCTTTAATAGCTTGCAAGGTAACTGGTGGGATCTTCTACTCCACAGGAGTAGCCTGTCGGGTGGCAGTAGCGGTTGAGGAAGATGATGTAGAGGAAGCCAGCTTACTACTTCCTGAGAAAGGAACAGCCCATCTCAGAGCATCCTGGTGGTGGGATTTGTTGTGGCAGTGCATGGAGGTGGTCCCGTAGGAGTACTGCCCAGGTTGTGCGTGACTGTGCGCGTACAACATTGCACTCAGTGCTTTTCACCTTGGCATCCCAAGCCTTTAGGTCACCCCCAACGGTGGTAAAGAACCGCCACATCCATGATTCTCTCTGGGTGCTGGAGGTAGGCATTTACTCTATCTCATCTTCCTGGTCCTCTTGTTTCTCCTTTGCATCATTGCACTTTTTCCATTGTCCAGGCCCTCCAGCTGGTGGTGGTGGTAGTGTTGGTGTTGGTGGCTCCTGGGGAGGAGGGATGGGTTCTGGTTGATGTCCCGGGTGTCGGTCTTAGCAGTGCACAGTGGTGGCATGAATTATGGTTGCTTAGCTTACCATAACTGGTGAATTTCTGTTTTTTTTTGGTTTTACTTGTAACCATAACATCCCTTTCAAAAAGTGTTTTCACTGATTTCACTGATATATATGCAAAAATGAATAACAATCTTTTCGAGCTATTGATGAAATGGAAAGAGAAAGGCCTACTTGACGAAGATACGTGTAAATATCTACATCCTAAATTTCCAGTGATGCCCACCATTTACTTTTTTTGCCCAAGGTCCCTAAGAATGAAACCAGACCACCGGCGAGGCCCATAGTCACACTTTGTGGAGCACTCCTCGAAAATGTGTCCAAACTAGTGGATGAAAAGCTAGTCAAATTTGTTACCAGCTTACCGTCATATCTAAAAGACACAAAAGACTTCCTTAATAAAATTGACAGAATACCTTGGGAAAACACCTATCTATTAGCAACACTCGATGTGGTCTCCCTCTACACATCAATAACATACACAGATGTTCTGAAATCGAGTGAGTACTTTTTACAAACCAGATCACTGAACTATTTGGAACATGGAAAGATGATTTTAGAGATGACCAATCTTTGTCTGACTAATAACAGCTTTTTATTTAACAAAAACATTTACACACAGTTGCAAGGAACAGCCATGGGGACAACCTTTACTCCTCCATATGCAAATCTGACTATGGGCTGGTGGGAGAAGTTTACAGTATGGGTTTCTACCAACAGTCACTACATGACTTGTTTGTCAAGTCACTTAATCTGAATGAATGTAATTTGCAGTTCACCGAGTGCCACAGCAAGACTGCTATCGTTTACTTAGATATTCTTGTTACTGTGGTGCAAGGTGAACTAGTGACTGAACTTTATCGGAAACCCACAAGCTCCAATATACCTCTGCACGCAAAAAGCAACCACCCCACAGCCCTGAAGTGGAGCATACCCTATGGTGAATTTATACGCATAAGGCAGAACTGTTCCCAACTTGAAACTTTTGATAAGGAATGCAGAAGTATGGCCCTAAAGTTTCAACAAAGAGGTTACCCTAAGAGAGTGTTGGAAAGAGCATACAACAAAGCACGAGAAAAGAATTGCTTTATTTTATTGATGTCCAAAGTTCAAACCGAGGCAGACGTGAATGAAACAGATACCAGACACATCTTAACGTTTAGTAAAGCTTCAAACAACATACGCCACATAATGCACAAACATTGGTATATACTCAAACAAGATGAGCACCTGGGAAGAACTTTGGGCAATAACATCAATTTTACTTTTCGATGATCTACCTCACTAAAGGATTGCCTAGTATCTAGTTACATGAGTCCTAGAACCACCCCAATAGGCCAAGGCTGGCTATGTGCCAACTCACAAGGTTTTCAGAAATGTATGAAATGCAAGGCGTGTAAGTTTGCGAAAAACATCAAAAATTACCTCCATCCTGTATTACACAAAAATGTGATAATAAATTCAAGGATCACATGTGAAACAGAGTATGCCGTGTACGTACTTACCTGCCCGTATGACAAATGGTATGTGGGGAGCACCATTGGCAAATTGAAATTAAGGATACTCCAACATATAAGAGCCATTAAAAACATCAACCCCACATACCCGATGGCTCTACATTTCTAGGGAAAACATGGAGGAAAACTAGAAGGCTTTACTTACTTTGGCATATATACTGTTCAGAAGACACCTAGGGGTGGTAATCGGGAGCTCCTCCTTAGACAATCAGAGACCATGTACATCCTAGACTTGGAAACCAAGAAACCAAAAGGCCATAACCTGGATGAAGAACTCTATACCTTCTTAGGCACTTAAGTACAATGTATCATACTCTGAGTTAACCAGGCATGCATTTGTATGCAATTTTACACATACCCCAGACCCTAACATTCTCCTACATGAGGGGCTTTCTTTATTACCCTCTAGTGTAATCCTGTTGGTCAACCTTTTTATTTTTTATATCTTTTAGAGGTGGTTTTGACTGAAGTATATAAATGCTTTATTGTATAAGGGGGCCTGACAACTGTTGTGACAGGAAAGTGCCTTTCACTTGCATTTGGGTCAGAGAGTCTATCAATTTAATATGTTACTCTTTCAAAAAAGAATTGAATGAATTTAGATTCCCCTCTCCCATTGCTATTTTATTTTATACTACTTAATAGGGTGTGCAATATTTTTGCATTTACGAACATAGGCTTACTGGCATCTGTATGACTTTTGTACATTATCCATTTTGTTTCCTCTTTTTAAACTGCACATTAGGATAGCAAAATGCTTGAGGTGTCTCATAATATACTAAGGTTTTTTACGGTGATTTTATGGCTTTAATCTATGTATTGCAATAATATCTAGCGTATAAGGAAGGTTAAAACATGGCTATCCTATGTTCTGACATTATATGCACTTAAGCACTTTATGTATCCCCATATAGGGAATACTACCTTCTAGCTGCTAATAGCATATTGCACTTTATCAACATTAAGTTGAATATTGCAACTTTGCACATTTAGTAAAATTCATATGCACTAAGCACTTTATGTATCCTGTAGGATGTTTTTACCCATGCATACAAGCCCTACCATAAAACTGTGCAGTACTGGCATTGAAAACATCATGATGGCCAGAAATCCCCAGAGAGTGCACAGGGAAAACATGAAGAATAGGCTGCCACCCATTTTTGCCTATGTTGTGAGCACAGGAGGGCACTGTCTAAAACCACCATTGGGCTACACACACAGTAGCCTGAAACCATTGGGAATGGCAATGCTGATTGCCAAAAAAGCAACTCAGAACTGTGGGGAATTCATTTTCTAAATCCCAAAAATGGTTGCATTACCAGTACTCACCACTATCAGAAAGCCGGCGTTTTAAAACCACCAGACTTTTGTGTAAAACTGAACAAATGAAACAAAACCAGACCAAGGTAAGACTTGCTAAGAGGTGGATACAATGTAAAACTATATTCTGAAATGACTTGAAGGAAGTAATTATTTAATGTATATGTAAAAATTGTAAGTGATTTAAACTGGGAACAAAAAGTGACATTTAGCTGAAACCTGGCTTAATGAAACTGGATTCTTCCTGACAACTACCCCCGACAGGAGTTGAAACCTGCTCAGCCACTCTTCCCCTTGCTAAAAGGAGTTGTCACCTCTCTGATTAGATTAGGGGTGGAGCAGCTGGGGACTACAGGGAGTTGAACAAAGGCCTGTCCTGGACTCAGGCAAATGTTATATTGGGGGTGTCGTAAAATAGCTTCCTCTTGGGAGAAACTGGGGGCAGCTGTGCCTCTGTGAACAAGCTGGCTTGGGGGAAGTGGATAAACCAGTTATTCCACCCTGTGATGTGGGAAGCCACACCCCTGTTTGACCAGGGCATAATTTTAAAAAGATAGATAACTCATAGTGCGGACTTGTCAGAATTATATAAGTAATATCATTATTTTTGTGATTTTTCTGTGAACATTTTAAGAGGCGTTAGGACCCTGTGGTGTATTCTGGGGGGTTGCTAGCGGAAAATAGGGTCTCACTCCAAATGTATGCATGTTAAAAATCCGACACTTTATCATCTGTAACCCATATCCCTGGTGCACATTTGTGTAAAATCTGGAAAGGTTTAGAGGTCGTTATCTGGATGAAAAGGGGAGAATTCTGTCATCAGTGGACACGACATCGTACAAAGACAGGGATCGGATGGTTTGGTGCTACAGAAAATATGTTAACTGGACCTATAATATTAGAAAAATGGTACATAGATAAATATGTATTTGGGTCAGAAATAGATTTGTGTGCAATCTGACAAGGGGAGGTTCCTCTGACCATAAAACCTACAGCATCACTCTGACTCACATTTCCTTCCCCCAATCAAGGGAGAGAGGAGGAATTGGCCAATGATAAGTGAGAGGGGCAGGTTTAGTTATGACCAACGCACACACCCACTTTCCAAAACACATAAAAAGAGACTGCTGGGACAGGTAGAGACATTCAATTCCATTTGCTGCGGAGCATGCTGACCGACGACTTCACATCCAGAGATCCAGACTTCAAATCCATCAATCTCCAGAACCTGTAGCAGAAATTAACTCCAGAATTTGTAGCAGAGAGGCCTGAATCCACCAGCCGAATCCTCTTCAGCAGGCCTCAAAACTAACCAAACTATTCAACAGCTGGGCGAGCTGTTTGAAGTTTTGCCGAGAATTTTTGCAAGAACCTGTAGCAGTAGCCAGAAAGCAGTGTTACATCCAGAATCCAGAGAGGCTAGACCAGCAGAGCAGAGCTGACCCAGATCGCTGTGAGCAGAACCGGTGCCTGATTGACCCGCTGAGCAGACAGAACCACAGCCGGACGTGTTGACCAGATCCGTGACGAGGCCTAGTTCAAATTTATATTGTGAGTACCTAGCAGAACTGTACAGAACCAATCTCTTAGTTAAAATAATCTAATCCAAACTAGTTTAACCTAAGTAGAACTGCCTCCTAGAAATCGTGTCATCTTAAAGCTGCACAACTGTCACCTGTCAATTCTGAAGCTGCAAGCTGTCACCTGTCATTTTGAGTTTTACTTTAAATCTGAAAAACTACCTTTATTTAATCGTCCGTATCTCTGGAACCGTTTGGGCTAGGAACGGGATTTTACTTTCTTCCGAAAGCTTAGAATCTAAGCTTTCCAACAAGCTTAGAACCGACTTTCTAGTCATGAAAGTTCTTCCGCAATCACGATTTTCGCAGTCGTGAAATTTACCGCAATTTGCGATTTTGGTTCAATTTCTCCACTTGTCAAAATAGCAGCTCCATTCTTTCTTTTGTTAAAATCCGTTGCAACTTGGTAATAACTCATAGAGCATTGCTAAAGTGAGCCTGAACTAATACCAACACGCATCTCCCACTCACCCTGAATCTCTAGAGGGAATTAAAATCAGTTGGCACATTTTCCCATCCATTGCCATCACATTTAAAAGCATTTTGGGCCTGTGTTTCAAACTCCTACCTGTTTCCTCTAAGCTTGCTGGGGGGGAACTGAATTTCGTATTGTATTTTATTGCATTCCTGAGAACTGTGTGCTCCTCTTTCCATCTCCTTCCATTTCTTTCATTGCATAGGGAAGGGGGGTGAATTGCCAGAGAAAAAGTGATTATCTTGTCTTTTGCTAAAATCATATCAAGTATTTCTGTACTGCATTTCATTCCTCATTGCATTTCCTTGAAACCATAAAGCATTCTCAGCTACCTCACCCTCTATACTACTCCTAAGTAATCAAGTGTACCACTGTAACATTACCCATTGTGGATCCACATCATATGTCTCAGTGTACTATCAGATATTAATTTATTATAAAAGTGTGATATATATATATTGTTTAATTTTTCAAATAAACCTTTTAATTTGCAAAAAAACCTACTTCTTGGCTCAGTGGTGTCAGGGGTATTCTAAGAGGGGGGTGTTATACAAGGGTTGTCATCCAGAGTACTGAACTGAATATAAAAATAAATCAATAAGGGTTTTCCTCAGCATCCCAGACTAGGCATGGACTTAGCTGTAGTGTTGATTGAATATCGCTTACAAAAGTGGGGGCTCGGAGCCCGGATATCCTGGGTTAGATTTACCACTTGTGCAGATTAATACAGTGTGCCAACTGACCAGATACACATATCCGGTTAGATCACCACGCTGTTTTACACTGTGAAAGCATCCCTCAAAGGAACGCTCTAAGGAAACGGTCTGTTTTGCAAAATAAAATACAAACTTCTGTAAGTCAGGAAGGAACTCAAATTCCAGATTGACGACCTTGGTAGATATGAAAATAGCCAGAGAGCACTTCTTACATAAGCTATTTGTGAGAGGTGAGTGGACTCATCAGGACCAAACGGTCTGGTTGCAGGCAATCGCCCAACAGGTCACTGAAACAGGGTCAGATATATGGGGAGATCAGGGTGCCCTACATGTGGCCCTGAGTGAACTATATATGGCCCATAAAGCCAAAGATGAACATAATAAGATTGCCAGGATAGCAGCATATTTGTATCTATATATGGGGAGCCATGCAGGACAAATGTGCTGAAGGCCAAGATCTGGCAAATAGCCAACAGATGGCGTTAGAGAAGGCCCAATCTGATCTGGACTCTTCGGAGCAGAGGCTGCTCAGGAGCCAGGAGTCAGAAAAGGACAGCAGACAGTACATCACTAAAATAAAGGAGGATATGGATGTGCTGCAACAGGAAAAGGCGGACCAGGATACCAGATTTCCGGCCTTGCAGAAGGAGTACCAAGAATGTTTGGACTTCCTACTGCAGAGCCAGAAAAAGCTGGAGCAACAATTAGATTTCAATAGGACATGTGCTGAGCAGGTAGTCACCCTGCAAAGCCACCTAGATAGGGAAAAAGAGGAAAGCAATAAATAGATTCTGAAAGACCTGGATACCCAGGCAGAGTTTTATCAGGAGCGCCAGAAAGTGGGTGCCTTCCGAAGGCAAAGGGACAACCTGGCGGCACAGATGCAGGCTCTTAGTCAGGAAAGGGATACCTTAGGCAAGGAAGTCTGCAACTTAAAAAGGAAAATGGAAGAAAATCACCTGGCCCTCCAGGGACTGGGTGACCTCCAAAAAGAACACCAGAACTTGTTAGAGCACACCAGGAGGGTGAAGGAGGCTCTGGCAAGAAAGGAGCAGGCCAGTAGGGATGGGACTGAGGAGGTAACCCTCCTGCAGAAGAGACTGGCCCAGTACTCCAGGACCAATCAGGAGGCAGAGATAGAAAATGAGGCTCTCTGTCAGCACAATGATAGGCTCTAGCAACAGGTAGCCATGCAGGAGAGACTGATAGAGTCTAGTAAGGCCTTAACTGAGGAACTGAAAGCGCAGGCTCTTGCATTGCAACAGGAAGCAGGGGTGGATAGAGATGAGGTTCACTGGGAAAGAGAAACTCCTGAGCATAACCTCAGGAGCCCTAGTACCAGAGGCCTTCATCTCTCCCAGTCCCTGGACTCTGCCACCCCCATGTCCCCTCGCGCACATGAGCCCAGGGCCACGGGGATGGCAGATTACTATCCAGCTAGAAGGCCAGTACCTCCAAGGAATGGATGGGCGGGCATCCGGGTATGGGCCCCCAAGCACAGTGCAATTTAGTGGGGAACCCCAGGAGAGTAGGCCCATTAAGGGCATCCTGAAAACCTCTGCCCAGTTAGGTCAGTGGGGGGGATACCCAGCAAATCCTGGTAGCAAGGAGGGATCTGAAGACTCCTCTGAGCGTCACAGGACACAGGAGACCAGGTCCCCACATTCTGCCAGCCATTCCCAGGCTCGCAGAATCCGGGAAAACCTGGAAGATCAGACGGGCACCTCTGGGAGCAGCGCTTCTGAGTCGGAGGATGAATGGACCAGGGTTACCCGAACCAAAAAGGCCAATAAGGCAAAAAGGGCCTTGCTTAAGGACCCATTGAAACAAATAAAGGCAATAAGGAGTGTCATCACGCCTTATCATAAGAACGCCAAGTATTCTGTTTGGGAACACTTGGAGCTCTATGAGCAAATGATGGAGACTTTCCATTTGAAGGACAGCCAAAGCTGTATTCAATATGTAAAGTGGACTTTCTCACCAGAATACTCCAGTTTCTTTGCGGGGCTGGAGGATCAAAACCATTCAAGGTGGTCCACATACAGGGCGGCCATCTTGAAACATTTTTCTGTGCACAGAAATCCTCAAGAGGCTCGCAAGGCAGCCTACAATTTGCAATGTGGGGAGGATCAGGCCCCACAAGAGTTTGTGCAAGAATTAAAGCGTGCTTTTGCGCAGACCACCAGAAGGGTGCGCACGGATAGCAGAGAATTTATCAATATGTTTTTCCATGCCTTACCCAAATACATAATGACCCAGCTCGTGAGAGATTTTCATGAGAAAAGATCTTTAGACTGGGTCATTGAACAGGCTACTCGGATCTATGAGGTGCAGAAGCTCATCGAAAATAAAAATATTGCGCCGAAAAACCCCAAAACCAACAGCACCCCTGCTGCTGCCAAGGTGGCAGAGGTAAAGGTTGCCCCCGTTTTAGATTTGGAGATGGGGGGGCCTAAAAACCTGCCTGCACCAAATAATTCACAGCCCAGAAGGCCCTCGGGCCAGTCACAGACAGGGAGTCGAGGAGGAAGTCCCACAAATGGGGTCCCCCGCCCCCTGACTATGTAAGTCCCCGCTACAAGGGAAACAGACCAATCCTGGGTTATGTGTGGACTCCTCCAGCCCAAGGGGGGGATCCAGCCAAGCACCTGACCCAGGGAACTTCCCTCCTTACTTCCCCCAGGAGGGCAGAAATTCACCAAATCCTGGGCAGAACTTTTTCCCCAGGTATCCACCCAATTTCCAGCCCCAAAATCATCCATCCTTCTTGCCCCAATTCCCTGAGCCCAGACAACCTAATCCGGGAGAGGGGAGGCCAAGGGTGGAGGGGTACCAAAATCTTCCCAACCAGGGGTACTACCAGAGAAGGGATAGCTACCCTTCCTGGGATCAGCACAGGGGAGAAAATAGAGCCCCGTATCAGCCTGAGCGGGTTTCACAACTTGAGCGCCAGGTCCAAAATATGGCACGAGATCTGGGTCACATACTGAGGGCTCAACAGAACCCTCAGATGAGCATGCCACCGCAGAATGCCCCAAACTCTGGACCTGGTGCTCCAGAACAATGACGGGGGCAGCACCCCGATAACCCACCGGTTCCCAGGGAGGAGGCACAAGGGGAAGGGGGGTGTTAAGCCTTGGAGGAAGCTTCCTTCCCAACTTGTAAACAGCCCCTGGAAAACCAGGAACCAGAAACAAAATCTCCTGCCCCTGAAAGCCTGCCTCCCAAGGAGCAGAGGGGGGGTAGGAGAAACAAAGGACCCAAACGGACCCACTTTGTGGAGGAGGTACAGGTCTTCCAATTTGAGGGAGAGGGATCCTCAGAAGATCCTGGGAAAAGGATCTTCTCCTTCAGAGATGGGGGAACTCCTCCCAAGGAAAAATGGGTCCCAAGGGATGCCAATTCAGACTGGAGAGACATGGAGACTGTGCTACCGCCGCCCATCATCTCATCCCAGAACCCACAATACCGAAATCCCCTGGGTCAAACCCATCCTGATGACTGCCTCCAAAAAGGGGGGGGCAGCCCAGAACCCTAACCAGGGGAACCCACAATGGCTCTGATCTCCAGTTGCCAACTTTTTCTTTCAGATTCCCAAGACGCTCCACAGAATTCTGCCCAAATCTCTTCGCTAGCAATGTCCAAAACCAGAAAGTTAGCCCACCAGTTGTCCAAAAATGTGCATTATCTGTGCCCCCTTGAGGAGAAGGAGGGAAGATATTATGCCCTGGTACAAGTACAGGGGCAGGGTACAATTGCAGCACTGGTGGGCACTGGATCTCAAGCTACCCTTCTGTCCAGAAGGGCCTTTGATGAACTGAATGCAGGAAGGGGAGAGAATTACCGTATTCCTCTCACCTCTCTTCCTGGACAACTGCAGAACTTTGACGGGAAGGAAATTCCTGTCGAGGGGACTGCAGATTTGGACATCAAAATTGGGCGACACAAGGTGAAACACCCGGTCATAGTAGTGACTCCAGAGGGCACCCCTTGTTTACTAGGGAATGACCTCCTGAGAAGGTTGTCACCCCTAATAGATTGTGTAAACAAGGTCCTCTGGACCCAGACTAGCCGACCAATAAAATTAAAACAGAGTGTCAACCATGTTAGTTTAAACGGCACCTGCCACACGGTTGAACAAAAATCTGAGCAAGTAGAATTTCACTTCCAGAACAACCAGATTCCAGACGTGACAGTAATAGCAGTAGGACAACAGACTGGTGATGGGGGGTCCTCTCTATTTCTAAAAATCAACCTTCCTTCCAGTTTAAGGTGGTATTCCACACTGGAAGGAAACACTCTGAAATTCTTCACCAATCCACAATCAGACACTCCCACTCCTATAGTCCAGAAAGATGTGAAATCACCTCAGAGCCTGGCTGATATTCAGCAAATTGGAGATCAGTTGTTCATCCCTGTTCAGTTAAATGATGGGAAGGACTCTGTTCTCGCTCGAGTGTGTGTGAACAACGGTAAGAGCTTCATCAGCAAAGCCATGTTCCGCCAACTCCCAAAAGATCCAGCCATTCCCACATTCAAACTGATAGACAAATGGGAAATGGACCTGGAAGCACCTCATTCCAAACATCTCCTGCCAAACAGGTGTATGCTCAAAATCTCCTTTGGCAACAAGAGCATATTCTATAATTGTTGGGTCGTGCGAGACGTCACTGCCGCCTTTTACTTAGGCAGTGACATTCTCAATCGCTTCGCCATTAGTTTGGACCTAATAAACTTCAAAGCTTGGTCCCGATTAGCGGATAATCCCATGGGTTTTGATGATCCAGAAAAAGCATTTAGGTCAGCTCAATTGCTACCTTATGCAGTTGAAATTCAGATTAAAGAGGAAATCACCATCCCAGAAAGGACCCGGCGATTCTCCCTGGAAGTGAAAGTTAAAAGAGGACAAAAATTGCAAAACCCTGATGCTTATATTCATCTAAATGCTTCTCTCCAACAGAAAGGGTTAGGGGTAAACCCAACACCATTAGTCAACATAGAACATGACACCATTCCAATAGAGGTGGATAACAGCGACTTACAGAGTATTACTCTAGCCGCAGGCACCACTATTGGAATGGCGGTTGATGACCGACATTTCTCCATTGATTTAGGAAATGAACTGTTAGGACCAATCCCCAAGGACTGTTTTGACAGTGACAGTGAGGACAATACAACACCAGACAGGATTTTCACCCGGCATGGGGGAAACTTCCTGGTGTACACTTCTTGCCCTTATGGTAAGGAAGATGTGACTTGTGACTTCAGGAGGGATGAGGTGATTTTCCAGGTCCATGAGGGCTGCCTTTCCCAACTGAAGCCTCCAGTCCAAATCAGCACTCTGACCAGGGACTTCCTTACCCAGCTGGAGGAGGCCGCTGAGATAGCCAAACCAGAAGTCTTTCCAGGCTTCAGGTAGATGGTGGAAGAGAGAGTCAACCTAGCTGATGCCTGTGTGACTCTGGAACAGAAGCAAAAGTTGAAACAAGTTTTCTTGGATTTCCAAGATCTCTTTGCGGTAGATGCATATGACTGTGGTCGCACCGACATCCACACCACAACAATTTTCACGGACCCTGGAATGACTCCAGTGTTTGTGAAGCAATATCGCTTGCCTCTCGCATCCATGGAGTCCCTTACTGAAATAATTAAGAACCTTGAGTCCCGGGGAATAATCCGTCCAGTCCACAGCATTTTCAATAATCCGGTGCTGGGAATATTGAAGCCAAACGGCCAGTGGAGACTCTGCGCCGACCTTAGGGAGCTCAACAAACGGGTCCATACTTCACGATGACCTCTGCCCTACATTGACCAAGGGCTGGCCCAGATCCAGGGGTCACAGGTATTCACAGCAATAGACCTGACCAATGGATACTGGACCGTGCCTGTCAGTAGGGAGGACCAATACAAACTGGCTTTTACCTTTAGGGGCCAGCAGTACACATGGACCCGGACTCTCTTCGGATACCTCAACTCCGGCAATGAATTCAACATTTTCCTACATAAGGCCATGCCCGACCTGGGTGCGAGGGGTAACCTGGCTTATGTAGATGATGTCCTCATCAAAAGTTCATCTGTGGAGGAACACATAGCAGAGATCCGTTATGTTCTGACACAGTTGAGGGCCGCCGGAGCAAAACCTTCCTTTCAGAAAGCACAGTGGTGTAGAACCCGTGTTAATTTCTTGGGGCATGAGATTACTCCTCAGGGTCTCTGTCCCCAAGAAAAGAAAGTGGAAGCACTCCAGAAACTGAAAGACCCCACAACTCTGCGGGAACTAAGGAGCCTCCTTGGACTGACTAATTACAGCAGAAAGTTCATTGAAGGCTACGCAGAGATCACCAGACCCCTGATTCATCTCTTGAAGGGAGGGGGGTCAAGTGGGAATGGGGTCCAGAACAATCCGAGGCGGTAAGACAACTCAAAAGAAGCCTCTCACAAGCGCCTTGCCTAGCTTACCCTGTCAGAAACAAGGAGTTCTTCCTGGAGACGGGGTTCTCTAATACGTGCTTGATAGCAGTATTATACCAAAAGCATGACAAGGTCAATAAAGTAATCTCCTATGCGAGCAAAACTTTATCCTCTGTGGAGGAAAAATTCAACGATTGTGAGAAGGCACTCCTGGCAACGGTGTGGGCATTGAAGAATTACCTCCCGTTTATGCAGGGGGAACACATCATAGTGGAGACTCCACACCAGCCTCTGCAATATATCCAAAGTGACAGAATCCGGGCCGGAAATGTGAGTAATTCCCGAATTACTTCCTGGATTCTGTCAATGCAAGGCTTTCCTGTAGAGGTCAGATATGCCCAAAACAAGAAGAGTCCCCTCGCGCAAGGTCTGGCTGACTTGCATGATTGTGCCAGAGAAAACTGTCTCAAGGACGAAAGTCTAAAAACCAAGGACAACATGGAGGCATACCTTAATTCCCCCCACAAAGTCTTTGAAGAAGACAAGTGTGAGGGAATGCCCACTGTCTATGTGGATGGATGCTCGTACCATGTTGACGACAACGGGGAGAAAGAACTGGTGGCCGGCATAGGGAATGCATGGGTGAGGGAGTTTCCAGAACCCTCCGCTGGATACAAAATTGGTCCCCGAAGTAGTCAGGTGGCAGAATTGATGGCTGTGCATCAGGCCATCCTCACTGCTGTCCAACATCAACTCCACAAACTGGTCATAATCACAGATTCGGATTATGTACGGAACGGGTTCGTGGAGCACCTGGTTAACTGGAAAACCAGAGGCATGTTATGTGCTAATAACAAACCCCTGAAACATGGGAAGTTAATCCAAAATATTGATGATCTGGTCACATCGAATGGGATGACCATCTACTGGAAAAAAGATCAAGGGTCATTCCAAAGTAGAGGGACCAGACAAAACTGGAAATGACTTAGATGATCAGCTGGCCAAAACCGGGGCCATCCAAGGGGATCTAATAAAAATAGAGTCCCTGTTGGGGGAAATCCAGGTCACTGCTATCACTAGGTCCCAGACAAATGCTCACAATGATCTTTCAACTGCACAATGGAGTAAGGAGACCCCTGATGCTGATTTAATTACAGCTCAGAAGGGGGATCCAATTATTGGTAAGTTTTACCAACACCTTGAGGACCCTGAGAACTTTCCCCTGACGGATACCGATTACATTGGGAAAGAGGACCTAAGAGTGTTGATGAAAAGTCCAAAAATGTTCCGAATCCAAGACGGTTTGTTGGTAAGGAAATCCCAAGCTGGCCACGATCAGTGGGTGGTTCCTACCTCATTCCGAAGCCTGATGTGAAATCACGTCCATGATGCGGCCACCGCCGGTCATAGGGGGTTTCACACAACACTGGAAATCTTAAGAGAGGTTGCATACTGGCCACACATGGGGCAGGACCTCAACCAATACTTGAAGGGGTGTCTTGTGTGTGCACAATTTCAGCCATCATCCCTCACACACCGTGCGCCTCTCCAAAAGAGGGGGATGACACTGCCATGGTCAGATTTGCAAACTTTGTAGGCCCTGTAATCCGCTCGTCTAGAGGAAACAAGTACATGTTGACAGTTACATGCTTGTTTACCAAGTGGGTGGAATGTCTCCCGGCACCAAATTGCAAGGCAGAAACAGCAGCTGCCCTGATGATTAACCACATCTTTTCCCGTTTTGGTCTACCTCAAAGGATTGAGTCAGACAGAGGGAGCCACTTCACCAGTGAAGTAATGACAGAGATGAGGGAGATACTGGGGGTCAAAAGAAAGCTAAATAATTGCTTACAGGCCAGCTTCTTCTGGAGCAGTGGAGAGATATAACCGAACCATTGTGAGCATCTTAAAAAAGTTTGTGGCAGATTCTGAGCCAAGTTGGGATATCCGATTACCTCTGGTCCTAATGGCCATCAGATCTACCCCTTCATCTGCAACCAAAATGTCATCATTTGAGTTGATGACTGGACGCAAGATGGTGCTTCCCCAGCATTTGCTCTACAGAACCCAAGAGCAAACGTTGATAAATGCCTCCTCAATTCATGAGTATGTGGAGAACTTAAGGAAACACCTTCGGCATGCTTTTGCCTAGCGGAATCTAGAAAGATCAGCCGAGAGCATGAAGACCCACTATGATTTAAAAACTACCCGAAAGGAATATAAGGTGGGTGATCGGGTCTATCTATACAATTTCCAAAGGAACCAGGCCAAACAGCAAAAATTCTTGCCTACATGGAAGGGACCGTTTGAAATTATAGACAAGATCTCCCCTGTTGCCTATAAGATCTGCATCCCCAAAGGCAGTCTGGCGGAAGGGGAAGACAAGTGGGTACATATAAATCAGCTAAAGTGTTGCCATCCCATGCACACTCTGCAACAACTGGAGGAATCCACTGGAATCCCAGAGGGGGCCGCTCCAGAGTAATTCAGTTCCAACCCTAAAATATTCCACATATAGCATATAAAATTCTGTGATCCTTGTATATATATATGTTCTTGTCTCCTAATTTAAAAAAGAAAATGTATATGTTCATATCTTCTGATTCATAAAATGTATATGTTCGCCACACCATTAATAGTGGTGAAGAAATGTCTACGAATAGGTATTGCCGCTTTGCTTTATCATCCTAGGAGAGATGAAACCATGGAGACTGACCAAGAAGGATGACCGGGGACCGGGAGCAGAGACCCGAGGGGCCGGGGGTACCGCCCAATCCTCCCATCAGGACCAGCAAGGAGAACTGATTGATCGACTGGAGGGAGGAAAAGATGCTGAACTGTGCCATCCATGGAATTGGAAGAAGAGGTGGCAAACATCCCAGATCTTGCAAGTTCCATCAGTGAAAGGACAGAATGGCCATCGCAAGAGGGGGGGCTTGTGGGATGTTTTTACCCATGCATACAAGCCCTACCATAAAACTGTGCAGTACTGGCATGGAAAACATCATGATGGCCAGAACTCCCCAGAGAGTGCACAGGGAAAACATGAAGAATAGGCTGCCACCCATTTTTGCCTATGTTGTGAGCACAGGAGGGCACTGCCTAAAACCACCATTGGGCTACACACACAGTAGCCTGAAACCATTGGGAATGGCAATGCTGATTGTCAAAAAAGCAACTTAGAACTGTGGGGAATTCATTTTCTTAATCCCAAAAATGGTTGCATTACCAGTACTCACCACTATCAGAAAGCCGGCGTTTTAAAACCACCAGACTTTTGTGTAAAACTGAACAAATGAGACAAAACCAGACCAAGGAAAGACTTGCTAAGAGGTGGATACAATGTAAAACTATATTCTGAAATGACTTGAAGGAAGTAATTATTTAATGTATATGTAAAAATTGTAAGTGATTTAAACTGGGAACAAAAAGTGACATTTAGCTGAAACCTGGCTTAATGAAACTGGATTCTGCCTGACAACTACCCCCGACAGGAGTTGAAACCTGCTCAGCTTCCCCTTGCCAAAAGGAGTTGTCACCTCTCTGATTAGATTAGGGGTGGAGCAGCTGGGGACTACAGGGAGTTGAACAAAGGCCTGTCCTGGACTCAGGCAAATGTTATATTGGGGGCGTCGTAAAATAGCTTCCTCTTGGGAGAAACTGGGGGCAGCTGTGCCTCTGTGAACAAGCTGGCTTGGGGGAAGTGGATAAACCAGTTATTCCACCCTGTGATGTGGGAAGCCACACCCCTGTTTGACCAGGGCATAATTTTAAAAAGATAGATAACTCATAGTGCGGACTTGTCAGAATTATATAAGTAATATCATTATTTTTGTGATTTTTCTGTGAACATTTTAAGAGGCGTTAGGACCCTGTGGTGTATTCTGGGGGGTTGCTAGCAGAAAATAGGGTCTCACTCTAAACGTATGCATGTTAAAAATCTGACACTTTATCATCTGTAACCCATATCCCTGGTGCACATTTGTGTAAAATCTGGAAAGGTTTAGAGGTCGTTATCTGGATGAAAAGGGGAGAATTCTGTCATCAGTGGACACGACATCGTACAAAGACAGGGATCGGATGGTTTGGTGCTACAGAAAATATGTTAACTGGACCTATAATATTAGAAAAATGGTACATAGATAAATATGTATTTGGGTCAGAAATAGATTTGTGTGCAATCTGACAAGGGGAGGTTCCTCTGACCATAAAACCCACAGCATCACTCTGACTCACATTTCCTTCCCCCAATCAAGGGAGAGAGGAGGAATTGGCCAATGATAAGTGAGAGGGGCAGGTTTAGTTATGACCAACGCACACACCCACTTTCCAGAACACATAAAAAGAGACTGCTGGGACAGGTAGAGACATTCAATTCCATTTGCTGCAGAGCATGCTGACCGACGACTTCACATCCAGAGATCCAGACTTCAAACCCATCAATCTCCAGAACCTGTAGCAGAAATTAACTCCAGAATTTGTAGCAGAGAGGCCTGAATCCACCAGCTGAATCCTCTTCAGCAGGCCTCAAAACTAACCAAACTATTCAACAGCCGGGCGAGCTGTTTGAAGTTTTGCCGAGAATTTTTGCAAGAACCTGTAGCAGTAGCCAGAAAGCAGTGTTACATCCAGAATCCAGAGAGGCTAGACCAGCAGAGCAGAGCTGACCCAGATCGCTGTGAGCAGAACCGGTGCCTGATTGACCCGCCGAGCAGACAGAACCGCAGCCGGACGTGTTGACCAGATCCGTGACGAGGCCTAGTTGAAATTTATATTGTGAGTACCTAGCAGAACTGTGCAGAACCAATCTCTTAGTTAAAATAATGTAATCCAAACTATTTTAACCTAAGTAGAACTGCCTCCTAGAAATCGTGTCATCTGTTATTTTTAAAGCTGCACAACTGTCACCTGTCAATTCTGAAGCTGCAAGCTGTCACCTGTCATTTTGAGTTTTACTTTAAATCTGAAAAACTACCTTTATTTAATATCTACAGATAATATCCGTATCTCTGGAACCGTTTGGGCTAGGAACGAGATTTAACTTTCCCCTGAAAGCTTAGAATCTAAGCTTTCTAACAAGCCTAGAAGCGACTTCCTACTCATTATACTTTTTCCGTAATCACGATTTACGCGCGAAATTTTCCGCGATTTGCGATTTTGGTTCAATTTCTCCACTTGTCAAAATAGCAGCTCCATTCTTTCTTTTGTTAAAATCCGTTGCAACTTGGTAATAACTCATAGAGCATTGCTAAAGTGAGCCTGAACTAATACCAACACGCATCTCCCACTCACCCTGAATCTCTAGAGGGAATTAAAATCAGTTTGCACATTTTCCCATCCATTGCCATCACATTTAAAAGCATTTTGGGCCTGTGTTTCAAACTCCTACCTGTTTCCTCTAAGCTTGCTGGGGGGGGAACTGAATTTTGTATTGTATTTGATTGCATTCCTGAGAACGGTGTGCTCCTCTTTCCATCTCCTTCCATTTCTTACATTGCATAGGGGAGGGGGGTGAATTGCCAGAGAAAAAGTGATTATCTTATCTTTTGCTAAAATCATATCAAGTATTTCTGTACTGCATTTCATTCCTCATTGCATTTCCTTGAAACCATAAAGCATTCTCAGCTACCTCACCCTCTATACTACTCGTAAGTAATCAAGTGTACCACTGTAACATTACCCATTGTGGATCCACATCATATGTCTCAGTGCACTATCAGATATTAATTTATTATAAAAGTGTGATATATATATATTGTTTAATTTTTCAAATAAACCTTTTAATTTGCAAAAAAAACCTACTTCTTGGCTCAGTGGAGTCAGGGGTATTCTAAGAGGGGGGTGTTATACAAGGGTTGTCATCCAGAGTACTGAACTGAATATAAAAATAAATCAATAAGGGTTTTCCTCAGCATCCCAGACTAGGCATTTTGATTGAATATCGCTTACAATCCCTATATAGGGAATACTGCCTTCTAGCCGTTAATAGCAGATTGGACTTTATCAACATCAAGTTGAATATAGCTAAGTTGCACATTTAGTAAAAATATGCATTTTCACCTTTAAAAAAGTGGTATTTTCTAACATAGGTATCTGAACATACAGCCATGAGCACCATGCACTTTACTCATAATACCGTAACACCTTGCAAGCACCACATCTCACTTGAGACATACTGCTTCCATATTGCACAAACCAGCCTTTTCAGCGTGTTGCAGCACGTATCTCAGCAAGTTAAACAAACAGAGATCCCAAATTCCTATGGCCATGTAAACACATTACTGTGTACGAATTCAAGTGATGTACTTTATTTACTGAATGGTACAGTTGAATACAAAATTTTAACTGCTATTTATTTTTCCTCATTTGGAAGAAAAAATACAGCCAGGCAGCATATAATGAGATATGTTATTGAGTATGTATTACAAATAAGCTGCTACTGAAATGGAATACTATCTGTATGTAAAATGCTAATTATGGATAAAATATTTCCGTGCGGTTTATAAATATTGTCGAGGCTAAAAAGGAACACTGTGTATTAACTTTGATGCTCCTTTAAAGATGCTTTCATGTATTTGTCATGACTCACTGCCCCACGTATGCCGTTCTAATATGGCGGATCTTGACAACCCACAGTCTGGATTTGTAAGTCACTCTACACACGGTGACCATAGAGATGACGCCAGTTCATAAGTCCTTTTCCAGTGTTTATACCCTAAATGTGAACAAGCATTCTGTTTGCCGCGATACGCGTAGTTTTCGTGTTTTTCTCTTTTGTCCAAGACATTAAATCAATTAAAGAATTACTTTTGTCTGGCAATACCTGATCTCCTGCCTCTGTGTTTGGTGCAGATTCACTGCTCTACACTGCTTCCTGGATATTACAGGGCCTGCGGTAGCAAGCCTTTAGTTATGGTTATGTTGCTCAACTCATAGAAAGAGCACTTTTTTGGGTGGTTTATAACCTTGCCCTCCCCCGGACAAATCCTCACCAAGCTTTGCAAGAAAAGTATATGTCTGCCTTGTAATGATTCATCGAAATATGGTGCGGTTTTATTCTCAGGGGGGCAAAGTTATAGGGGGGGTCCCAAAATGTGTTGAAAGCCTCATAGAAATAATGGAAAAAAGTTGCTCGCTTCTACAGCCCAAACTGCTGGACGCTTTTGTAAATTTGGTGTAAATCCATCCAATTTTTTCTTCTTAAATGCCAAAAAGTAGGTATAAATCCATTTGTGATATCTGGATCTAGTCTGTGGACTCAAATCCTGATTTGTACGCCCCTGCTAATTGGATGCTCAAAAGCTTGAGTTGCATCATATTTCTTTAAACGGTCGCCATGTTGGATCTGCGGAGAGCCGCCGTTATCTGCGGAAAGCGCGGTGGGAAAAATTCTGGAAAACACATTTGGGGTTATTTGGTGGCCGAAAGAGGGGCTGGAAAGGGTGGGAGAGTGGAATAAAATTGACATGGAGCTGTTTTTATAGGTGAAATCTGCGGTCCATTTTGGTGTCCGTGGACATAATTTCAATTGCAGGGGTTTCAGTGCGAGTTTTGTTATTTGAAGGTGTATTGTACATACTTGTTATATGGTTTCATTCTATAGTGGTGGTTGTGGCCAGTGGCCAGATTCTTGCGGGCATGGTGGTAGGCCAAGCCCCCAAGAATCTGGCCAATAGCCACACGCACTATAGTAATATGTTTATAGTAATTATAGGTAATGTAGTGGGAGTATACAGTATTTGTAATATGGTGGAATTATATAATTGAAGCTTATATGGCATTTATGATTGTAGTACAATTGAGGATAGTGCTTATGGAATATGTATTTGTTTATACTTGTTATGGTTACTTAGTTGCATACAGTAATAAAGCTGGAATCTCTCGTTCTTTTTCTGTGAAAATAAAACTGTATAATTTGCTAAGTAGGATCGTTTAAAAGCTTCAATTGCATACAATTTTACATATACATTTACTTGTTTTGACCCTCATAAACAGTACGTTCTATGTACTATGTTTGTTACAATATTAGTGTGTGCTACACTGTTGTTGTATTGATATCAAATAATCATTGGGTCATTGGGAAAAAAATCATAAAGGATTAAAATAACATATTACAATTATGTGAGTGTGTGATAGTATGTTTGTTTGAAATGTCTGTAATTAAGGGACTGTTTAAAATAGTTAGATACCTGTTTGCGTATTCTAACCATATTAGGCTTTAGAAGATGATTTGCAGTAACAGGAAATGTGATGGCGTATTTGAAGTGTATTACACTGAAGGGTATTAATGAAGTAGTTAGATACCTGTTGGAGTAATTCTAACTATCTAGACTTTTAAAAGTAGTATTGTAGGTTTATGGATATAGTTAGATTCCTGTTGGCATATTCTAACTGTTTATTATGCAAAGTTTAGTGAGTAAATTTGGGTTGAAGGAATATTAAGTAAGCATTTGTTAGATTTTCTGGTAACATATGTTTTGGTGTAACGGGGGTGTTGTTACATTCAAATCAACCACTTCTTTCTTTGACATATGCAGTATAGTGGCCTGAGATGGTTGTCGCACCAATGTGGTATTGGGGCTCAGATTTATTTATCTTCGCAGCTAATATCATTCGGGATCCACTTAAGATCACGAGAAGCAATGGAGGGCAAAGGACTAAACATAGGGCAGAGAGAAGGAAAACACGGAAAAAAAATTCCACCGCGCTCTCCCGATCATTCTCCCCGCCACTGGTGAAGTCAGCGCCGATGAAAGAATATCCTCCGGTGCTGGAAATAGTGCGGACAATGTTGACATTTCTTTATCAGAGACACCTTTAAATGGTCCTCCCTCACATGTTATCAACCCGGAGGTGATTGAGATAAATGCTGGAGCATTTCAATCGCCCTTTGATGTGACAGACATGGAACTGCTGGCACTAGATGTTCAACGCGCCGCCCTGGACACAAACCTGCTGAGGTTCACTTTTCCCCAAGTACATGCAGGCTACCCAAATTCAGGGAATGAGAGCACTCCCATACAAAAGACTGTAAGTACCAAGTATGATGGAGGCACTTACAGCTTGAAAAATAATGTCTGCAGCAGAAGAGTAGAATACGAAATAAACATGCAAAACAGTTTGGATTTAGGAACTGGTGGTGAGACCAGTGGATTTGGTGGTGACACGCATTGGAGCCGAGAAAGGGGCACATGTCATAAGGGGATTGACCTAGCGGGGTGTGAGGCACACCTGATGGTGAGACTACAGGCAGACTTTGAGAAAATGAAAGCAAGATTGGCTGAAAGTTTCACAAATGTAAAAACGGGAAAGAGCACGCTAGCTGGAAATGTCATTGGAAATGTCACCGCCAGCGAATTTAATTTCCCGCCGAGAGATGGAGTGGGAGAAGCTGGGCAAAAATGTCATCCTACCGAGCCAGATTTGGCTGCGTTGGTGGGACGCCCGAAAAGGGCGGGGGGCAATTGTGACATGCAATCGACTAACGAGAGTGAAGAAGGGTCAACATCAGATTTTAGTCATAGAGAAAAAAGAACTCCCTCACATGGAACGTGTGATCAGAGAAATATGAACAATGAAATTACATGTAGTGCTGCCAGTAAAGATACAGATTTAAAATCAAATCTGTCAGCCGCAGCAGTGATCCAGATTCATAATAATGTTCTGGCTGCCGCATCATTGGCCCTAATTCCATTCATAAAACTGTATGAAAGTTTAAACGAGGCTATACAAAATAATGGAGCTGTATTGGGACACCTGAATGAAAAAATAACAAAAATGGAATCCCAAATTGTGGCCTGTCAAAGCGACAAGACTCAGAAGGGGGTCAGTTTGAAGAGCGAATAAACAGGCAATATGAGTTGATTTTGAAAGTTAGCAGAGAAAAAAAAACACTCTAATGGACGAAATGTTTGGTGTTTTGAAACAGATGGCCGGGCAGATTACGGCACCGGCAACAGTAACACCAAGCGCGGTGAAACATGGAACAGATGCGGCCATACAATGCTACAAGGAGACAGAAAACATGAACAGGCAGAGCCGGAAAAGTGCCACTGATACTGAAATAAATGTAAATGGACACTCCGACCTAACAAGTAAAAGTGACAACACGATGAGTGTCATGACAGGAAATATAACTCTCTCGGCACGGAGGAGAACATTCAAAGTAGGACACAAACGTCCATGGATTGTGACATGGAGGTGAATGCTCAATCAAGAAAAACAGGAAACGGGTCTGCGCCCTCACATGAGAAGTCCGTGGAAATGCCATCTTGCTCCTCATCCACAGCATCGTATGGGATCTTCAGCGGATCCGAAAAAAAATCTCTCAATTAATGAGAGTAAAGTCAAACCGCAAGCAGTTCCAAAGGAACATGCAAAGAAAAAACTAGAAAAAAAGAAGTACATTCAGGATTTAACAAAACAAACCAGTAACTCAAGGAAATGTATAAGAAATCTAACTACGCCAGTTAAACCAAAGCTATTTGTAAGGGGAAAACCTGATAAATCAAAGAAAAAAAAATACTGAAGAAAATGCTGACAAAGGAGTGGGCAAAGTCAGCAAAAGACCCACAAATCCCAAAAAGCGAAGGATATTTGAATCTGACCAGAGCACGTCTTCCTCAGCGGATCGATTCGAGGACTTATGCAATCTGTCCACATACCCTGACGACGACGAAGAGGATTGCACTCTGGTGTCTGAAGCGGCGCTGCGGAACGTGACGAGCTGCAGTTCAGTGTCACCAACACAGAGCACACACGAGAAATCGCTGCGGGGGAAAACACGACCAAATTAAAATATAAAAGGCAATGAGCTGGTAGGAGAACGATATCCGGTGGTTCAGTCAAATAAATTGACCAAATGGCAAGCAAAAACTAGTTCAGAGTCCAAAAATAAATCAAGAATGTCTCTGAATCCAAAACAAACATGAGCTCAAAATTAGAAAATACTCAAACGAGTGGCAGAAACCATCGACAAGAGCAGAAAGTGCTCACAAGAAAAATAAAGATCGAAAACGTATTCAGCGACGACATCGATGAAAATTTGAATCGAGGAAACATAATGTGTTTGTTGCACTTAGTGCCAGTGCTAAGAACCATTAGGTCTGAAGACATTCGCATAGTTGAATACATATCGGAAGATCGTGTTGATTGTGTATTATTACACATTAACTCACAAGCAGTTCGTAAGTGCTTGATGGCTGCTAAAGATGAACTCGTGTGTTTGGGATTTGAGATTTCGAAACATGAAATGTTTGGAAGCAAAACCTCAGCAAAGGGCAATGATAATCAGGGTGCAAATGTAACCATGGAACAGCAACGAGAGGAGCTTCAGAGGCAATTGAACACTGAATCATTCCCAAAAAAGCAGAACGGGAACTCTGTGTTCGAGATGAGGAAGCACTAGCTAGAGAAGCCTGGTCTTGATGTTCCAGTAACACTGATCTCTTGGAACACAAGGGGTTTCAGCCACCTTTACAGCGACTTCCCGGCGGACCTGACTGATAATTTAGCAATTTGTTTGCAAGAAACTGGGATGCGTGCGCCTCCAGCAAAGGACAGTTATCGAATATTGATAAACCCAGCTGAGAAAAACTCAAAAGGACGACCATTTTCCGGTCTACTAACTATGTTGAAGTCAGGTACAAACTGGGAAGTAATCAAAGAAAACAATCCAAATAGCCATGTTCAAGCAACCGAAACATAAAGCACAAACCTTGCTCTTGCTCAATGGGCCTCATTCCGAGTATGGCGGTAAGGGATAGCGGCCACCGCTAACGAGAGCGGTGGCGGTAATCCCTTACCGCCATACTCCGAGTTCCCTTTGCGCCATGGAGGTTTTACTGCTTTTAGCAGGTGTTAAAATCCATGGCGCTAAGGGACCTTGATGTTAATTACGCCACCGTAATTTACGGTGGCGTAATTAACGCCTTCCCCACTCCCATTATGCCCTATGGGGCAAGAATGGGAATGGGGAAGGGTAAATGGGGATTGGGGAATTACCGCCCCGCCAACCTTGGAATGGGGCGGTAATTCCGCCATCCACCAAGGCGCTGCCGGTCCGGGTACGGCGTCAACCAAGGCGTTAATAGCGCCATTGGTTAGCGCCGTACTCGGAATGAGGCCCAGTGTCTATTGGAATCCAGTAAAGATCTCTGCTGGGGCATTTATATCCTCGGTGATGAAGATAATTGATAAAAATCAAAGGAGTCGTCATGACTTATCAATCATCGAGTGCGGAGATCTGAATATTTCCTGGTTCGATGGAAATAAGGAGCTAATAGAAGAGAAAACTTAAGACAGACACAAAGGAAATACAAGAAGAACTCAATGGTATGATGAAATGGAAGCACGTGACTGTCAGATGGTAAATGGAAGTGTAAATGGCGACACACCACCAAATTACACCTGGCATAACATGGGACACGACAAGATCCTAGATTACATCTGGACGTCAAGAAACGTGTTCGAAAAAATCAACAATCTAAGTATTGTACCAACTGTAAACAGCGACCATCACGTATTGGTAATGTCGTGGCTGCTAAGGTGTAAACGTGAGTCTGGGGTGGAAGGCCAAGCACTGGAAGTGAACTATTGGTGAAACAGACTCAGAATAAAAGAAAAACAAATACAGAAATTGACCACTGAGATACAGGCGGCAAACAAACAAAGCTCTGATCCGACAGATTACGTCGCACTTTTGCCATCTCTAAGTCTTGGATTTTGCCAAAAACATTATACTGATAAAGAGCACAAGTATAACTGGAGTGTGAGATTAAGGAAGGAAAAGAAGTTGTTAAAGAAAGACATATCTGACTTAAAATCACGTTTTGGTGCCAACGCTTCCAGACCGATAAAACAGAGAAAGCAAAGATATCGAAACTGGTTGAAAGCTTTCTCTTATCAGAGGGATCAAGAGCGTGGGGAAGAGATGCTGGCCCTAATTAAAACAAACAACACAAGAGATTTATCGAACATCTTCAATAGAGGCTCTGTCGATCAAGCTGCTTCGTTGGTAAACGGCGTGGCTGAAAGTGACTGGCTGCTGCATTTTCAGAAGGTATGCTCAACAACCGAGGAGACACTGATGAAGGCATGTGTAAAAGATGAAACTAGCTGGGACATAATTGAGACTAGCGAAGACATTTGTGCTGCCATCATGAAGCTCAAGAACTCAAGAGCGGCGCGACCGGATGGCATCACGAATGTGATGCTTAAAGAACATAAACATGCGTGGTCCATATTCATTGAAAACCGGTTCGTAGTGATGGCGGAAAGACAGAAAATTCCAGCCTCATGGAACAAGGCGATAATAGTTCCAATTTTTAAGAAGGACAGTCGGGACGATCCTGCCAACTATCGCCCGATTGCCCTTCTGGACACTATTGGAAAGGTGTTTGCGACCTTTCTACAAAAAAAACTTTCAGCGTGGGCTCTGAAAACCGACACATGCAATGCAAGGCAAACAGGATTTACCAAGGGCGTCAGCACAGAGATCAACTTAGCCCTGGTGAACCTACTGAAGTTGGAAACCTTGCAGAAGAAGGATAACATATTCTTTGCTTTTATTGACATGCAGCAGGCATTTGATACTATAAATCGGGAGAAATTATGGCAGAAATTGGAAAACTGGAAATGCCCAAAGGCTCTGCTGGAGCCAATAAAGGCCCTGTATTCAAAAACATCAATCAGAATCAGGCTAAATGAAAGGGGAGATCTGTCCGAACCCATTGAAACCAACAAAGGGGTGAAACAGGGATGCCCCTTGGCAGCAGCCCTTTTTAAGCTATATATTGCTGATGTGCCAATAGCCCTGGCTAGTGCAAAGTGTTTTCCACCTAAAGTCGATGGACAACACATAAGCTGTGCAATTTATGCGGATGACTTGGTACTGTGTGATCGCACACAAATAGGTCTACATCGGCTGCTGTCAAAATTAAAAACTTATGTGGCCGAAAATGATCTAACAATTAATGTGAAAAAAACAAAAATGAAGCTTGGGCCTTCAAAGGGCAGTAAAAACAACAACTTCAAGTTCGAGCTGGGTGAAAGACATATATCAGCGGACTAAAACACTCGCTTTAGAAGGAGTAAGAATCCAGACTCTATTCGGAAAATTCATGTTAACACTGATACGCACGTTCTACTTGCAGAAAGTAGTCCCTGCAATAACTTTCGGGGTGGAAACAGGATGGAACATCGACCAAAAACTGTGGTCTCAATTGGAAGGAATCTTTTGGCGGCGTGTCCTGAGACTGCCAAAATATTTATCCATGACCATAATACGACATGAGCTAGCCCTGGATGGCTTACATGGAATAGTAATATGGAAGTCTATGGCACTACTGAGAAAGATGGTTATCTCCAACCCTGAACCAGTGTTTAAAATACCGGCACCTGATGAAAATCATCCGCATACAGGCTTACTTTTGTCCTGGTCAGAAAAGGTGAAAGCAACCATGCAAGCCGGCAATATCTCGATGGGCATCTTGTTGGAACGGCCACAAAATGCAAGAAAGAAACTGAAAGAGTGGCTATGGATCGAACATCTTGATAAGTATGGAAAGTTACCCACAGCTCTAGATCTGAGGACAACAATGAACAAAGTTGACAATATGCCAAAGTACCTATTACAATTCCCATCTAGATACCATCGGGATAGTTTTTTTCGACTACGAACGAACGTATATAAATCAAAACAAATGATGGTGATGCGACACATTGAAAACATAAAAGATGATGCTTGCAGACACTGTCTAGCGCACTCTGAGACAATAAAACATCTATTGACTGAATGTCCGTCGCTCAGCGATTTACGATCTGTCCATCTGAGTAAATTCATGCCCAAAACTGACATGATGGACGATTTTTGGGCTTGCATTTTAAGTGGAGGTTTGGTACACTTAACTTGCTCGGTCATAAACTTTCTTGATAAAGTCATAAACTGATGAATTAAAGAAACATCAACCAGAATTGACAAATGAAAAAGGACTGAAATAACCAAATAAAATGTTGTAATAAAGGTTTGAAATAAAGTAGATGTTACAAAAAAAAAATGTGGTATATTATGCCTTCTATTGTGAAGGATTTCTTGCCAAGAGATATTTGGCCGTGTGTAAAGCTTGTGAGCTTACAGTTATTTTTGGTGCCATCTGCATTGTACCTTAGAAGCATTACTATGACATATCGGCAGTGAGAGTTTATTTGTATGCTGGAACGATTGTCTGAATTGCAGAAAGGGCATAGTATGCCATGATACTACCGAGTGTGTTACGGCATTGTTTGTGTCCTAATGTTTTGAAAATAGTTTGACCTTTTACTGGTGTTAACTGTAGGAGGTCTCAGAAAAGAATAACGTGTTTTCCTCCAAACAGTTCTTCGTAGTCAGTTTTTAGGACTACTTGCAATCTGAGGTGAATTACAGCCACCATGAAGTTGGAAAGCATGCTTACTTCATCTGCAGGGAGTGCTTTCATTTGTTTCAGAGTTCTGTGTATTTCAATAGCCCCTTCTGCTGATAATTTGTAGTACTATCCCCACATATCTGACATCTCTAAGAAGTCACACTATCGGCTGCACCTCCTCAGATGTATTCTTCCTTTTTTCACTTCCCCCCAGAAGCTCACCGTCTCCAGAGCCACAGTTCTCTCTAGGCTGGACTACTGCAACAGCCTCTGTCTAAATCTGCCTGCCTCTACTCTTTGGCTTCTACCACTATTCCAGAACAGGAGTGCAATACTTGTCCTTGACCTCAAGCCAACGCATCATATCTCTCCAGCCCTGAAATCTCCCCACTGGCTCCTGGCGGCTGCAAGGATCAAGTTCAAGACCCTCTGCATTGTCCACAAGGCTTTCTGGGCCCGGGGACCACACTACCTCCAACTCTCTGTTCCTAAGCATCTTCCTTGTCAAACCCTCTGCTCATCCACCTCCAACTTTCAGAGGGTCAGATGATTCTCCAGGCAGAGAGTGGGGAGTAGATCTCTGTCCTCGGCTGGGACCTCCCTCTGGAACAGCCTCCCTGCCTCCCATAAACTTGAGCAGTACCACCTAAGGTTCCCGAAACAAGTCAAGACTTTCTTCTTTGCTTCTGATTTCTCTCTCTCTCTCTCCTGCTGATGTCTGCTTATGGATGCCCCTTGGCAGCAGCCCTTTTTAAGCTATACATTGCTGATGTGCCAATAGCCCTGGCTAGTGCAAAGTGTTTTCCACCTAAAGTCGATGGACAACACATAAGCTGTGCAATTTATGCGGATGACTTGCGACTGTGTGATCGCACACAAATAGGTCTACATCGGCTGCTGTCAAAATTAAAAACTTATATGGCCGAAAATGATCTAACAATAAATGTGAAAAAAACAAAAATGAAGCTTGGGCCTTCAAAGGGCAGTAAAAACAACAACTTCAAGTTCGAGCTGGGTGAAAGACATATATCAGCGGACTAAAACACTTGCTTTAGAAGGAGTAAGAATCCAGACTCTATTCGGATAATTCATGTTAACATTGATACGCACGTTCTACTTGCAGAAAGTAGTCCCTGCAATAACTTTCGGGGTGGAAACAGGATGGAACATCGACCAAAAGATGTGGTCTCAATTGGAAGGAATCTTTTGGCAGCGTGTCCTGAGACTGCCAAAATATTTATCCATGACCATAATACGACATGAGCTAGCCCTGGATGGCTTACATGGAATAGTAATATGGAAGTCTATGGCACTACTGAGAAAGATGGTTATCTCCAACCCTGAACCAGTGTTTAAAATACTGGCACCTGAGGAAAATTATCCGCATACAGGCTTACTTTTGTCCTGGTCAGAAAAGGTGAAAGCAACCATGCAAGCCGGCAATATCTCGATGGGCATGTTGTTGGAACGGCCACAAAATGCAAGAAAGAAACTGAAAGAGTGGCTATGGATCGAACATCTTGATAAGTATGGAAAGTTACCCACAGCTCTAGATCTGAGGACAACAATGAACAAAGTTGACAATATGCCAAAGTACCTATTACAATTCCCATCTAGATACCATCGGGATAGTTTTTTTCGATACAAACGAACGTATATAAATCAAAACAAATGATGGTGATGCGACAAATTGAAAACATAAAAGATGATGCTTGCAGACACTGTCTAGCGCACTCGGAGACAATAAAACATCTATTGACTGAATGTCCGTCGCTCAGGGATTTACGATCTGTCCATCTGAGTAAATTCATGCCCAAAACTGACATGATGGACGATTTTTGGGCTCGCATTTTAAGTGGAGGTTCGGTACACTTAACTTGCTCGGTCATAAACTTTCTTGATAAAGTCATAAACTGATGGGTTAAAGAAACATCAACCAGAATTGACAAATGAAAAAGGACTGAAATAACCAAATAAAATGTTGTAATAAAGGTTTGAAATAAAGTAGATGTTACAAAAAAAAAAATGTGGTATATTATGCCTTCTATTGTGAAGGATTTCTTGCCAAGAGATATTTGGCCGTGTGTAAAGCTTGTGAGCTTACAGTTATTTTTGGTGCCATCTGCATTGTACCTTAGAAGCATTACTATGACATATCGGCAGTGAGAGTTTATTTGTATGCTGGAACGATTGTCTGAATTGCAGAAAGGGCATAATATGCCATGATACTACCGAGTGTGTTACTGCATTGTTTGTGTCCTAATGTTTTGAAAATAGTTTGACCTTTTACTGGTGTTAACTGTAGGAGGTCTCAGAAAAGAATAACGTGGTTTCCTCCAAACAGTTCTTCGTAGTCAGTTTTTTGGACTACTTGCAATCTAAGGTGAATTACAGCCACCATGAAGTTGGAAAGCATGCTTACTTCATCTGTCGGGAGTGCTTTCATTTGTTTCAGAGTTCTGTGTATTTCAATAGCCGCTTCTGCTGATAATTTGTAGTGCTATCCCCACATATCTGACAGCTCTAAGAAGTCACACTATCGGCTGCACCTCCTCAGATGTATTCTTCCTTTTTTCACTTCCCCCCAGAAGCTCACCGTCTCCAGAGCCTCAGTTCTCTCTAGGCTGGACAACGGCAACATCCTCTGTCTAAATCTGCCTGCCTCTACTCTTTGGCTTCTACCACTATTCCAGAACAGGAGTGCAATACTTGTCCTTGACCTCAAGCCAACGCATCATATCTCTCCAGCCCTGAAATCTCCCCACTGGCTCCTGGTGGCTGCAAGGATCAAGTTCAAGACCCTCTGCATTGTCCACAAGGCTTTCTGGGCCCGGGGACCACACTACCTCCAACTCTCTGTTCCTAAGCATCTTCCTTGTCAAACCCTCTGCTCATCCACCTCCAACTTTCAGAGGGTCAGATGATTCTCCAGGCAGAGAGTGGGGAGTAGATCTCTGTCCTCGGCTGGGACCTCCCTCTGAAACAGCCTCCCTGCCTCCCATAAACTTGAGCAGTACCACCTAAGGTTCCCGAAGCAAGTCAAGACTTTCTTCTTTGCTTCTGATTTCTCTCTCTCTCTCTCCTGCTGATGTCTGATGATGGATGCCCCTTGGCAGCAGCCCTTTTTAAGCTATATATTGCTGATGTGCCAATAGCCCTGGCTAGTGCAAAGTGTTTTCCACCTAAAGTCGATGGACAACACATAAGCTGTGCAATTTATGCGGATGACTTGGTACTGTGTGATCGCACACAAATAGGTCTACATCGGCTGCTGTCAAAATTAAAAACTTATATGGCCGAAAATGATCTAACAATAAATGTGAAAAAAACAAAAATGAAGCTTGGGCCTTCAAAGGGCAGTAAAAACAACAACTTCAAGTTCGAGCTGGGTGAAAGACATATATCAGCGGACTAAAACACTCGCTTTAGAAGGAGTAAGAATCCAGACTCTATTCGGAAAATTCATGTTAACACTGATACGCACGTTCTACTTGCAGAAAGTAGTCCCTGCAATAACTTTCGGGGTGGAAACAGGATGGAACATCGACCAAAAGAGGTGGTCTCATTTGGAAGGAATCTTTTGGCGGCGTGTCCTGAGACTGCCAAAATATTTATCCATGACCATAATACGACATGAGCTAGCCCTGGATGGCTTACATGGAATAGTAATATGGAAGTCTATGGCACTACTGAGAAAGATGGTTATCTCCAACCCTGAACCAGTGTTTAAAATACTGGCACCTGATGAAAATCATCCTCGTACAGGCTTACTTTTGTCCTGGTCAGAAAAGGTGAAAGCAACCATGCAAGCCGGCAATATCTCGATGGGCATGTTGTTGGAACGGCCACAAAATGCAATAAAGAAACTGAAAGAGTGGCTATGGATCGAACGTCTTGATAAGTATGGAAAGTTACCCACAGCTCCAGATCTGAGGACAACAATGAACAAAGTTGACAATATGCCAAAGTACTTATTACAATTCCCATCTAGATACCATCGGGATAGTTTTTTACGATTACGAACGAACGTATATAAATCAAAACAAATGATGGTGATGCGACACATTGAAAACATAAAAAATGATGCTTGCAGACACTGTCTAGCGCACTCGGAGACAATAAAACATCTATTGACTGAATGTCCGTCGCTCAGGGATTTACGATCTGTCCATCTGAGTAAATTCATGCCCAAAACTGACATGATGGACGATTTTTGGGCTCGCATTTTAAGTGGAGGTTCGGTACACTTAACTTGCTCGGTCATAAACTTTCTTGATAAAGTCATAAACTGATGGGTTAAAGAAACATCAACCAGAATTGACAAATGAAGGACTGAAATAACCAAATAAAATGTTGTAATAAAGGTTTGAAATAAAGTAGATGTTACAAAAAAAGAAATGTGGTATATTATGCCTTCTATTGTGACGGATTTCTTGCCAAGAGATATTTGGCCGTGTGTAAAGCTTGTGAGCTTACAGTTATTTTTGGTGCCATCTGCATTGTACCTTAGAAGCATTACTATGACATATCGGCAGTGAGAGTTTATTTGTATGCTGCACAGATTGTCTGATTTGCAGAAAGGGCATAATATGCCATGATACTACCGAGTGTGTTACGGCATTGTTTGTGTCCTAATGTTTTGAAAATAGTTTGACCTTTTACTGGTGTTAACTGTAGGAGGTCTCAGAAAAGAATAACGTGTTTTCCTCCAAACAGTTCTTTGTAGTCAGTTTTTAGGACTACTTGCAATCTGAGGTGAATTACAGCCACCATGAAGTTGGAAAGCATGCTTACTTCATCTGTCGGGAGTGCTTTCATTTGTTTCAGAGTTCTGTGTATTTCAATAGCCGCTTCTGCTGATAATTTGTAGTACTATCCCCACATATCTGACATCTCTAAGAAGTCACACTATCGGCTGCACCTCCTCAGATGTATTCTTCCTTTTTTCACTTCCCCCCTGAAGCTCACCGTCTCCAGAGCCTCAGTTCTCTCTAGGCTGGACTACTGCAACAGCCTCTGTCTAAATCTGCCTGCCTCTACTCTTTGGCTTCTACCACTATTCCAGAACAGGAGTGCAATACTTGTCCTTGACCTCAAGCCAACGCATCATATCTCTCCAGCCCTGAAATCTCCCCACTGGCTCCTGGTGGCTGCAAGGATCAAGTTCAAGACCCTCTGCATTGTCCACAAGGCTTTCTGGGCACGGGGACCACACTACCTCCAACTCTCTGTTCGTAAGCATCTTCCTTGTCAAACCCTCTGCTCATCCACCTCCAACTTTCAGAGGGTCAGATGATTCTCCAGACAGAGAGTGGGGAGTAGATCTCTGTCCTCGGCTGGGACCTCCCTCTGGAACAGCCTCCCTGCCTCCCATAAACTTGAGCAGTACCACCTAAGGTTCCCGAAGTAAGTCAAGACTTTCTTCTTTGCTTCTGATTTCTCTCTCTCTCTCTCCTGCTGATGTCTGCTGCGCTAACTCGTTACCTGCCCACCCTATGACCCTCATGCGCACAAGGCTCCTGCTTGACCAGTAGCCCCTTGTACTGCCTCTGGGAGGAGCAGTAGTCGGTGTAAAGTTACACCTCCTATGTTCTAGGAAGCTAAACCTGTGGGGGCTGCTACAACTGCCGAAAGGTTGTAGAAATGTGCTGATTATTCTAATTAAGAATGTTTTACCAGACCCAGCTACACCACTAACATACAGGAGCAGATGACTATAATATTTAATAAGTTTTAGTTTCATGTTTAAAACCACGTTCAATTTTTTCAGTGACTTCCACATTAATGTTGAGTTGTTTATCATTTAGCTGTGATTTGAGCACTGACAAGTCTTCTTCAGATTGTTTATATTGTACATGGTATTTTCTACCTCAGTCATGTCTATTTCTGCTTCATTTAGAATGAGTGGTTCTCCAAGTGGTTCTTGCCTTCCTGTAAGGTTTGACTGCCCTCAGGAGTATCTTTAGCTAGTTGATCTTCAGTGTCTTCCTCTTATTGGCGTTCATTGTCCAACATCGCTTTATATTGTTTGAAATTGACATTTGTTATACTGCTTTCATTTGCTTTGAATGCAGCTTCAAATGAATTATAGCTACCTAATAATTCTTCTTCTTTTCTCCAAAGTTAAACAAGTTGCAGTAGGGCCATGTAATACAGTTTTCTATGTTGCAGAGATTTAAATGAGAGCTTTATGTGATTCATTAGGCTGGGTTTGTTAAGTTTCATTTAGCTTCCTTTAAACTCTGAGACTGAATATGTGCCACTTGTCCCATCTGGTGTGACATTGTTTTTGAAGGAGTCGTTTTGGGTTATGTCACACAGTGTGTGTCAATGAAATTGTTTTTTTTAAAATGTCCTGCCTGTGGCATCATTTGTGGATATGGTTTCTATCTCTTGGTAGAATTTTTGTACTCTTTTTTTCGTGATGAAGCTGAACCAAGGTTTAGCCAGACATTGTGTTCAGATATTCCATTTAAGGCTGTACCTATTAAACGATCAGCAACTTGGTAGCATCCGCATTGTCTATGCGAGAGGATTATTATACGGAAGCTGTACACTTTTTCTGACAGTGGGCCTCATTACGACCTTCGCAGAACGGGTTTACGGGCTCCGCTAATGCAGGCGATGCCATCTGCATTGTACCTTAGAAGCATTACTATGACATATCGGCAGTGAGAGTTTATTTGTATGCTGGAACGGAACCAGGCGTCCTTACCAGGGCCCGCGAGGGGAAGAGGGAGCTAACAACGGGTCGGCCCGTTGTTAGCTCCCTCTCCCATTCCCATTGAGCCCTATGGGGGCTTAAATGAGAATGGGGAAGGTCTGGGCCCGGGTTCCCTGAGGGGGGAATTACCGGGACCTCCGAACTCGGAATGGCCCGGTAATTCCCCATTCAGGGAACCCGGTAAAGGAGCCCAGTTTGGCGGCAGCCAAGGAGCTAATAGCGCCATGGCTGCCGCCAAACTCGTAATGAGGCCCAGGGTTTTGTCAGATAATATGTCATCCCAGAGGTCATTTAGTTTTCTCAGCTTTGGTGAGATAGTGTCACGCACGGCGGTCGCTGGCAGCTGTGGAGGCGCTGGCGGTGGAGCGGCCATTGACCTAGCCGTCACGCCGCCCGCGCTTTCCTCGGCAGCGGTCTAGTCTTCCAGCCATCCGACCGACGACGCACATTTAACGAGCGCCAACCCGGAAGCAAGCGCGTTGCAACCTTTTGCGTTAGCCTTCCGGGTTGGTACGCTCCAGTCCTTACCTTCGCGGCATTTGCCGCTCTCTCTCTCCAGTTTGCTGGCCGACTTTCTATTGCTCTCAGCTCCCCTCTGCTCTACTTTGGCTCTCTTGATCTCTCTCTCCCTTGTTCTCCTCGGTCCTCCTCCCACAGCCCATTTCTTTGGCTTCCCAGCTTGTAACTTTGTTTCCCCCCTGTTACAGTCACCTTACTCCACTTACTGTGGTTTTGCTAATCGGTTGAAGTTACTCAGTTCTCACCTTGTGTCCTGCTGCCATCTTCATCAAGGAAGGGGTTTTTTGTGCCTCAAGGCTTTTTCCCCTTAATCGGTCTGCCCCGGTACGGGGGCCCCCTTGGCCCCGTGTCAGAGGGGCAGGGTGGCTTCCTCTCGAGGCAGACCTCATCCACACTCCAGGGAGGAGGCATTGAGAAAGAAGAGATTCGGACTCGCATCTGACGAGGAGGCGACAGGTGAGCAGGAGGGTGTAAGGGGCACTCCGAGAGGAGGGGTGAAATTGACGGAATCCAGGAGTGAGCTTGACAGTTTGCAACGCCAAGAAGGGAAAATGGCCACCCCAGAACAAATGCAAGAACTAGTGGCCGCAGTCCAGGCCATGAACGTAGAACTACAAAACGTGAAGGCCGATAATGCAGTCTTGAGACAGATGGTCTCTACTCGGGAAACTAGGGACTCCGACTTACCTCCTATGGCCCTATCCTCGGGCAAGTTCGATGGAACTCCGAAGCGCCTCAAGGAATTTCTGGAGGCCTGCTCCATTTATTTCTCCTTTAGACCTCAGTTGTTTCTCAATGATCACACCAAGGTGGGATTTATGATATCCAATTTAACAGGGAATGCCTTAGCCTGGGCAGCCCCTCTAGTGACCAACAATAATCCTATAACCAGAGACTACAGGGTTTTTTTGGCCTTACTGCGTCAGACTTTTGAACAGCCTGAAATCATACATGTTGCGGCGGAAGAACTCTTGGATGTGCATCAAGGTTCCAGTGATTTGCTGACTTATATCTCCACTTTTAAACGTTTGGCTTCAGAGGCTGGATGGCCAGAACGGGCCCAGTACACGATATTCCGTCGGGGTTTGAAGGAGGAGATAAAGGATGAACTAGCAAGGATAGCCCGCCCCACCACCTTGTCTGATTTATTCTCCATTGTTACCCAGATTGACTATCGCCTCAGTGAACGCAAGGCGGAGAGGAAGAAGCAAATAACCCCTGGCCCCTTTCTACCGAGTGCCCACTCATTGCCCTCCCTGCCTCATTCCAGTAACAAGGAAGAACCGATGCAAGTGGGGTCCGCTAGATCCTCCTTGACACCTGAAGAGAGAAGACGTCGGAGGGATGCTGGCCTCTGCATGTATTGTGGATCAGGCGCACACCTGCTTCGGAACTGTCCAGAAGTACCGCCTAAACGGTCGGGAAACGAACAACCTCGGTACTTAAGGGGACGAGTAACCGAGGTCAGAGCGCTAGTTCCTATGTCACTATGACGGTAGCTCCACACCCAACCAAGTTGGACTCTCGCCTCATGGCCGTTCCTATCTAGTTGGAAACTCCAACAGAAGTACTTACCACTATGGCCTTGGTGGATTGTGGTGCCGCAGGGGTGTTTATGGATACCATGTGGGCACACCAACAAGGACTCCCTCTGCTTAGACGGGATGAATTCCAGAAGGTAGAAGGGGTAGATGGTTCCCCGCTTTCATCAGGGCCTATTACCCATTCCACGGTATCATTAAAAGTCTGCAGATTCCAGCATTCGGAACAGTTACAATTCGACTTGATCCGAGCAGCACATTTCCCAGTAATCCTTGGGATCCCATGGCTGAGGAGGCATAATCCGCTCATCGATTGGGCGCAGAACACTATGGCCTTTACCTCCTCATACTGTAAACAGAATTGTTCAGTTCATTCCTCAGAAGAATTGGTCCAAATCCTTACTCCCCAACAAGAAGGAGTGAATGAGATTTGTAAGGTTCCCCCGGAGTTGGCCGAATTCACAGAACTCTTCAAAGACAATCTTGTCTTGGATCTACCCCCACATAGGCCGGAAGACTGTGCCATCGAGCTGGTACCAGATGCTCTGGTTCCGTTTAGCCGCATGTTTTCTTTGTCTCTACTGGAGAAGAGGACTCTTCGCAATTATTTGGATTCTCATTTGACCAACGGCCTCATCCGTCCTTCCAAGTCTCCGGCTGGAGCCTCTCTATTCTTCATACCTAAGAGAGACTCCTCTGAATTAAGGCCATGTATTGACTATCGGGGTCTGAACAAGGTCACGGTTCGTGACCGCTATCCGATGCCTTTGATAACAGACATATTGGAAGCCGTCCAGGGTTCTACCACCTTCTCTAAGTTAGACCTTCGGAGTGCCTACCACCTGCTCCGAATAAAGGATGGGGACGAGTGGAAGACTGCTTTCCGGTCTCCGTTTGGCCTTTTTGAGTATCGAGTGATGCCATTGGGCTTGGTTAACGCTCCTGCCCTATTTCAACGCTTCATGGATCGCCTGTTTTCTGATCTGTTATACCTCAGTGTCATAGTATACCTGGATGACATCTTAGTTTTTTCAAAGTCCACCTCAGAACATGCCTTACATCTCCAGACGGTCCTACATCGTTTACAGTCGCAACATCTATTAGTCAAACCCGAGAAGTGTCTCTTCAATAGGTCTTCCGTACCTTATTTGGGATACAATCTTTCCCAGGAAGGTATCACCATGGACCCGAGGAAGGTATCTGCCATCCTGGACTGGCCCACGCCCACCTCTTTGAAAGACGTCCAACGGTTCCTAGGTCTGGCCAACTTCTACAGGAAGTTCATCAACCAATTTTCGCAGATTGTGCTGCCCATAACCTCTCTACTTAAAAAGGATGCCAAACCTTTTCTCTGGTCGGAACTAGCAGATCAAGCCTTTATCGAGCTCAAAAGGAGATTCTGTTCTGCTCCTATCCTATCTCAACCAGATCAAGACCACCCTTTTATAGTCGAGGCCGACGCCTCTGCGAGCGCCTTAGGGGCTGTACTCCTTCAACTGAAGGATGGCGAAGAACATCCAATTGCATATCTTTCCAAGACTCTTTCCACCAGTCAACAGAACTACTCTGTTATCGAAAAGGAACTTTTGGCTCTCAAGGTGGCCTGTGAAGAATGGAGACACCTGCTACAAGGCGGAACGCATCCATTTACATTGCGTACCGACCATAAGAATCTGAAGATTCTCCGTAATATGGAATGTGTCAATTCAAGGCAGGCTCGCTGGGCGCATTTCTTCAGCCAGTATGATTTTACCATTACCTAAATTCCTGGCACCCGAAACAACGTGGCAGACGCCCTGTCTAGAAGTCGGTCTACAGACTATCACTCTTCCTCCGTTAGCCACCCTATGTTTCCCCGAAATAAGATCGTGGGGATAGTTTCTTCGTTCCTGCAAGAGACTAGGACAGTAACCAAACCTAATTTGGCAACCACAGTACCCGGTGATTTACGTTCTCAGATCCATTGGTCTGAGGGTCTTCTACGGGTGGGACAGCGTCTGTACGTTCCCTCTAAGTCCTTACAGCTTAAGGTTCTGGAATGGGGTCACAACCATGTAACCGCTGGGCACAGGGGTATCCGAGGTACCTTAGAACTAATTTCTCGGTCTTTTTATTGGCCTTCTCTCTCCCGAGATGTAAGGCAACACTGTAAGACGTGTGTTGTGTGCGCCCAAAATAAGAACTCCACCCACAAACCCTATGGGTTGCTTCTGCAGCCAGACTTGCCTAGCCGACCATGGTCCCAAATCTCTACCGACTTTATAGTGGACCTGCCCAAATCCCAGGGGTCGACTTGTCTCATGGTTACAATTGACACGTTCACCAAGCTATCCCATTTTTCCGCATTGCGGGGAGTGCCGTCAGCCACCGAGATGGCCGATGTCTTTCTCAGGGACATTTTTAGGCTTCACGGACTTCCGACAAGATCATTGCTGACCGGGGTAGTCAGTATACATCTCGATTCTGGAGTGCCCTGTGTCAACGGTTAGGAATAGAGAGGGCTTTGTCATCAGGCTTCCATCCCCAGACCAATGGTCAGACGGAGCGGCTTAATGCTTCTCTCGAGCAATACCTTAGGTGTTATGTCAATAAAAATCAGGACAATTGGGTAAACCTTCTGCCCACCGCCGAATTTGCGTATAATAACGCTGTGCACTCGGCAACGGGACTCAGCCCTTTTTTTTGTTCTTATGGCTTTCATCCTCGCAGTATTCTCCCAGTATTTTCCTCACCTACTAATATACCCACCATTGAATCCGCCCTGGATCTAATAACTACAGCCCACACTACAGCTCAACAGAGTTTAACCTCGGCTAGACGCAAGTACAAAGACCAATCCGATCAAGCTCGTTTACCCTGTCCTGACTGGAAGGAGGGCGATCGGGTCTGGTTATCTACAAAATACTTACCTAGGTGGGTACATCCGACCAAACTGACGCCCCGATATATAGGACCCTTCAAGATAATCAAGAGGATTAACCCAGTGGCCTTCAAATTACAACTTCCCAAGTCCATGCATCGGGTGCACCCAGTCTTTCACTCCTCCCTTCTCCGCCCAGTAGATCCAAGCACCCCAGTTAGGAAGACTACAGGGTTATTGGGAAATCCCAAGTCTATACCTGAAGAATATGAGGTATCTGCCATCTTAGATTCAAGATATCGCAAGGGTAGGTTGGAATACCTGGTGTCATGGAAGAACTATCCCAGTTCAGAGGACTCCTGGGAACCCAAGTCACATGTACATGCGCCTAGGCTTGTCAAGCGTTTTCACCGGACACATCCAGGGAAACCCGGTGGGTTCGGGTCTGGAGGGGGGTATACTGTCACGCACGGCGGTCGCTGGCAGCTGTGGAGGCGCTGGCGGTGGAGCGGCCATTGACCTAGCCGTCACGCCGCCCGCGCTTTCCTCGGCAGCGGTCTAGTCTTCCAGCCATCCGACCGACGACGCACATTTAACGAGCGCCAACCCGGAAGCAAGCGCGTTGCAACCTTTTGCGTTAGCCTTCCGGGTTGGTACGCTCCAGTCCTTACCTTCGCGGCATTTGCCGCTCTCTCTCTCCAGTTTGCTGGCCGACTTTCTATTGCTCTCAGCTCCCCTCTGCTCTACTTTGGCTCTCTTGATCTCTCTCTCCCTTGTTCTCCTGGGTCCTCCTCCCACAGCCCATTTCTTTGGCTTTCCAGCTTGTAACTTTGTTTCCCCCCTGTTACAGTCACCTTACTCCACTTACTCTGGTTTTGCTAATCGGTTGAAGTTACTCAGTTCTCACCTTGTGTCCTGCTGCCATCTTCATCAAGGAAGGGGTTTTTTGTGCCTCAAGGCTTTTTCCCCTTAATCGGTCTGCCCCGGTACGGGGGCCCCCTTGGCCCCGTGTCAGAGGGGCAGGGTGGCTTCCTCTCGAGGCAGACCTCATCCACACTCCAGGGAGGAGGCATTGAGAAAGAAGAGATTCGGACTCGCATCTGACGAGGAGACGACAGGTGAGCAGGAGGGTGTAAGGGGCACTCCGAGAGGAGGGGTGAAATTGACGGAATCCAGGAGTGAGCTTGACAGATAGGCTGTAACATACCTTGCAACTGCAGTGGAATTGTCTGCAATGTATTGTGTGTCTATGTTTGCATTCCACAAGAGGGCAATTATTATATTCTAATTATTGATGTTCTTGGATGCTTCATCCCTTTTAATGTAGGTGTTTATAGGGGATTTGCCTTTTAAACTGTGTCTAACAGAAGACAAGCTATTTACTTGTCCTTTTTTGCAAACTGGTCTAGGAAAGCGGCATTTGGTATAGTATTTACCTTTCTTTTTATATCTATGTCAGGTAATGCATTTTACCAAATAAACTGTAAAACAGTGGCATGATATGATATGATATGGCATTTGTAACGCGCCTATACACAAGTGTTTCAAGGTGCGACGAGGCAGGGGGGGAACAAGGGGAGACAGACAGCGATCCTACTAGGCCAGGTGTCATTCAGATCACGCAAGTGCAAGTGTAGAGGGGAAGGGAAAAGTGCATGGGGGAAAGGGAGAGGGGAAAGTGCAGTACAGGGTTATTAGCATACATCATACAGGATAAATAACAAGGGCCAGCTGGTGACAAGTGTGAGGTAAGTGCAGACAAGTGCTGGGAAGGGGGGCTGTAGGAATACAGACACAGTCCCGCAGTGCAGGGGTTGCCGGGGAGGCAGTGCAGGGGAGAGTGGCTGGGCCAAGCACCAAGAATGGTAAGTGACCCAGTTGCAGATTGCAGATTCAGTGCAGTTTCAGTAGTATTAGAAGGGGAGAGGGGGAGAGAAAGCGGAGGCAAAGAGGAAGGTTTTGAGGTGCTTCCGGAACCGGAGATGGTTCTCCTCAAGTTTCAGGGAGGCAGGAAGGCTGTTCCAGAGGGAGGCCCCTGCAGCGGAGAGAGATCTGTCCCCAACTCGTTGTTTGGAGAAGCGGCTGACCCTGAGGGAGTTGGAGGGGGATGAGTGAAGAGCTTGAGAAGGAAGATATTTAGGAAGAGAGAGTTGAAGGTATTTTGGCCCAAGGCCCCAGACGGCCTTGTGGACAATGCAGAGGGTTTTGAACTTGATCCTCGCAGTCACTGGGGGCCAATGTAGTGATTTCAGTCCTAGAGAGATACGATCCCTGGGCTTGAGGCCAAGGACAAGTCTCGCAGTCCTGTTCTGGATGAGTTGCAAAGGGCGTAGAGTAGAGGCAGGCAGATTTAGATAGAGGCTGTTACAGTAGTCCAGCTTCGAGAGAACCAGGGCTCTAGAGACAGTGAGCTTCTGGGGGAAGGAGAGGAAAGGAAGGATTCCTCTGAGAAAGTGTAGCTGGTAGTGTGACTTCTTAGAGACGTCGGATATGTGAGGAGAGAAGGAGAGTGTCGAGTCGAAGATGACCCCGAGGTTTTTTGCCTTGCAGGTAGAAGCAGGAAGAGGGCCCAGAGAGGCCGACCAGAGAGCTGCAGGGAAGGAGGGAGTGGGAGTGCCGATGAGTAGAATCTCAGTCTTACTGGCATTAAGGCAGGGGTCGTTGGCAACACACCATTCCTGGATAACAGAAAGACAGTCAGAGATGAGGGAAGGAGAAGAGGAGGCCGAGGGTAGCCTGAAAATGAGCTGGGTATCGTCCGCATACCACTGAAAGTTGGGGCAGAGAGCAGGGGTGCGGTGGGCGAGAAGTGCCAGATACTGGTTGAACAGCCAGGGAGAGAGGTTAGATTCCTGGGGGACACCACAGGTAGAGAAAAAGATGTCAGAGAGGAAAGACCCCAGTTGGACCTGGGAGGGTCGATTGGAGAGGAAAGAGGTCAGCCACGCCAGAGCCTGACCAGTGATACCCAGGTTATCACGGAGACGGTTGAGCAGGATGGTATGGTTGACAGTACCAAAGGCAGAAGAGAGATCAAGCAAAATGAGGACACATGGAATGTTAGAGTCAAGGTTCGAGAGTAGGTCCTCACAGATGTTCAGGAGAGCAGTTTCCGTGCTTCTGGCAGCTCTGAAGCCAGACTGATGGTCATGAAGACTACCAACAAATTCAGCATGGAGATTAAGCTGGGAGATGGCCAGTTTCTCCAGGAGCTTGCCCAGGAAAGGAGTGATAGAGATTGGGCGATAGTTAGCTGGGCAGGAAGGGTCGGAAGAGGGTTTCTTAAGAAGGGGGTGCACAAGGGAGTGCTTGAGAGGGGATGGGAAGACTCCAGAGGTGAAGGAGTGATTGCAGAAGTCAGCAAGGGCAGGAGCCAAGGAGTCGATGTTTTTCTTGATAGTTTTGGAGGAACAGGCGTGGACCTATTTTGACGAGACTTTCATAGATCGGACTTGTCTTGAAACCTCATCAGCAGAAAAACGGGGAAAGGCAGAGAAGGAGAGAGGAGGGGTGGCTGCAGATGGGCCAGAGGAAGGGCAGGGAATAGAGGGGGGGGGTGATAGGAGGAGAGTGAGGACAGGATGTCCTGAGTTTTTTAAATGAAGTGAGAGGCCAGTGCCGTGCAGAGGGCCTGGGAGGGGACAGGAGAGGTAGAGACTGCAGCAGGGTTGACCAGCTCCTTGCAGATTTTAAAGAGTTCAGCCGAATTGTTAGATGCCGCAGAGATGCGGGCTTGGATAAGGGCTCTCTTCTTGGTGAGAACGGAGAGCCGGTATTGCCTTTGGAGCAGGCGACAGGCCAGTTTATAAGAGGATGAACATGAAGCACGCCATTTCCTCTCTGCCACCCTGCACTTGCGTTTAAGGGTGACGAGATCCGAGTCATACCAGGAGTTACATTTGGCTTTGGGCTTCAGGCGGATTCTCATGACAGGGGCAAAGATATCAAGAGTATCAGATATAGCAGAGTGGAGAGGGCTGTTTCAGGGTGGGAGTCAGCCGAAGGGGGAGGAGGGGGCGAGAAGGTGGCAGTGAAAGCGTCAACTGACACGCGCTTCATGGGTCGGATGACCGAGAAGGAAGGTGGCAGTGATGGGGGTGGCTTTGCCTGTGGGGTAGGAAGGGTGAGGTGGGAGGAGAGGAGAGAGTGATCACTCCAGGAGAGAGGAGTGGAGAGAGGGACAGAGAGGGCAAGGTCAGAGGAGATCAGAGCATCAAGAGTGTGCCCTGCAGAATGAGTCGGCCCAGACGGGAGAATAGAGAGTGAGAGCGAGTCGCAGAGGTCGCGAAAGAGTCCAGAGGGGGGACAGGAGGCATACAGGTGGATGTTGAAGTCTCCAAGAAAGAGGAGTTGAGTGGTTGAGGACAGGCGTGAGGAGGAGAGGTCTGCCCACTCGGAGAGGAAGGAGGAAATTTGACCAGGTGGCCGATAGATAGTAGCCACGGTAAGGGAATGGCTAGGAGAGAGAGAGAGTCGGCAGACAAGACATTCAAAAGAGAAGTAGGTCTGTGTGGGAGTAACAGTGGCCTGAATCCACTCAGGGACTATAAGGGCCACACCCCCCCAGCACGGTTGGGCCTGGGCACGGAGAGGATCTTGTAGCCGTTGGGTAGGAGTGTGTCAAAGCTGGTGACAGAGCTGGCTGTGAACCATGTCTCAGTGAGACCGAGTACGTCAAGGTCAAGTTGCTCAAGAAGGCGGCAGATATCAGAGGAATGTTTGACGGCAGAGCGAGAGTTAAGAGTAGCAATGTGGAGAAGGTTGCCATCTTTGAAGGACTTCCGGGGAGGGGTACAGATCAGAGGTACACCCTGCAGAGGTGAAGAAGGAGCACGAGAGGGGGTGGGGAGGGAGGATAGAGGCAAGGTAGTCGAGGACAGAAGAGGGGGCACAGCAGGAGAGGAAAGGAAGTTGATGAGGTGTGGGAAGCGTCTATCGAAGAGGTGAAGGTTGGCCTGAGGGCCTTGGACCAAGACGGTCCCATTAGCGTAGACATTAATGATGGCCTTAGAGGAGTGGAAGGAGGCCAAGAGGACATCCCAATGGGTGCCACCATTAATGGGAGAAGAGGAGAAAGGAGAGAGCACAGAGACCATATGAAGGGTCCACAGGTCAGGTGAAGGCACGAAAAAGAGGATGTCAGTATGAGTCTCCTTGGAGGAGGCACTAGTGTAGGTGTCAGCGATAGGGAGGCCTGGGTTGGAGACCAGGATGTCCTTTTTAAACTTTTTCCTACCAGATTTAGTGAGGAGAGCAGGATAGTCAATGGAGAAGCAGTTAGAAAAGATCAGTGAGATAGAGAGCACCATAGAATAGGAGGGAGTGGGGGGGGAGACAGGACAAGCGCAAGCGGACAGGATGAGAGCGGCAGGCCCTAGTTTACCACAAAAATCAGAACACAGTGAACACAGTAAAGCGTATCAGGTACACAGTGGAGAGGCCACCTAAGTTTGAAAATCCTGCGGGGGGAGAAAAACCATAGTTTACCACAAATTCAGAACACAGTGAATACAGTAATGCCTATCAGGTACACAGTGGAGAGGCCACCTAAGTTTGAAAATCCTGCGGGGGGAGAAAAACCCTAATTTACCACAAAAATCAGAACACAGTGAACACAGTAAAGTGTATCAGGTACACAGTGGAGAGGCCACCTAATTTTGAAAATCCTGCGGGGGGAGAAAAAACCCTAGTTTACCACAATTTCAGAACACAAAGAAGTGTAGCCACATTGCGAGGAAGTGAACGGGTAGGGGTAGGGTGGGCCGGGAGAGCAGGTGGAGCTCACAAGATGGAGCGGCATCACTGTCATGGCCGAATTTGGGAGCATCTTTTATCCACAAAAGCATGTGGATGTGTGGTGCTCCTCTGGATTGATATTATTTTTTCCAAAAAAGTGTTGCACTTCTTTGAGCGTAGGGGTAGTTTTATTGCTGATGAAGTACAGCATGGCAATAAAGCAATGGTGAAAGTACCCTGATACATTGACAATTTCAAGAGAACAGAGTTCTCCAGGTGTTTCCATATCTAATCCATCTTTATTTTGGTTTGCAGTGTGTAAGAAGTCATGCAAGTCATCCCATACATAATCTGCTCAACTTAAAGTAACAAACCTTGTGTGTGGGCCTAGGTTCCTTAGCATGCAATGTACATCAGTGTGACATCGGAACAGTATTCTTTTATAGCACACATAAAGGGATTTGTGATACTTGACTGCAAAACCTCTTCTTTGTCTTTTATCTTGTGAAGCAGTTGGGTAGAGGATATGTTTAAAAAAATGAGAGCCTGTTTTTAATATGTGTGCAACTCCATAACATAAAGTTGCTAGTTCACTTTCGTACAGGAGGTGGAAAATGTATTCAACATTTTGTCTGAATCTTGGGTCTTCAGAATACATTTGTAACAAGCGATATTCTGATTCACTAACTTGTGTGTAACTTTCATCATATCTTCCTCCTTTTCCTGTAGGAAATAGTAGAGGAAAATAATGTACTTCTACACTTTTTTCGCATCTGCTCATTGGGGATCATTTGGCTTGATGCATTTGATATGTTTCTAATGCATCTTTAACCCCTTAACTGCCAAAGGTTTCCCTCCTCCCAGTGCAAAGGCCTTTTGTGGTGATTTCGGTATGTCGCCATTCAATCCCTTGAAACTTTTTTTTACATGAGATATCTCTGCCAAATTTGGCCCCCTTTTTTCCCACATGTAGGCAGTCATAACGCCACCAAGGAATCCTAGTTTACTGCAGGGGGTGAGAGAAAATACCCAAAAAGGGAGACCATGTTGAGTTTTTTCAGAAAATGCCAATAAAATGATGTACAAAGAAGCCTGTGTTCTTTTCCTTGTAATAGCTAGGAGCAAATGGATTGCTGTGCTGAATTTGCCATTTTCCAGGCTTTCAGAAAAAGGTTGAGTGGAAACCAAAAAAACATATTTTGAATGTAGTTACCAGTCATTTTGTGAGAGGTAGGCAATTTTTGTCCTTTTTTTCCAATAGAACATGCGTGGACAGAATGAAAGAGGAGAGTAGGAAAGCTGACTGGGAAGACAGGAAGGCATACATTTCAGAAAGGTAGACAAAATTCCAAGTACAGGAAGGGGTGATTTGCGCAGATCAGGCAACCATTATGTAGGGAAAAGTACCATACTGGGGAAAAATTGGGAAAATTACTGAAAGAAAAGAAGTGTGGTGCACATGGTTGGCCCGGTACGGCAATGGCTTCTGTGAATTTTGTGAAAAGCAATGCCCTGCTACATTCTGCCCACTCTTCCAGTTAGGAAAACACACATTTTTCAGAATGTTTCACAAAACAAGCAATACCACAAGCCAAAAACTGAGCCATGGTACACAGTTTTTTTGTATGCTTATGGCCAAACAGACAAATTTAGCATGTGTAAGCAAAGAAAACAAATGTGGTGAGGAAGGGTGTGCATACATATTTTGAAAGCGCACATGTAGACCTTTAAAGGGTAGGTGACTTGTCCATGTTACAAAGGTGTATACTGCCTAAAGCAGCAACTAAATGTAGGTCACATTTGGGAAATGAAAGGGTTGTGTGACAAAGTGCAGCAGCAGATGTTCCAAAACGTTATCAAAACCATGCAAAAACAACAAATGTCCTACCTTCCCGCATTCCCACGGGTGTCCCAATGAAAACGGGACCTCACATGTGTGGGTCCACCTACTTGGGCACAGAGGGAAAAGGCTAAACCACTGGTAACCCCAAGTATTATGGCAGAGCACATTTTGTGGGAATTTGCTCTTGTGGACAACCTACAGTTTTGGGCCACATGTCCTACTTGCGTTCCCACAGGTGTCCCGATGAAAAAAGTAACTCATATGTGTGGGTGCACCTACCTGGGTGCAAAGGGAAAAGGCTAAACCACTAGTAAGTCTTTCGGCAGAGCAGATTTTGAGGAATTCTGCTCTTGTGGACAACCTACAGATTTGGGCCTGACGTGTTGCAGCCAGCACGGTAAACCGGGAACCCCAGGCATTTCCTAAAACGGGTCCCCCGTGGGAATACACAGAGGTCTGGCTTGTGTGAATCGCCCAATAATGTATTACCCACAATCCCTGGCAAATCCGAAATTTGGCAAAAAACCCCACCATTTTCAGACATTTCTCCCTGCCATCCCACCAAAACACGCCGCCAACAACACATGTCCTACCATCCCTCATTCCCACAGGTGTACCAACAAAAATGGCACCTCACATGTGTGGGTGCACCTACCTGGGCGCAAAGGGAAAAGGCTAAACCACTGGTAACCCCAAGTCTTTCTGCAGAGCAGATTTTGTGGGATTTTGCTCTTGTGGTCAGCCTACAGATTTGGGCCTGGGGTGACTCAGCCACCAAGAAAAACAGGGAACACCATGCATTTCCGAAAAGAAGACACCCGTGGGAATCCACAGAGGTGTGACTTGCTCAAATCGCCTCAGAATGTATTACCCACAATCCCCGGCAAATTCCAAAATGTGGCAAAAAACTCCACAATTTTCAGACATTTCCCTATGCCCACCCACCGAAACACACCGCCAACAACCCATGTCCTACCTTCCCACTTTCTCACAGGTTTCTCGACAAAAACGGTACCTCATATGTATGGGTGAACCTACCTGGGCATGAAGGGAAAAGGCTAAACCACTGGTAACCCCAAGTCTTTCCTGGGAGACTCTTGGATCTATTGGCTGAAGGTGTATTCTGAGCACTCTGGATTGTCTGAGAACCTTGAATGCAATGAATTTCAAGTTTTCATATTATGGAGGAGCAAACGATTAGCAAACAAAACCATCCTTGAAGTCCTGGACACAACAGAGCACTTCAATTACTTCGATATATTCACTAAAAAATTGGAAGCATCAAAGGAGAGATGGGAACGGTCAAAGTCCACAACAAAGTCTCAAACAAAAGACGCTGCCCAAATAAACCCTACGAATTTTAAGGCACCATACAAGCTGATGTCAAATGAAAGGCTATCTTTCATTAGTAATCTGACACTACCAACAAGAACTAAACTTTCAACATCGGACAAGGAGTCCAATGAGGAATCGACCAAAAAAGGCTCACAGGAAATTCAAGAAATCATGGACCAGGACAATCGTTCTGGTAAACAAATCTTGTGTATTGATGTTGAAGATGTTTTGATGGACATCGCCACCTACACAATGACAGATTATTGTTCTGAAGGTACAGATGTTGAACACGAGCAATCAGAGATCTGTACTGGCCATCAGAATGATGCAGGGGAAAATGCAGAACAAAATCCGGCCTCAGAACAAGTAATGACTAAAACACACAGGACCTTTGATAATGCTAATACTTATAAACAAAACAGCAGCCATCCATGTCCCTTTGCAGATCAAATTCCCTAATATTGAGACCTCAGCAAAGGGGGAACAGACTTCAAGTGCAGTCCCGGTGTTCTCAATGCTGGACGAGAAAATAAAAGTGCAGCAGTATAAGAAAGAGAAGACGGGCAGGAACTGCCCCAATTGAAGATGGGATGAACTCGCTGAACAATGGGGCATCGAAGTCAATCGGGAAGTACATGAAGGCACAGTGAAATTAGCAAACAAACCAATGCCGCTTTGGGAAAACATAGTTATTAGCATAAAAAGAAATATGAAGATCAATGGGGCATGAACCATTCTCTATCATCAATCTGACACCTCGGATTACATTAGGAATTGACAGCCGTAGCTAGCCAATTCCGGTCTTAGTAGTGACAAAATTATAGATAGCTAAAGGCAACAGTCATATTGTACAGAAATGTCACAGTGCGATCATGGATCGGCTCACAAGACTTGTCAAGCCTCTACCTTCAGAACTTTATAACTAAGGCAGAAAGAACTCCCGAATAGAGGAAGCCCACATCACAATGAAAATTGTCACAATTATAATGAGCGCGAAAGACCTAGGACCTCCCCAAAAGAAGACCAAAGGGAATCCTCTGAAGAAAGGCTGCACCTGCTCCTGGTGTGACTCCTACATATCAATGATGGCCTAATACTGAATCGAGCAAATGTCCTACGATTATTACATCACATTCCGAAATTACTATTGATCACAACCATGGATCTGAAAATATTCGAATTTCCGGAAGAAACAATGCTTGATAAGGTGTTCATCTACTGAAATATTAAAGAAATATCAAGGATTAATACCACTTAATAGAAATATGGCAGGCACGAGTACAATGGTACAAGTATACTTTTATTTTGCAGAACAGCTGTCTGGTCTCTCAACACCTCGCACTGTGTGGTAGCGGCCACCATGAGATGAGAGAGTGCTGGACATTACAAAGCATGCATATTTATAAATTTCTTTCCCAATCCCGGACACCTCATCAAGCCCATCTTTGAGTTACCCATTCAATAGGGTTCGTGGCCAGTTCACATAACTAATACAGATTCAAACAACTATACATTGTTCAATGTTTTCCTCAAACACTAGACATGTTTTTCGGCACATAAAACACAATGGTAACAGTTCTTGTTTCATTTACTCATATTTGTCTACAGTTTGTTCTTAAGTTTAAAGTCAGCTTAATTTTAAGGAGCGAAAACACAGATTTCTGCAAAAGCACATATTCAGCTATTCTACATTCTGTTTTTCTGTTTGAACAGAGAAGACACTATTGATACAGATGGTCTCTAGATTACTGATTAAATACAGCTCTTGTTTAGCTCCAAGGTTTCTTGGTGCAGGACAAACAATTCCACCCTAGCAGCTTCAACATGCGTATCTATGTTGACATAGTACAAAGGTAATTTTCCCTGCTGGAGCCAAAAACCCAATTTCTAGCATGGGGCAGAAAGCAGGTATTAATCAAAATGGTGGATGACTTTAAGATGGCGGCGTAGACACCTTATTGCAAGTTCATTTAAATGTGATTTACAGTACGATGCGAATGCGCTTAGGCCAATGTTCATTATCAGGGTGTATTATGCGAAATATGCTTTTACACTACTTGTCTTCCAATTCAGCTACACAATTATTACTGGACGAAGCACTGCTATTGTTACCAATGGGCTTTGATCTAATGGAGCTCACTTTGGTTGCAACAAGGAGCAACCAGGACTACGACACCAAACACAAATTATCTTCAATAAAGCTGGTCAACACCTGGGATAGGACTAGGAAATCAACCACATTCTTCATGGAAAAAACCACAGGAGGAGAATCTACCAGCACTAAAACGCAACACAAACGCACTTCCACTTACTACTTCAGTTGATGATCATCAGAGGGTTCGGGGTGACTTTGCGCTAATGAGAGCAGGATCCTCCTTAAACATGAGGACAACTGGACTTGGCTGGCAGAAGCACTAGTAGTGAAAAGTAATAGATCACAACAGAGAACCCAGACTGAACCTATGGACTTCGTTATTGGCAGTTGGAATACAATAGGATTCAAGCATTTGTTTGGGAAGAGCGACATAATCTTTGATGCTTATGACTTGATCTGCCTACAAGAAACTTGGCTAAGAGAAGCCCCGATATTCGAAGGATATGTCACTTACCTCAATCCAGCAGTCAAAGGTTTAAAAGACAGGCCCTCGTCAGGTCTCCTAATAGTACTTAAACATGTGGCTAGAATAAATGTATTGACAGCGGCAAACATTTTCCCATACATTCAAGCTTTGATGCTGGAGTCCACCTATCAATGTCCCAGAACGAGGGGGCAACATTCATGATCTACTCTTCAAAAGAGAACAATTATGGATTTTTCGTTTGAAAACAGACAAGATGGGCCTGAATGAACTAACCAGTTGGCAGACTTTGGCTACCCTGTGAAGGGAACCACCATGGCTCAATTCTCTCCACTCTGCAGTCCTATTATGACTGTTTACAAAATATGTTGTACTTTACAAATTATGTTGTACTACTGAATGTTGTGTTGTCTATAGCATCTGTAACAATGTGCCCTGCCTCCAGCTGCCAACCAGCTATTTCAGCTATTCCAGCTGTATAATGACCCCTACAGACATGTGCCTTCGGTCACTACCCATAGCCCTGAATATGCCTTTTCACGAATATGCATTAGGTCCTATCAAACACTATAGCTCTCAGTCTGTCAATCCACCATCACAGGGTGGACCTCCAGTATCTAGGCTCCCTCAAAACTGTCCGTACCCTCCGGACTAGTGGCCTTCCGATGTGTGTGTACTCTTGACAACGTTGGCCACACCCTTTAAATCAATTTAATGTATTTTATTTTATTTTACTTTATTTTATTTCTTGTGGCAATACGTCCAGGTATAGTGCTGGCCTTAACATGCAACACGATTTTCGTCCTAAACTTCAAGAAACATGCGTAACGTACTAGTTTTACCTTACTGCGCCTTAGCGTGTACTTGTACAAGATGGCGAGGACCATGAATCAGTCCTCTTTCTGTTTCTGGTTTTGTTCTTGTTTGACGTCGCATTGCGGACGCATAGGGAACAACATCAGTAATAACGGCCGTACGCAAACACGCGTACAGCTACCAGCAATCTAACACGGGCCGGCATCATTCACGAGCCGACATCATGGAACTCTGACTCGAGCGTAGGAGGTAAGCCCTGCCCGGAGCTACTAGACATACAAATAGGTGCAAGTGCACCGGCTCCCTTTCACGAGTTCTCGCACTTTGGGCTATTACTCTTAGAGACCTAGTCACTTCCACACTTGGGCTGTAAAAACAATATTTCGCTCACAAACGACATTATACTCCCTTTGCTTCCAGTCTTTTTGAGTTCACGTCACAAAACAATGAGGGAGTACCTTTAGCTAGTGGCACATTATGCCCCATAGCACACTCCCCCTAGATCTTCATTACATGCGTTTCAAATTTTGGAGCCCCTTGAGGCAAATTTGCCGGGGGTCACCTCAATATGATCTGACCCTTCTAGTTGAGCACTCTCTAGTTTTAACTGTTTGTAAAAAGCAATGAAATATTGTCCGCCCGCTCTGATAAAAGCTTAAAAAGATTACGTCTCTTTTTTAGATTCCAGAGCATGACAAATCCTTCATGCCCCTTTGGGAAGTGCATAATTTCACAGCCACAGTGCAGCCACACGGATACTCTTGGGGACCCACGTAAATAGGTAAGACCTAGTCAGAATTCACTATACGACAGCACCTTTGTAATATTCCTTGTGATATTGACAAACGACTATAATGGTGCTCTCTGTATCTATTTTGTCCCCTCTCCCTCTCCTTTCCCCCTCTTCCATCTGTAGGTGGGATCTCCTGGCATTATCCAACCAGTTACCCATTTGTTGACACACCAATCCTTAAGTGTCTGCCCAGCCCTGATGAATGTGGCTTCTACTTTGCTAATGCCACTGAAACCGATAGGCTTTTTGTGGCTGCTTCACCAGAAATAACCCAGACGAGTAGATAACCTATCTGAAACTCGCTGGGCTTCCTGGTCTATGACTCCCCTAAAAAAGATGGGAACCATTAAAATCTTTAACAATGAAAAAGACCAGAACAGAAAAAACATGGCAGAATTAAATTTTTAAGACATTTTGAAACAACTGGATACTACTCCTTATAACAAACGAATACAAGTATCCAATAGAAATACATACATATGTATCCTCTTTTTTATGCTCTGTGGATAGAGAAACCTAATAAAAAACGTTTTTCATCTATGAAGCAGTTTTTAAAGAAATCCCAAGTACCTCACAAGAGGGTGATCTTCAACTCAGAATTAAATATCTGACCAGAATATCCCCTACAGAACTGATCAACCTGAGTTTTCTAATGTGTGAATACTTAACAATGTTCTACACATTTTTTGCATCTACATTTCCCATACCTATACCAAAACATTTTACATAGTGCTCCTATAAATGCACATATACATTGGGCAGTGACAGAAGTGCATACATGAAAGGGGCCCTATGGATGGACAAGTGTTCATGGGAGCCTAGGAGGGATGTGCCAAGGGATGATAAGGGAAGTTAACTGCTGGGCCAGCGCAGTCCCAAGGGTGGGGTACATCTTACCCGTAACATCTGTTTAACAAAGTTTTTTCTGTCAATTGAATATGTTTTCATAAGTGCAAAAGTTTCATAATGTTACATCACTGTATATAGGTTATGAATAATTCCTCTTTTAACATCTATGAAACATCCATATACCTCTTTTAACAAACATATTTTTTGCAACACATACTTATGTGAGTCGTTATCAGCAGCGCATACCCCAATAGACAAATGAGAGTACATATTTATCCTTGCGGAAGGCCAAGCCCTCTGCGCACGGCAGAAAAGTTATATCAGTATTCTTTGTACTTACCTTTCAACAATTTCAATAAAGTCAAACACAGGACAGATTTGCAAAAGCATCCTTTCAGGTCCTTGCTGACGCTCCTTGCATATGTTTGCTGCCATCCCTTCCAGCACTCCGGACTTCAGCCGCAAACAGAATTGTTTTTCCCATTTCAACGTTGAGCTTCAGCCATGCCGCATGCCCCAATAAGTATCTCAGAGTAGGCATTTGCCCTTGCCGAGGGCCATGCCCATTGCCCATGCACCAAACGTATATCGCTATTTTTTTGTGTTTACATTACATTTGTTTACATTTACATTTGGCCACTTTGGAAAAATAAAACACAAAACAGATTTCCTTATTCAAGTGTTAGGAGAGTGAGCCCTGTTACCTCATCACTGGGTTATTCAATAAGTAAATGTTGTCATAATGAAGCAGTCTTCAAACCATTCTTGATGCTATATATATTGTTAGAACTCAGCTGACATGTAATTTGACTCTCTACAGACTTTCTCAAGGCATGTGGATTGTGGGACAGTCATTGCTGCGAGGTTGTGGAAATTAGTCCAGCACCCAATCCCAATAGCTAGTCCCACTATGGTCGCAAATAAGGGTGGGTATTGATTTCAAGTGGTGGCCTGGTGACCATGTGGTTCAGTGTGCTTGGTAATTAGCTGCTGATTAGCATTGTCTCGGAGTGTAAGCAGTGATAGTCATGGCAATCAGTTGATGCAGTCCTGTGCAGCATTTCAGGCTGTAGCCACGGAAAGAGTTTTAGCCATGGGCAGAATTTATTTTCCCATTCAAACCTATCCCGATTTTGGAAAACTTCACCACATAGCCAGTCCCATGTAGCCACGCCCACTTTACCCCATTGCCAGTCATTTGTCCCCATGGCCACCGGCTATAACTCAGGTATATCACTATTTTTGTGCACCTACATTACGACGCTTTACAAAAAATAAGTCACAGACACAATTGCATAACCATGCTTTCAGGTACCCGCAAATGCTCCTTGCAGAATTGTCCTGCAAATCCAGCCATGCTTTATTTTTTGAAATGTCGAATCCCATGCCCCATTGGATTGTGGAGAATGATCACTGTATTTATTTATTCATTTTATTTATTTGAATTTGTAGAGCGCCCACTGCCCTGGGGCATCGTGGTGCTGTTAAGGCATACAAAGATGTTGCTTCGTGCAGATTAAAAAGTGCATGACATAGAATACATTGTTTTAGAGGTGGACTGTATGGTACAAACACATCTTTCATGGTAGCATCATATAGTTTACGTTGTCAAGTAGGTGGCAAATCCAGCCATGCTTTATTTTTTGAAATGTCGAATCCCATGCCCCATTGGATTGTGGAGAATGATCACTGTATTTATTTATTCATTTTATTTATTTGAATTTGTAGAGCGCCCACTGCCCTGGGGCATCGTGGCGCTGTTAAGGCATACAAAGATGTTGCTTCGTGCAGATTAAAAAGTGCATGACATAGAATACATTGTTTTAGAGGTGGACTGTATGGTACAAACACATCTTTCATGGTAGCATCATATAGTTTACGTTGTCAAGTAGGTGGGGGAAAGCATGGTGCCAGCCATGTCTTGTATGGCGGCAGCTACAAGCATTTGCGTGGTAATAATAGTGAGCATATACAAGGTGTCAGCCATAAGTTGCATGGCGGCAGCGACTCATATATGTAAAGTCGTAATCAAAGGGTTAGTGTGGTGCTAGCTGCAAGCCATGCGCACTGTCCATTGGTCACATTGTGAGGAGATAGTGGACTCTGAACTAGGATGCAGGGTAGATGCAGTGGACAACCGGGGCATTTTTTCGTAGGGCTGGGGTCATGGTCGAGCCTCATGCCCTAGGCATTTCAACCATGACTTGCATCCCCATCATGCGCTGTTGATAATGACACATGTCAGAATGCAATGCAAACAATATGTTTGTTAAAGGAACTTTATAGTTCTTTCATATATGTTAAAAGAGGAATTATTAATAACTTATTTACAGTGATGTAATATCATGAAACATTTTCAGTAATATATACCTATGAAATTCAGTGAAAAAACTTTGTTAAAGGATCGTTATGGTTACAAGTAAAATAAAAATAAAAGAAATTTGCCAGTTATGGTAAGCTATGCAACCATAACTCACACCACCATCATGCACTGCTAGCACTAAACCCAGGACTGCAAAGATAACATCACAAATGACTTTATTGGTGACATCAGTGATGACATCACATGTGATATTACTACTGTGTAACAAAGCAAATGAACGTCTGTATAAGGAGTAATGCGCACAGTGTCATTTACAACATATCTAAGGTTGTCGGTAGCCTTGTAATAAAATACTCCATGTCACATAAAAGATGCTTATTGGAAAATAAACTTTGTACTGATGTTTTTTGTGAATACAGCAATCAAATAATCACACAGAGAAACAATGAATGCAGTATGGATCATAGAACAGAAGTATTCTTAAGATGGTATGTTTAGCCAGTATAATGATAAGTCAAAGCATATCACATTCTTGATAAATGTATTAACTGCGTGGGACCTGCTTCTTGTTACATGTATGTGCATTATGACCTCAGGGCAAACCCTGGGGAAAAGAACTTCAGAATATAGCACATGGTCAAGCTCTACATGCACAGTACATTTAGAGTATGAGTATTATGGTTTCAATGTAGTATCACCACACAAGGTCCTCATATTAAAATGAATACTGTCACCGAACAAAAACAACCACCCCAGATATATGATGCAATCAGTAATGTCATTGATGATGTCATTTCTGATGTTATCTTTGATATCCTGGGTGTTAGTGTTAGCAGTGCATGGCAGTGCCGTGAGTTATGGTTGTATACCTTGTGATAACTGGCAAGAGTCTTGTTTTTGTATTTTACTTGTAGCCAGTTACTTCCCTTTAACAAAGTTTTCAAAGTTTTTCACTGAATTTGATAGGTTTTTATTAGTACAACTTCACTATAACGTGCCTTTTACAATCTCTTTTCACTGAATATATGGCATGACATGTGAAATTAATTCTGATGAAAGGTTTGTTCACAGGCCTGTGTTTACAATGTTGGTAGCAATATATTAAGAATGATCGGGAATGGTCTCATGAACTATTTAAAGTATTAAAAAATGTACACATTTAAATAAAATGTTATACTGGAGTGTTCTTGTTAATAAAACAACCTAATCATAACTCCACATAGGAAATGGGTGCAGCATGCACCACAGAAGTCAAGTATTTTTAATCTGGTAATTTTGGTTAGTAAAATAATGAAAGCTACCTTGTCAGAGTTTTGAATGATGTTAAACATGGAATAACTAGCCAATAAGATTTACTACATTCTTGTGTTAGTACAAACAATAAAAATGAAGACCAACAATGGCTACAAATCTGAGGCACATACAGAAAAACTTCAGTAAGGAAGGAAGATACAACACCACCAAAAAAGGACAATAACAGACTTCCTCATCATGTACACAAATGAACTGTGTGTTCGAGGCTTGGTTATTTCCACATGTATGTGTACCATAAGCTCAGGCCAAATCCTATGGAAAGTACCGTAACAACATAGAACAAGGTTAATGGCTACATAGGTAGCACCTTTTCAATTATTTTTGCTCTATCACTGAACAAAACTACATGGCCTAAATATAATAGGGAACAAAAACAAGTGGCCCAGATATGTGATGTCACCACTAATGTCATCAATGACATTTGTGATGTTATCTTTGATGTCCTGGGTGTTAGTCTTAGCAGTGCACCGTGTTTGCTTAGCTTACCATAACTGGTGAATTTCCAGGGGGTTTCGGTTTTACAAGTAACCATAACGTCTCTATAAAGTTGCATAGGTTTTTATTAGTGCACCTATGAATTTTAAAGTGAAAACAGTGTTATTCCCCCACTTCTAACATTATTTTCAACAATTCTATCAACTTTCAACTCTGGTTGTTTGTTTACCGGGAATGTGTGACCTCACTGTGAACTTGCAAGACAGCGCCACTTGGCCACGTGAGCATGCGTGCCGTGATGACGTGTTCGCGAACGAGACTGCGAACGGGTCTGTGCTTCGCAAATATATAAAAACTGCATTTTTAGCTGATCTATGAAGTTTCAAGCTGAAAGTTTACTCTTGCACAGCTCCCAGACCTATTCTTACTGATTTTCCATCTGCACTCTAGGAGTGAGCACCTGCGTGGAAGAGTATTAGCACAATTGCTATTTAACTTAAAAAATTGCATCAGCCAGAGCCATCCCTCTTTCCCAGGAGCCACCAACACCACCACCACTGGTGTCGAATAGGTATAGGATGTGGAACGTGTGAGGTTTCACAAGGGACCAGGCCACCAGTCACAGTAGCAGTGGCATGGCTTAGCAGGGAAGGGACAGATAGAAAGGAAGACAAAAGCAGCGTTTTCACAAATTTCCGAAACTTTAGGAAGTCCGGTTCAACTGTCAGAGGAGCAGGGAGGCTGTTCCAAGCTGCCGAAGAGGGAGGAATGTCTGGACTCTACAGATGATGAGCTTCTAGGGGAAGGTGAGGAAAGGTTGAATGCCTATAAGTAGGTGAAGAAGAAAGTGCACCTTCTTGACAACGTCCAAGATGTAAAGAGTGAAGAAGAGAGAGAAGTTAAAGATGACCCAAATGTCTTGGTCCTTACAGGCTGGTGAAGGCAGTGGCCCAAGGAGGGCAGCTAGAGGGTAGGAGGGAACAAGGGTACAGGTTTACCAAAAAAGAAGGATCTACATTTTACTGGCATTGAGACACAGATCATTACCCGCACACAATGCCTGGGATGGAAGTCAGACAATCAGTGATGAAGGACCGGGAGCAGCAAGTTGTGCTGGGAAGTTTCAAGGAAAGATGTGTGTCATCAGCATAACACTGGAAATAAGGAGAGAAGGAGGAGATCAGATGAGCCAGAGGGATGAGATAGATATTGAGGTGCCATGACAATATGATAGAACCCTGGGGACGCGGCTGGTAGAGAGTGAGTTGGTGGAGGAGAAACAGTCCAGTTGCAGCTGGAAAGGGCAGTTAGTGAACAAACAGGTCAGTTAGTATAGTGCCCGGTCTGTGATGCCAAAGGTATCATGAAGCTGTTTAATTAGGATAGAGTGTTTGACTGTGTCAAAGGCAGAGTAGAGACCGAGGAGCACTATCCTCATTTGTACTACAATCATAAATACCATATACACTTCAGTGATATTATTCCACCATATTATAAATATGGTATACCCCATAAAAATTATGTAGAATTATGTAGAATACACCTTCAAATAACAAGACACCCCCATAACTCTCCATCCCCCATCCCAATAATTTCCGCAAACATAATAAATAACAGCAGACACAGCAGCACCTGCACAGTTTTTTTTTCACCTATAAAAATAGCTCTATATCATCTTGTTCCACTTCCCCACCCTTTCCAAGCCCTCTATCATCCACAAATTACCCCAAATATATTTTCCAGAATATTTTTCCTCACTGCGCTGTCTGCGGACAAAGGTCATGATTCACCCATCCAATATGTCTATCGTTTCTAAAATGATGATGCACCTCATGTTTTGAAACATCCAATCAGCATGCGCCTCTCTGCAAACTTTGGTGATCATTTGTCAAACGGCGCCAACGTTATAAGCTGCCCAATGAGTGCTATTTCTATAAGTAAATCAACTTAACCAATGATATTATTACCATTAATTATATAAACATTTCTCATAAGCAAATATCACCATTTCTTATATTACTGAAGTAGCAAACACACTTGAGTGACTAGAAGAAAACTTTCCCAAAGAAGAGATGAGTGAAGATCAAATCTCTAATGGTAACCTTTAACTCTTTTAATATAAACAAATAATGTAATTTATAGACAGCTCACTGAAATAATAATTTATTTTCTTATAGTAAATACTTTTACATAAAGGAACGACACCACAGATTAATTATGCATAATCCCTACGATCACAAATACTACCCCAAACCCCAACTGTACAGAATGAAATAATGATCTTGTCATCAAAATTAGATGCACTTAGCAATTACTTCAAATATCTTTAAAATTGTGTTAAAAAAACATGTTATTAGAAATGTTCATTATCACTGTCTTACTTGTCCCGCTTCCCAGAGCAATCACCCCAATCAAATCACAAAACATAAACCAAAGACACTTTAATGAAGCTTCTCTGCCTCCCTCATTCCCTCCCCAGATGATGACTTTATTGAAATTCCAAACTCTCCCCTATATGTTTCCGATTCTAATACCCAAACATTTTATAAATAAGTTGTTTTTCTACTATAAACATTCTGTGTATTATCGCATCATAAATTCTCATTTTTTTGTTTATAACCCCAATTAATGGTACTCGGACTTCACAACTGTTCAGGGGGTCCGTTTATGCAATGGGGAGTCCACGGACATCGCACCATGTCCAGGCATGTCCGGTATCGCATAACGCACTATTAATTACTGGGCAGATAACGTACCCATTTGTGGACATACATACGCATGTGCCCTGCGTCTCCCATTTGACGGGGTCCACGGACAGACGCTGCGGCTGCGGATGCCCCGGGATGTCATATGACTGCGCCTGTATGCTGTGACAGCGTGTCCGCAGACGGTGTCCGTCACTGCGGACAGTTTGAAACTGCATTTTGACTAATCTAGGGTGTTTCAAGTTGAATGAAAGTTTACCCTAGAAGAGTTCCTAGACCCTTTATTTTTTCATTTGGCAACTGTTTACAACTTTACAAATCCTATTTTCGGCACAGTAGTCCATGAACCGTCACGCGATCCGCAAGCGGTTCCTCTGAAAGGACACACCCATTACATTTAGTCATTCTCAATCTGACACACTAGGAGACAATATCTTTTAACAGCTACTTCCAGGAGACTTCCAGGAGTTTAACAATGGCATCTGTCATGGCCATCCCACCATGACAGTGGTCACCACCACCATCACCACGTGGAAGGGCTGGACAGGGGAACAGGCGTGATAATGTGGATGAGGATCAGGAGGAACAGGAAGATGAGGTAGAGGAAGCTCCTACCTCCAGCACCCAGAAAGAGTCATGGGTGTGGCGATTCTTTTAGACCATTACGGGTTTACCAAAAGCTCAGGCTGTCACGGTTGAATGCATTGCGTGCAGCGTCGTACTCAATCGCAGACAACCTAGGCAGTACTCTTTTGGTACCTCCTCCATGCAACACCACACTTGCTCCAACCACCCAGGTGTACTGAGAAAGGCTGTTCCTTCCTCAGGGAGAAGTAGATTATCTTCCTCTACCCCATCTTCCTCAACTTCTCCTGTGGGGCAGAGGATCTCACCGGCTGCCTTACAGACCATACAGAATTCTCTTGGCCCTTACCTTTCGAGGGTCACAATACTTGGTTTGTACTGTGATACACAACTTTGCAGGGGGCCGCAGTCAAGGAGCATAAGAAAAACTGCCACCAACCTTATATTTAAGGCACGTCCAACACCTTCCCCTGTTTAATTGCCCCTCCATATCTGTGCTTGGTCCCCCTTCCCTCCGTTCCCTCCCCACCTCATCTCTCCTACAAAAAAAACAAAATACAAAATAATTATAAAACCTAGAAACACAAAAGAAAGTTCCTTTAGGACCCACGCTTCACAGTTAAAAAATAAAACTAAAAACTAAAATCACAGGACCCTTTCTAGTCTGTGTAGTCCACGGACAGTACGAAAGTCATCAGACATCTGGAAAGTTCCAGACGTGGGGTGGGAAATTAAATTCAATTAACTTGTTTTTTGTTCAAAAATGGTGCCTCTTAAAAGAACCTTTTTTAAAATGTTTTCAGGGTTTTATATACTGATCTAACAAATGTTCGACTGAACTTAATTATTTATCCTAAATAAAAAAATGCTTCTAACATTTTTTCAATTTTTTATTTACTACAACTACTAAAAAAATACTTCACATCATATTTCACAAACATTGTTACCCACAAAACCTGATTGGCAAGTCCACCAACGTCCTTCATACCCACAAAATCTGATTGGCTATTCATCATAGGGCAGCGTTAGCCACCCTATAGTTAAGGTTAATCAGACTCCCAACGGAACCCCTTAAAATTCTATTGTTAATAACTTTTGATTCGAGTAATGGATTTGACCCAAATTTCGAAAGTCATAAGGTAGTCACGGGGACCCCTAGACTGCAAAGTTTTGTAAAGATATTTTACAAAATAAGAACATTATTAAGAAGACAAACACTTATTTTCTCCAAAGTTTTCTTTGTGTCCTGTGCCCCCTCGTTCCACTCTCCTCTCCATGTTGCCTTCTTGTTTGTTCCCCTCCCTGCCGCCTTCCCCACCCGCCCACCTCCCTGATTGACCATAGTGATTTCCCGGTCTCTGTTAACGTCCCCGCAGTACCCCGCGCTCATCATTCCACCTTGGCTGAGCGGGTGACTGCAGGCAACCTGATTGTGTTGGTGAGACCCTCTTTGGAACTTTTTTAAATTTACTAAGTGTTTTCTCTGTGTCCTGTGCCCCCTCGTTCCACTCTCCTCTCCGTGTTGACTTCTTGTATGTTCCCCTCGCTCCCGCCTTCCCCGACCGCCCACCGCCTCCAGCCTCTTTTCTTTTGCAGATGGGGAGCAGGTGCAAGTGGATCTAGGTCACCTGGCCTAAGCCCCGCCAACCTGGTGCCTTCCTGCCTACCTCTCTTTTTCACCACTAAGCAAGCCCCGCCCACCTGGTGCCTTCCTGCTTGCCGCTCTTTTTCACCACTTAGCAAACCGCGCCCACCTGGTGCCTTCCTGCTTGCCGCTCTGTTTCCCTACTTAAGGAGCCCTCCAGCCTCTTTTCCTTTGCAGATGGGGAGCAGGTACAAGTGGATCTAGGTCCCCTGGCCTAAGCCATGCCCACCTGGTGCCTTCCTGCCTGCCGCTCTTTTTCACCACTTAGCAAGCCGCGGCCACCTGGTGCCTTCTTGCTTGCCGCTCTTTTTCATCACTTAGCAAGCCCTGCCCACCAGGTGCCTTCCTGCTTGCCGCTCTGTTTCCCTACTTAAGGAGCCCTCCAGCCTCTTTTCCTTTGCAGATGGGGAGCAGGTGCAAGTGGATCTAGGTCACCTGGCCTAAGCCCCGCCAACCTGGTGCCTTCCTGCCTACCTCTCTTTTTCACCACTAAGCAAGCCCCGCCCACCTGGTGCCTTCCTGCTTGCCGCTCTTTTTCACCACTTAGCAAACCCTGCCCACCTGGTGCCTTCCTGCTTGCCGCTCTGTTTCCCTACTTAAGGAGCCCTCCAGCCTCTTTTCCTTTGCAGATGGGGAGCAGGTACAAGTGGATCTAGGTCCCCTGGCCTAAGCCATGCCCACCTGGTGCCTTCCTGCCTGCCGCTCTTTTTCACCACTTAGCAAGCCGCGGCCACCTGGTGCCTTCCTGCCTGCTGCTCTTTTTCACCATTTAGCAAGCCCCGCCCACCTGGTGCCTTCCTGCTTGCCGTTCTTTTTTACCACTTAGCAAGCTCTGCCTACCTGGTGCATTCCTGCTTGACGCTCTGTTTCCCTACTTAAGGAGCCCTCCAGCCTCTTTTTCTTTGCAGATGGGGAGCAGGTGCAAGTGGATATAAGTCACCTGGGCCAAGCCCTGCCCACCTGGTGCCTTCCTGCCTGCCGCTCTTTTTCACCACTTAGCAAGCCGCACCCACATGGTGCCTTCTTGTATGCCGCTCTTTTTCACCACTTAGCAAGCCCCACCCACGTGGTGCCTTCCTGCTTGCCGCTCTTTTTCACCACTTAGCAAGCCCCACGCACCTGGTGCCTTCCGGCTTGCCGCTCTTTTTCACCACTTAGCACGCCCTGCTCACCTGGTGCCTTCCTGCTTGCCGCTCTATTTTCCTACTTAAGGAAGCCTCCAGCCTCTTTTCTTTTGAAGATGGGGAGCAGGTGCAAGTGGATCTAGGTCACCTGGCCTAAGCCCCGCCAACCTGGTGCCTTCCTGCCTACCTCTCTTTTTCACCACTAAGCAAGCCCCGCCCACCTGGTGCCTTCCTGCTTGCCGCTCTTTTTCACCACTTAGCAAGCCCTGCCCACCTGGTGCCTTCCTGCTTGCCGCTCTGTTTCCCTACTTAAGGAGCCCTCCAGCCTCTTTTCCTTTGCAGATGGGGAGCAGGTGCAAGTGGATCTAGGTCACCTGGCCTAAGCCCTGCCCACCTGGTGCCTTCCTGCCTGCTGCTCTTTTTCACTACTTAGCAAGCCCCGCCCACCTGGTGCCTTCCTGCTTGCCGCTCTTTTTCACCACTTAGCAAGCTCTGCCCACCTGGTGCATTACTGCTTGACGCTCTGTTTCCCTACTTAAGGAGCCCTCCAGCCTCTTTTCCTTTGCAGATGGGGAGCAGGTGCAAGTGGATCTAGGTCACCTTGCCTAAGCCCTGCCCACATGGTGCCTTCCTGCCTGACGCTCTTTTTCACCACTTAGCAAGCCCCGCCCACCTGGTGCCTTCCTGCTTTCCACTCTTTTTCACCACTTAGCAAGCCCCGCCCTCCTGGTGCCTTCCTGCTTGCTGCTCTGTTTCCCTACTTAAGGATCCCTCCAGCCTCTTTTCCTTTGCAGATGGACAGCCGGTGCAAGTGGATCTAGGTCACCTGGCCTAAGCCCTGCCCACATGGTGCCTTCCTGCCTGCTGCTCTTTTTCACCACTTAGCAAGCCGCGCCCACCTGGTCCCTTCCTGCTTTCCACTCTTTTCAACACATAGCAAGCCCCGCCCACCTGGTGCCTTCCTGCTTGCCACTCTTTTTCACCACTTAACAAGCCCCGCCCTCCTGGTGCCTTCCTGCTTGCTGCTCTGTTTCCCTACTTAAGGAGCCCTCCAGCCTCTTTTCCTTTGCAGATGGACAGCCGGTGCAAGTGGATCTAGGTCACCTGGCCTAAGCCCTGCCCACATGGTGTCTTCCTGCCTACCGCTCTTTTTCACCACTTAGCAAGCCGCGCCCACCTGGTGCCTTCCTGCTTGCTGCTCTTTTCCACCACTTAGCAAGCCCCACCCACCTGGTGCCCTCCTGCTTGCTGCTCTTTTTCACCACTTAGCAAGCCCCGCCCACCTGGTGCCTTCCTGCTTGCCTCTCTGTTTCCCTACTTAAGGAGCCCTCCAGCCTCTTTTCCTTTGCAGATGGGGAGCAGGTGCAAGTGGATCTAGGTCACCTGGCCTAAGCCCTGCCCACCTGGTGCCTTCCTGCCTGCCTCTCTTTTTCATCACTTAGCAAGCCCCGCCCACCTGGTGCCTTCCTGCTAGCTGCTCTGTTTCCCTGCTTAAGGAGCCCTCAAGCCTCTTTTCCTTTGCAGATGGGGAGCAGTTGCAAGTGGATCTAGGTCACCTGGCCTAAGCCCTGCCCACCTGGTGCCTTCCTGTTTGCTGCTCTTTTTCTCCACTTAGCAAGCCCCCCCTACCTGGTACCTTCCTGCTTGCCACTCTGTTTCCCTACTTAAGGAGCTCTCCAGCCTCTTTTCCTTTGCAGATGGGGAGCAGGTGCAAGTGGATCTAGGTCACCTGGGCTAAGCCCTGCCCACCTGGTGCTCTCCTGCCTGCTGCTCTTTTTCACCACTTAGCAAGCCCCACCCACCTGGTGCCTTCCTGCTTGCCGCTCTTTTTCACCACTTAGCAAGCCCCACGCACCTGGTGCCTTCTGGCTTGCCGCTCTTTTTCACCACTTAGCACGCCCTGCTCACCTGGTGCCTTCCTGCTTGCCGCTCTGTTTCCCTACTTAAGGAAGCCTCCAGCCTCTTTTCTTTTGCAGATGGGGAGCAGGTGCAAGTGGATCTAAGTTACCTGGCCTAAGCCCCGCCAACCTGGTGCCTTCCTGCCTACCTCTCTTTTTCACCACTAAGCAAGCCCCGCCCACCTGGTGCCTTCCTGCTTGCCGCTCTTTTTCACCACTTAGCAAACCCCGCCCACCTGGTGCCTTCCTGCTTGCCGCTCTGTTTCCCTACTTAAGGAGCCCTCCAGCCTCTTTTCCTTTGCAGATGGGGAGCAGGTACAAGTGGATCTAGGTCACCTGGCCTAAGCCATGCCCACCTGGTGCCTTCCTGCCTGCCGCTCTTTTTCACCACTTAGCAAGCCGCGGCCACCTGGTGCCTTCTTGCTTGCCGCTCTTTTTCATCACTTAGCAAGCCCTGCCCACCAGGTGCCTTCCTGCTTGCCGCTCTGTTTCCCTACTTAAGGAGCCCTCCAGCCTCTTTTCCTTTGCAGATGGGGAGCAGGTGCAAGTGGATCTAGGTCACCTGGCCTAAGCCCTGCCCACCTGGTGCCTTCCTGCCTGCTGCTCTTTTTCACCACTTAGCAAGCCCCGCCCACCTGGTGCCTTCCTGCTTGCCGTTCTTTTTTACCACTTAGCAAGCTCTGCCTACCTGGTGCATTCCTGCTTGATGCTCTGTTTCCCTACTTAAGGAGCCCTCCAGCCTCTTTTCCTTTGCAGATGGGGAGCAGGTGCAAGTGGATCTAGGTCACCTGGGCTAAGCCCTGCCCACCTGGTGCCTTCCTGCCTGCCGCTCTTTTTCACCACTTAGCAAGCCGCACCCAACTGGTGCCTTCTTGCTTGCCGCTCTTTTTCATCACTTAGCAAGCCCCACCTACCTGGTGCCCTCCTGCTTGCCGCTCTTTTTCACCACTTAGCAAGCCCCGCCTACCTGGTGCCTTCCTGCTTGCCGCTCTGTTTCCCTACTTAAGGAGCCCTCCAGCCTCTTTTCCTTTGCAGTTGGGGAGAAGGTGCAAGTGGATCTAGGTCACCTGGGCTAAGCCCTGCCCACCTGGTGCCTTCCTGCCTGCCGCTCTTTTTCACCACTTAGCAAGCCCCACCCACCTGGTGCCTTCCTGCTTGCCGCTCTTTTTCACCACTTAGCAAGCCCCACGTACCTGGTGCCTTCCGGCTTGCTGCTCTTTTTCACCATTTAGCACGCCCTGCTCACCTGGTGCCTTCCTGCTTGCCGCTCTATTTTCCTACTTAAGGAAGCCTCCAGCCTCTTTTCTTTTGAAGATGGGGAGCAGGTGCAAGTGGATCTAGGTCACCTGGCCTAAGCGCGCCAACCTGGTGCCTTCCTGCCTACCTCTCTTTTTCACCACTAAGCAAGCCCCGCCCACCTGGTGCCTTCCTGCTTGCCGCTCTTTTTCACCACTTAGCAAGCCCTGCCCACCTGCTGCCTTCCTGCTTGCCGCTCTGTTTCCCTACTTAAGGAGCCCTCCAGCCTCTTTTCCTTTGCAGATGGGGAGCAGGTGCAAGTGGATCTAGGTCACCTGGCCTAAGCCCTGCCCACCTGATGCCTTCCTGCCTGCTGCTCTTTTTCACCACTTAGCAAGCCCCGCCCACCTGGTGCCTTCCTGCTTGCCGCTCTTTTTCACCACTTAGCAAGCTCAGCCCACCTGGTGCATTCCTGCTTGACGCTCTGTTTCCCTACTTAAGGAGCCCTCCAGCCTCTTTTCCTTTGCATATGGGGAGCAGGTGCAAGTGGATCTAGGTCACCTTGCCTAAGCCCTGCCCACATGGTGCCTTCCTGCCTGACGCTCTTTTTCACCACTTAGCAAGCCCCGCCCACCTGGTGCCTTCCTGCTTTCCACTCTTTTCACCACATAGCAAGCCCCGCCCACCTGGTGCCTTCCTGCTTGCCACTCTTTTTCACCACTTAGCAACCCCCGCCCTCCTGGTGCCTTCCTGCTTGCTGCTCTGTTTCCCTACTTAAGGAGCCCTCCAGCCTCTTTTCCTTTGCAGATGGACAGCCGGTGCAAGTGGATCTAGGTCACCTGGCCTAAGCCCTGCCCACATGGTGCCTTCCTGCCTGCCGCTCTTTTTCACCACTTAGCAAGCCGCGCCCACCTGGTGCCTTCTTGCTTGCTGCTCTTTTTCATCACTTAGCAAGCCCCGCCCACCTGGTGCCTTCCTGCTTGCCTCTCTTTTTCACCACTTAGCAAGCCCCACCCACCTGGTGCCTTCCTGCTTGCTGCTCTGTTTCCCTACTTAAGGAGCCCTCCAGCCTCTTTTCCTTTGCAGATGGGGAGCAGGTGCAAGTGGATCTAGGTCACCTGGGCTAAGCCCTGCCCACCTGGTGCCTTCCTGCCTGCTGCTCTTTTTCACCACTTAGCAAGCCCCGCCCACCTGGTGCCTTCCTGCTTGCCGCTCTTTTTCACCACTTAGCAAGCCCCACGCACCTGGTGCCTTCCGGCTTGCCGCTCTTTTTCACCACTTAGCACGCCCTGCTCACCTGGTGCCTTCCTGCTTGCCGCTCTGTTTCCCTACTTAAGGAAGCCTCCAGCCTCTTTTCTTTTGCAGATGGGGAGCAGGTACAAGTGGATCTAGGTTACCTGGCCTAAGCCCCGCCAACCTGGTGCCTTCCTGCCTACCTCTCTTTTTCACCACTAAGCAAGCCCCGCCCACCTGGTGCCTTCCTGCTTGCCGCTCTTTTTCACCACTTAGCAAACCCCGCCCACCTGGTGCCTTCCTGCTTGCCGCTCTGTTTCCCTACTTAAGGAGCCCTCCAGCCTCTTTTCCTTTGCAGATGGGGAGCAGGTACAAGTGGATCTAGGTCACCTTGCCTAAGCCATGCCCACCTGGTGCCTTCCTGCCTGCTGCTCTTTTTCACCACTTAGCAAGCCCCGCCCACCTGGTGCCTTCCTGCTTGCCGTTCTTTTTTACCACTTAGCAAGCTCTGCCTACCTGGTGCATTCCTGCTTGATGCTCTGTTTCCCTACTTAAGGAGCCCTCCAGCCTCTTTTCCTTTGCAGATGGGGAGCAGGTGCAAGTGGATCTAGGTCACCTGGGCTAAGCCCTGCCCACCTGGTGCCTTCCTGCCTGCCGCTCTTTTTCACCACTTAGCAAGCCGCACCCACCTGGTGCCTTCTTGCTTGCCGCTCTTTTTCACCACTTAGCAAGCCCCACCTACCTGGTGCCCTCCTGCTTGCCGCTCTTTTTCACCACTTAGCAAGCCACGGCTACCTGGTGCCTTCCTGCTTGCCGCTCTGTTTCCCTACTTAAGGAGCCCTCCAGCCTCTTTTCCTTTGCAGTTGGGGAGAAGGTGCAAGTGGATCTAGGTCACCTGGGCTAAGCCCTGCCCACCTGGTGCCTTCCTGCCTGCCGCTCTTTTTCACCACTTAGCAAGCCCCACCCACCTGGTGCCTTCCTGCTTGCCGCTCTTTTTCACCACTTAGCAAGCCCCACGTACCTGGTGCCTTCCGGCTTGCTGCTCTTTTTCACCATTTAGCACGCCCTGCTCACCTGGTGCCTTCCTGCTTGCCACTCTATTTTCCTACTTAAGGAAGCCTCCAGCCTCTTTTCTTTTGAAGATGGGGAGCAGGTGCAAGTGGATCTAGGTCACCTGGCCTAAGCCCCGCCAACCTGGTGCCTTCCTGCCTACCTCTCTTTTTCACCACTAAGCAAGCCCCGCCCACCTGGTGCCTTCCTGCTTGCCGCTCTTTTTCACCACTTAGCAAGCCCTGCCCACCTGGTGCCTTCCTGCTTGCCGCTCTGTTTCCCTACTTAAGGAGCCCTCCAGCCTCTTTTCCTTTGCAGATGGGGAGCAGGTGCAAGTGGATCTAGGTCACCTGGCCTAAGCCCTGCCCACCTGATGCCTTCCTGCCTGCTGCTCTTTTTCACCACTTAGCAAGCCCCGCCCACCTGGTGCCTTCCTGCTTGCCGCTCTTTTTCACCACTTAGCAAGCTCAGCCCACCTGGTGCATTCCTGCTTGACGCTCTGTTTCCCTACTTAAGGAGCCCTCCAGCCTCTTTTCCTTTGCAGATGGGGAGCAGGTGCAAGTGGATCTAGGTCACCTTGCCTAAGCCCTGCCCACATGGTGCCTTCCTGCCTGACGCTCTTTTTCACCACTTAGCAAGCCCCGCCCACCTGGTGCCTTCCTGCTTTCCACTCTTTTCACCACATAGCAAGCCCCGCCCACCTGGTGCCTTCCTGCTTGCCACTCTTTTTCACCACTTAGCAACCCCCGCCCTCCTGGTGCCTTCCTGCTTGCTGCTCTGTTTCCCTACTTAAGGAGCCCTCCAGCCTCTTTTCCTTTGCAGATGGACAGCCGGTGCAAGTGGATCTAGGTCACCTGGCCTAAGCCCTGCCCACATGGTGCCTTCCTGCCTGCCGCTCTTTTTCACCACTTAGCAAGCCGCGCCCACCTGGTGCCTTCTTGCTTGCTGCTCTTTTTCATCACTTAGCAAGCCCCGCCCACCTGGTGCCTTCCTGCTTGCCTCTCTTTTTCACCACTTAGCAAGCCCCGCCCACCTGGTGCCTTCCTGCTTGCTGCTCTGTTTCCCTACTTAAGGAGCCCTCAAGCCTCTTTTCCTTTGCAGATGGGGAGCAGGTGCAAGTGGATCTAGGTCACCTGGGCTAAGCCCTGCCCACCTGGTGCCTTCCTGCCTGCCGCTCTTTTTCACCACTTAGCAAGCCCCACCCACCTGGTGCCTTCCTGCTTGCCGCTCTTTTTCACCACTTAGCAAGCCCCACGTACCTGGTGCCTTCCGGCTTGCTGCTCTTTTTCACCATTTAGCACGCCCTGCTCACCTGGTGCCTTGCTGCTTGCCGCTCTATTTTCCTACTTAAGGAAGCCTCCAGCCTCTTTTCTTTTGAAGATGGGGAGCAGGTGCAAGTGGATCTAGGTCACCTGGCCTAAGCCCCGCCAACCTGGTGCCTTCCTGCCTACCTCTCTTTTTCACCACTAAGCAAGCCCCGCCCACCTGGTGCCTTCCTGCTTGCCGCTCTTTTTCACCACTTAGCAAGCCCTGCCCACCTGGTGCCTTCCTGCTTGCCGCTCTGTTTCCCTACTTAAGGAGCCCTCCAGCCTCTTTTCCTTTTGTCATGATCTCTGCTTCCAAAAGGTCAGGGTTTTCCCAACTCCCTTGGAAGCAGATCCATAACCCAGGTTCCGAGTGCCAACCAGTCCCAATTGGCACCTTTTGGACCCAGTCCTGGCGCCAGTGGCACCAGGCTCATAAATATGCCCAGTCCCAGCGCTGGAAGCGCCGGGCTCATAATGCTTGGGTGGACTTACCTGCAGCAGACCATGCTGCTTACTTGCCTGCCAGTTGAGCCTCTGATCCTCTTCTGTTTGGAACTACTTTTCCTGTTGGGTGGGGCTGGAGCCACTCCCTAGATTTAGAACACTGGAACTCTTCTGGAAGGCAGGAACTCTTTTCTTACCAGGAACTCTTTTCTTACTTAGGCGTGGCTGTGGAAGGAGACACCTAAGCACTACAGGAGGCTATTTAAACCACACCCGGTGGATGAATCTTGCTTTGCGTTATTCTGCACCCTCTGCAGCAGGACGCTCATCGTGTCTTCTGCATCCAGTCCTGGGCCTAAGGAAAAAGGCTTACCATCCTGAATCCAGTCTTCAGCAACCCCTATAAAGACAAGAAAGAACAGGTTAGCATTCCGGCATCTGAAAGGCAAAGGCTTACCTACTCTTCGTGCGCTCCGGACGTCTTCATACTGCATTCCGGCATCTGAAAGACAAAAGCTTACCAACTCTTCGCACGCTCCGGAGGCCTTCGGCGCTGCATCCGCATCTGAAAGACAAAACAAGGTGCGTTTAAAGACATTGGGGAACTTTAATACTCACGTGCCATTACTCCTTTCCACATCTAATCCAGTGGGTATTCCGGCACCCTGCAGCTGCTCCGAACTCGTACCTGCAAAATAAAAAGACAGTTAGAGCGCATCGTGAAACAGGCAACAAGCGCTTACTCACGTGCTTCCAGGCGCTTCTATTCATCACACGGGCTCCATCTACAACTCACTTCAGCCCGTCATCCGCCATCGCCGGAACCCTGCAAAACAAGAGACATCATTACTAAAGACTTTAAAAAGACATTTGAATGACTCGAAACTTACCGTTCGTGCAGTAAACGACGGACAGCAGTCCTCTGAAGTCAAGAGGCCTGTGCTACCTATCCAGTGAAGAAACTGGCTACAGCACCCTGCCCCGAGGCAGATGGAGAGCTTGGCATTCACTTACCTAAGGTGAGAGCGTTAACCTTTGGGGGTCTACAGGAGAGGAGAAGAGGAAAGAGATAGGGACACCCCAATAACCCCAGTTCATTAACCCCATATTTTCTATCTGCAGACATCTTACTCTACACGTCAGGCATACAGTGCACAGAGGTCCAGCCCAAAGAGCCAACCGGGTGCTACACATCACCTTTGAAGATACGGTAGTCGCCCAGTCAAGACCGGCGCCTCTGCGAGAATCAGGTGAGCGTTACAGAACGCAAAGCCTACCGCAAAACTCTCACCCAGGCGCTATGGAAACCTCGGATACTGACCCCCTAGCCCGGTTACTTGGGGAACTAAGGGCAGAAGTGCATGCAACTCGTCAGGAAACGAATGCTCTAAGAAGGGAACTAATTATTTCCAAGGAGAGAACAGACAATCTTGCTAGACAAGTGCTACAGTCACAAGCCGGACAAACCCTGTTACCCGCATCAGGGGCAAATCTTCCTTCAACATCCTCTATGAATCCAGTGCATATTAACCTACCTGGGAATGTACCTCTGGCCCCGCCCGAGCGATTTTCTGGTGACCCAAAGAGGTTTGCAGTATTTATCAATCAGTGCCGGTTGCACTTCTTATGCCGGCCAGCAGCCTTTCCAACTGATCAAGCTAAAGTAGCTTTTGTACTTTCGTACCTTAGTGGCAATGCGGCAGACTGGTCGATCCCTCTAGTTCATCAAGATGATCCGGTTCTCCATGATTTTCAAGCCTTTCAGCTTAGTATGGAAAAACTGTTCGCAAGACATTCACAGGGGCAGGCCTTGGACAATGAGCTTCTTTCGTTGCGACAGGGTAATCAAGACCTTTTGGCTTATATTGCATCTTTCAATAGACTAATAGTGGAAACTCAATGGCCTGAGGACAAAAGGATTACGCTGTTTTATAGAGGTCTACGTGGAGAGCTCAAAGACGTTTTAGCCCAAGTAGTGAATCCCCCACAAGACTGTTCGGATTACATAGACTTGGTCGTTCAAATAGATCACAGGCTGCAGAACAGGAAGGCCGATCGTTCCAAGTTTGATGCTCGAGTATTTTCCAAACCGCCAACTCCTTCCAAAGGAGTAGACTCCGGGGAACCCATGCAAATAGGGGGTCTGAAAGGTCCTCTAACACAACGGGAGCGGGAAAGGAGGAAACAGTTGCAATTATGCCTATATTGCGGAAACTCAGGGCACTTTCTTCGAGACTGTCCGGTGAAACCTGCCAAGAAGGCAGTAGGAGCTGCAGTTACCAAAGTTACAAACTCTGAGCAGGGAAACGACCTCGCCCGACAAGAATAGAGGTCCTCTTGCCGAGCGTAAAAACCAGTTCCGTGACCTCGCATTTCGTGATACCTATGGTCCTCATTAGCCCTGATAATCCGGATCGATTACATGCAATTGAAGCTTACGTCGACAGCGGTGCCATCGGCAATTATGTGGATCATGAAATGGTTTTGAGGATGAATCTAACTCTTTGTCCCAAGGCTGTAAAGGACGTCATTACTACAGTGGATGGTACGGAGATAGCCTCCGGGCCAGTAACGCATACCACTCAAGAAGTGAAGCTAGTAAGTCAAGATGGACACCATGAGAAGATCATGTTCGATGTGATCAAGGCCCCTCAGTTTCAGATTATTCTAGGAATACCTTGGTTAGAGAAACACAATCCTCTGATCGATTGGCGAGCAAGAACGGTCCAGTTTCCAGAATGTGTCTCTACTTGTCACCCTCCACCTGGTGTTGCACTGGCCGCAATTTCTTCAGAGACTCCCCAGTTACCTCCCGAATACCTAGAATACCAAGATGTTTTCCGGAAGGATCAGGCTAACTCTCTACCTCCTCATAGGTCTTATGACTGCCAGATAGACCTGATACCTGGATCTACTCCTCCTTGTAGTAGAATTTATGCCCTCACCGAGCCTGAGAACCTTCACCTTCGACAATACCTGGATCAATACCTGGCAAATGGGTTTATTCGTCCTTCCAAGTCCCCTGCTTCTTCAGCTTTGTTCTTCGTTCCAAAAAAGGAAGGATACCTTAGAACTTGTATCGATTATCGCTCCCTGAACCAGATCACCGTTAAGAATAGATATCCGTTACCTTTGATCCCTGAACTCCTGGACCAAGTCAGAAAAGCATGCATATATACAAAGCTGGATCTTAGAGGAGCTTACCACTTGGTACGAGTAAAAGAGGGCGATGAATGGAAGACGGCCTTCCGCACCAAGTATGGGCTATTTGAATATCAGGTCATGCCCTTCGGACTTTGCAATGCCCCGGTCGCCTTTCAATATTTTATGAACGATGTCCTCAGAGAGCTCATAGATGTATGTGTTGTTGTTTACATTGACGACATCATCGTTTATTCTTCATCGGAATCTGAACATCGGAAACACGTGAAAATGGTCCTCGAAAGATTGCGTCAACACAAACTTTTCGCTAAGTTGGAAAAATGTGTTTTCAACGTGACTGAAGTTGAATTCTTGGGATTCATATTATCACCTGGCGGAGTGCGTATGGATTCAAAGAAGGTCGATGCAGTTCTCAAATGGCCATCACCATCCTCCGTAAAAGGTGTGCAAAGCATGTTAGGCTTCGCTAACTTTTACCGCAGGTTTATCCCCGAGTTCTCTCGAATAGTCCAGCCCATCACTGCCTTGTTAAAGAAAAACAAACGTTTTGAATGGTCTACCGAGGCGGAACAAGCTTTCCAGGATTTGAAGACTAAATTTATCTCTGCACCAATCTTAAAACACCCTCGCCCCGAACTCCCCTACATCGTGGAAACTGATGCTTCAAGCCTTGCCATGGGGGCAGTTCTATCACAAAAGGACCCGGTAACCAATCAGTTGCATCCCGTGGCATTTTGGTCCAGCAAATTCTCGCCTCCTGAAGTCAATTACACGATTACTGACAAGGAACTTCTGGCTATCAAGTCTGCCTTTAAGGCTTGGCGGCATTATCTGCTGGGGGCCCGACACACCGTTACTGTGATTACGGATCACCGAAACCTGCAATATTTGAAAACCGCAAAAGCCCAATCCTCTAGACAACTCCGTTGGGCATTATTCTTTGCCGAGTTTGACTTCATAATTACCTATCGACCTGGTACAAAGAACGGTAAAGCCGATGCCCTTTCTCGGATGGGAGTGGAAGAACACTTGATCAACCCTAAACCTGTACCAATCATTCCCGAACAAAGAATTCTGGGTGTAATCGCCACAGAATCCATAGAGGAAGTTAAGGATAAAGCCAGGCAACTTGTAACTCCAGCAGATATACAGAATTGGCATCTGCAGGGAAAGGACTTTGCAGTAAAGGACAACTTATTGTATTTCCAAGAACGATTATACCTACCCAGCACAGATTTACAGAAAAAAGTAATCTCTTGTTATCACGACTCTTTAATGGAAGGTCATCCCGGTATAGCCAAGACCTCAGAAAAGATCAAGCGCTACTTCTGGTGGCCGTCTTGGAAAAAAGATATCAGAGACTTTATAATGTCCTGTGGAGTATGCGCCCAAAACAAGAGTCAAAAGGAAAGACCAGCAGGCCTCTTACGCCCTATTGACATCCCACCTCGCCCTTGGCATACGCTTTCTATGGACTTCATCACCGATCTACCTCCATGCTCCGGATACAATACGATTCTAGTAATCGTGGACTTATTCTCCAAGATGGCGCATTTCATTCCGCTCAAAGGCTTGCCAACAGCAGCAACTCTGGCCCAAGAATTTCTCGAAAACATCGTCCGACTGCACGGTTTTCCTTCGGTTCTAATTTCGGATCGAGGTAGTCAATTTATTTCTCATTTTTGGCGAAGTTGCTGTCGGTCGGCTCAAATTGATGTGAGACTATCGACCAGTCACCACCCTCAGACCGACGGACAAACCGAGAGGACCAATCAAACTCTGGAACAGTATTTACGCTGCATGCTGCAACAAACTGAAAAAACTTGGAAAGATATCCTTTGGATAGCCGAGTATGCCTACAATAACTCTGTCCATTCGGGAACTGGGAAAACCCCGTTTTTTCTTTTGTACGGCAGTCACCCTCGAACCTCGGAGTTGGATCCCCTCCAAGATCTTGAAACACCAGCAGTAGACTACCTGCATTCTACAATCACCCAAGCCTTTAAGGAAGCTGTTTCTCACCTTCAAAGGGCTAAAGAACAATACAAGAAAGGAGCAGATCAACATCGGAAGGAAGCCCCTCACTATCAAGTAGGGGATCAAGTCTGGTTATCCACCAAATATCTATCTCTAAAAGGGCCACGCACATTCAACCCAAGATACCTTGGTCCCTATTCCATCACTACCATAGTAAACCCAGTAGCGGTCAAGTTGGACTTGCCCCCGCACATGGAGATACATCCGGTCTTCCACGTCTCTCTATTAAAACCCGTGCAACCTCAAACCCGACTAACCAAATCTCCAAAACCTATCCTAGTGGATGGAGAACTCGAGTTTGAAGTCAAAAGCATTCTGGACTCCAAGATCTCCAAATCTAAACTATTCTACCTAATTGACTGGAAAGGCTACGGCCCCCAAGAGAGATCCTGGGAACCTGCTGAATATGTCCACGCTCCTCGCCTAATCAAAAGATTTCACCGAACATTTCCTGACAAGCCAAAACCCCCGGAGAAGCCCGGTTTGGGAGGGGCCTTGAGGGGGGGTACTGTCATGATCTCTGCTTCCAAAAGGTCAGGGTTTTAACAACTCCCTTGGAAGCAGATCCATAACCCAGGTTCCGAGTGCCAACCAGTCCCAATTGGGACCTTTTGGACCCAGTCCTGGCGCCAGTGGCACCAGGCTCATAAATATGCCCAGTCCCAGCGCTGGAAGCGCCGGGCTCATAATGCTTGGGTGGACTTACCTGCAGCAGACCATGCTGCTTACTTGCCTGCCAGTTGAGCCTCTGATCCTCTTCTGTTTGGAACTACTTTTCCTGTTGGGTGGGGCTGGAGCCACTCCCTAGATTTAGAACACTGGAACTCTTCTGGAAGGCAGGAACTCTTTTCTTACCAGGAACTCTTTTCTTACTTAGGCGTGGCTGTGGAAGGAGACACCTAAGCACTACAGGAGGCTATTTAAACCACACCCGGTGGATGAATCTTGCTTTGCGTTATTCTGCACCCTCTGCAGCAGGACGCTCATCGTGTCTTCTGCATCCAGTCCTGGGCCTAAGGAAAAAGGCTTACCATCCTGAATCCAGTCTTCAGCAACCCCTATAAAGACAAGAAAGAACAGGTTAGCATTCCGGCATCTGAAAGGCAAAGGCTTACCTACTCTTCGTGCGCTCCGGAGGTCTTCATACTGCATTCCGGCATCTGAAAGACAAAAGCTTACCAACTCTTCGCACGCTCCGGAGGCCTTCGGCGCTGCATCCGCATCTGAAAGACAAAACAAGGTGCGTTTAAAGACATTGGGGAACTTTAATACTCACGTGCCATTACTCCTTTCCACATCTAATCCAGTGGGTATTCCGGCACCCTGCAGCTGCTCCGAACTCGTACCTGCAAAATAAAAAGACAGTTAGAGCGCATCGTGAAACAGGCAACAAGCGCTTACTCACGTGCTTCCAGGCGCTTCTATTCATCACACGGGCTCCATCTACAACTCACTTCAGCCCGTCATCCGCCATCGCCGGAACCCTGCAAAACAAGAGACATCATTACTAAAGACTTTAAAAAGACATTTGAATGACTCGAAACTTACCGTTCGTGCAGTAAACGACGGACAGCAGTCCTCTGAAGTCAAGAGGCCTGTGCTACCTATCCAGTGAAGAAACTGGCTACAGCACCCTGCCCCGAGGCAGATGGAGAGCTTGGCATTCACTTACCTAAGGTGAGAGCGTTAACCTTTGGGGGTCTACAGGAGAGGAGAAGAGGAAAGAGATAGGGACACCCCAATAACCCCAGTTCATTAACCCCATATTTTCTATCTGCAGACATCTTACTCTACACGTCAGGCATACAGTGCGCAGAGGTCCAGCCCAAAGAGCCAACCGGGTGCTACACATCACCTTTGAAGATACGGTAGTCGCCCAGTCAAGACCGGCGCCTCTGCGAGAATCAGGTGAGCGTTACACCTTTGCAGATGGGGAGCAGGTGCAAGTGGATCTAGGTCACCTGGCCTAAGCCCTTCCCACCTGATGCCTTCCTGCCTGCTGCTCTTTTTCACCACTTAGCAAGCCCCGCCCACCTGGTGCCTTCCTGCTTGCCGCTCTTTTTCACCACTTAGCAAGCTCAGCCCACCTGGTGCATTCCTGCTTGACGCTCTGTTTCCCTACTTAAGGAGCACTCCAGCCTCTTTTCCTTTGCAGATGGGGAGCAGGTGCAAGTGGATCTAGGTCACCTTGCCTAAGCCCTGCCCACATGGTGCCTTCCTGCCTGACGCTCTTTTTCACCACTTAGCAAGCCCCGCCCACCTGGTGCCTTCCTGCTTTCCACTCTTTTCACCACATAGCAAGCCCCGCCCACCTGGTGCCTTCCTGCTTGCCACTCTTTTTCACCACTTAGCAACCCCCGCCCTCCTGGTGCCTTCCTGCTTGCTGCTCTGTTTCCCTACTTAAGGAGCCCTCCAGCCTCTTTTCCTTTGCAGATGGACAGCCGGTGCAAGTGGATCTAGGTCACCTGGCCTAAGCCCTGCCCACATGGTGCCTTCCTGCCTGCCGCTCTTTTTCACCACTTAGCAAGCCGCGCCCACCTGGTGCCTTCTTGCTTGCTGCTCTTTTTCATCACTTAGCAAGCCCCGCCCACCTGGTGCCTTCCTGCTTGCCTCTCTTTTTCACCACTTAGCAAGCCCCGCCCACCTGGTGCCTTCCTGCTTGCTGCTCTGTTTCCCTACTTAAGGAGCCCTCCAGCCTCTTTTCCTTTGCAGATGGGGAGCAGGTGCAAGTGGATCTAGGTCACCTGGGCTAAGCCCTGCCCACCTGGTGCCTTCCTGCCTGCTGCTCTTTTTCACCACTTAGCAAGCCCCACCCACCTGGTGCCTTCCTGCTTGCCGCTCTTTTTCACCACTTAGCAAGCCCCACGTACCTGGTGCCTTCCGGCTTGCTGCTCTTTTTCACCATTTAGCACGCCCTGCTCACCTGGTGCCTTCCTGCTTGCCGCTCTATTTTCCTACTTAAGGAAGCCTCCAGCCTCTTTTCTTTTGAAGATGGGGAGCAGGTGCAAGTGGATCTAGGTCACCTGGCCTAAGCCCCGCCAACCTGGTGCCTTCCTGCCTACCTCTCTTTTTCACCACTAAGCAAGCCCCGCCCACCTGGTGCCTTCCTGCTTGCCGCTCTTTTTCACCACTTAGCAAGCCCTGCCCACCTGGTGCCTTCCTGCTTGCCGCTCTGTTTCCCTACTTAAGGAGCCCTCCAGCCTCTTTTCCTTTGCAGATGGGGAGCAGGTGCAAGTGGATCTAGGTCACCTGGCCTAAGCCCTGCCCACCTGGTGCCTTCCTGCCTGCTGCTCTTTTTCACCACTTAGCAAGCCCCGCCCACCTGGTGCCTTCCTGCTTGCCGCTCTTTTTCACCACTTAGCAAGCTCAGCCCACCTGGTGCATTCCTGCTTGACGCTCTGTTTCCCTACTTAAGGAGCCCTCCAGCCTCTTTTCCTTTGCAGATGGGGAGCAGGTGCAAGTGGATCTAGGTCACCTTGCCTAAGCCCTGCCCACATGGTGCCTTCCTGCCTGACGCTCTTTTTCACCACTTAGCAAGCCCCGCCCACCTGGTGCCTTCCTGCTTTCCACTCTTTTCACCACATAGCAAGCCCCGCCCACCTGGTGCCTTCCTGCTTGCCACTCTTTTTCACCACTTAGCAACCCCCGCCCTCCTGGTGCCTTCCTGCTTGCTGCTCTGTTTCCCTACTTAAGGAGCCCTCCAGCCTCTTTTCCTTTGCAGATGGACAGCCGGTGCAAGTGGATCTAGGTCACCTGGCCTAAGCCCTGCCCACATGGTGCCTTCCTGCCTGCCGCTCTTTTTCACCACTTAGCAAGCCGCGCCCACCTGGTGCCTTCTTGCTTGCTGCTCTTTTTCATCACTTAGCAAGCCCCGCCCACCTGGTGCCTTCCTGCTTGCCTCTCTTTTTCACCACTTAGCAAGCCCCGCCCACCTGGTGCCTTCCTGCTTGCTGCTCTGTTTCCCTACTTAAGGAGCCCTCCAGCCTCTTTTCGTTTGCAGATGGGGAGCAGGTACAAGTGGATCTAGGTCACCTGGCCTAAGCCCTGCCCACCTGGTGCCTTCCTGCCTGCCTCTCTTTTTCACCACTTAGCAAGACGCACCCACCTGGTGCCTTCTTGCTTGCCGCTCTTTTTCATCACTTAGCAAGCCCCGCCTACCTGGTGCCTTCCTGCTTGCTGCTCTGTTTCCCTGCTTAAGGAGCCCTCCAGCCTCTTTTCCTTTGCAGATGGGGAGCAGGTGCAAATGGATCTAGGTCACCTGGCCTAAGCCCTGCCCACCTGGTGCCTTCCTGTTTGCTGCTCTATTTCACCACTTAGCAAGCCCCCCCTACCTGGAGCCTTCCTGCTTGCCATTCTGTTTCCCTACTTAAGGAGCTCTCCAGCCTCTTTTCCTTTGCAGATGGGGAGCAGGTGCAAGTGGATCTAGGTCACCTGGCCTAAGCCCTGCCCACCTGGTGCCTTCCTGCCTACCGCTCTTTTTCACCAATTAGCAAGCCCCACCCATCTGCTGCCTTCCTGCTTGCCGCTCTTTTTCACCACTTAGCAAGCCCGGCCCACCTGGTGCCTTCCTGCTTGCCACTCTGTTTCCCTACTTAAGGAGCCCTCCAGCCTCTTTTCCTTTGCAGATGGGGAGCAGGTGCAAGTGGATCCAGGTCACCTGGGCTAAGCCCTGCCCACCTGGTGCCTTCCTGCCTGCCGCTCTTTTTCACCACTTAGCAAGCCGCACCTACCTGGTGCCTTCCTGCTTGCCGCTCTTTTTCACCACTTAGCAAGCCCCACCCATCTGGTGCCCTTCTGCTTGCCGCTCTTTTTCACCACTTAGCAAGCCCCGCCCACCTGGTGCCTTCCTGCTTGCCTCTCTGTTTCCCTACTTAAGGAGCCCTCCAGCCTCTTTTCCTTTGCAGATGGGGAGCAGGTGCAAGTGGATCTAGGTCACCTGGCCAAAGCCCTGCCCACCTGGTGCCTTCCTGCCTGCCTCTCTTTTTCATCACTTAGCAACCCCCGCCCACCTGGTGCCTTCCTGCTTGCTGCTCTGTTTCCCTGCTTAAGGAGCCCTCCAGCCTCTTTTCCTTTGCAGATGGGGAGCAGTTGCAAGTGGATCTAGGTCATCTGGCCTAATACCCTGCCCACCTGGTGCATTCCTGCCTACTGCTCTTTTTGCACTAATTAGCAAGCCCCACCCACATGGTTCCTTCCTGCTTGCCGCTCTTTTTCACAACTTAGCAAGCCCGGCCCACCTGGGGCCTTCCTGCTTGTCACTCTGTTTCCCTACTTAAGGAGCCCTCCAGCCTCGTTTCCTTTGCAGATGGGGAGCAGGTGCAAGTGGATCTAGGTCACCTGGGCTAAGCCCTGCCCACCTGGTGCCTTCCTGCCTGCCGCTCTTTTTCACCACTTAGCAAGCCCCACCCACCTGGTGCCTTCCTGCTTGCCGCTCTTTTTCACCACTTAGCAAGCCCCACGCACCTGGTGCCTTCCGGCTTGCCGCTCTTTTTCACCACTTAGCACGCCCTGCTCACCTGGTGCCTTACTGCTTGCCGCTCTGTTTCCCTACTTAAGGAAGCCTCCAGCCTCTTTTCTTTTGCAAATGGGGAGCAGGTGCAAGTAGATCTAGGTCACCTGGCCTAAGCCCCGCCAACCTGGTGCCTTCCTGCCTGCCGCTCTTTTTCACCACTTAGCAAGCCGCGGCCACCTGGTGCCTTCTTGCTTGCCGCTCTTTTTCATCACTTAGCAAGCCCCGCCCACCAGGTGCCTTCCTGCTTGCCGCTCTGTTTCCCTACTTAAGGAGCCCTCCAGCCTCTTTTCCTTTGCAGATGGGGAGCAGGTGCAAGTGGATCTAGGTCACCTGGCCTAAGCCCTGCCGACCTGGTGCCTTCCTGCCTGCTGCTCTTTTTCACCACTTAGCAAGCTCTGCCTACCTGGTGCATTCCTGCTTGATGCTCTGTTTCCCTACTTAAGGAGCCCTCCAGCCTCTTTTCCTTTGCAGATGGGGAGCAGGTGCAAGTGGATCTAGGTCACCTTGCCTAAGCCCTGCCCACCTGGTGCCTTCCTGCCTGCCTCTCTTTTCACCACATAGCAAGCCCCGCCCACCTGGTGCCTTCCTGATTGCCACTCTTTTTCACCACTTACCAAGCCCCGCCCTCCTGGTGCCTTCCTGCTTGCTGCTCTGTTTCCCTACTTAAGGAGCCCTCCAGCCTCTTTTCCTTTGCAGATGGACAGCCGGTGCAAGTGGATCTAGGTCACCTGGCCTAAGCCCTGCCCACATGGTGCCTTCCTGCCTGCTGCTCTTTTTCACCACTTAGCAAGCCGCGCCCACCTGGTGCCTTCTTGCTTGCTGCTCTTTTTCATCACTTAGCAAGCCCCGCCCACCTGGTGCCTTCCTGCTTGCCGCTCTTTTTCACCACTTAGCAAGACCCGCCCACCTGGTGCCTTCCTGCTTGCCGCTCTGTTTCCCTACTTAAGGAGCCCTCCAGCCTCTTTTCCTTTGCAGCTGGGGAGCAGGTGCAAGTGGATCTAGGTCACCTGGCCTAAGCCCTGCCCACCTGGTGCCTTCCTGCCTGCCTCTCTTTTTCACCACTTAGCAAGCTCCACCCATCTGCTGCCTTCCTGCTTGCCGCTCTTTTTTACCACTTAGCAAGCCCGGCCCACCTGGGGCCTTCCTGCTTGCCACTCTGTTTCCCTACTTAAGGAGCCCTCCAGCCTCTTTTCCTTTGCAGATGGGGAGCAGGTGCAAGTGGATCTAGGTCACCTGGGCTAAGCCCTGCCCACCAGGTGCCTTCCTGCCTGCCGCTCTTTTTCACCACTTAGCAAGCCGCACCCACCTGGTGCCTTACTGCTTGCTGCTCTTTTTCACCACTTAGCAAGCCCCACCCACCTGGTGCCCTCCTGCTTGCTGCTCTTTTTCACCACTTAGCAAGCCCCACCTACCTGGTGCCTTCCTGCTTGCCGCTCTGTTTCCCTATTTAAGGAGCCCTCCAGCCTCTTTTCCTTTGCAGTTGGGGAGAAGGTGCAAGTGGATCTAGGTCACCTGGGCTAAGCCCCGCCCAAGTGGTGCCTTCCTGCCTGCCGCTCTTTTTCACCACTTAGCAAGCTGCACCCACCTGGTGCCTTCCCGCTTGCCGCTCTTTTTCACCACTTAGCAAGCCCCACCCACCTGGTGCCCTCCTGCTTGCCGCTCTTTTTCACCACTTAGCAAGCCCCGCCTTCCTGGTTCCTCCCTGCTTGCCGCTCTGTTTCCCTACTTAAGGAGCCCTCCAGCCTCTTTTCCTTTGCAGTTGGGGAGAAGGTGCAAGTGGATCTAGGTCACCTGGGCTAAGCCCTGCCTACCTGGTGCCTTCCTGCCTACCGCTCTTTTTCACCAATTAGCAAGCCCCACCCATCTGCTGCCTTCCTGCTTGCCGCTCTTTTTCACCACTTAGCAAGCCCGGCCCACCTGGGGCCTTCCTGCTTGCCACTCTGTTTCCCTACTTAAGGAGCCCTCCAGCCTCTTTTCCTTTGCAGATGCGGAGCAGGTGCAAGTGGATCTAGATCACCTGGGCTAAGCCATGCCCACCTGCTGCCTTCCTGCCTGCCGCTCTTTTTCACCACTTAGCAAGCCGCACCCACCAGGTGCCTTCCTGCTTGCTGCTCTTTTTCACCACTTAGCAAGCCCCACCCACCTGGTGCCCTCCTGCTTGCCGCTCTTTTTCACCACTTAGCAAGCCCCGCCTACCTGGTGTCTTCCTGCTTACCGCTCTGTTTCCCTACTTTAGGAGCCCTCCAGCCTCTTTTCCTTTGCAGTTGGGGAGAAGGTGCAAGTGGATCTAGGTCACCTGGGCTAAGCCCTGCCCACCTGGTGACTTCCTGCTTGCCGCTCTTTTTCACCACTTAGCAAGCCCCACCCACTTGGTGCCTTCCTGCTTGCCGCTCTTTTTCACCACTTAGCAAGCCCCACCCACCTGGTGCCTTCCGGCTTGCCGCTCTTTTTCACCACTTAGCACGCCCCGCCCACCTGGTGCCTTCCTGCTTGCCGCTCTGTTTCCCTACTTAAGGAAGACTCCAGCCTCTTTTCCTTTGCAGGTGGGGAGCAGGTGCAAGTGGATCTAGGTCACCTGGCCTAAGCCCCGCCCACCTGGTGCCTTCCTGCCTACCTCTCTTTTTCACCACTAAGCAAGCCGCGCCCACCTGGTGCCTTTCTGCTTGCCGCTCTTTTTCACCACTTAGCAAACCCCGCCCACCTGGTGCCTTCCTGCTTGCCGCTCTGTTTCCCTACTTAAGGAGCCCTCCAGCCTCTTTTCCTTTGCAGATGGGGAGCAGGTACATGTGGATCTAGGTCACCTGGCCTAAGCCCTGCCCACCTGGTGCCTTCCTGCCTGCCGCTCTTTTTCACCACTTAGCACGCCCCGCCCACCTGGTGCCTTCCTGCTTGCCACTCTGTTTCCCTACTTAAGGAGCTCTCCAGGCTCTTTTCCTTTGCAGATGGGGAGCAGGTGCAAGTGGATCTAGGTCACCTGGCCTAAGCCCTGCCCACCTGGTGCCTTCCTGCCTACCGCTCTTTTTCACCAATTAGCAAGCCCCACCCATCTGCTGCCTTCCTGCTTGCCGCTCTTTTTCACCACTTAGCAAGCCCGGCCCACCTGGGGCCTTCCTGCTTGCCACTCTGTTTCCCTACTTAAGGAGCCCTCCAGCCTCTTTTCCTTTGCAGATGCGGAGCAGGTGCAAGTGGATCTAGATCACCTGGGCTAAGCCCTGCCCACCTGGTGCCTTCCTGCCTGCCGCTCTTTTTCACAATTTAGCAAGCCGCACCCACCTAGTGCCTTCCTGCTTGCCGCTCTTTTTCACCACTTAGCAAGCCCCACCCACCTGGTGCCCTCCTGCTTGCTGCTCTTTTTCACCACTTAGCAAGCCCCGCCTACCTGGTGCCTTCCTGCTTGCCGCTCTGTTTCCCTACTTAAGGAGCCCTCCAGCCTCTTTTCCTTTGCAGTTGGGGAGAAGGTGCAAGTGGATCTAGGTCACCTGGGCTAAGCCCTGCCCACCTGGTGACTTCCTGCCTGCCGCTCTTTTTCACCACTTAGCAAGCCCCACCCACCTGGTGCCTTCCTGCTCACCGCTCTTTTTCACCACTTAGCAAGCCCCACCCACCTGGTGCCTTCCGGCTTGCCGCTCTTTTTCACCACTTAGCACGCCCCGCCCACCTGGTGCCTTCCTGCTTGCCGCTCTGTTTCCCTACTTAAGGAAGACTCCAGCCTCTTTTCCTTTGCAGATGGGGAGCAGGTGCAAGTGGATCTAGGTCACCTGGCCTAAGCCCCGCCCACCTGGTGCCTTCCTGCCTACCTCTCTTTTTCACCACTAAGCAAGCCCCGCCCACCTGGTGCCTTCCTGCTTGCCGCTCTTTTTCACCACTTAGAAAACCCCGCCCACCTGGTGCCTTCCTGCTTGCCGCTCTGTTTCCCTACTTAAGGAGCCCTCCAGCCTCTTTTCCTTTGCAGATGGGGAGCAGGTACAAGTGGATCTAGGTCACCTGGCCTAAGCCAAGCTCACCTGGTGCCTTCCTGCATGCCGCTCTTTTTCACCACTTAGCAAGCCTCGCCCACCAGGTGCCTTCCTGCTTGCCGCTCTGTTTCCCTACTTAAGGAGCCCTCCAGCCTCTTTTCCTTTGCAGATGGGGAGCAGGTGCAAGTGAATCTAGGTCACCTGGCCTAAGCCCTGCCCACCTGGTGCCTTCCTGCCTGCCGCTCTTTTTCACCACTTAGCAAGCCCCGCCCACCTGGTGCCTTCCTGCTTGCTGCTCTTTTTTACCACTTAGCAAGCCCTGCCCACCTGGTGCATTCCTGCTTGACGCTCTGTTTCCCTACTTAAGGAGCCCTCCAGCCTCTTTTCCTTTGCAGATGGGGAGCAGGTGCAAGTGGATCTTGGTCACCTTGCCTAAGCCCTGCCCACATGGTGCCTTCCTGCCTGACGCTCTTTTTCACCACTTAGCAAGCCCCGCCCGCCTGGTGCCTTCCTGCTTGCCACTCTTTTCACCACATAGCAAGCCCCGACCACCTGGTGCCTTCCTGCTTGCCACTCTTTTTCACCACTTAGCAAGCCCCGCCCACCTGGTGCCTTCCTGCTTGCTGCTCTTTTTCACCACTTGGCAAGCCCCACCCACCAGGTGCCTTCCTGTTTGCTGCTCTGTTTCCCTACTTAAGGAGCCCTCCAGCCTCTTTTCCTTTGCAGATGGGGAGCAGGTGCAAGTGGATCTAGGTCACCTGGCCTAAGCCCTGCCCACCTGGTGCCTTCCTGCCTGCCACTCTTATTCACCACTTAGCAAGCCGCGCCCACATGGTACCTTCTTGCTTGCCGCTCTTTTTCATCACTTAGCAAGCCCCGCCCACCTGGTGCCTTCCGGCTTGCCGCTCTTTTTCACCACTTAGCACACCCTGCCCACCTGGTGCCTTCCTGCTTGCCGCTCTGTTTCCCTACTTAAGGAGCCCTCCAGCCTCTTTTCCTTTGCAGGTGGGGAACAGGTGCAAATGGATCTAGGTCACCTGGCCTAAGCCCTGCCCGCCTGGTGCCTTCCTGCCTACCGCTCTTTTTCACCACTTAGCAAGCCCCATCCACCTGGTGCCTTCCTGCTTGCCACTCTTTTTCATCACTTAGCAAGCCCCACCCACCTGGTGCCTTCCTGATTGCTGCTCTGTTTCCCTACTGAAGGAGCCCTCTGGCCTCTTTTCCTTTGCAGATGGGGAGCAGGTGCAAGTGGATCTAGGTCACCTGGCCTAAGCCCCGCCCACCTGGTGCCTTCCTGCCTGCCGCTCTTTTTCACCACTAAGCAAGCCCCGCCCACCTGGTGCCTTCCTGCTTGCTGCTCTTTTTCACCACTTAGCAAGCCCCGCCCACCTGGTGCCTTCCTGCCTGCTGCTCTTTTTCACCACTTAGCAAGCCACGGCCACCTGGTGCCTTCTTGCTTGCTGCTCTGTTTCCCTACTTAAGGAGCCCTCCAGCCTCTTTTCCTTTGCAGATGGGGAGCAGGTGCAAGTGGATCTAGGTCACCTGGCCTAAGCCCTGCCCACCTGGTGCCTTCCTGCCTGCCGCTCTTTTTCACCAATTAGCAAGCCACGCCCACCTGGTGCCTTCCTGATTGCTGCTCTTTTTCACCACTTAGCAAGCCCCCCTACTTGGTGCCTTCCTGCTTGCCGCTCTGTTTCCCTACTTAAGGAGCCCTCCAGCCTCTTTTCCTTTGCAGATGGGGAGCAGGTGCAAGTGGATCTAGGTCACCTGGCCTAAGCCCTGCCCACCTGGTGCCTTCCTGCCTGCTGCTTTTTTTCACCACTTAGCAAGCCGTGCCCACCTGGTGCCTTTTTGCTTGCCGCTCTTTTTCATCACTTAGCAAGCCCCGCCCACCTGGTGCCTCCCTGTTTGCCGCTCTTTTTCACCACTTAGCAAGCCCTCCCTACCATGTGCCTTCCTGCTTGCCGCTCTGTTTCCCTACTTAAGGAGCCCTCCAGCCTCTTTTCCTTTGCAGATGGGGAGCAGGTGCAAGTGGATCTAGGTCACCTGGCCGAAGCCCTGCCCACCTACTGCCTTCCTGCCTACCACTCTTTTTCACCAAATAGCAAGTCCCACCCACCTGGTGCCTTCCTGCTTGCCGCTCTTTTTCACCACTTAGCAAGCCCGGCTCACCTGGGGCCTTCCTGCTTGCCACTCTGTTTCCCTACTTAAGTAGCCCTCCAGCCTCTTTTCCTTTTCAGATGTGGAGCAGGTGCAAGTGGATCTAGGTCACCTGGCCTAAGCCTGGTCACCTGGTGCCTTCCTGCCTGCCGCTCTTTTTCACCACTTAGCAAGCCCCACCCACCTAGTGCCTTCCTACTTGCCGCTCTTTTTCACCACTTAGCAAGCCCCACCCACCTGGTGCCTTCCTGCTTGCCGCTCTTTTTCACCACTTAGCAAGCCCCACCTACCTGGTGCCTTTTTGCTTGCCGCTCTGTTTCCCTGCTTAAGGAGCCCTCCAGAATCTTTTCCTTTGCAGTTGGGGAGCAGGTGCAAGTGGATCTAGGTTATCTGGCCTAAGCCCTACCCACCTGGTGCCTTCCTCCCTACGGCTCTTTTTCACCACTTAGCAAGCCCCGCCACCCTGGTGCCTTCCGGCTTGCCGCTCTTTTTCACCACTTAGCACGCCCCGCCCACCTGGTGCCTTCCTGCTTGCCGCTCTGTTTCCCTACTTATGGAAGCCTCCAGCCTCTTTTCCTTTACAGATGGGGAGCAGGTGCAAGTGGATCTACGTCACCTGGCCTAAGCCCCGCCCACCTGGTGCCTTCCTGCCTACCGCTCTTTTTCACCACTTAGCAAGCCCCGTCCACCTGGTGCCTTCCTGCTTGCCGCTCTTTTTCACCACTTAGCAAGCCCCACCCACCTGGTGCCTTCCTACTTGCTGCTCTGTTTCCCTACTTAAGGAGCCCTCCAGCCTCTTTTCCTTTGCAGATGGGGAGCAGGTGCAAGTGGATCTAGGTCACCTGGTCTAAGCACCACCCACCTTCTTAGCCCTGCCTCTTCCTTCCTGCTCTTAACTATTAGATCAAGGGCGTCTATCGCCCGGGCGTCTGCAGTGAAGGGCAGGCGAAGAAAAGGGCAATTCCTGTTTGGACCTGTTCAGACCAGGAGGACCCAGGGCCTGACCACCTGCTCAGACAGCAGGTAAGCATGCACCAACATGTGTTTACTCCCTCTGTCCCCACAGGCCACCCCCACCCCTTCTTGTCCCCCTGTAATGTTCCCTTGTGCCCCCCATTCTCGCACACAGGTGTTGCCTGTTTTGCTTGATTCTTCTACCCTTCTCCCCCTCAACCTCCTCCAGCGTACTTCTGCAGGAGTCTGTCCTGATACATTCTGGTTTCAACATCACCGTCTTGTGGCCAATGCTGGATTTTACTTTTATGGACTTCATTCATTCACGGTGCGTCACTCTTTCTCAACTCTCATGCTGGACTTCTTTTGCATCTTGTACTCATGGTGGCCCTGAATCATGCTGGTCCCATCTTCATTGTGTATCCTGCCTTGTAACATTATGTGTTACTACTGACTTCTGCAATTGTATTCGCTCTCCACCCTTGCTTCTTCACTCTTTTTGACGGCTTTCTCTCTGTTCTATCCTCCTTTCCCGTCTCCCTTTTCCTATCTCCTCCCCTTACTTTCTTCTATGCACTTACTCTATCAGAATTGTCCCAGGACCTAATATGATAGCAACCTCGTCTGTTTCCTCCACCCTCCCATTACTGTTTGTTCCTCCTCTCCCTTTCTGCACCCCTCTCCCTCACCTTTTGTTTTTCTCCGGCTCTACCAGAAATGTCGTCAGGCCTAGTACGGTAGTCGCCTGTCTGTTTCCATTTCCTTCCCACTCTCCCCCTCCCTTCCTTATCTATGTCTTAGCTCTTGCACTATCTGAAATGTTGTCAGGCCGAGTATGATAGTTCATTTCACATTTCCTGGCACCTACCAGCACACAGTGGGCCAGCTGCATGGCATCTCGCATCTATGTTTCTCTGGTGTGCTAAACCAAGTTCTGGATGCATTCCTAAAGCACGCAAGGGCCTACATATCCCTACATATCCCTACCACGGACACCACAGGAGGCGCATGACACCAAAATAGAATTCCATGCACTGGCGGCATGCCCAATGTAATCGATGCCCTCGACTGCACCCACGTGGAGTTAGTAGTCCCACATGCCGTGGAGGTGGTGTTCTGCAATCGGAAGCTATTCCACTCCATTAATGTGCAGATGGTGTGTGATGACAGCAAGATGATAACACATTGCTGTGCCAGATACCCAGGATCCTCGCATGATGCTATGGTGCTGCAGAACTCCTCACTACCCCGCTACATGGAAGGAGACGTCGTACGACATGGCTGGCTGCTGGGTGAGTCTGCCCTCTGGGCCATGGGAGAGTGTTTGGGGGGGTGTACATGCATACACAAGCAGTCTGCCCTCTGGGCCATTGGAGTGCCCTCAATGGGGTGTCTCGACACTGTCCATGCTGCCAAAGACCGTGCTTATAATCAACCAAATAAGATGCATGACACAGACAATGGAGGCTGATGCACTCTGGCCGCACACTAATGTGTAAATGTCACACCCACAATCCGCGCACACCCTTGAACATGTCCAGCGGACATCACCTGACCATGCACTCAGCACCACAATGCACCGTCACATGTCCACTAAGCTGAAAACACATGACCGGATTGAAACACCTCGCAGCACAAGCATCCATGAGTGCGCAGTATCCATTCCACTGTAATTGCCGCTCCCCGACAGCAACACTGCATAACACCATGGCAACATGTGCAGATGAATACAAATGGTAGTACACATGCAACAAGGATGCATCAGATTGAACCCATTAAGTAGTGAGCAACACCTACATGGGTGCGATAGGCGTGGGAATTGCCCACAGCACATAAGTACCTGCAGGCAAGTCAACACCCTGCTTCATCTAAGGTACTCTACCCAACACTGGCGGACACTACCAACATTCACGTTGTGCCATTGAGACTAGTGTCTAGACATCGAGGGTCACGTGCATGGCGTCTACAATAAACCATATGCATCATAGTCCGAACAAGCAATATCATGTAGTCCAGCAGCCTAATGCATCAAACATTGCCCAACATGCATTTGGAGTCATCCCCTGCCACACAGCCCTCACATGTGTGTACATCATGGACCTTGTCACTCCATCTGGGTGGCTGGTGGTTCTAATGTCAAGGCCCCTAAGTCGTGTACATCACCCAAGACCAGCACCATGGATAACTAGTGGACAGGGCAGATAGTTGTGTAGATGTGAAGTCAATAACTGTCATCGAGGAAATACTGCATGTGAGCATGACCGTTGTACAGGCTGAGCATTTCTAAATGGACATAGAGCAGTACCCTTACACAAACCTTCTTCTGCTCCCATGCAGGTGATGCTGGCTATCCCATGAAGGTGTGGCTCCTCACCCCTGTCAGGATTCAGCAGAACAGGAATGAAGAGGACTTCAATCGTGCCCATAAACACACGCGTGTGGTCATTGAGCAGACCTTTGGCCTGTTGAAGGCACGGTTTTGCTGCCTCAGCAGATCGGGTGACGCCTCATTTACAGGCCTGAGAAGGTGGGCAAGATCATCATGGTATGTGCCATGCTGCACAATATGTGCATCCGGCGGAACGTACCTCTGCCACCTGACATGGACCAGCCACCACCAGGTGAAATTGAAGAAGAGGAATGAGTAGATGTTGGACATGGGCCATGTCGCGATACACTTGAGGGACGTGTTGTGCACCAATCGGTCATAGACCAATCATTCTGATGCACTGGGATGCAGAGGGCGCTATGAATGTGGGACTCTGGGCACTGGGTGTGGGGGTATATGGGCACTGTGCACTGTAATGCAATACATTGACACACACTGAAGAAGCAATGTCCACTCATGTGAGGTTTTTTTTACACAACAGGTGTATTGAACTGATGGTTTTTACAATGTGAATGAACCCTCCACCCGCCACACATGGTTGATGGCCTTGATGACAGCCGCAGTGTTCTCACGCATTGCACAGCGTGTTGCCTCGCCTTCTTCGAGGTATTGCTTGACATATCCATGCATCTCCTCCTGCCGGCCGTCTATCCTGGACAGGACAGACGTTCCTCAAGGTCCCGTATTGCAGTGGTGGAGGTGGATGGTAGGTTTGATGGTGTGTCTGTAGCCAATACGGGGCTGTCCTCTATTGGAGACCACTCTCCATGTCTGCCCTGTCCTACAGGATCCTGGTGAGGGGTGCCCTGTGGGGTTACTTGGGGGCTTGGGGTTTGACCAACATCCTCTGAGTAGAAGCCTCCTGCATTAGTGTTGTCATTATGGCCCTCTTCCTCATCGCCACTATGAGGTGCCGATGCAGCTGTCTCCCCTATCGAGCTTGTGGCGGCGGACTTTGAGCCCTCGTGCTCAGTTTCCACATATGTGGCCTCACCCTGTGTGGATTGTGTCTCCAGGGGTGCAGGGACAGGTGTCTGCTGGTCCTGTGTAGGAGGCTGCGGGGCTGGTTGGGCACTGGTGGCTGACTTGCATGGCACTTGGACCATCCTTGTTCCCCTCAAAGTAGATGGCCTGGTGCCATCATCCTGGCCCCTGGGCCTTTTGCAAGGTGTTGTGCCATGTTCACTTGCATCGCGTTCATCGCTGTCTGCATCCGTTCCTGTGGGGGACCGAGAGAGGCAGGGCATCAGTGATGGTGGTGCTTGCATAATGCATGCATTAGTCTTTGTGCAGTTAGTGCCATGTGGAACGCTGCATGCTTGTTGATGCGGCAGACTGGGTGCGTGCAAGGTTTGGGGGGGTATTGCCATCCCTCGGGTGTTCATGTGTTCAGCATGGTGTCTGCTGTGGGGTCTATGGGTGTGTTTTGTCTTACGTGCTTTGTGAAACGTGCAGTTCATCTGTGTATCGGGTGTTTATTTGGGTATGGGAGCGGCATGCAGCATGCATTTTGATGTGACAGTGGTGGGGCCAGCATCAGGACAGGGATATGTGTATGTGTGTATGATGTGCCATATATTGGTTCATATCACAGTTCCATTTGTTGGTCAACTGTGATCATTGGTTGTCAGGGGTATGTGGGGACACTCACCTTCATCTGCCGATGATGGCACTCCGAACTCCGCTCCGCTGACTCCTTCGATGAACTCGACATCTATTCATGTGCTGCAGGTCTCTTCCCACCTTGCCAATTTAATGGGTGAGTGGGCACCCCTGGCTGTGATTGACTGACAGGATATTCCTTACTCTTAGCCGCAGGTCATCCCACCACTTTTTGCAGTCCCTCATGGTGCGTGCAGTGGTGCCAACCGCACTCACTTTCCTTGCTACTTCCTCACAGATCTCCTCATTCCTGAGCTGTGCTGGTCACCTCAGGTCAGCACAGAAGACCACGTCTGCATGCTTAACTAATGTATCTGCTAACATGTTGAGCTCCTGGTCCTTGAATCTGGGATTGCACAATCGGGCAGTGCCTTTCTGGGTTGCTTTTGACATCTTTTCCAAGGTGTGTTAGGGGTTTAGCCTGAACAGGTCTAGTCTGTGGAGGATGGCAATGGATTGTGTTTTTAAAGATGGCCATTGGTGCATTTCCTGTTCCGGTGCGATGAAGTTACTTGCGGGGCTGGTAATAACTAACCCGTGTATACCACTGTGTTAATACTGGTACCGCTATTTGGGGGATGCTGATGGAGGAGGAGTTATCTGCGCATTTCATGATGCCGCTATCTGGGGGTTTGAGGGTCGATCCGGCATGCCAGTACGGCCGTTACCGGCATGCAGGTATGCGCGTACTTGCACTCTCGTGATCAGCTGCTGTTTGCGGGATCGAGGCTACACGGACATGTTGTTACCGGCATGCAGGTAAAGACAGATTTTTAACGCCAATCTCGTAATGAGGCCCATTGACTCCCTGGCACTTGCACTGGCCGACTTCTGCAACCACTCCTTTTCCACTGCAGTCTTCTCTTCCCCCCTGAAGCGGTCCCTTGTGCACCCTCTTCTTAAGAAACCCTCTGCCAACCCATCATGCCTGGCTAACTATCGCCCAATCTCCATCAATCCTTTCCTGGGCAAACTCTTTTAAAAGCTGGCCATCTCCAAGCTCAATCTTCACACTTAATCTGTTGGTTGTCTCCATGATCATCAGTCTGGCTTCAGAGCTGCCAGAAGCACAGAAACTGCTCTCCTGAACATTCGTGACTTCTCACTCTCTTTCTCTCCTCACATCTCTGTCGTCTCTAAGAAGTCACACTACCAGCTGCACCTCCTCAGAGGTATTCTTCCTTTCCTCTCCCTCCCCCAGAAGCTCACTGGGCCTCATTACGACCCTGCCGGCAGCAGTGTGAAGGTGCCAGTAAGGTACCGGCACCGCTCATACCGGGTCGCCACATTACGAGTTTACTGGCCAGAAGTGCATACCGCCACCCACGAGCAGACTACGATGCTAACAACACACCCGTCATTAACGGGTCCATTGTTAGCATCCTCCGCATTTCCATTGAGCCCTATGTGGGATCAAATGGGAATGGGGACATACCGGGTCCGGGTCCCAAAAATGGGAATTACCGGGCCCGCAAAATTCAGAATGGCCCGTTAATTCCCTTTTTTTGGGACCCAGACACGAGTTTGGAGGTAGCCATGCCGGTAATGACAGCATGGCTACCACCAAACTCTTAATGAGGCTCACTTTCTCGAAAACTCTGGTTCTCTCTAGGCTGGACTACTGCAACAGCCTCTTTCTAAATCTGCCTGCTTCTATGCTCTGCCCTCTGCAACTCATCCAGAACAGGACTACGAGACTTGTCCCTGGCCTCAAGCCCAGGGATTGTATATCTCCAGGACTGAAATCTCTCCATTGGCTCCCAGTGGCTGCGAGGATTAAGTTCAAACCCCTCTGCATTGTCCACAAGGCCTTCTGGGGCCTGGGGCCTCAATACCTTCAACTCTCTCTTCCTAAATATCTTCCTTCTCGAGCTCTTCGCTCATCCGCCTCCAACTCCCTCAGGGTTAGTCGCTTCTGCAAGCAATGAGTTGGTGGTAGATCTCTTTCTTCAGCTAGGGCCTCCCTCTGGAACACCTCCGCGCCTGCCTGAAACTTGAGGAGAATCATCTCCGGTTCCGGAAGCACCTCAAAACCTTTCTCTTTGCTTCTGCTTTTTCTCCTCCTCTCCTCTGCTGACTTCCTGGCAGACATTGAAACTGCATTGGTTACCTGGCCACCTTCTGATCTCTGGCCCAGGTCCGCTCCCCCACCAGTCGCACACCTGCACTACCTTCCTGGCAACCCCCAAACTTGGGGACTGTTTCTGTATCTCTACAGTCCCACTACCAGCACTTGACACCTGTTTTCTGCACTTACCCTTGCACTTGTCACCTGCTGGCCATACTTTTACATATTGTTTATTTATTCTACTATCCCATGTACTGCACTGTCCCTCACCCTTTTCACCCGCACTCTTTCCCCCTTCCCATGCACATGCTCAATCATACACACTTTATTCGGCCATCAGGCCATAAAAGTGCATCCTATTACAAAGACTAAATTAACAATCATAATACATCACATCATGCCGTGGGTAGAAGAAAAAAAAATGGGGGAAAACAGCAGTGGATGAAAGACCAGCCCCATTCAAAATTGCACCAAGTCAGGAAGGTCCATCTACATTTGACCCCAGTTGTTGTCGTCCTAAAGGAAAAAGGTTCACACCAGTTAGGGGAGTGTTAGATGGGAGGGCTTCAAAAATGACCATCGGGACCTTGCTCGGGGCCCTAACTGGTTGAGATCTCACCGTTGGTCGAACGACTATCCCACCTGGATCTTCTCAAAACCCCCTTAGTCAATCTTCAGTTCCAGAAAGCCAGTTTAACTGAGTCGTTGGGGCTCGAGACATTGTTTCGAATTCTGGAGCATCGCACCATAGATTCTCTTGATACAAAAGCACATCCTTTTGTGGTCTGCAACCAGTGCAGGCATTTGTTCAATAGGGCATCCCTTGGTTCCTTCTTGCTCTCTGCCAGTTTTGGTACCCCACGTAGGTAAACTATGGGTGGTCCAGAACCACCCTTGTCATAGTGCCCAGACATGATCACCCTGTATTAAGGACCAAATACTCCAGGGTCGTTCGCGCTTGGACCTTTTGCCGACATATTGGTGGCCCCACAGTTGGGGAGGATGTTGACTTAGAATAAGACACCCTACAGCACTCTTGGGGCTTGATTCTGGGTTCTCGAAGAGCATTAATGTGAGGCGGTTTCCTGGGTGCCATGCTGTGAGAAGCAGCATGTTCTTTGGGTGTTATTGGGTTCTCACAGTACCATCTTTGGTTCCTGAAGCACCTGAAAACCCTTCTCTTTGCTATTGCTTTCTCTCCCCCTCTCCCCCGCTAAAGTCCTGGCTGTTACTGAGACTGCACTGGTTACCTGGCCATCCATCTGATCTTGGGCCCTAGCCCTGCCAGATGCACGCCTGTACTGCCTCCCTGGCAACCACTGCACCTGAGGACTGTTTTATGCATCCCTACAGTTCCCCCACCAGCACTTATGTCTGCACTCATCCTGCACTTGCCACCTGCTGACCTTTCTTTTATTTATCTTGTTATTCTATTATGCCATGCACTGCACTTTCCCTCCCCCCAGCACTTTTCTTCTTCCCCCCTTCCTTTGCACTTGTGCGATCTAAATGACACTTGGCCTAGTAAGATCATTGTCTGTCTCCCCTCTGTTCCCCCTCCCTGGCCTCATCACGCCTTGAAACACTTGTGTATAGGCGCATTATAAATGCCATATCATATCATATAATGTCCATGACACACTCTGTGGGTAGGTTGCCAGAACCCTCAACCCTGTGACAGGCAATGGGAGGCTCCCCCTGTGCCATTTCTCCTCCCCTTGTTTCCTACTTGGACCGTGAGCAGATTCCTGATGGCTGTCAACTCAATGAGCACCTGGTCACACTTGCATCCCTTGGTGGAACAGGCACCCTCATTTGGCGTGTTAGTATTCGAGTTGGAGCCATAAGCAGCCACATATTCAATACGTTTGGGAGCTCTAAGTGGGGTTACATGTAGAAAGGAGCTGCCCCCAGGGCTTGTAGAAGAGAGGCACTCACTCCAGGCACTACTGAAAGAGCCCAAGGTGCCAAAAGTAAAAGAAGCAGGCTTAGCCATGGCGGCACAGGTCGCTATATCTGCTGAGACCGTGGGACTTGTAGCTTTGGTACACAGAGGATGTTCCGCATGAGAGACTATGATTGATGCAGGAACACGGGTCGGACCAGTGGACCATAAGATGGAACCAGGTAACAAGGTACAGCCGACTGGGATATCTAGGGGAAGAATCCCCATCGCTGCTGCTAGCGATTTCGCTAGGCCATGACATAAAGAATCAAATGGTGAATGCAGAGTAGGCACAACAGGAGGGTTGAGGGAGTCCAGGTGGCCGGAGATGACAGCTGGTACAAGAGGTGTGGGAGATTCTGTTCCAGTGTTTCCTTTGCCTTTATCCACACCAATATACGTACATAGGGAGTTCCTTCTGGTGGCAAGGGGGACAAGGTCTTCCTGAATCTCATCCAGGACACTCACTCCAGGGCAGGGATCAGAGTTCCCTCCAAGGGTCTCCAGCTGAGTGTCAAGCAGTGTCCTCTGATGGCAACCATTCAAAGGTGTTGCCACTTTTCTCAGAGCCACATAGATACGCCCCGGAGAGTGGCAGGCTTCTTTGCCCAACGGTTCCACCTCTCATCGTGGGGTAGTGGGATTAATTGCAGGTCACAGTGGAGGCCTCCCACCCCCTTGCATCGCAACACCAGCATTTTACGTTTGGTTTTGCACTCTGGCGCTAGGTTGACTAGTAAACTGGATAGGGCTGACTTTCAAAGAAAGAGTGGGGGAAACGGTTGAGGGAAGTGGGGGCTCCATTGTTGGTTTTCCACTGCTTTCCACAATTTTAGTGTTCCAAAGTTACATGCACCCAGAGCCCTTCTGAAGGAACAGTCACCCACCACAAGAGTCCACAGTGCCCTCCACATCAATGCCCATTTCAGCTTGCTCTCACCTTGCTTCATGGGGAGGTAATGGGTGATCTTTCGGCACAGCAGCACTCCGGTGATATGCCCTATGATGCCGCAAACAACCTGCGGGATGTCAACACCTGCTGCCCTTAGACCCTGCTGGGATTTGGCCCTGTCAGGGTAGTCCCAGGAATATGTAGAGGAGAGGGCGTTGAAGGGTCGTGGCCAACCAGCATGGCAGGAATGGTGGGTCTGCAGACCCCTGCTGGATGCTAACCCCCGCTGCCCCTTGCACCCCATCGGGCATTCATTTTCTCCGTAGACAAAGTCAATATTTTCCAAAGCTCACAGCCCAAACCACTGGATGGATATGGATCAGGTCCAAAACAACTTGGGCATAACTTGCGATCCATGCTTGGTTTCGGTTATTCCATTTAGTAGTTATTTAAATATTTGACGGAGAAGGGGGTGCCCGCTTCTCAAAAATATATAGCTATAGCTCGGGGGTTTACCCATAACAGTTTTTTTTAAAATGAAACAGCCGCCATCTTGTTTTTCTCATGGTTATAGCTGAGGATATGGGAAAATGAAACGGAGGAAAAAAGCCATTTGCCGGTCATGCTAATGCCACCAGTTTAGAAGTAGGGTGGCCTAGAGGGCACAACGTGAAATTTCCGAGTGTAGGGGGGTCTAGGTACAAAGCTTTCTGTACCTTTGGCTATACCTGCCATTTCAAACCAAACTGTGTCACAGAAACAGCGTGTGTTATGGGAGGAACGGGAAGGGACAGGAGGCCATTTTGGGGAGTGGGGACGTTTTTCGGAAATTTTAGGATATAAAGAACTATGCATAGTCAAGGGTATATGTAGTTCAGTACCTGCGGTTACATTTTTTTTTAAAAGATATTTGTACAGCTATATTGAAGTCAGGAGTGGCCATGGCCAGTGACACACTTGCCATCCAGGTCTCCCGTCCATGCAGTAACCAGAACACACCCTGCTTAGCTTCAAAGGGAGGAAGGGACCATCCTCCTCAGGCCATGTTGCCCGATAAATGAGCCAGTGTTACAAGACCACTTAGAGAAACGTGCCGGCCCTTGTCTTTCTTTGAAGTTTAGCAGGGTCAGTCCCGCTTTGAAGCTAAGCAGGGTCAGTACTGGTTACTGCATGGATGGGCGACTGAATGGGCATGCACATTATTATTTTTTTAAACCGTGCCACTGTCTGTCCTTGAAGGTTTTGCACTGAGAGACAATTTTCTTGCCTTTTGATGAATTGAATTCTGGTATTTGTAGTCGCACAGTCAAGATGGGGGGAAATAATGCCACAATTGTACACCGTTTGCCTTACATAGTTTAAAAAGGTTTCAAAAGAGGTAAGGATTTATATATTTGAGTGACACTATGATATGTGTACTTTTCAAGTTAGCTTTATAAAGGAGAGTATTGTTGAAAGCCAGACATTGGGTTGAGGAGGAGAAATGATGAGAGGGCAAGTAAGTTATGAGTATTTTCCCACAATGTTGCAAGATAGTTTGCAATCCTGGACACTGGTGCAGTTATCTTCCACCAGTTGTGGCTGTTTTTCAGGGCACCATTAAAGTGGAGATGTGGATGGACAGCATAACTTTGTTTCAGAGGGCGGGCCCAACCCCTTGGATTTTTTTGAGGTTGGCAAGCTTGCTCAAGTATTTGATTCCAGGATTTTACTCAGGTTGTCATGTTACCAGCACAGGCGATTACCCACAAGACCACAAGCAATTGTTTCATATTGGGATTTTGTTTACAGGGAATATTTCATGACAGAATGCTGGGTTTAAAAGGTGAGCAGCTTTTATACTTTGCCAGAATATTTATTGGAACATTTCCACTCTCAGGTTATTTTTCTGGTGTTCATTACTTTTTTAAAAGTCCAATGCTATTTTGTCTTGCGCAATTACTTCTAAGGGAAAGGTCAAATTAACGATATTTGCATATTTCACTTTAAGGTATATGTTCACGTACTGTGCATATATTCATGGGTGCTAGCTTTTGATTTTCGCTATGGGTGCAGAAAGTACCTGGGCATATGTTATTCTTGCAGCCGGTCATTTTTGTCCTGTTTCCGTGCAATTTAAATTTGGTTAGTTGGGGTTGTGTGATGTCTCACAACAGTCACCAAGAGACTGGCCATAAAACAGGGGCTTGGAGCACACTGTTTAACCGAAGTGTGTAGTCCATGGCAAATAATGTAATCTCAATGCACATTGCCTGAAAACATTGTGAGTTCTCAAAGCCTGCAATATTTTATACATAATAACAATACCACTGTCAAAACAGGACACAATCAGTTTGTGATTGATGAACGTCTTTGAGCGATGGGTTGCAAGTGTTTTCAAATAAAGAGTTGCCATGCTCACTGGCCATGGCTGAAGGTTAGGGTGTCTGGTAGCATTTTAAAATGGACCGACCATGGCCCGAAACCATTCTAGTGGTTTGGAGGTGTACTTAAAATGTATGGAATAACAAAACCCTTGAATGTCAAGGAAACAACTGTAGTTGTAGCAATGTTAAGGTGATCAATACATTGTAACCAAACCTTTGAAATTCAAGTCAAACATTTTAGTTTCAGGGACATTAAGGTGAGAACTTAACGCAACAAAACGCCTGAAATTCAGCTAACGCCACCTTAACTTCACGCCATTGTTGTGCAGCCTATAACAACACTGATGACATCACAGATCACATCACTGATGACATCACTAATTACATTACAAAAGTAACTGCCATTAAGCATGGCCTTCAGCATAACATAATGTTGAAAATTCACTTTCATAAAATACGTTAAAATATATTCAACATTGGTACAGAATTGGGATTCTTCAGAATGCATTCTTGTACAAAGATATTCTGAAGAAGAAATTGGAACCTTCCGATCATCCAATCTGCCCCCTGCCTCATGTACCAGTAGGAAAAAGCATAGGGAAACACCAAGCTTCTAACAAGCTTCTAGTGTCTTTTTCCAGACACTGATTGGTGCACCTTTCATTGCTATCATTTGATACAATTCTAAACTGTCGCCCTGACTCCATATGAGTGTACAGGATGAATAGTGTAATGTTCATAGAAACTATTCCCTTCTACAACAAATAAATGTTGGAACTGACCTTCGCTGCTTTTGTTTGTTAACTCAACATCAAACATTTTCACCTTTCCAGTATCTATAAACTGTTGCCAAATGTTCTTATCTTTTGTGGCAACACCATTTACTAAAACAAAAAAAGAGTCTGTAATGTCACACTTCACTCCTAGAGTGTTGAACTTGTCTTCCAAATTGAGAGGTAAATTCACAACTTTGCCTCTCACACCTTGCACTAATGATTTTATAGGCACGTTTCACATCTTTGTTTGCAATCTTACAACAACTTGAAAAGGATGAACAGTTTGCAATGCAATCACTTCAAACATGTTCAATTTTTGAAACATATCAGGCATATCAGGCACTACCATGTCGTTCAATACATTTCTTGCAGAAATAATTGTTTGATCATAAACCCAACACAGTGTATAGAAACATAAAGTGACTCAGTTGTGTCAAATCATTCGTCTACACACAAATACAGAAAGTTATTTCCAAACATCTTTTGCACTCTGTTTAACTTTCTCTCAATGTACACGAGTTGCACTTGAGACTTATAAAAAGTGTGTCGATAAGATAGGTAAAAAATCTTAGGCCTTTCAGTAGAAGACAAACATTGCAATACTTATTTATACTGTTGAAAAATAAATCAGATCCTTTGAAAGCATAGGATCATCATTGTCATGATGCCCGCTCCCGGGGAGCCGGTTCAAGCCCTGCGTCCCCGAAAGCGGACATCCAGTCCCCAAGGAAGGACCCAGCAACCCCATATAGGGGCCCTTTGGACAGTGTCCTGGCGCCTATGGCGCCAGGCTCATAAAAGACATCAGTCCTGGCGCCATAGGCGCCAGGCTCATTATGAGATTGCTTGGGTGCACTTACCTGATGCAGACCATGCTGCAGGATCCCGGCCTCTTTGAGGCCTGAAAGGAACTACTTTACCTGTGGGACTAATTTACCATCCGGGCGTGGTCGGGGAAGGATACATATCTGATTGGAGGAAGGATACATACCTGGAACTTCTTCCAAGGCTATTTAAACCCCACCCAAACAGCCACACGTGCTTCGCGTTGTTCTGCATCTAGCAGCTGGACGCTCACCGTGTCTGCTCCAGCATCCTGACTTCTGCCACGCCTGCCAGCATCCTGGATCACCGCTAAAGGAAGAGAAGAAGAGAACAGAAGAAGGAAAAGTCCTTACCTGCTAAATCCGCATCCCGGAGACATCTCGCCGACAATCCTGAAAAGGAAGACTTTTATTTAAAAGCGCATCGCGTCGATCGCTGCAGCGCCGCATTCCACTCACCTTTGCAGGGCGCCTCCATGTTCAGCAGCGATCATCCGGATTCGCAGTCACGCCCCAGCGCCTAGGGAGAAAAAGACAAGAACAAAAGGTGAGAGAGAGAAGGGAATAAGGAAAGCTAAATCTCCATGTTAAGACTTACCTGTTGATTCATTCCCTCTTCATTTCGGGTCCGCGCCGCATTCTGGCATTTCCGGGGAAATCCTAGGGGAAAAAGAGACATCAGCGTTAATGAGCGAATGAAAAGACATTACCAATAAAGACTTACCTGATTTCTACAAGGATTTCACCTCTCATCTCGGGTCGGTGCCTGTTCCCCGGCATTCCGTACCCCGGCCCCTATGGGGAAAAAGACACTAGCATTAGTACATTAATGCATGGACACAAGGGGAACCTCTTATCAAAAAACTTACCTGGAAGCCAAGCAAGTTTGGTTCTCACCAATCCGAAAATCCAGTGAAGTAACTGGATACCAACGCGCCCTTGCATCAGAAGCAGGATGGAGAGCTCGTCCTTCCAGACCCTAAGGTGAGACGCTACGGGGAATCACAGAAGGGTTTCGAGGAGGGTGAGAGGGGAAAGTGGGAGGCCGATTGCATTAGCCCGCAGACAGTTAATCCCCTATTTTCGCCTACAGAAGGATACTTCTGCGAGCCAGACAAGCCAGATTTGGGGGCCCGGTCCAGTCCGTCTTCCGAACACTGCGCATCACCTTAGAAGAGGTCACAGCAGCGCGAACCATGCCAGCGCCTCCGTGGGAGTCAGGTGAGCGTTACAGAACGCAAAACCTTCCTACAAATTCCCACCCAGGCGCTATGGAAAGTTCTGAGACTGATCAGTTGGCCCAATTACTGGGAATTACGGGCCGAAGTACATGCCGCTCGTCAAGAGACTAATGCCCTCAGGAAGGAATTAATAATATCAAAGGAAAGAACTGATGACCTGGCCAGACAGCTTTTGCAAGGTCAAGCTGGGCAAACTCCTCTACCTGGTTCCGGAGGGAACCCCGCTCCTGTGGTTTCCAGTAACTCTGTGCAGATTAATCTACCTGGAAACATGCCGCTGGCCCCACCCGAACGCTTTGCTGGGGACCTCAAACGATTCGCCGTATTCATGAATCAGTGTCGTTTGCACTTCCTATGCAGACCTGGGGCCTTCCCTAATGATCAGACCAAGGTAGCCTTTTATTGTCATATCTCAGCGGCTGCGCTGCCGATTGGTCAGTTCAACCTGGTTATTCAAGATGACCCGATTCTCCGTGATTTTCAAGGGTTTCAAGCAAGCATGGAAAGGTTATTTGCTCGAAACTCTCAGGGGCAGGCTCTGGATGACAAACTTCTATCCCTGTGACAGGGCAATCAGGACCTCCTATCCTATATTGCAACCTTTAATAGACTAATTGTGGAAACGGGATGGCCAGAGGATAAAAGAGTCACGTTGTTTTATCGAGGCCTACGCGGAGAACTTAAAGATGTCTTGGCCCAAGTTGTAAATCCGCCCCAAGAATGCACAGAGTATGTAGACTTAGTGGTCCAGTTGGATCACAGACTTCAAAACAGAAAAGCAGATCGGTCCAGGTTTGAGACCCGGGTGTTGGTCAAGACCCATGCTAACCTCAAGGGAGTTGATGTCTCTGAGCCTATGCAAATTGGAGGGGTTAAAGGACCCTTAACTCAGAAGGAACGTGAAAGGAGTTGGCAGTTAAAATTATGTCTTTATTGTGGGAATTCTGGACACTTTCTACGAGATTGCCCGGCAAAACCGCCCCGAAAGGCGGCAGGAGCCGCTGATAAAAGCCATGAAGACTCTTTTTCGGGAAACGACTCCGCCCGACAAGCGTAGGGGTTCGCTTGCCGAGCTTGAAAACTAACTCTCAGACCTCGCATTTCATTGTGCCAATGGTTCTCGTAGATTCAGAACAGCCTAAGCGGTTGCATGCAATAAAGGCATACATCGACAGTGGGGCTATTGGAAACTATGTGGATCGTGAATTGGTCTCTAGGATTAACCTCCCTCTCCGTCCTAAAACCAGCAAAGATGTCATCACCACAGTCGATGGAACTGAAATTGCCTCTGGACCGGTAACACATTCCACTACTGAGGTGACTCTTATTGGTCCCGACGGCCATCGGGAGGGTGTTGTGTTTGATGTAATCAAGGCTCCACAGTTTCAGGTTATTCTTGGAATCCCTTGGTTAGAGACACATAATCCTCGAATTGATTGGCGAGCTAAGAGAATAACCTTCCCGGATTGTACACAAACCTGCTACCCAGAAAACCTGAAGATTAATCTAGCATCTGTAACCTCTGCCTCCATCAGCTACCTCCGGACTACCAAGACTTTCAGGACGTCTTCCAAAAGGAACAGGCCAACACGTTACCTCCTCACAGATCGTACGATTGCCAAATCGATCTGGTGCCCGGTGCACAACCCCCTTGTAGCAGGATTTATGCCCTTACCGAACCTGAGAACCTGCATTTGAGACAATATTTGGATCAATACCTAGCTAATGGTTTTATTCGCCCGTCAAAGTCCCCGGCATCCTCGGCTTTGTTCTTCGTGCCCAAAAAAGAAGGCGACCTTAGAACTTGTATCGATTACCGCGCATTGAACCAGATAACGGTTAAAAAACGTTATCCTCTGCCTCTGATCCCTGAACTCCTTGACCAGGTGAAGGACGCTTGCATATACACCAAATTAGATCTCCGGGGGGCTTATCATCTGGTACGAGTTAAAGAAGGCGACAAATGGAAAACTGCCTTCCGTACTAAATACGGATTATTCGAGTACCAGGTGATGCCTTTCGGATTGTGTAACGCGCCGGCTGCCTTCCAATACTTCATGAATGATGTCCTTCGGGAACTCATCGATGTTTGTGTAGTCGTATATATTGATGATATTTTGGTGTACTCCTCTTCGGAATCTGATCACAGAAAACACGTCAGGGCAGTACTTGAAAAACTGCGCCAACACAAACTATTTGCTAAATTGGAGAAATGTGTTTTCCATACCACAGAAGTCGAGTTTCTAGGTTTCATCCTGACACCCAAAGGAGTCCGAATGGACTCAACAAAAGTGGATGCCATCCTTAAATGGCCATCACCTAGCTCTGTAAAAGGGGTTCAAAGCATGCTCGGCTTTGCCAATTTCTATTGCAGGTTTATCCCGGAATTTTCACGCGTGGTACAACCCATTACTGCACTCTTGAGGAAAAATAAACGTTTTGAATGGTCTGAAGAAGCCAAGCAGGCCTTTCAGGATTTAAAAGTTAAGTTTACCTCCGCACCTATATTGAAACACCCGCGTCCAGATCTCCCTTATGTCGTCGAGACTGACCATCCAGCCTAGCCATGGGAGCTGTCCTGTCCCAAAGAGATCCCGAAACCAACCGACTGCATCCCGTAGCATTTTGGTCCAGAAAATTCTCGGCACCCGAGGTTAATTATGCAATCACTGACAAAGAACTGTTAGCCATTAAGTTCGCTTTTAAAGCCTGGCGGCATTATCTGCTTGGCGCTCGACATACCATCACAGTGATCACTGATCACCGGAATTTACAGTATTTGAAAACCGCCAAGGCTCAGTCATCACGGCAGCTCCGATGGGCTTTGTTTTTCGCTGAATTTGATTTCGTGATTACCTATCGACCTGGCTGCAAGAATGGCAAAGCAGACGCCTTATCCCGAATTGGAATGGGAGAATCTGATACAAACTCAGAACCAGTACCAATAATTCCCGAACAGAGGATTCTAGGCATGACTTCGTTACAGACGCTTGAAGACATTCAAGACAGAGTGAAACAACTCCTGGACCCTACAACCTTACAGGATTGGATACAAAAGGGATCAGACTTTACCATAGATAATGGTTTACCTTATTTCCAAGGACGCTTATTCCTGCCACATAAGGAATTACACAAACTAGTTATTTCCGGTTATCATGATACATTAATAGAGGGACACCCCGGTATTGCCAAGACAGAGGAAAAGGTGAAACGACAATTTTGGTGGCCCTCTTGGCGAAAAGATGTTAAATCTTTTGTGATGTCCTGTTGTGTTTGCGCCCAAAATAAAAGTCAAAAGAAAAGACCAGCTGGTCTCCTTCAACCTCTAGACATACCGCCAGCACCCTGGCACACCCTATCAATGGATTTTATTACGGACCTGCCTCCTTGTTCGGGGTACAATACTATTCTAGTAATTGTGGATTTGTTTTCCAAAATGGCCCACTTTATTCCTTTGAAAGGTTTACCTTCAGCTTCTGTCCTAGCCAAAGAATTCCTCGAAAATATTGTTCGGCTACATGGATTCCCATCTATACTAATCTCTGACCGGGGAAGCCAACTCATTTCCCACTTCTGGTGCAAATGTTGTCAAATGGCGCAGATCGACGTAAGATTATCGACCAGTCACCACCCTCAGACCGATGGTTAGACGGAGAGGACAAATCAGACCCTTGTGCAGTACTTACGGTGTATGTTACAGCAATCTGAAAGCAACTGGAAAGACATTCTTTGGATAGCCGAATACGCATATAATAATTCGGTACACTCTGGAACTGGCCACAGTCCTTTTTATACTTTGTTTGGGCATCACCCTCGAACCTGAAACCTTGACTCACCTCAGAACCTCGGAATGCCTGCAGTAGAACATCTGCATTCTACAATTACCCAAGCCTTCAAAGAGGCAACTACGCATTTACAACAAGCCAAGAGAAAATACAAGGAGAATGCTGATCTACATCGGAGTGAAGCACCTCCGTATCAGATTGGGGATCAAGTGTGGTTAGCTACCAGACATTTACCACTCAAAGGGCCTCAAACTTTTAACCCAAAATATCTGGGACCTTATTCTATTACGGCAATAATTAACCCAGTGGCTGTTAAACTTGATTTACCAGCTAGTATGCAAATTCACCCTGTTTTTCATGTGTCACTTCTGAAACCAGTGGTACCCGGAACCCGACTACTCAAACCTCCAGAACCTATTCTAATAGATGGGGAGCCCGAATTCGAAGTGAAGAACATTTTAGACTCAAAAATGTTTAGGTCAAAACTGTTCTACCTAATTGATTGGAAGGGGTACGGACCTCAGGAGAGGTCGTGGGAACCCAGCGACCATGTGCATGCACCTTGATTAGTCAGGAAATTCCACCGACTCTTCCCAGACAAACCAAAACCCCCGGAGGGAACAACCTTGGGAGGGGACTTGGGGGGGAGTGCTGTCATGATGCCCGCTCCCGGGGAGCCGGTTCAAGCCCTGCGTCCCCGAAAGCGGACATCCAGTCCCCAAGGAAGGACCCAGCAACCCCATATAGGGGCCCTTTGGACAGTGTCCTGGCGCCTATGGCGCCAGGCTCATTATGAGAGTGCTTGGGTGCACTTACCTGATGCAGACCATGCTGCAGGATCCCGGCCTCCTTGAGGCCTGAAAGGAACTACTTTACCTGTGCGACTAATTTACCATCCGGGAGTGGTCGGGGAAGGATAAATACCTGATTGGAGGAAGGATACATACCTGGAACTTCTTCCAAGGCTATTTAAACCCCACCCGAACAGCCACACATGCTTCGCTTTGTTCTGCATCTAGCAGCTGGACGCTCACTGTGTCTGCTCCAGCATCCTGACTTCTGCCACGCCTGCCAGCATCCTGGATCACCTGCAAAGGAAGAGAAGAAGAGAACAGAAGAAGGAAAAGTCCTTACCTGCTAAATCCGCATCCCGGAGACATCTCGCCCACAATCCTGAAAAGGAAGACTTTTATTTAATAGCTCATCGCGTCGATCGCTGCAGCGCCGCATTCCACTCACCTTTGCAGGGCGCCTCCATGTTCAGCAGCGATCATCCGGATTCTCAGTCACGCCCCAGCGCCTAGGGAGAAAAAGACAAGAACAAAAGGTGAGAGAGAGAAGGGAATAAGGAAAGCTACATCTCCATGTTAAGACTTACCTGTTGATTCATTCCCTCTTCATTTCGGGTCTGCGCCGCATCCTGGCATTTCCGGACCCCGGCCCCTAAGGGGAAAAAGAGACATAAGCGTTAATGAGCGAATGAAAAGACATTACCAAAAAACGCTCATTAAAGACTTACCTGATTTCTACAAGGATTTCACCTCTCATCTCGGGTCGGTGCCTGTTCCCCGGCATTCCGTACCCCGGCCCCTATGGGGTAAAAGACACTAGCATTAGTACATTAATGCATGGACACAAGGGGAACCTCTTATCAAAAAACTTACCTGGAAGCCAAGCAAGTTTGGTTCTCACCAATCCGAAAATCCAGTGAAGTAACTAGATACCAACGCGCCGCTGCATCAGAAGCAGGATGGAGAGCTCGTCCTTCCAGACCCTAAGGTGAGACGCTACGGGGAATCACAGAAGGGTTTCGAGGAGGGTGAGAGGGGAAAGTGGGAGGCCGATTGCATTACCCCGCAGACAGTTAATCCCCTATTTTCGCCTACAGAAGGATACTTCTGCGAGCCAGACAAGCCAGATTTGAGGGCCCAGTCCAGTCCGTCTTCCGAACCCTGCGCATCACCTTAGAAGAGGTCACAGCAGGGCGAACCAAGCCAGCGCCTCTGTGGGAGTCAGGTAAGTGTTACAATCATTTCCACTTCCTGTAAATGTTTCATCTACATACATATAATATTTAAATTCAATATGTTTATCATTTCAGTGTAGAAGCTAAACATTCTACAGTTTCAGTCAAAAGTGTTTGATTTAAAAGTACAAGAGACATACTTGGTGGTTTGCACTCATATAGTTTAACTAGAAGGTATCTCATTTTAGTATGATGTGAAACCATCATCAGTATATGATGACACTGAGTGTTACATCCATTTTTATCAAGACAAGCTAGTGAGTGACTAAGAAGTCCTATTTTTCCACGCACTTCACAATCATCTATTATCTTTAGCATAATGATCTGTCTTTGAACATTATTATCTGTGTGCGAAACTTGAACAAATCTCTTAAAGACTTTACAAGAAAACATATCAAATTGCACAAATGATTGCACATCCATACCTCACTTTGTTTTTTGGTTTTATCCGAGACTAACCTAAACTTTAAATTTCTGACCTATCAGACCTTAGCATTTCTTCTTTTTTAGAAATCACACCGTTTTGGAGTTCATTTCTACCACCACTCTCAACAGTAGCAACAGACACATTCTTTCCTTGAATGTAACTCTCCTCATTAAAATATCTTTCTGTATGAGAAGTGTGTTTCCGCTGTCTGCCAAACACGTCACAAAAATTATCATGTGTAACTACATGAACTGTTTCTATACTTCTATGAAATGGTGTAGTCACCTTAAGTACTTTCTTAAGTTTATTCATTACAAAAATGAACAATTTTCTTTTCATATAAAAAGCTTTTTTAATGATTAGTTCAACTATTTTCTTTATTAAAAAATGCTTCAACACATCTGGATTTTGGTTTAACATTTCTCCAAAGATTTGTAAAAACTCAAGTGTGGTACATCTTCCTATATATTACGCTAAAGCCACCTTATCTTTGCGCCCCTGTTCACTATCACTAATTATATTACAACAGTAACAGGAATTTAGGATGGCCTTCAGCCATGGTCAGTGTGCATGACCAAATATGTTTAACACATGAATGGGTACTGATCCTGGCCCTCAGTCATGGACACTGTCATAGTATTCACCCATGTGCACAGTACATTTTTAAACAGTCCACCAACCATAGACTCTGGCCGTCGCCAGCTGCTACAGCTTTCAGTTGTGTCTATTATATACAGTAATGAGCCACTAGCCATGGGCTTTAGCACAATACTGGACAGTGGCCATATTCTTTGTCCGTGCCCCCTATATATTCTAATATATAAATGAGCAGTAGATAAATATAAATGGGCTCACTAGGCATGGCCTTTGACCATGAGCAGTTTGTACATCTTTTGGCCATGTCCACTGTATATTTTAAAATACCAACATGCCATAAGCGAAGGAATTCAGATGTGCCCACTGTGGATTATAGAATACTAACCAGCCCCTGTCTATGGCCTTTGGCCGTGCCGACTGTCTATTCTAACATATAAATGGACACTAGCTATGGCCACTGACTACAGCTTTCAACATTGCACACAGTATATTTTAAAACAGTGACGATCCACTTGGTGTGGCTTTCTACCATGCACATTAGTATTTTGCAACACAAACTTACAATAGCCATTGAGTTTGGTGATGGCCAGTGACCACAGCCTTCATCATGGCCAAGTCCATGTCCAAAATTGTTATTAATTTTCATGAGCTAATTTATACATGATGTTATGTCTAATTCCATAGTAATGGATTCAGTTATATACAATGTAATTAGTGTTGTCACCAGTGATGGTATCAGTGATGTAATTTGAATGTCATCAGCGTTCTCATGCAACATGTAATTAGTGATGCCATCCGTGATGGCTCTATGGAAGAACCAGTGTGCCCAGAAAACTGACCGCTGGCAGTATTCTTGTGTCAAGTAGCAATCAAGTAAAAAGGACATTAAAGAAGATCAGTGTGTTTCTATTGTAAACTGTTAAATATTTAAGCTTCCAGTAAACCATCCCCAACTTTTGCAACCTCTAATTTGATTTAGCACATCATCCAGTTCCATTACAACAATGTGGAAGAACCCTATAGGAAGGCTAATTTACATCAAAATGTAAAAACCCATGGCCTATAATCTGTCCAGAGGTATCTGCTGTAGAAAAGCACATCTGCATCGCTCTCTTCCACTTCTATTGCTTCCTCTGTTCCAGCCACCAGCCACCTCCACCTCCACCAACTCATACTTCAAATATTATTTGGGGCAATTTGCACCGGAAACAATATTCTATTTCTTTTTTTACATAATAGGAGTTTGCACAACTAATACCATTCCTATATTCTTTATGAGTGTATATGAAAACATAAAACCAATCACACATACTTTTCATGAAATTAAACACAAGGTTACACATAACAACAAACAACAAATGAATACAATAGATGTATTTTGTCTTATAGGCAACCACACAGTAACACACTCCAGCAACACACACTTTTTCAGATCACTGCAAAAAGCACTTTAATAAACACGATAAGTCATTATAAAAGCAGTGTAAATAAAATCACATTTCTACTGCTCTGTGATCATTGTATTATTGTGAGTGCAGAAAGTATACTTAGTGATTCTATATCATGGACCTCACTGAAATGCATTTCCTTTCCTAATAAACAACCTTCAACAATTGTTCCCACCAATTATCTACATATACAGCAGGAACACTTCATTGTAAACAAATAAAATAAGATTTTTTTTTAAATCACATAGCCCCAATAACAACATATTGTCAAATACAACCTTCAACAACAGTGACAAACAACTGATAAATGCCAATAATATTTTGTCACAGGTAAAAAGAACTGCACCATGAGCACAGAAACTGAAAATATGGCTGTTTGCTTAACCCAAGACTCTCACTCCTTGCTCTTTAGTTTTCTTCTTAGTTTAGTATTCCAACTTTTCTTTTTGTTTATCAGAGCCCAAATGCCTCCGGGTCAATGGATTGCGCTATAAAAATATTTAAAAATAAAAATAAAACAGTGTGAGTTCTGCAGTCAAAATGAGAAAAGTAGACAAAATGGTGGGTGTTTATTTTTCAAAAGCTGAAAAAGATGCCTATATTATAAGAAAACTAATAAAATGACGGATACATATTCACTGCAACCTATCACAACGAAGTGCACATTTACAACATTAACACCAGCCATTTAAAGCACTCTCGTAGCCACGTATATCACATGTTCATGAACACTCGACATGCCATTCGCTGGTATATAGCCGCGGCTGCACAGGGTACCGCTTTTGACCATGAGTAGCAATGCCGCGCAACGTGTGGGAACTGAATAGCCACGGTTATTAGATGAAAAAAAAAACCTGAGTATGGAATATGAATGACAAAAGAGACAGTAGTGATACAAATTAGTTCGAATTAGTTATATATATATAAGATACATGGTAATAAAGAGAACACTTCAAATGTGCTCAAATACTATACTCACTGTTCTCCAAAACAGTCCTTTTAAAGACTACTTATCAAATATGAATATACAAATACAATGAAATAACATCCATCACATATAAATACACAAATACAATGAAATGACATCAAAAAACCTTTTCTAAAATGACTCATCACTCATGACTATGGCTAGTGTTCATTAACTTTTTCCTAGCCACGGTTACAATGTGAAATTTTGGGGAGGTAGGTCCCATATATTTTCATATATATATATTATATGATATGATATGGCATCTATAACGTGTCTGTAGACAAGTGTTTCTAGGCACAACAAGACAAAGAGGGGGAAAGAGAGGGAGGACAAAACAACGATCTTACTATGCATTGTGTCATTCGGATTGCGCATATACATAATAGATAATTCTTAGATCTTTGTTTTCGGGTACAAACACAGTACTTTACTGCATATTGAGGCCTATAGCTGAGGTATAGTCAAGCAAACCCACGGGTATGACCCTTCCCAGTCATTGCTGATTTTTTACCACGCCTCTGAAATTCAACACCCCATTGGCTGGTACCGTAGCTGCGGTTATTCATCTATGTTTAAAAAACATATATCCATCTATCTGTAAAAAAACATAATTAGTTAAAGAACACATACACTTTAAGAAACTCAGTTTAATACACACATTTTTATGACCCTCATATCTTGTATGCTGTGCATCACATGCACTATATAATATACAACTTTTGTGCATACAACACTGTTGTTCTATGTGCACATACTAATCATTGGGTCATTGGGAAAAGAATCCATCTTGAATAAAAAAAAACAGTATGAAAACTACCACTGCAATAAACAAACAGGGATATGTAAACTGGTTGAGAATAACCAAATGATATTATATTGTGTGGTTGCAGGACAAAGGATGGGGAAGATTAAGTAAACTTGGAGAACAAGAGAGAATATGGTGGGATAAGTAAACTTGGAGAACAAGGGATAGAAAACTACCAAACAGGTAGAAACATTAGTTCTATCATTTTTTAGCAGTCTGTTTCAAACCACATAAAAACAACCTCAAGAATACCACTGCAGATAGTTGGTCATATTTCAAGAAAAAAGAACACTGTTTTTTTTTTTAAAAGGAGAAACATCCTACATACCTTTTGCAAAAAGACACTAAGACATTGACCTTCAAATGTTCATTTTCAAAGCTTGGAAAAATCCAGTTTCAGTGGAACACCACCAACAGTGAATGACCCCTCGACTTCTGAAACATTGTCAATTCCACTTGTTCCAATTTTACGGCTCCTATTGTTTCAGTTATGAGAGTAACATGTTGCCTATGCCACATTTGGCTTCTCCTGGGAGATGTCACACTAGCCAATTGAGAAATCACTCTCTCCAAACATAATGTACACTGACATGACTAATTCACTAATACGATAGAGGTAAAATGCAAGTATAACAACAGTTACTATAATCAATGAACATACATATATAAACTGGGTGAGAACAAACAGGGGACACTATGCTAAGGAATTGTAATAGAGTAAATGGGGAAAACAAGAGATAATGGGGTAAATACGAGAGAATGGGGTAGGTTAAGTAAACATGCAGAACAAGAAAGGATGGAGTAAGTTAAGTTAACTTGGTGAACATGGGAAACACTCTGAATATTCGTTGACCTTTTACTGGCGTTAACTGAACAACTTTTTCAGAAGGAAGAGCACCTCAAGTACTTGAATCCCATCAGCACACACCCACCATAAAACAATAAAGACCCAAACAGAAAATAAATACAAAGAATCCAACTTTCTTTCAACAGATACTAAAATAAACAGCGACAAGAAAATACAAAAATGACTAAAATTAACTTGCAAAACACCATCAATTGTACTACCTCACAGAAAAGTCAAAACAACTAACAGTACTACATAGCTGAAACTGCATTACAATTACAACAACTGCAATCAAATAAACGCTCAACTACACTAACATGGATACAAAAACTAAATGCCTGCATGTAAATGCCATTGATTGACACATCTAATTGTGTAGGTCCATGTTAGTGAAAGTAAAAAATACATTAAAAATACTTGCCACGCAATCAGAGTAGATGAAAAAAATGATAATAAACACCATCTGATGGTTAATGTAACTAGCACAAACAACACTGCAAATCAACCTTCAAATATGTAAATATGTGTTAACACTTACTTTCACATCAACCACACTCTTACCATGTGCACACTGTGAGTTCTGGAATCAAAAGGATAACATTGCAGAAAATTGTGACTTTTATACTTTCAAAAATGAATACCACAAAAAGAGGAATATATACAAAAAACCTACTAAAATGGATGACACATTTTCACCATAACCTACAACAGACAGCTACACAAATAAGAACAACCAATCGCAAACAATCATACTCGCTGAAATCCTTTTTATCCCAGGACAGCATCTCTCATATCCGTGGCTAGCACACGTCCACAACCACACGACGTGGCATTTGCCAGAATACAGTCAAGGCTGCACATGGTGCCACTTTTACCCACGGGTAGCAAATCCGCGCACAAGGTGCATGTTAAATAGCTGTGGTTAAACACCTCAGTCGTTGCGGTTGAAAGCCGCGTTCCTCAATATACTAATCTCTCCCCTTTATTATAGCCGCGGCTATGAGGATTCTTTTTATTTTTTTTATATGAGTTCTGAATATAAATGACAAAAGAGACAGTAGTAATACAATGGTTCTTAAAAGGTGACAATACAATAAATGGCTGTTCATGGAGTTATTTAAAATGGATGATGATAAGGTTGGTTCAGCATTCATGAGTTATCACAACCAATTATGGATTTCAATCAACTTACAGTTTTACATACCCAATTTCTATAGACATTATGGAGTACAACTAACCGATGAAGGGAATGCAGTGTTCCTTCATAACATCAAAACAGTGCTCCAAATGTGCTAAAATACTTCACACAGTGTACACTAAAACAGTATTTTAATGACTACTTAACACATATAAATACCCAACTACAATAAACTAGTACCCAAAAACATGTTTTCAGTATAACCGCAGCTAGAGTTCATTGACTTATTTTAAAGACACAGTTACAAATTGTTAGTTAAAGGGGTCGGCTCACATCGGGTTTTATACATATATACATATTCAGTAAAAAAATGTTGTTAAAGGGACGTTATGGTAAATTTGCACTACTAAAAACCTATGAAATTCAGTGAAAAAAACTTTGTTACAGGGACGTTATGGTTCAAAGTAAAACCGAAAACCCCCTGAAATTTGCCAGTTATGGTAACTCTCGCCACCAGCGTGCACTGCTAAGACTAACACCCAGGACATCAAAGATGACATCACAAATGTCATTGATGACATCACTAATGACATCACATGCCAGGCTCCCTCTATTTTCCTTTACATACATATCTAGGCCAGTAATAGTCAGGAACTACAAATTCTAAAAGTACTATATTTGTAGATTTATATTTCAAATGTGTTCTTACAGTAATTCACTTAGGGTTCACTCACAGCATATTAAACATATATATAGGTGAACACACAGATTTGGAAAATAGCAATGCTTTCTATGTATGAAGATAATCAGTAAGATTATCAACACTTACATATACTTCTGCTTTTCTTTAATTACTTTACTTTTCTGGATATGCTCATATTGGTATACATTGTATGCACACTTCTTTCCTTAGGGTCCATTCACAATATATGATAGTTATACATAGCGAAGTAGTAGCTGTGAAGCAGAGCAATCATTTCTGGGTATGAAGTTAATCAGTTAGATAATGAAGATTAGCTGGTAATACTGTTGTTTACTACATTTTCCCTGTATATGCTTATATTTGTATGTGGTGTCTATTTGTGTTTTGTTTCAAATAATGCAATTATGTAGTAGGTGGGTTTTATTAGCTAGTTATTAAATGTTGCACAGTAGGCAAAACTGTAATAAAAAGCATTTATCATTTTACTATTCAACATGGTAAGATTAATAATATTGTACATCCATCATGTATGTTGCACACAATAGCTATATTTCTACATATGTAGCTTAGTATACTAGAAAGAACCTGATAATAGAATGGTATTCGTATCAATGCATTACTTAATGCACTGCATACCTCATGATATTTATTCCAATAATCCTTCACACTTTTTTTATTAACATTACTATAAGAATCCCTTGTGCAGACTTTTCATGGAAAGTAAATGCACATGTGATATCATCAGTGAAGTCATCAATGACATTTGTGATGTCACCTTTGATGTCCTGGGTGTTAGTCTTAACAGTGCACAGTGGTGGCGCGAGTTATGGTTGCTAAGCTTACCATAACTGGTGAATTTCATTTTTTTTTCGGTTTTCCTTGGAACCATAACGTCCCTGTAACAAAGTTTTATTTCGACTGAATTGCATAGGTTTTTTGTAGCGCAACTTAACCATAATGTCCCTTTAATACATTTTTTTACTGAATTTCATAGGTTTTTAATAGTGCAACTTAACCATAACCTCCCTTTACCAACAATTTTTTTCATAGATGTTTACTAGGATTCCCTTACTTTATATAGATGTAACATAGAATATACTGAACCCCCTGCTAGTGATTTTGATGTCCGCGGACTGTGCTTATGTCCGTGGATGGAAGCGGACAACATCAACACTACCCAAAAACTCAGGGAGTATCTTGTATTGTTCTATCATTCCATATAAACACTGAACAAGATCAAAAAGCAGCACATGAACACATTATATGTTATAATAAATAAGAAGTGGAACCTATATATGTAAGACATCAACCGTCCATTTAAATAGCATATGTACTAGAATGGAAAATACCAAAACAAAAAAGATATGCCTCCAACATAATTACCTCACATAAACTGCACAGCAAGATGCAACAGCAGACCTACACAACTATAACAACAAAACTTACCAGAAACGAGTAAGTAAACTTCATTTTTCTATGTATTTGTAAATTATCTGTATAAGATACACTAAACGTAATATATTTGTTTACACAGAAATGTCCAGTACTTTGGAATGGCTTGAAAAACATTTCCCACGTGAAGAAAAGAGTGAAGACAGTGATACTAATGGGACACACTTCTCCATATAAGCCAATTAATAACCTTTACTTTATGTGTACTTAACACATTTTTTTAATAGACCATACAAACTGTGAAAATAATATAACAAAAGGGACATTAGAAAATGCTCTACAGCGAATGGAACAAAAAAAGGATATGCTAATGGAAAATTTCAATCTTTTAAAACATTTTGTGGTGGACCACATAAAAGGAAAGATTAAATATCATTGTCCCACATGTACCTGTTCCCCCTCTCCATGTCCCATTCAACTATCCTCAAACCCTCACCACCAAGAAAATCGTTATGATGAGACTTCATCCCTTAATCCCCTCCCATTCATCCTCTCCAAACCCCTAATTCACCTGTATTTGTGTCAGTTTCTGCTTCCCCATCTCTTTCATCAATGTTATATTTGTATATACTAATAAAATATTACATGTGTTGTTACTTTATCCCTTTGTGTATTCATTTGTAAAAAAAAACAGTTAAGGTGTCCGCGGACAATGCGGGTGTCCAGAATGTCTGCAATTGACCAAAATGGCGGGTGTCCATACTGTCCGCAATCAAAATGGAACTGTTCTTAGAACACACCCGGTGTCCGGGATGTCCACAACTAACCAAACGAAGCTTAATTAATCATATCAAATTGTCATTAAAAACTACTCAACATAAAGAACTATATCACATGTCCCTGCTACAACTTTTTAAACCATGGAGAAAAGAAGAAGAGTTACTAGATATCTATCACTCCTATGAAGATGCTTTCAAATCAAATGAAAGCACTATAACAGATGTAAACTTTACACAGTACAAAACAATGTTGCACAATGAACAGCAACACGAAGATGAACTCCAGGCCCAACTAGATGAGGACACTTCCGATAGTAGTCAACCTTCTGTAACAGGAAGCCAAGAAGCACTGGGACAACCACTAATTACAAATGAGGCCGAATTAGGTATGACAGAAGTAGAAAACACCATGGGCCTCATTACACGGTAGGTGATAACCTTGGCGCTATTAGCGCCATGGTTGCCGCCAGTATTTTACCGTGTCCGCCTTGGTGGATGGCGGAATTACCTCTCTACTCCAAGGTGAGCGGGGGCGGTAATTCCCCATTTACTAAGGCACTTCCCCATTCCCATTTTTGCCCTCATAGGGCTCAATGGGAATGGGGAAGGAGCTAATTACGGTACTGCAAATTGCGGTACCGTAATTAGCACCAAGGTCCCATAGCGGGCCCGTTCCTTAACGGCTGGTAAAACCAGCCGTTAAGGTCGGGTCCCGCAAAGGGACCTCGTAGTAAGGCGGTAGGGGTTTACCGGTACCAATGCCCTTACCGGTACCGGTAAACCCTTACTGCCTACCGTGTAATGAGGCCCCATGTGTCACTATGAAGAGAATACAGAAGACTTCACTCTACTGAAATCAAAACTGAACAAAGAGCAGCGTAGCATTTTCCAAGAAGTAACAAAACAAACTGAACATGGTGTACAACATGAATATAAAAACTGTACCTGCCAAAACTACAAACCTATACTGCTATACGTCAGTGGTGAAGCTGGTTCAGGAAAAACATTCTTAATCAAAATCATCAACAGTTCCTTCAAAACTGTCAGCTGTTGTAACTGCCCCCACAGTTTTAGCTGCCTACAACATAAGCGGTGTCACTTTGCACCGATTACTACTCCTTCCAGTAGAACACCAAAACAAATTAGAATATTAAACTTTCTACAGAAGCTGCAATGGAGCTATGCAGAGTTTTGAAACAAATGAAAATGCTACTAATAGATGAAGTGAGCATAGTCTCCAACCTAATGTTGGCTTTGATTCACCCCAGATTACAAGAGGTACTCAAAACAGACTACAATGAGCTATTTGGAGGAAAACACATTATTGTTTTCAGAGATCTTCTTCAATTGACACCAGTGAAAGGTGAACCTATTTTTAAAACCTTGGGGCACAAACTCTGCCGTAAAACTCTTGGCAGCATAGGCAATGTCAACCTTTGGCAACATTTCCAATACAGAGAATTAACAGAAAACATGCGCCAGTCTGCAGATGTCACATATGCCAACATTTTAAAACGTATTAGAGTTGGGGTACTATCTCAAGAAGCACAATCAATATTAAAAACCTGGCACATCCATGTACTCTATGGCCATAACTCATGTGCTACTGATGTAATGGAAAAATTAGCACACAAAAATGTCAATTGTATGTCCTTGATGCCAACTCTTGCAAGCTGTTCCAAATTCAATGAAACAATGTTAAAAAAAGAAATGCAACAAATAATTGAAATTTGCTCCACAGACAAACTGGACGTACATGGTATGACACCACCCATGTGTCAACAAGCCACAACAAGATTAATTACCTTAGAAAAATCTCTATCTAACACAGATGGTTTAGAAAAAATGCTAAAATTATCTTTAAACTCTAGAGTAATGCTTAAATGTAACCTTGACGTGGAGCAAGGACTAGTTAATGGAGCACTTGGCACAGTTGTTGGCTTTCAAACATACCCATGTGACAGTAACATTTAGTTTGTCAATATTCTCTTTGACAAACTATCGGAAGTTAAAAGGATAGGACGCTCAATAGCCCGATTCCTTCTTTTCAAAGACATGTATGTACACAGAGAACAATTTTCTCTACCTCTAGCATACTCAGTTCCCATTCACAAATCACAAGGTCTTACCCTAGATAAAGCATTAATAGATATTGGGAACACAGTCTTTAAAGAAGGCATGAGCTACGCGGCACTATCACGCTTAATACATTTGACGGACTATTTCTAATCAATTTTGATGCAAGTAAAGTAAATGCTGCCTTGCATTCTAGAATACAATAGACTACGTTCACTGTACACACCAATCTAAAAACCTATCCTGTTCCACAAAAAGCAAAACGTTGTAAAAGAAAACTACTTCAAAAAGAAACGCAACAGGATCTCAGTGCAAATCCTCAAAAGAGAGTAAAAGAAACTAATACTTCATCAATTACTACAACCAAAGAAGAATCTACTGCCCAAAGTAACTCAAGTACTTCTTCAAAGAAGCAACACACACTCCAAAAAAATGACTTGGACACAGAACTATCAGGTCCATTCAAATTTTCAAATATAACTGCTGTAAATTGCTATACAAATGTAGCAATAAATATTCTATTCCAATTGCCACCAATTATTGACAACATTTACTTACACAATACAGACCAATTGTGTTTGCAAATGTTAGTCCTTCTCAGAAATGCAACCAACAATCCTGACAACACCTACAGTATTCATGGAATAAGACAAGAATTAGACTACTGTGCTGGAATAGTCAAATTCACTATAAACTCACAAGAGGATCCACAAGAATTTCTAATGTACTTACTACAAGCACTGGAAAACAAAAACATACCTATAAATGAAATCTTTCAGATTTCATACATGTGGAAACATAGATGCACTCTCTGCAGCCATGTAGCACAGGAACAAATCCCAAATAAACGCTTTGTGTATGTATCAATACCTAACTGTGAATCCAGATGGTACCAAACTGCATGCAGACTGGATTCACACATGATCAAGTTTCACTTGGTAAGAAAACCTTCACAACAATAAGTATAATCTACCATGCAGGAGCCACAACCAATGCAGGTCAATACACTGCATGCATAAAAAAGAATTGTGGATGGTTTGAATGATAGTACCATTATTTTAAATCAGAGATTACCGGCAAATCTTATAAACGCTTATTTAATATTCTTAAAACCAAATTTTAATAACTAATCTGTGCATAAACATTAACAAAACTTCAATTAGACAAATTTAAACAGTTAGAATACGCCAACAGGTATCTAACTGCCCCAAAAATCTGCAACAACCCAACAGATAGATGAATAACTTGAAAGTATAAAAATTATAAGCAGTTAGAATACGCCAACAGGTATCTAACTGCCCCAAAAAATCTGCAACAAGCCAACAGATAAAAGATTATCCAAAAACAACAAATAAGCACTGAAAACAAAGAAAGAAATATATTGTACCATAACAAAAAATGTTATCTGCCATGGATTTTTTTTCCCACATACCCAATGATTTAGAAAACAAACAACGAAACTGAGCAAATTGCACAGTACACGGGTTTGAAATATAGTACTTCTAAATATGCAGAAATGTCTATTATGCAATGCAATAACTCGTAATGAACTACCTACACTAACATGTGATATTTTCTTTTATCACACAAATTGAAAAAGAAAATCTGCTCCAGTTACCCAAGTCATGAAAAATCTAATCACAAAAAGTCAAACATTAAGTATATAATAATTCAGGTCACAAATACTGCTGCATAACACAACCATTCAAGCAAACATCTAACCATACACCACAATCCAAAAATGTTTACTTCCATGGATATGTTATACTGCAGTGCTTGTTACCAAACTCTACAATCTTAATTGTATGACTTAGCCAAAACTTCACATACAAATTCTACAAATCAAACAGTACACAAACTTTTGATTTGTAGATATTTGATGGATGTTTGATTGTATGGGTGTGTTATGCTGTGGTGGTTGTGGACAGGGCATAGAGTCTTGGGTGTATGGCCGAAGGCTACATCTACAGCCTTCGGCCATGCACCCAAGACTCTAGGCCCTGCCACAACCACTGCAGCATAACACACCCATACAATGCCGCCCACTTCTCAGACGCAGCCACTTCTTGGATCAGCTCGTTCCTTGCTAACAGAACCATGAGGGTTTTCTCTCCACTAGCAGCGGCTGCCCCATCCCACGTCCCTTGTGGAGTCCCACAAGGATCCTGTGTATCTCCCACACTCTACAATGTGTTCACTAAACCACTCTTTGATATCCTTGACTATCTGGGTGTCTCTTACACTAACTATGCGGATGACACCCAGATACTCATCCCTATCACAGGTGATTTTGTAACCGACTCAAAATCTCTCAATACAGTCTACACCGTCATCCAGGCCTGGATGGCTAATCACGGGCTCTACCTTAACGACGAAAAAACGGAGTTAATCATCCTGGGCTCCCAAACTAAACTCTCGAAACTCGACTCCAACTATAAATCCTTCACTATTGACGGGAATGACATTAAAGTGGCCAATGTCACCAAAACTCTAGGAATCTACCTGGATTCCACACTGTCCCTCGTTCGACAAACTAATGCAGTTGTCTCTGCTTCCTCTTACACCTGCAAATTGATCACAGCCTGCAGACCATTCCTGACTCCGGACAACTGCCTGACCCTCGCGAGAACCCTCATCCTGTCCAAAATCGACTACTGTAACGCCCTCTACCTTGGGACCAGCCAAAGAAATCTGGACAAACTCCAGGTCACGCAAAACAACGCCATAAGGGCAGCACTCAACATACCTAGACGGAACCACATTTCCAATTTTTGACGCAACATCCAATGGTTACCTATTTCCCATCGCATATCACTCAAATCACTTGTGCTCACACACAAGGCTCAGAACAATGCAGCTCCTGCTTATTTAGTATCACGTTTCTCGCAACACACAGCCATTAGACCCTTGAGATCTGCCCAGATTCACACACTGGACATCCCCAGATTCAAACTACGCTCGGCGGGAGGGTCGAGTTTTCCTGTCCTTGCTGCCAAGCTCTGGAACTCACTTCCTAATGCCCTAAGGAACATTCCGCACTGCCTCGAATTTAAAGCCAAAGCTAAACTTTGGCTACGAGAACAAGATATCGCACCTTCCACCCCTGCATCCTTCAGCGGCTAGTATTTGTCTCTGCTCGGCTGTCTGCACATTGTCACTCCGGCTCTTACATTTGCCTAACGCGCTTAGGCTCGCCTGCCTGGCGATTCTACTGTAATTTAAACGGATCTAATGTATACTTTCTTGCTACCTGCAACTGCTCACAGCTTGTACCCTTCTCCTGTAACCGGGTGCCGCTACTTTGCTGTTAATATCTATGTTAATATCACCTCTAACAGTATACTGTATCACCCCTTCTGCAACCTGTAACCTCCTTTCTGTAACTTGTAACCTCCTCCTAAACATGCGCCCGCAAGCCTCTGGGCAAGGTGCGCAATATAAATAAATAAATAAATACAAATACAATCAAAAATTGAAACTGTGCTATATAGGCTACTTATACGAGATATTAATTACAATCGACGCTCTACTAACAACCCAAAACCAATACCATACTAAAGTAAAATAGCCAGTAGTGCATTTGTTATGTCCGTGGACATCCGTGAAGACTGCGGACATGACAAACACATCAGGGGCACCTGCCATCTCAACAAATACAGCATTTGACCCATCTCTTACTTCCCCACCCTCCCCAAGCACTCTTACACACCAACACATTCCCTGAAATTCTATTTTTTTCCCGTTCATCGCCGCGCTGTCCGTGGATCCAAGATGGCGGCACATCAAAACAAGGAGATGCACTTCTCGCTTCATCCCAGCCAATCAGCGAACACACCGCATGTCCGCGGACATGATGCTAGCCGATTGGCCAATTGGTGTCCTGTCTGCGGAGCGAACAGGAAAATGTGTCAGCGGAGCGGACATAACCTACGTTTTGGTCGTTTTGAAAAGAACTACTGGACGGATTTCCACCAAATTAACAAAAGCATGCTTTGGGGATCAAGCCACTGCTCTTGTCGCAAATTTGGTGCAAATCCGTCCAGCGGTTTGAGCTGTAGGCGTGAGAAATGTTTTTTCCCCATTCACTCTATGGGAAAAAAATACATTTTGGGTCCCCACTTATAACTTTGCCCCCCCTGCACCAAACCTCACTAAACTTTGCAAATAAATTCAGGTTGGGCCATGTGCTTTTTTTGCAAAGTTTGGTGTTGATTCGTCCAGGGGGAGCAAAGCTATAAGACGCCCAAAAAGTGCTCTTCCTATGGGATTAGCAATTTAACCATAACGACACGGCCACTACCGTGGGCCGTGTAATTTACAAAATTACACAAGATATAATAGCGTGGCTGAGCATGCACAGGCTGAAATACAGCGGATGGGGCATCTAAAACTAGAGTTGGGTGGTTCCTTTTTCTATTGATCTTTTAAAACATGTTTCTTCTTTTTTCTCCACAGACTCACAAGTAAAAATGTCTGAAAGCACACTGCCAAAATAGAAAAGAATCCCAAATACCTACTGTGTCACTGGCATTTGCCTTTGCCCATAACCAGTGATTTTTCACCCCCAACATCACTATACATATAAAAATAACTTTTAAAAAGAAATATAACGCAAACAACCCAAAATCAATAGCCACAGGCAAGGAACTGTTGATACCCATGGCTATCTGTAGTGCTGCATAGCCTCGAATAGAGCCACAAATATCGGAACAACAGCCAAAGAAAATGCTTTCCTGCCCCCCCAGGCTCTCACCAAGTTCTCCACTCATCTGTGCCAGCTCACCCCACTACCCAGATGACCTCCTCATCTCCCCTTTCTCAAAAGTGGGGGAAATCAGGTATACTAATGGGTTGTGGGGGAGCAAACCTGACCTGTATTTAATTAGAACAACAAAGCTCCCACACCTAAATTAGGTTTATGGCATGTAGTTGACTGGATGAATTTGGGATCCATACGTTAGTGACCAACAATTCAAACAAAGACAAGTGGAAGTTCAAGGAAAATACAACCTGACTTCATAGAACAATATTAAAATAGCATCAACAGTTATTAATAAATAAAGTTGTTAAAATCATCACATAAAACATAACAAAGTGTCCAGTGCTCTAAAGTGCAGGACGATGTTCATCACAACAATTCTAATGTGCAAAATGTGCTTCAATTGTACAAAAAACGTAATTTCATAGTATCTCTCCTTAAGAGATCTCAATTCAAATATGCAGAAAAATATGAACAGTTTTCAATTATTCAAGTCTCCATTTTTACAATAAGATTGAACCACTTGATATTACAACAGGTGATACTGAGTTGTTGACAATGAGTACCTCCTGTCTAGATGCCTGGGTTAGTCAATACCTAAGTTTCACCTATTCAAGATACTTAAGCTTTTGTTAATGCTTTATATTAGTATTAATATCTCAAATTTCCCAACATGTTTCGTCCCTCTAGTGGTTAGAATGACTATAAGGAACTTCCTCAGGGGTATAGATAAACCGGGGCATAACAACGCCTTAAACCTGTCTTGCAGTGGTCTCTAAAGAAGAACTTGACAAGTTGGCGTTGTCGTAGCAGTGTGGATGGTAGAATGTTGATTCCCAAATTGCAATTCTAATGCGTAATTGTCTTCACCCTTATGGTTTCAGTCCCAAAGGGAATATCCAGGCCAAACCTTAAAAAAACACACAGACCACACCTTATTAATACATGTGGTCTCTATAATATATCAATACTTTTAACAATATTATGATGTATTGGGAGAGGAGATGCTTACCGTGTCTTAGTGTCAGTAAGGACACTCCTCAAAGGCTGTTTGAATATTCAGTGTCAACGCCTTCTGAAGCCCTGTAGATACACAAAACACAGGACAAGTATTCCCATCGTCTCTCATCGCTCAATATAGGCTAGCTCTCTAATAGTGTCAAAGTAAAATGTACTGGGAGCGTAAATGAAAGAAAGTGACTAAAAAAGGTCTCGGAGTTAACTGACTTACTTATGGCAGGCAGCTCACAGCTACATAGTACGAAGTCGTAGTCAGTGAGTGCTCTTCTTAATCACAAGTCACAGAGATATGGCTGATAGATGAGTCCTAAAACAACAGATTCAAATTAGCACTGTGTTGTAATACAACAGGGCTATAGAAAATGTCTCGAGCAGAGCATAGCTATCTGCTCAAAACATGTAAAAGTTAGGAACAGTCTAAATTCAGTATTGCTACGCGGAATATGTCCCTACGGAGATAGTGTGGGCTAAATTATTCAAAGGCACACGATCTGGAGAGGCATATTACGAGGTATTAGTATCGGCGGGACCGACCCGTGGGTTGCAGTAACACTAACAATGCTGGCTGTAAAGAGCGTATCATAAACGTTCAAATAGCGCACTTGTAGACATGTGTACATTGTTATGCCTGGTTCAACAAGATAAATGTACAGGCGTTGTGACAATATTCGGCATAGTCTTACCTAATTCGGGTGAGCTTTGCAGACGCTGGGTTCGTCTGACTGCTAGAGTTGTCAGTTGGACGCCGTGTGAGCAACCGCAGCTACGGTAACTCACTCGTATTGAGCACGACGGCGGGCGTCACTACGCATGCGTGGAGGATGGTGCACTCGTCATCAGATAGAATGTTGACAAGCACCAAGTACGTGTTCCCCTGTTAAAAGTATTGAAAGTTGTGGTGAATAATCCAATTTTAAAAGAGAGGGATTTTTTTGTAAGGAAAATAGAAACGAGGTAAAAATGGCTTATGATAGCTGGAACTGCATTCGCACTAGGGCTCCGTTTGTAGCCTAGTTTACTCATTACCTAGTGCTGTCGATGTCGTCCCTACGCATGCGCTGCCAGAGGTCACGCTAGTCACCATTTCAATCAGGGAAAGGAGCAAAATGCACTTGAAGACTCATCTAGTTGTACCCCTATCCTGCTAAGGAATAAAATCATCCAACTGCAAGATACATGGAAGAATATTTAAAAAAAAAAACATGTACAAGCTCAATTGAGATCAAATCGAGCTATAGATAAAATCACTAATGTCTTGTGAGTTCCTGTCCAAATTAGATGCAACCAAATTCTAAAAGAAGAGACTATCTGATACCATACTAAATGATTACACTAAATATTTGATGGAGTATTAGGAATACGATGTGCATTAGTATATATTATTGGTTAACAAGGAAAATGGCTCCATACTGATACGTATAGAGAAGTTACTTTTGTTAGTTGATAAACACACTCCAGTCGATATTTTCATTTAATCCTAAGGGGTACCTTTTAGTCAAAAAAATCATTTTTGCTCTTGTATACTCAGAGTACGCTTATCAATATTCGAGTCATGAGTTTCGGCAATTTTCATCACGGCTGTGTCCATCTCAATTCTTTTGGTTTGTGTCCAAGGCTTGTAAAATGACCCCCCAGGGGTGCATTCAGGATATTATTCCGTATGCAGCTCTTGTGTTCTCCTATCCTGATTTTGACCTTCCTTTCTGTTTTACCAATATAGAGTCGATCACAAGGGCACCAAATAGCGTACACCACCATCTTGGTGTTGCAGTTTGTAAGGACACCTTGTTCCCATCTTTTGTTTAGGCCCAGGTCAATTTCTTTTGTCCGTCTGGTTTGTGCGCAGCAACTCCACTGGCCACATGGACTATGGCCAGTAGTTTTTGGGAGCCCCCATTGTTCTGTAATGGTGGTTTGTGTGGTGGGTTTTCTAAACACATCATTCCTAGTAGTGAGTTCCTTTACGTTATTGCTTCTTCGGAAAGCGCATTTTGGTGCTCCTAGGGGACACTCACCCTTCTCTAGCACATGCCAATTGTGTCTTATAATCTTCGTGATTTCATTTGATAGTGTACTGTATGTACTAACAAACACAATCTTATCATCATTACCTTTTTTGTCTCTGTATTCTAATAGTGCCTCTCTGTTGCTATTGGAAGCTCTCTTATATGCTGTTTTAATAACTTTTTTGGGGTAACCACCTGTTAGTCAGATTGCATCTCAGGTTCTCGGCTTCTTGCACAAAATCTTTTATAGTGCTACTGTTTCTCTTAATACGTAAGAATTGTCCAAAGGGCAAGTTTTGTTTGGTATGTTTAGGATGGAAACTCGAATAGAGTAATAAAGAGTTTTTATCAGTCTCTTTGTGGAATGGCTTAACATATAGAGCTGATTCATCTTTGTTCACAAAAATTGTAAAATCAAGGAAATTAATTGCATCATTGCTTATGGTTTTAGTGAATTTCAAAAAAGGATTTTGTGCATTCAACCATGGTACAAATGAATCAAAAGTCAATAAATCACTTGTCCAGATCAATAGGATGTCATCTATGAATCTTTTCTATAGTTTGATGTGTTTCCTATAAGGGTTACAGTCGGTCATTATGACATTTACTTCAATAGTTTCTACATACAGGTTAGCTAGAGTAGGTGCCACTGCTGATCCCATAGCAGTGCCATGAATTTGTTTAAAAAATTGTCCATTAAAAACAAAATAGTTTTCACAAAGTGACATTTCAGTGCACCAAAGGATAAATGAATTAGGGGTTATCCCTGTGGTCCTAGATGTTAACAATTTCTCTTCTACCATGTTGAGTGTGGCTTGTTGAGGAATTTTAGTGTATAAAGAGACTACATCTAAAGTTGCCAGCATATCTGTTTTATCAATCTGCATGCCTTCCACTAGTCTAATTACCTCAGTAGTATCTTCTATGCAAGATGCCATTTCTTTGACATATGGATTTTGAAAGTGGTCAGCAAATTTAGATAGGGGTTCCAGAAGGGAATTACAACCTGATACAATCGGTCTACCTGGTGGGTTCACAAGAGTTTTGTGTATTTTGGGTAAGGTATAAAACCTTGGCACACTGGGATGTGGAGGCATAAGGTAATCGGCTTCTTGTTTGGATATCCAGCCTCTTCCTGCCGCTTTGGTGATTTTACAATTAATTAGAGTCTGGAGCCTCTGTGTGGGATCAGTGGTAAGCGGCTCATAAAATGATGTGTCACTTAATTGCCATTCGCATTCATTAATGTAGTCTTGTCTATTGAGGATCACTATAGCACCTCCTTTGTCTGCTTTTCTTATCACAATATCCGGATTAGATTTCAATGTACGCATAGCTTCTCTTTCTTTTTTACTAACATTTTGAAATTTGCGAAGGCCACTTCTGTTTTCAAGTTTCTCCAGATCGTTCATCACTCTTCTTTCGAATACTATTGATTCTGGTGTATGGCTAGTAGTCGGGGGATTGAAGTTGGAGGGACGCCGTAGTCCTGTTTCATTGGTCTCAAACGTGTATGTATTCATAGAGAAGAATTGTTTAAGGTGGATTTTCCTAAACAGTGCTTCCAGATCAGTTCTGTTTCTAAAGGCATCATAGCGATCCGTTGGGACAAAGCTAAAGCCCTTTTCCAGTATAATTTTCTCTGCTTCATTCAATTGGTAGTTCGATAGATTGACTAATAAGGTGGTTTGCTCCTTGTTTGTCTGGTGCGAAATCCCAGTTCATTTGGTCCTGGTCTAAAAAAGCAGAGGTGGGTCTCTTATTGCCTTTCCCTCTCCCTCTTTGTGGTCTCTGTGATTGACCTCGTCTCATCCCGCTAGCTCTTCTGCCTCTTGGAATCCCTCTATTGTTAAAGTAGTAGTCATCACCATCTTGCAGGTTTTCATCACTGGAGCCGTGTGAGCTGTATGATGTATTACCAAATCTAACTCTTCGTCCTCTTGTACGCGGTTGATCTCGTATTTGGGTTGGTTTGTAGTTTTCCTGGGTGTATGTGAATGCTTTCTCATGAGAGAAATTAATCAGATCTTTTCTCATCCTTCTAACCCTATCTCGAGTGGTTTAATCTTTGAACTCATCTATTTCTTTATTGAGTTCATCAATTTTTATATATATCTATAGATACTAGCTTCTTAATTTCGTCTTCTAGTATTAGTAGCTCAGCTGCAAGTTTGTCAGTCATTTCTTTAGCTGTGTCGATGATTAGTATAATCCAATCTCGGCCACATTTACTTGCAAATTAACTCCATTGCTGTATGAACTGTTTGTTATCTAAAAATAAATCTTGGTTCATTTCTTACCACCAATCCTTGGGGTAGAGTCCCGTTCCTAAGGTACCGGTATTCAATCATGATTACACCATGCAATTCCATTCTAATTAACCTTTTCTTCAATTGGGCTAACTCATCCCAATTACTGACATTATTTATTGTAGAGTTCCCATTGTCAGGATCTAAAGCTGTGGCTCGTGCTAATAGTTCTAGTACATATTTGTCATCATAACTTATCTCCCCTGCCTGCTCCCTTTCCCCCAACAACACATGCTGTTTTTGTTACACAGTTTGCTTCGAGATATCGGCTATTTGAGGCTGTAGCCGCGGCTACAGAAAGCTTTATGATGCAAACTCAGTCCCTGGACCTCCTATAATTCCCAAATTTCACTTGGTGTCCTCAGCAACTTTCCCACCTGTAGACTAAAGTCATTTTTAATTATGAACCTGCAAATAACTTTTTAACTACTTCCCGTTATCCTCTGCTATAACCGCGGTTATCTCCCGCATCGAGAGAAAAACAAGATGGTGGCTGTTTCATTTCTAAAAACATCTGGGTTTGGGTAAATCCCAGAGATATAGCTGTCTAGTTTTGAGAATTGGGCACCCCCTTTTCCAACAAATATTTTTTAAGAACTACTGCACAGAATAATCCTAAACGAAGCATCGATCACGAGTCAATGCTTCATCCCCAAGTTGTTTCAGACCTGGTCCAAATCCGTTAGTGGTTTGGGCTGTGCGGTTTGACAAAAATTGACCTTCTCTGTCTTATGGGAAAATAAATGGGAAGTAGGACGCAACTTTGGACAAAAAAAATGTTGTCTTCTTCATAACTTTCTTATTCTTCAATGTATCTTTACAAAGATTTGCAGTCTGTGGTGGGGGAGAGGGGAGCGAAAATCCCTAATCACTTTCGGAATGTCAGTCAAATCCGTTTTTCAAATCAAAAGTTATTAACAATAGAATTTTATGGGGTTGCTATGGGAGTCCGACCTATAATATTGCCATCCTATAATATTGTGGTGAGGCAGAGAAAGGACTCTTACTAGAAGCTGTCATGATTGGGGCAATAGACTTTTATTTACTATGGGCGCCATCCACAGGAAGGAAGTGCTATTTAGCAACCACCCAGACACCCTTGCAGCGCTAAGCCCGAGCGCGCATAGGGCATCGTCTGGGTTGATTACCTCACTGTTGAGCTGTTTGGTTGTTTGCTGTGGCTGTGCTAATAATCCAAATTGCAGGTGGCAGACATTTGAGATTGTCCAAAAACAAATACGCGCCACATAGAGGAGCTGCACGACAGTATGAAGCCAGCCCTTGCTCACCCGGATCTATCTGCAACAGCCCTGAGAACTCGCCTCCAGGTAAGGCAAAGATTTGCCTCTCTTCCAGAGGTTAATGGGAGTCCTGAGCACACACTGAACATGTCAATGTTAAAAAAGTCCTATTTACCCTTTTGTACTAAAAAGCGCAAGAGCCTATCTGTGGGGGCAAACACGGCGAACACTGATATGGATAAAAACCAATTGCTGTCTTTGGATAATGAGGACTCCTTACGGTTGGCACCAAAGTCCCCTGAGTTACCCATGGCCTGTACAGTCCTTACTGCAGGAGGGACTATGAGCCAACCACCCATAGCCCCTGTACTATCTAATCTGCCAGACGGCGATACAGATCAGGGGAACGTGGCCGATCAAACTGTCTGGGAATTCGACAAAATCACCCCAAGTGACTGTCCTGCTCCCTTAAAGTAATTCAAAAAAAGCTCGGAGCAACCTAGTCCACCTTTGGGGGAATCCTTTGAGAAAGCTGTTGACATTCCTGAGAATCGGAGACCAAAATTTGAGATTGAGAAGACAGAGTCAAGAAGTAAAATTGGTGAGAGGAATGACCGGCACAGTCCGGTCCCACCCTCTATCCCCCTAGTGGGGGTCATCATTCCCTGGACAAGACGGATTGCGAACTAACCGAAAGTCCAAATCTGGCCATACCCGCCATGCGTAAGGGCATGACTGACTACCATGACTGTCCAGCAGAGGCAAGAACTGAGAGCAGTCTAAGGGCGACTCCAAAGACCTCAAAGATACCCACAAAGGAATCCAGTCATGTGATAATACCCCCTACCCGAACCACAAGTGGAGTATTAGCATCAGAGGCCGCATGGGAACATGGAGACCAGTGGGACGTGATTGAATTGAAGCAATGGGAAAAAGCCCTACAGGACTCCACTATCGACATGGGAGAAAAATTGCAATACTCAGGTTCCATAGAGGCAGGCCCAGTAATATTTGATATCTTCCAACCATATAGGGATGACTATCGAAACCAAGGTTCTAAGGACAATGGTAATAAAAAAAGCAAATGATGAAATGGCTATGACTTCAAAAAACTTTGGGGAACAAGGAAGTCTACCCTTGAGCTCCCTCAAGGAAATGATTGGAACGCACCCCACCCCTGTGCGTCAGGATAAGCCAGCCCAGAGGGATTCAGAGAGGGCTATTCCATCAGGAAACCTAGGAACCATTGGAAATATACTTCTGCCACCAGTTAGCCTGAGTAAATCAAGTCTAGCAAATAAAATCATGCAAGACATAACGCTACTGACGGGCAAAATTGAAAGAGAGCAAAGGAAGAGTTTCTCCCTAATAAACGAGAGGATGGCAGCATTAGACAAGGAGCAAGCCTTTGAGGCTGAGGAGTCTGTCATAATACCAAAAAAGTAACAGGGGGATCAAACGTCAATGAAGACGACTCAAACATCAACCCTTGAGAAGGAAAATCTATGGCTAGAGGAAACATTGAAAGGCCTAAAATCACAAACACCAGCTTGTGAGGTTCAAACGGCAATGGAAATGACTCAAACAACATTATTGGAAGACGCAAAGCAATGCCCAGGAGACTTATCGAAAGATCAAATCACACAAATAATTAGCGAAGCCTGCAAACTTGGAAGAGAAAAGGACACTGAACACATTCAAAAACTGGTTATGGCTTTGTTAAACATCACACTGGCACCTATTCTAAAACTCTATGAGGTGATAAAAGACTCCGTTCAAGAAGTGACTACCACTAACATACAAATAAAAGAGGCAAATATGCAAATGGACTTGTCCTTGCAGAGTCTGAACACACGGATGAACAAAGAAGCGGAACTAACACAGCTCTGGCAAAATCGCCTCAGTGAACTAGCGAAAAGGGATACAAATGACAAATCATTGTTGATGGAGGCAGTCCTCGAGGACTGCAAATGGATGAGAAGCCTGTATAAACAGAAAAATTATGAGGATCATTTGGCAGATAAACCCAACGGAGGAAAAGGCCCAATGAAACTGAGACAAGGAAACGGTACCCATCTTAAACAAACAGAGTTAACACTTGAGGAAGTGATTTTTATCTCCCCTGGGAAAAAGGGGGAGAAAAAACGTGATTTAACATCTCAGCTGGAGCAATCCAATTTAGCTATTTTTGCAGGAGGAACTCCCAAGGACCAGGCCCATCAGAAGGGAAAGGATGTTGCTAAAAAAATAAACGAAAATGGGAAAAAATCAAAAAATGAAGTCCTAAAACAGAAGGTAAATGGCTCAAGAGCATTCTTGAGGAATCTAAGAACACCGCCCAGAAGGGACAATCTACAATGTGCAAAGAAACCTAGAAGAGAACTGGCAATGTGTGAGCTGAATAGTCCCGAGATTGATAGGGAAAATGAGCTTAAAAATACTGCTCCATCAGCAGATGTGGAAGGGGATGAGCGGGAGCAACCTGCGGATCTATGTGACCTGATCGAACTTATGGACAAAAACAATGATGAGGAAGATTGGGAAAGCATCTGTCTATCGGGATGGAAAACTATAGACAATTGGGATACCGCCGATCTGTGCTCAAATCCTATAGATCGTAAGAAATCTCAAAGAGAGACTCTCCCCAAGATCGCTAGGAAGTCAGGGAGAAGAGCTGACCCCTTGGAAAGAGATCCCGTCAATGATGCTGAAAGAGAGCTCACTCATTTTAAAACTCTGGAACAAAAAAGGAAAGAGCTGGCTAGTAAAGAATTGAATGCACAAATTCAACAGGGGAACTCCCGACCAAAACAAAAAAACAATAACAGAGATAAGGAGCATACGGAAGCCAAGAAAAGGCAAAAGTCACCTCCACCAATGCCAAGGAAACCTATTCCACCTAAAGGATGCTATCTAAAATGAGAAACCATGTCCAATGGCCCTAGAAGGGCGTTGCTAAACAGGAGTATGTAATGTCTCTTTGCAATCAAACCTCAGCCCTACGCACAATATCAACTGATGATATAAAAGTAGTGAAATTCCCAAGGGAACAGAGGATGGATCAAGTAATATTGCATCTCACCTCCAATGAAATCAAGTAGAAATTCCTGGCAGCTAATGATACCCTAAAAAAAAGGGTTTCCGATTAGAGGATCTGGACGTTGATTTCAAGCAAAACAATCCAAAAACAGCAATGAAGGAAGGAAGAGTACCCAAGGAGGAGAACTCAGCGTGCAATGAGGAAAAAGCTACCGACAAAAAGTGCATAAAAAATAGACCAGACTGTGAGGATGTTATGAAAAAGGATTTAAAAGAAAATGAAAAAGAGGGGAATAAGAATCAAAAAGCATACCCATCCACTATCCACTATAAAAAAATGTCAGAATTTGAAAACCCTGAGGTTCACGGTGGACAACTCAGAGAACATAAGGAAGGGGAAAATGAACCCGAATAAAGCAGGAAACAAAACAAACGACTGGTCATGGATGGAGAGCACCTGTAACTCTAATAAGAAACAATAGAGTGAGGAGGGCCAGTATAGACCTGTCTACTGTGCTTCATGGAACACCAGAGGCTTTCAACATCTGTTCCCCGAAGGACTGTTGTTTCTTGGCCAAATATGACCTTATCTGCATTCAGGAATCTTGGCTGCGCGACCCCCCAGTGTGCGAGGGTTATGAAGTCTACATTAACCCGGCCAAAAAGGGCCCAAAAGGAAGACCATTTGCTGTACTTATGATATTGAAGAAATTGGATAGTCCACTGCAAGTGCTTGAACATTACATTCCAAACCCCTGTGTGCAAATAGTGAAAATAGCTTTTAAAGCAGAGGAAAAAGAGGAGCCGGCAAAGATGATACTGATTAACACCTATTGGAGTGAAAATATGCCCGTCAGGTGAACCATCTAAAATCCATCATGAACGTCATAGACAAATCTATGACTGAGGAAAAAGATCAGTAGATACTATTAAATAGGGATCTAAATATCAAGCTTTTGGACAAAGAGGGCAAAATCAAAGAAATAGAACATCTATTAGGAAAAGAAAAAAATGGATGAAGGAAATGCGTATTCGTGATATGAGAATGCTCAACAGTCAGACGAGAGGTGATCTAATGGGTGCTAATACATGGCACAGTGGAAAATCAGGAGCTTGTCTGGACTAATATTTTGGAGGTGGCAACATGCTTGCTTGGATAAATTCATTCACAATAACCAAACAAGCGAATAGTGATCACTGTTTGTTGGAAACAGAACTTGCTTGGGTCATAAGATCTACCACAGGGAGGAAACGAATGATGGGAACGGAGGTGTCATGGGGAAGAAATCGATTGAGACTGAAAAAACAGGCTATACCAAAATTGGTACAGGATTACAAGGAAGCCACAGAGAAAGGTGATAAGGTGGTTGTGTATAAATGGTTGTTGGAAGCCTTTGTGGTCAAGCACGATTCAACTAAAGTGAAGCAAATTGAAAAAAAACATGCATACGATGAACTCGTAGCTTCTAGACAAAAACAACATAGAGCGGACCTCATACGCATAAAAAATGCCAACTGCATAGAGAAATGTGAACTCCTGAGGAAGTGCCGGCAAACTTATAAAAACTGGCTGCGCTCAACTTGCTATTTGAGAACACAAAGAGGTGCAGAGAAAATGTTAGCCGCAATAGCAACAAATAACACAAGAAGTACTTGGGACCTAATTAACAACAGAGACTTGAACCAATCGGCAATAGGTGTAAACCAAGTTTCGGAGGAAAACTGGTCTCAGCACTACGCCTCTCTGTATGAAGCGAAAACCAAGGAAAAAGTCACAGATAAGAGGCTGGATGCCACCCCATGGGCCCTGGAATTCGATAGAGATGACATACTAATGCTAATTAAAAAACTTAGTGCTTCCAGGGCAGCTGGTCCAGATGGTATTTCAAATAAAATGCTGAAAGAAAACTGTGAAGGCTGGTCCGACCTGATATATGCACTCTTCCAACAAATAATAAAAGCTAGACAAATTCCAACCACGTGGACTGAGGCTTATATCGTGCCAATTTACAAAAAGGGGGATTGTGGGAACCCGAGAAACTGCAGGCCGATTGCGTTGTTAGATTCAATCAGCAAGCTTTTCGCGTCCATCCTGCTAAGGGACCTAAAAAAATGGGCCTCTCAAACTAAAATCCTGGACGAGAGACAAACAGCCTTCGTAACTGGCGTTGGAACCTCCCTTAATCTGTTTCTGGTCAACCTGCTGAAGGCAAAGGCCTTGGAAGGGAAAACAACGACCTACTTGGCCTTTATTGACCTCAAACAGGCGTTCGATGGAATAAACAGAGAGCGCCTGTGGTTAAAACTGAGGAATTGGGGGTGCCCAACGGACCTGTTGGAAGATATCCAAGCTCTGTATACCGACACCTCAATACAGATACAAATTACTGCAAATGGAGGGCTATCTAGGAAGATCAAAACTTCCCGGGGAATAAAACAGGGATGTGCTTTAGTCCCCTTTCTCTTTGTCCTATACATGGCAGACATGAAGTTAACTCAAGACCTGATCCGTGCCTTCCCCCCGAAGATAAATGGAACTGAGGTACCGTGGATGTTAAATGCAGATGACGCTGTATTCGCAGACCAAACGCCAATAGGACTGCAGTGACGGATAGATGCCTTTAATAAATACCCAAAAGACAACAACATGAAAATAAATATAAAAAAATCCATGGTCCTAACCATGAGATCATGCCGTGGAAGAAAATCAGCAGGTAAAATTCAGACGTGGTCGTTGGAAAAGGAAAAATTGGAGGAGGTGGATGCCACAATATATCTTGGGATAAGGATAAATAAAAACGGCAATGAACAAGCACACTATGCATTAATTCGAGAAAAACTAACAGCCTTGACCAACCAAGGAATACTTCTACACCGTAGGTATGGTAATTCTCGCTGATGCCGATAACTACTTTCTACAAGCAAAAGGTGGTGGCCGTAATCACGTAAGAAGCGGAGGCACTTCTAGCCCTAAAATGGGAAGTTTGGAATCTATGTTCGTCCTACTTCTGGCGAAAGATCTTACGCCTCCCGAATTCACTACCGCTAGATCTCATAAGATCAGAACTAAGACTCCAATCCATGGTTTCAATCGCGCTATGGAAAACCTTATCCCGCTACAGAAAGTATATCCTCGACAATCCATCCCAGCCATTTAAAACCCTAGCACGGACCAGGGTACCAAATGGAGATAAGATTCTCCATGAATGGAAAAGGAGATGTGAAGCTACCTTGAAACAGTTAGATGTCTCGGAAGACGCCTTGAAGTGTAACCCAGATAACGACAAAAGAACTATCCGGGAAAAGGACTGGGAGGAAACACAGGTGAATAGACTGTCACGAAACCTGTGTTATAATATCATCTGGGAATGCAAAGTCCTAAATATGCGCCCACCGTACCTGTTGAAATTTCCATCAAAACATTACAGAGACTTGCTAATGCGTTGCAGACTCAATATATGGCATTCCCGAGAGGTTAAATCGAGAAGAAGGCTCATTGATAAATCGACAGCATACTGCAGGTTCTGTAAAAACAAGGACCAACTAGAATCAGTCAGGCACGTGATGCTAACCTGCCCGAAACTGGCATTGAAACGCCAGGTGTACATGGGAAGCTACACGATTAACATCTCTGAGGTGACGGAAGAGGAATATTGGGAGCGTCTAATGACGGCCGATAAAGGTGGCCGAACACTAGACGCATTAAAATTTGTCGAATCCCTAAAGTTGGATCAGGAGGACGGTCCCGAATTGTGAGCAAATTTCAGCAGGTCGGATAGACTGAGCGATCTGGTTTTGGGAAACCCCTTCGCATTTCCATAGATTTGGACATGAATTTAATGATGATGATTTTGATAATGGAGGAATGTTAAAGGTTTAATTCTGATTAACCAATAAAACATTATAAAAAAAGTTTTTTTTAAAAAATGGTTGATTAAACACAGCTCATCTAAAATTGAAAATCTTGCATTGTAACAATGCGGTATATGTTAATCTCCCAAATTCATCATGAACATTGTTGGTGGAATATAGGATAATCATTAAGGTTTTGTGCATGATCCATAAAGCATTTTGTGGAATTGCGTCCAAACATTGTGCACTATTGCCACCCCATGTCTCACTTGAGGGGGTGCTCCAATTTGGATATTCCTCTGCACCTGGGTCCCAAAATGGTAAAATTATCCATTTGAGAATCTGAGACACCGAAATGAATTTTCCTTTTCCAAAAGAACCTCAAGACTCTTCTGTTCACCCACACATTCCATTTCACCCATATATTTTGGTCCTTCCTTCAGACTGTCTGTAAATGGTGATGTGACCCCCGGACTAATGTATGGATGCTGACTGACCCTCAGATATTTCTTTATGTTGTTAAAATGATTCAAACAAATGCCATCAAGTTGGCCATCTCTCATTTTAACCTTCATTCCAATTCTGTTGGCTGTCTCCATGACCACCAGTCTGGCTTCAATGCTGCCAGAAGCACAGAAATTGCTCTCCTGAACATCCATGAAGATCTGCTCTCCAACCCTGACTCTAACAATCTCCCTGTCCTCATCCTCCTCAATCTCTCTTCTGCCTTCGACATGGTCAACCATACCATCCTGCTCAACCGTCTCCATGATCCTCTCTGATCAACCCTCCCAGGTCCAACTTGGATCCTTCCTATCATCTATCTTCCTCTCTACCTGTGGTGTTCCCCAGGGGTCTAACCTCTTGCCCTGGCTTTTCAACCAATACCTGGCAACTCTCGCCCACTTCATTGCCTTTTTCTGCTCAAATTTCCAGTGCTACACTGACGACACTCAACTCATTTTCAGGCTGCCCTCAGCCACCTCCTCTCCCACTCTCATCTCTGATTGCCGAACTGCCATTCAAGATTGGTGTTCTGCCAATGATCTTTGTCCGAATGCCAACAAGACTGAAATCCTCCCTATCGGCACACCTTCAACATTCTTTCCCCTCACTCTCTGGCTGGCTTCCCTTGGCCCTCCTGCTACCCCACCTGCGAGGCTAGGAACCTTGGGGTCATCTTTGACTCCACCCTTTCCTTCTCTGTCCACATCTCTGAGGTCTCTAAAAAGTCAAACGTCTTATTGCACCTCCTCAGAGGTACTCTGCCTTTCCTCTTTTTCCCCAGAAGCTCATGGTATGCCAAGCTCTTGCTCTCTCTAGATTGTACTATTGTAACAGCCTCTTTCTAAATCTACCTGCCTCTAATCTCTGCCCTCTGCAACTAATCCAGAACAGGACTGCGAGACTTGTCCTTGGCCTCAAGCCGTAGGATCGTATCTCTCCTCTCTGAAATCTCTCCATTGGCTCCCAGTGGATGAAAGGATTACATTCAAAACCCTCTGCATTGTCCACAAGGCTTTCTGGGGCCTCAGCTATTCCTCCGCAAATACCTCCCCTCTTGAGTTCTTTGCTCCTCTACCTCTAACTCCCTCAGGGTCAGTCGTTTTTCAAAGAAATAATCTGGGGGTAGATCTCTGTCTTCGGCTGGGGCCTCCCTCTGGAACAGCCTCCCTGCCACTCTAAAACTTGAGGAGATCCATCTCCGGTTCCAGAAGCACCTCAAGACCTTCCTCTTTTCTTCTGCCTTTGCTCCCCTCTCCCTTGCTGATCTGTTCTCTCTTGGCACTGTGCACCTGGTTACCCTCTGTCCTCCGGGCCCAGGTACCTGCTCACCCTGCCACCCTCTCGCACTGCCTCCGGGCCACCCCTTGCACTGGGGTCTGTATCTGTACCCATACAGCCCCCCCTTTGTCTTTCTGCACTTATCAGACCTACCCTGTCTGCTGCCTTAAACCTAGCACTTGCAAATTGCTGGCTGCACTACCACTTTTTGTTGCCTTTATTAAGTATTTATTTATTTAATATTTATCTGTTTCTCCTCTGCTTCGCACTTTCCACTTCTCCCCTCCTCGATGCACTTTTCCCCTCCCCTATCCCATGCACTTGCGCGTTCTCAATGTCACTGGGCCTAGTAAGATTGCTGTTTTGTTCTCCCCTGTTTCCCTGCATTGCCTTGTTGCGCTATGAAACACTTGTGTAGGAGCGCGATAGAAATAAAATATCAATATCAATATGTAGGACAAATGGACACCTACTCGTCCTTTCTCCTTCCTTGTCCACCCCAATCCCTCTTTTGCTGCCGACACTCAGAAGAAGATCTGCATGTCACACATTATAAAACCCAAGTAAAAGCTAAATTGTTTGCATTAAAAAAAATGCACATAAAATAGAGCACACCAATTACTGTCTATTATTACACTTAAAATGCATAATAACAGAACATTCTTTGGTTTTGGGCTGTAATGAATCACTCATAACCCTCATGCATATGATGTATGTGCTCTGCAGCTAACAGTTCATTGATTGTACGTATTTGTGTGGCAGTCACAACCCCTAACCATATTTAGGTGAACATGTGACATGTGTGTGAGACATTCACCAGCAATATCTGGCAAAGCAGCTCACAAACGACACTCATCGATGGCATTGGTAAGTGATGCCTGGCACTCAGCTTATAATATGGAGTCTGTCTATTCACTCTGAATATGCATTGTAACTCCAATAAACACTTTAGTTTTCATAATATAAAATGCAAATGTCCACAGAAGCGAGCCTGCCACACACTGGCCGTCCCCAGAGTTGCTAGGCAACCAAGTGTGTTCCTGGCAAGCGCTCTATGTGTTCCAATTCTTCCGGGACACAGCACTGCTTAATCCGTTCCTTCCTCCAGCTCCCCTGCCAAGATGACTCAAGCAGCAGATGACGGCCGTCCTTGTGTCAAGTAGGTACATTGAAAATAGTGTGTATGGATGTGTCATAACATGTGATTTTAATGCAGTGTGTGACTGTCTTCAAGTGTGCAAAGAAGTCTTTGTATTTATATGTTTGTGTTATTGTGAGATATTGTGTGTATGTGTGTGTGCAGCAATGCACACACATGCAATGGGTGTAGTGGGGGAGAGGGAGTTGCACCATGGAATTTGTTCAGAGTGGAAATGCTGGCATGCATTGTGTGCATAACATCATCAAAGCGGCACTGCTCCTGAAATCCGATGCTCTGCAATATTTAGCAATGCTTTTTGGGATGCCACTGAACACTGCGCAAGGCCTAAAAAGCCAAACATTTCTAGAGTCAGCCAAATTCAGGAACAGCCCTTACACATTAAGAGGAAAAGAGGAGAAATGTTTTCTGAAAATGTCATGATTACGCTAAGGAGGAAGGCAACCCAAAACCCCATCTGTAAAAATAAACCAAAGGCCACATAATCACTACACGTCTTTGAAAGAGAAAATAAGGTTTATTACATTCAGAAAGGTCTTAGATGGCCTAGTAGAACTGAACTGACATGGAGCTCATTACTTCCCAAGACATTACAAAACAGTGCGCCCGTTTGCCTTCGGGCCTAAGGCGCGATTTTAAATACTCAAATTTATAAACCACAGAATCTGAATACGTAGATTACAATGTCATCCCTCCACCCTCATTGGCTATCACCTATACAACATGCTATAGTCCCTAGACTGATTGGCCACACCTTATCTAAACCCATTCCCCTATACACATGCCCCACTACATCATCATTTTTGAATCCAGGTACGAGATTGGTTGTTGAAACATATTGACATGTTATTCAATTCTGACCATCACGTGATGTGCACAGGTCTGATCGAGTTACGATCAAAGTAAACTGTGAAGCCAACTCTGCTTTGCTAAGACAATATGCCTAGTGCTGAATTTATTGACATCACCTTTGTTCCTCCTATCCAAAATTACAGAAAGTTCCAGACACGGCTCCCCCTTATCTCTTTCAAGGCCCAGGTGCCCAGTTATGACGTGATGGGGGCACTGCTCTAGTGTCTGAATTTCAGGGATTTATTTGCTTTAGTTGTGCATCTATTTGTAGTTCAAAAGTGATGACCGCTCCTTGGATGGGCACAATAGTGTGCTAAATCATCTCATTGCCAAAACCGTATGCCCTGTTCTCATGAATTTGCCATTCAAAAGGCGCATCCCTTTCTGCTCTCCCCACAGTAAACATTCCATTCCCACCATGTCCAGGCCCTGCAGCTGGATACAATTACTGTTGCATATGTGCACCTCAGTGCCTCTGACCTCACCGTCTCCCCAGCAGAACGGGAAAGGGGATTTGGTTTTGCAGCTGAGCTAAACAGAGCCCTAGCTCCACATCAGGGCCCGTGTTCTATTCTGTTCATCATGTACTAAGCCTTAACATCCAATATGGCGACACGTCTGCAATGTTAACACACCGACCTCGCTTCCACCACAGTACCTATCTGACACAATCCTCAACCTGTTTCAACTCTTTTCCACACACCTTACTTAAGAACATAACTTTGGATGCAACAACTAAACACAGAGCCTATAATATTGCCCTATCAATCAACTCTGCAACTGCAACATTAATATGTGTGCTGCTCTTTCTGTGTTGCTATATGCGAGTATCTAATATGTGTCAAACCTAACTGTCCATCAGGATCTGTGTTTCTCGCATCAGGACTGATAGGAAAGGCTTCCAGTCCACAGTTTAACCTAGCAGGGGCGACAACCAACCGAAAATATTGGAATTTTCTAATCAAGAACTCACCCAACATCAAGATCACCCTAGATCTCCAAAAATCTGCTAGCACCAGAGCTACACGCTCTCTTGTTCTGGATGAGACGCTATCGCAAATAGTGGTGAAATACGTGTAGAGGACCACACACCATCAGCTATTAGAGCACTACCATCAGATATTAGAGGATCAATACTGCACACTTATTAACAGTGCGTGGAGGAGTAACTAATAAAAAGTAAGCACAAAAGGAATCATTTGAGCGCATTAGAACTCTTTATAATCTTTCAAGACAATGGCCCTCATTACGACCCTGGCGGAGGTCCATGGTGCAATTTGCACCATGGACCATGGCGCAGAGCTGCCAACTCCGCCATGGGGGTTGGCGGACTTACCACCCCATTCCGACCTTGGCGGGGCGGTAAGTCCCCAATCCCCATTTACCCTTCCCCATTCCCATTTTTGCCCCATAGGGTATAATGGGAGTGGGGAAGGCGTTTACGCCACCGTAAATTACGGTGGCGTAATTAACAACAGGTCCCGTAGCGCCATGGATTTTTCCGCCCTTAAAAACCAGGCGTGAAAACCGCCATGGCGCTACGGGAACTCGTAGTAAGGCGGAAGGGTACGCCATGCATTACGCTGGCGTAATACCCCTTCCGCCAGGGTCGTAATGAGGGCCAATGTAAGGATCAATAATTGTTTTTGCAAACCTCATCACAATAATCTGAAGGACTACCGTTATTCACTTGTTTAACCTATCTATCGTATCTACTTGTGGGTTTGCATATAAGCGGGTGCTGGGATTTGATTCCCCCCTCTTCACTCAAACCACCTTAACTATTGAGCAGACATAATACAAGGAGTCAGCCAGCGACAGCTTAATTATCTTTTTTTTTGTTTTTCTTGCAATGGGATTGCTAGATGCCTGCAAGCATCATGTAAAAACATCTAAAAACAATACATTTGCCTTCTGCCATGCAGAACCCATCCTGCTCACACAATGGTACGTTCTAATAGGTTTTTCTCAGCCTGAACCTTTTTGCCCGGCTGGGACGATGTATGTTCATCCCAGCATTACACCCCATCTACATGGGCAGGACATTCTCAATAAAGACATACTCATCCAGGTAGATAAGAGTTTTCAGCAGGTGTATTCGCCTGCCACAGAAATCTTTGTAACAAGGAGGGCCATTGCTTGAATCCTGATAAAATAGCTAAGTTGAATCTTTGCCTTTTGAAGAGATATCTGTGCAGCTTCTGAAACTCCTTAGAAAAGACCCAGTGGAAGTCTGTTCTGCTGAGACCCGAATATTGCTTATCCCCTAAAGCAACCTTTGCACCCAACTGCCCCAAAATGGCTGTTTATCCACCCATAAAACCGTATTCATACACTCATCCAACCATTTTTACCTACTCAAGCATCCACCCAGGCATATTGTTCCACTCACCCAACCACAAACACAATCATATTCACCTGCTCACCTATGCATTAATTTAACCCATCATATTCACAAAAAAGCCGGATATATTGGCATTGTCAATGTTAGCTTGCTATGGAATTATGTTTAGTCTGCATTTAACTTCAAATTTGTACTTAGAAAACAGCAGGAAATCGGTTTGTAAGGAACAAATCAGCTTTTGTTGAGGGTGGATTCAGCCAAAGTGTTAAAACATTGTGTAGCACTTCTTCCAAGTTACCAGAGCCTAAATAAACGTGTTTAGGGCAGGTGTAAAGGTATTACGCCTACCTTAATAGCTCATTTACACCCTGGGTCATGTTTGTAGTTTGGGAGGCAGAGAGGTGCATGAAACAGGAGTAAAGAGTCCACCTCCCCTTTCCCCAGGGCCTCTGAAAGCCACTTGGCATGCTCATGCTAGCATACAATCAACTCTTTCCTCTGGAATCTGCCTGTATTTTACAGGAGGAAAAACAGGCAGATTCCAAAGGCTAAACCCGACTTGCCAAGTGCAAAAACAAAGGCATACAGGTGATGATACCTGAATGTGCAACCTTGTTTTGCACTATGCAGGGCAAATGATGGAAATTGACCAGTGGGGATCTGTGAAAGGTATGGCCGGCAAGAAACTAACTGTTCAGCCATATGGATCATGTCCATAACAATTATGGACTTGGTGATGATGTCCAACTTGGTCAATGGTGAGGTATCATTTGGAACGTTTTCAGGACACAGAAAATGCAGAAATCACATTGCAATGCACGAAAGCTCCTTCTAGTGTATTTTGTGTGTACTGCACTGCTAGAAAGGTTAAAAGAAAGAGTGCTCCTCCGGTGGCACACGTTTAATTTCCTTGAAGTGTTGATTCATGCCCCAGGCATTTGATTGGCCTCACGTCTCTCCCTCTTAAAGAACATGTTAATATGGTGATTAACACCTATTGTTTTGGTAACAATATTCACTGTATATTACAGTTTTGCACAGCACAATACTAAAAGTTATAAAGTTTTCATAGGGATAGATTTGAAATTGCTTCCCCTTGACGTGTAGATAGATACTTTTATATGTCTGTTTATGCTTGGATGTTTATGCAGCCCCTGGCTTCCTGCAGCATGGTCCTTTTGGCGCTAAGAGCTGGAGGAAAGGCTAAGATAATTACTGTGGAAGCAGATACCATTTGACTCAAAACATTAGATGCAAAGTGCTGTATGCTGAACCGTAGGGCGTTCCAAAGCTAAAATGCTTCCCAGCAAGTCCGTGTTTCCTAATCTGACTAAGAAATTGACATTCCAAGAAACAATTTCAGCTTCAGCGTTTGCCTTTAGCTTATTTTCTTTGGCGCTCATTTTTGGCAAACGTGTCCCCTCCTGTTCTGCATTTTCTTTTATGAACTGCCAAATGCCCTGTCTGGGAAATATGCAAGCAGCTTCCTCTGCTGTTTCCTTTATGAAGGAACTTTCTTTGTAGCATATCGCAGATGAAAAGGGAAAAATAATGAAATCGTAGGTTTGTGGACAGATTCGTTTTAACATTCTTTTAAAGTAAGCCTACTCTGGATAGTATATGTTTAGCAGATAATAAACATATTCTAGGCTTGATAACACACCAGGTCAAGTTTTATTATGAATAACTGCTAAAAGTATGGCAAGGTTTTTCCTTAGGCAGACGAATATGTCATTATGCAATCCTGCTAGTGCATGGCATAGTTAAGGTTAAGATGAAGGCTACGTGGATTTTCTGAAAATAACTTTTGGCAAAAACATCCGAACGCTTGGATGCATAAATATGAGATTATTCCTCAGTGATATTTCGGGGCTGCCACTTGAGCATGTAAAATTTCAAAATTGTACATTGATGGCTTCATAGTACAACTTTCTTTAAAAAAATATTTTAACAGCTTTTAACATGGGGGTTTCCCATAGGAAAAAGAAATGTGGCCAAACGTGCGCTTCTATTTTCTCAATTTTTGGCATGCACCTAGATTTCATCTGCAATTGTTCCACTGAAATTTCATTGGGAAAATCAACTCAGCAAATTTGAGATATTAACGATTTAATATGTATCTATATATGATGCATGCACGCAAACTATTACATTGTTGTAAACAAAATATAAAAACAACGTATGCCAAACATAAAAACCACACACAACCATGCTCATACACCCTAACTGCATACACAGTACAAGAACATCACACATCATAAAACAAACGGCCCAGTACAGCACAAAGTGAATCAACAAAAACAAAAAACAGGCAGCATGCATCCCAATGCATACACATTACAAGAACAACACATGCCATATAACAAACTGCCTTGATACCATACGCACACACTACAACTGCATACGCTGCACACCATATAATAATGCAAAAAAATGCAGACATTATAAACACACATATCATACGCACACACAGCCACTGCATAAACATTACCGCAGACACTCCATGCCAAATATGAAACCTGCAAGCCAGTAAAGCGAGAAAATGCAGCCAACATTATCATGAACACACGTAACATACACCCCTTCACCCACCCGCTGCAACAACATTACAACATATGCTAAAGCAAGGAAATACATAACACTTTATAGAATACACCATATAAATGTAAAGAAGCAACATTACAACAGTCAAAAGTAAAGCAGCCCATCACTACAAAATATTACATCATATTTCAATCATATTGCCTACAAATTAACTATTCCTCTCATTGGTTAAATGCCCTCCATTAACTCTAAAAATTGTTATGATTTTATTTGTGGTGAAATATCCAATGTAGGCCATTTTCAACCAAAAATGTATATATAATCATCGATTTATTTTTATTCTAGCATGATTCATATTATGATATGATATAAGTCATTTTATTGCACCTGTACACAAGTGTTTCTATGCGTGATAAGACAAGGAAGGAAGGACAGAAGGAGGACAGAACAACAATCTTACTAGGCCTTGTGTCATTCAGATTGCGCAAGTGCGGGGCAGTAGGAGGGGGCTAAATACCAGGGAGGGATGGGGGATGGGAGAGTGCAAAGTAGCTAGTAAGTGCAGCCAGGAGGTGGCTCATAAGCGCAGATAATAAGGGGACTCTAGAGTTATAGATATAGGCCCTCATTAGGACCCTGGCGGAGTGGGTTTCCGCCAGCGCTAATCGCGGCGGACCCGTCCGCCGTACTACGAGTTCCCTTAGCGCCATGGAGGTTTTCTCCGCCTGGTTTTACCGGGCGGAGAAAACCATGGCGCTAAGGGACCTCATTGTTAATTACGCCGCCGTACTTTACGGCGGCGTAATTAACTCCTTCCCCACTCCCATTATACCCTATGGGGCAAGAATGGGAATGGGGAAGGGTAAAATGGGGATTGGGGATTTACCGCTCCGCCAAGGTCGGCATGGGGTGGTAAATCCGCCAACCCCCATGGCGCTATCGACGGCTTTCCGCCGTGCTTCGCGGTGCATTTAGCACCGCGAAATCCGCCAGGGTCGTAATGAGGGCCATAGTCTTTTAAGTGGATGGGAGGCCTGGAGGCAGTGCAAGCGCAACCGGTCATGCTGGATCCTGGTGCTGTAAGTGCAGTAAGTGCAGTGGGTGGCCAGGTAATCGAATGCGCATCAGACAGGGAGATCAGCAAGGGAGAGGGAGAGAGAAAGCAAAAGCAAAAAGGAAGGTCTTCAGTTGCTTCCAGAACATTAGGTGGTCCTGCTGAACTTTGAAAGAGGCAGGGAGGCTGTTCCAGAGGGAGGCCTGAGATGAAGACAGAGATCTACCTGCCACTCTATGCCTGGAGAAACATCTGACCCTCAGAGAGTTGGAGTTGAATGAGCAGAGGGCTGGAGAAGGAAGATGCTTAGGAAGAGAAAGTTGGATGTAGTGTGGCCCTCGGCCTCAGAAAGCCTTATGTAATATGCAGAGGTTCTTGAACTTGATCCTCACAGCCACAGGGATCCAGTGGAGGGATTTCAGAGCTGGAGAGATACCATCCCTGGGCTTGAGGCCAAGGTCAAATCCTGCAGTCCTGTTCTGGATAAGTTGTAGAGGGCGAAGAGTAGAGGCAGGCAGATTTAGAAAGAGGCTGTTGCAGTAGTCGGTCTGGAGAGGACCAGGGCTCTGGAGACAGTGAGCTTCTGGGGGAAAGTGAGACAAGGAAGAATACCTCTGAGGAGGTGCAGCAGAAAATGTGAATTCTAAGCGATGTCAGAAATGTGAGAAGAGAAGGAGAAGGTGGAGTTGAAGATGACCCCAAGGTTCTTAGCCTCACTGGAAAGAGCAGGTAGAGGGCCCAGGGTGGGCAGCCAGAGTGAGAGCGGGAAGGCGGGAGCAGGATCCCCAATGAGGAGGATCTCAGTTTTACTGGCAATGAGGCAGAGATCATTGGTGACACGCCATTCCTGAATTGCGACATACAGTCAGGTATGAGAGAAGGAGCAGTAGAGGCTGAGGGAAGCCTGAAGGAGAGCTGTGGGACATCTGCATGATATGATATCATATGATAAGTCATTTAAACCGCACCTGTACACAAGTGATTCTAGGCATGACAAGACAAGGAGGGGGAAACAAAAGGAGGACAAACAACGATCTTACTAGGTGTGGGATATTTTGACCCATTCCAATGTGCCCCACTGCATCACTTCACAAATTGCAAAGAAACAGCCCAAAATGGATGCGCTGACTCCTGTGCGCGCCAAAATCTTGAAACTGCTTTGGGGTCACCACCAGAAAAGGCTGCACATTCTCCACACACAGTCAGGGGGGTGTGAACAACAGAGTTATCTATCACTGCAGGAGCATGCCAGTGGGCTCTGCCACATTCAACATGGAGCAAAACAGCAGAATTGTGCTGAAAACTGAAATTGCCTTTAAAATGTTAGCTTTGCAACCTTAAAAAGTGCTCTTTTGCACTAGATCCATTAATTTCCATTGAATCATTGAGAGTAAAAGGGTATTGCAATGCCCAGGATAATCCAGTGTGGCTCAGAGGGGAATACCTAATGCTGAATAAACTGTGTATGTGCTGCAGAGGAAAATTTGATTTAAGGGACTCAGTGTAATGTGCTTTTTCAGGAATGAAGTGTAAAATCAACTGTTTTCAAAGCATGTTTTTGTTTAAAGTGTTAAATCTTTAAGTAATGTCAAAGGATTGCTAATGTAAGAATCCACCTATAAACTGTGTTCATTTTATATGTTTAATGAAAAATAGGTGAAACTTAAAGTTAAGCTCAGCTTGGAGTTAATTAACTATTTTAAAAGAAAAAACAATTCTGCTTGACAGTCCTCCGTCTGGTAAAGGTTGGCACTTCAGGGGACACTTCACTGCTGGCAGGAAGGCCTAATTGCTGTTCGGAGTCCTCGCATACTCATAACAAAAGACCTCATTAGACATTTGTCTTTTGACCCAGGAGAAGACAATGGCAGTATGCTCCACACTCCAAGAGGAGGCTTCTCATTGAACTTCAAAGGACTGGCCATTTGCTCACAGTTGGGAAGCAAGAAAAAAAAACAGACCTGTGATTTTTGGAGTTAATTTGCTTATTTTGCCTCAGAAGTTCATGACATTTAACTTTGCGGCAAGAATAAGTACACGAGTGAAAAGTACATACATGTAAATTTGAATTTATGCTAGCTATTTGAAGACTTGGTAGAATTTGATACTGCGTAAGGAACAAAAGTTACGCAAAAAGACTAATTGCGCAGAAACTGTTCATGCTGCAAATATAATATTATGTACCCATATTCTAGGGGTGATTGCACATATATGTACCGAATTAGGAATTATTAGGCCAAACCTTTATGGTTGGAATTGCTTAAATTCAATAGAAAGTCAACACCAGGTCTCACCAACTGGGGAGTTGGATGTAAATGTAAACCACAAAATATGTTATGTAATGTATGTGTCCGATTTTATTAGACGGCATAATTATATAAATATGTATTTGTGGGAAAGTTACATTTTGGGCCTAACAACTATGGGAGGTTGCCAAGTCGCATCATAAAACATGACACCTTTCTGTCATCCTACCAGCAAAGAGCAAGGCGGGAACTGTGCCTTTGACCAATCATAGCCTTGTGGGGGTGGGTTATAAGTCTGCCCCTACCATAAACTTAGAGATGTCATTTGGCAGGATAAATAAGGGAACCTCACAACACACACACACACTGATTCCTGACTCCATCCTGATTTCTGTGTGACACTCTGTTCCTGAATTCTTCATCTTGCTACTGATTCCAGATTTCTTTACCAAGCCAAGGCCTCAGCATTTGCTGAGCTCTTCTCAGCTAGGCCCAAATCCTGAAATCATCCCAAAACTTAAGGGAAATACTTCTGATCTAGTCTGACCACTAATGCTTGCCTGCTGAAACCCACCATCCCACTGATCTACAGTGTCCAGCAACCAGAAGGGCCAATCCAATCCAGTCCTGTTTGAGGTGCCAGTCCGTTGACCAGAACCGCCCAGTTGACCTATCCCGCCAGAAGTGCCCTGCTGTTCGTAGACCCAATCCAGATGACCAGAACCCTTGACGGTCCAATCTTAAATTACAGTGGAATGTAAGTATCAATAGGAATCATAGTAAACCATAGTATATTGCCTTACCTTGTCCTACCCTATCTCTCAACCATCCCATCTTTAACTTAAGAATCTATAATATTGTCAGAACCAGTCTTGTAACTCTATCCGTGATTCTTGGTGTTAGCGCTGATTTTCTTATTTTTGTTTTGCTTGAACATAAGCCATTAGTGATTTGTATTAAGTAAAGTAATTCCCATAAAGAAAAATGAAGTATCCGCCACGTGAAGGGTTAAAAGCGGCTGTGCGTAACTGTGGAGAATCACAGGTAGCATTCTCTGTTCTTAGCCATTAATTTAGTTTAAGGCGGGAATTCGCAATTTTGCAAAAGTTTTCCACGTGTGTTTTCCCATTCAAAGTATTTCCAAACTTCCATTCTGATTCAAAGTGTGTACTGTTGCTAAAAATATAGTTTATGTGTGTTAGGATCTTTTTCATGTTGCTCCCATAGAGATTTATATCAATTTAAGGATTTTTGCAAGCTTTTCATTGTTTTGCTCAGCCATTTTTCAAATGTCATTTTAAAAAGTGTTACATTTCCAAAACGTTTTTCTCTCTTGTTTGGGGAGGGAAGATTGCATTTAAACCCTATACACTGTTTTACATTCCTGAATACCTGCTGCTTACTCACATCTGTGTAGAATTGCTCATTTGTGAATTGAGAACTTTGCAGGGGGAAATCTTAACTTAAGCGCTATCTTTTCAACAAGCCAAAACTATTTTTTCTCTGTGTTTTATATTCTGTGTTGCTATAAGTGAATTTAACTGCCTTACCTACTTTCTGATTTGTATTGTCACCACATGGGTGATTGCTGCCCCATACATATTAAAACATATGTTTGATTTGAATTTTAAATAAATGAATAAATATTACCTTTACCAACCAGCCTGATTCCTGGTCCATTGTGACCTGGGGGTATTTTGAGAAGGGGTGTGATATGAGTGGTATATCACTCAGAATATTGAACCTATAAACACAATAAATAAGTATTTCATTTCTTCATTGTATGCTAGGCTGAGACCCGGGTGTATTGCCTGATTGAAATCCTTAACATAGGCTTTGTGTCATTCAGAGTGTGCAAGTGTGGGGAAGAGGGGAGGGGAGAAGTGCCAAGAGGGGATAGGGGGGCAGGAGAAGTGCAAGTGACTCAATAAGTGCTGCCAGAGGGTGGCTCTTAAGTGCAAAGAGAAGGGACTGTAGGGTTACCGATACAGACCTTTAGGTGCTGAGGGAGCCAAGAGGCAGTGCAAGGGCAACTGGACATGCAGGGAGCTTGGGTCCGGGTTCAGGGCTGGCCAGGTGGTCATTGTGCAGAGCTATCAGGGATATTGGCAGGAGAGAGGAAGAGAGAACGCAGAAGTGAAAAGGAAGGTCTTGAGTTGCTTCCGGTGACAGATTTGGTTCTATTCAAGTTTGAGAAAGGCAGTGGGGCTGTTCCATAGGAAGGCCCCAGCCGAGGAAAGAGATGCGCCCCCCCATTATCTGATTGGAATGCATCTGACCCTCAGAGAGTTGGAGGTGGATGAGCGGAAAGCTCGAGAAGGAAGATGTTTAGGAAGAGAAAGTTGGAGGTAGTGCGGTCCCAGGCCCCAGAAAGCCTTGCGGACAATGCAAAGGGTCTTGAAATTGATTGTTGCAGCCACAGGGTGCCAGTGCAGAGATTCCAGAGATGGAGAGATACGATCCCTCGGCTTAAGGCCAAGGGCAAGTCTTGCAGTCCTGTTCTGGATGAGTTGTAAAGGTCGAAGAGTAGAGACAGGCAGATTTAGAAAGAGGCTGTTGCAATAGTCCATTGTGGAGAGCACCAGGGCTCTAGAAATAGTGAGCTTCTGGGGGAAAGTGAGAAAAGGAAGACTACCTCTGAGGAAGTGAAGCTGAAAGTGTGACTTCTTAGAGACATCAGAGATGTGAGGGGAGAAGGAGAGAGTGGAGTCAAAGATGACACCAAGGTTCTTAGCCTCACAGGAAGGAGCAGGAAAAGGGCCCACGGTGGATGGCTAGAGAGAGAGAGGAAAGGAGGGAGCAGGTGTTCCAATGAGGAGGATCTTGATCTTACTGGCATTAAGGCAGAGATCATTGGCAGCACACCATTCCTGAATTGTGTCCAGACAGTCTGCTATGAGGGAAGGACCAGAGATGGTGAGGGGAGCCTGTATGAGAGCTGGGTGTCATCCGCATAAAACTGAAAGTTAGAAAAGAATGTAAAAATGTGGGTTCTAGATGTGCAAGGTAGTGGATGAATAGCCAGGGAGAATGGTTAGACCCCTGGGGAACACCACGAGTAGAGAGAGAAATAGAAGAGAGGAAAGGTCCCAGTTGGACCTGTGATGGTCGGTCAGTGACAAAGGAGGCTTACTTGGAAGAAATAAACCTCTTTAATGAGAAAAAATTAACAAAACAATTGAAATGTATGTTCCAGTTTATTGATGACATATTTGGAATCTGGAATGGCTCACAAGAAGAGCTGGAAACATTTTTTCAACACCTAAATACAATGGCACCCAGGATAAAATTGGCAACAAAGACAAGCAAAGAAACAATTGAATTTCTGGATGTGCAAGCGCACAAAAAAAGAGGCAAACTAGAGACCACAGTACACACAAAACAGGCAGACAGGACTAGCATACTGCATGCTAGCAGCTTTCACCTGAGAAAAAGAATAGAAAGCATACATACCGTTCAGTCAATTTTTAAGATACTGATTTATTATTTCGGAAGAAGAGGAATACAACAAGAAAACGGAAGATCTGAAAAGGAAATTTGAAAAAAAGAGGATATCAATTAGCACCAGTACAAGTGCTTAAAAAGTGACTAAGATACGCAGAATGGATGCATTAAAACCTAAAAGCAAGGAAGGAGAAGAGAAGCTGGTATACGTAACTACCTTTTCCCAAAAGAGTCACAAAATTAAGAAGATTGTTAAAAGAAATTGGAGCACCCCGCTCATTGCCTATAACAAAAGCAAATCCATCAAAGAGCACTTGATCAAAGCAGATTTTTTAGCTGAAAGACAAACTCAGGAAAATTACAAAGGAACAATACCTTGATACAATTGCAATAACTACAACAACTTAATTAAGGGAAGCAGTATTACCCATCCACACAAAGGGTACAAGATTAACCTCCACCATTCTTCCACATGTGACTCTAAGAACGTAATATATGGAATAAGATGTACATGCAGAATATATTATGTAGGAATTACAACGAGAAAGGTAAAAACAAAATGGTCCGAACATAAGGCAAGCATAAGGACGGGTGCAATTAAATCTCCAGTCACACAACACTTCAAAATAGAGGAACACAACATTGCCCAGATAAGATTAATCATTCTGGAACAAGTAAAGGCATCAAGAAGGGGACGCAACATCAATAACATTTGCTTCAAAAAGAAACTTACTGGATAGAAAGCCTTAACTCCATGCAGCCAAATGGCATGAATGCAGACTGGGATCTAAGTTCTTTTTTGTAAAGCATCTACAAACGTCAAAACCTGAAGAGATGCAGTATAGTGAAAGAAATTTAAATCAGATTGATTTTGGAAGCTCAAATCTCAAGATCAAGAGACTATCCAAGATCTTTATTACAAAAACTGATGTAAAACTGCTGAACTAGGACATTACAAGATGGCACCCACCAAGAATAAGCAGTAATTCATCTCCTCTAACTGAGGGAGAGACGACTCAGGAAATTCAACACGGTTGCCATAACGACCTGAATAACACAGTACGCGAAACCCCAGGGAGGAAGAATCAGATTGCGGAACTCTGAAAAGGTAAGGAGATACAGGGGGCCAGAAAAAGATTGAAAGAATAATGAACCTTAGGAGACAGCTAGGAAGATCTCACTAAACATGTGATTAACAGGGGAACACGCCACACAACGAACTCTAAACGAACAGGGACAGACCGACGGCACTTGAAGGAGAGAGAAGTAATGAGAAGAATGAGCGGGATGCGAAGCAACAGAAACCCGTAGAAAAAACCACCAAGGTACTTTTTAAGCAAATGAAGTTGAGAACATGACTTTAACTTGTGTAAACAGTAGTTTAGCAATGAACACAATTTTTACACAAAATCGATCACGTTGCAGGAAGAGAACATCTAAAACAACAGCGACATGGAGCTTTCAACCACAATATCCTCCTTGGACAGAGACACTCCATAAAGCTCAAGGCTTTTTACCGCAGCTCTCCGGCAGAGGTGAGCATCACAAATGAAAGATTGTAAAACACAATACAGGAGGTGATAATGAGAATGCAGGTGTTCCCAGTACAAAACCCACTATGTCAGTGGGTAGAGCACAAACAAATTTCACTACCTATTTACTTACAGATTGGGCTAAAAACCCCCGTTCCATCTGAAGAACTGTAGTAGGCATAAGGCCCAACAAGATAACCTTACAGGAATAACTTTCAAGCAACAAGAGAAGAACTTCACAGTCATTGGTATCCAGGTCAGAGAAAAAGTTACAAATAAACTTTCTTTCAGAAAAATCAAAGATTTAAGCAATATCTGAAATATGTTGAGTAACAACACTGATAAGAACATTTGTTTATTTAATTTACAGAAAAGGATTTACTGAAAAAGCCACTTGTCCACACCTGATGAAGGGCGTCAATTGCCTGAAACGCATTGTGCATTAGAGAGTCATACCAAAAGAAGGCAATCCGGCAGAAGTTGCATAGTCAACTCTGAAACATAAGGACTAGTGCTGTTTGAAAAATAGGAAATTGACTCTTTTCAGAACAGAACTTGACACTACACGTTGTGATACAATAACTTAAAGGGAAATTCTTTATGTGTTTTTTTGTATTTTAATTAATTATCATGAAGCATGAATTAATGCTCTATCTAAAAATTGTTATGTCTATGCATTGTTTTTCTGCAACAAGCGAAAGTCAAATTAATTGATGAATGTTTAGGTTTATTTTTTAAGAATGATTAAACAAACATATGTTGAAACAGAACTTTGTAAATATCATTTTGCATTGTTTAATGTCCAAAAGCGTGTGTGATGCTGGAAATGCATCGGAGGGACAGGGCCTCCGTATCCTTGTCCTTTTTCTGTTCTTATCGTGTGTTCTGTCGTGTTTTCCGCGCAGAAGTCCATGCGGGACTCCTGGCGGTGCAGCTCTCTCTTTTGGTTTGGTGAACAGACCCATGGGATACCCTTATGGCACCCATGGGTAGGGGTGCAACCCTGTGCCCCTAGGGTATGTTTTTGGGCACCCGTGGGTGGCCCACAGAGCTGGGTATGGGCTGGTGGCAGCTACATGCTGAATTTGACAGGTGCGCTGGGTATCCGCCATTTTAGGGTACCCCGGCCCTGCCATTGGAATCAGTTGATTCCTGATAGGAAACAAGATGGCCCCGGTGGCCTCTTGCTTTCTATCGCCTGATACCTTGTTTTCCCAAAGTCCTGGGAAGCCCTGACTCTGTCCCTTCCCCCTGACTGGCTGTTGGGTGGAAGTTCCGTATATGGTGTTGTTGTGAAGGCCCAGCTAGACTTACTGGAGCCTTCCCGCTGACTGTATGTTGTGGGTACCGCCTGTGGGTGGGACCTGGGTGAATGGGGAGTGTGACCAATATGCACTCCGTGTTGTGGCTGTCTGGTTTCTGCCATGAGAGACAAAGACTGAGACAGCCCTGCCCGAAACTGGACTGAATGCAGTGTGTAGAGTTGAATGGCTGAGTACTTGTCTCAATCCACATTCCTTGTTGTGAGTGTCTGAGCGGGAGAAGAGTGGCCTGAATGCCCTGCGTGCCTGATTGGCTGACCGACTGCATGAATGCCCTTCTGTACGATTGGCTGCTGAGTGTGTGCCAGCAGTGTGGATGAGAGACCAAATAGTATATCTGGGGACCTCTCACCACTGGAAATTGTTCAGAAGCTGAAGTCCACTACGACGAGTAACTGGAGTAACTGACGCTTGACCTTGAGGCCCTGCTGGAGGAGAAGGATTGCCGTGGCTCTCCTTCACGATCTAAAGGCTGCTGTGTCTCCAAGGACTGACCCAGAGAGGACCTGGTAAGGCGCCCTCTTCCCGAGCTACGAGGGACCATCGTGCACAGCTGACCTTTGCCAACGCTCCCTGGTAGACAGACCTACGACAGGCTGCCGACCCGATACGGGGACTGCTGAGGAATCCCAAAGCGAAGCACCCGGACTGTTGTCCGCCACTGTCGACGACCGCCGTCGCCGACCGGAGCCGCCGTGCTCCCGTTTGCCTAAGAACTTCAACTTGATCAACGGACGCTCTCGTCTGCATCGCCGTGCCGTCTCCTGTGGGAGAAGGCCTGACCGTCGACGCGCCGAGGAGTATCCACCGGTGGGTTTCCCGCCACCCAAAGACCGCAGAGACGCCGACGACTCGACGCCCTTGCTGGGCCACAGTTCTTCTTCATCTCTTTGCGGTCCAGAACTATCGTCACCGAGGTGCCCCGCACGCCTCTTCCTTGCAGGACGCCAACGCTCTGTTGTCGACGAGCACCGCTCGGATCAAAGCCTGCTGCCTCATCGACGTCGTTCTACCCGGTTCACGGTCGGACGTTCGGCGCCCCGTGTCTCCCGCTTGAAAGGGGCGACATTCAAGAAGGGCCGCCGATTCCCCGACACCGAACCCCGAGTCCGCGACGCCTCTCGACGATCCGTGGCTCCTGCCTTAAAGGGAGTCACTCCAGAAGGATCGGTCGACGCCTCGCCGACGAACTCTACTCCACCAGGTACATTGGGGGGGTAAAACATTGTGGGAGAGAACGAGACTCTTGAACAATATATGGACTGGGCTTGTTTTATATATCGTTATTTTACAGGTTGCCCAGGTGGGGGGATCTCCACTCAGAGCTGTGTCCAGTAGCGAGGACCAGTCGTCTGCCTATTGTTTCATCCGTCTGCTTTCTCTCTTCTCTCTATTGCTGGTTTCATTGCTATTGATCCGTGTGGCATTTTCACAGCCTTGTTGAATGCACTCTAATCGAATATTAGTGGTACCACTTTAGAATTGTAGATATTTACCATTGTTGATTTTCCGGAGCACAAAGTGCGTTATTGTGATAAGTGTACATAACCTTTGAATATTAATTATATAAAGACTGTGTTTTCAGTAATACAGTGTGTGGACATTCCTTTGTGGGGGCTTGGGGATACACTGTACTTAAGAACCAGCCCGCATCACCTCCTGAGAAGCTAGGCCTTGATTGCTCGACCAGCGTTACCATATCAGAGAATCTCGGCTGGGGTCCTCTGTGCCTTTCCTCTGCCATATAGAGAGCGGAAGTACAGACCCCCCCACCTCGTCCTGACAAGCTTGGTGGCAGCGGTGGGATGCTTATGGTTTTAAGAATCAGTGTATAACCGTGCCACTTACAAAATATCTGCACTTTATTGAATTAAGGTTTAGGTGTGTTCCAAATAACTGCATTACAAGCGATGGAGACCATTGCGAATGGTAAATTGACTCGGATGAGCTTAGAGGCTCTCCAGAGTGCTTGTGAAGCCAGGGAGTTAGACTTTGTGGATAAGTCTAGGGCTGAGCTGATAGCTGCCCTGGTGGACTACCAGACTGATGGTGAAACTCTTGATGAAGGGGGGGATGCAACCAGTGAGGACTCTGCCCCTGGGGTTGTCGCTGAATCTGTTTCTGGGAATGCCGCCATTCCTGCTGCCTCTGTTCCGAACCCCAGCAATTCCATGGAACTTGAGTTATTAAGGATGAAGTTAGCCTTTGAATATCGCAAGTTGGAAATCGATGCTGAACTTAAGAAAGAGGAGTTGGCACAACAAGTGGAGCTCAAGAATAGAGATCTTGAACTCAAAAATAAGGATCTTGCGCTCAAAGATAAGGACACTGAATGTCAGAGAATCCAGTTAGAGAAAGCTCGAGTGGAGACTTCAGCTAAACCAATTGAGAGTGGCAGGTCCCCAGCCACCAAGTTTATGAAAGATTTGGTTGGTGTGTTTTTGGAGGGTTCAGATATCCTCCAATGGATTGAAGCGTTTGAAATGGCTTGTGCAATTCATGATGTGGATAAAAGAGATTGGGCTAAGTGTTTGTTAAGCAGAGTGCCTCAAACTGGATATGACTGTATTCTGAAACTGAGTGTGGAAGAAAGGGGTCAGTATGAGTGTATGAAGTCTGCTTTAATTGCCAAGTTTGGCAAGACACCTACCCAATATCTTAAAAGGTTCAGGGATTTTAAGAAACGAGAGAATGTGTCTTGGGTTGACTGGGTGAGTGCTGCGCACATGAACATGATGGGGTGGATTGATGGGTACAAGGTGAAAACTTTTGCTGAATTATCCCACCTGTTGTTTTTTGAGCATTTTTCTGAAGCCTGTTCGCCAGAGCTGCGTCAGTATGTTGCTGACCAGAACATTTTGGACCCCTTTAAGCTGGCTAGGTTGGCTGACAAGTGGGTCTCCCACCGGGTGTCCCCTAAGGACTCCAGTGGGAAGGACAAGGATAAAGAGAAGGGGGCCTCTCAGAAAGCTGAGGAGTCCCCCAAGCAGTCACAGTCGAATAAAACAAAACCTTCCTCTCCTAAGAACCAAAAATCTAGTGGGGATAAGTCCTCTGTGGGTGGGAATAAGAGTAGTGGTCCACCTGCTGCAAAGCAGGCTCCCAGTGGTTCCAGTACCGTACCTCGCACTCCTAGCACTTGTTGGGATTGTGGGGCTCTGGATCACCGAAGGGGTGACTCCAAGTGTAAAGGTAAGGCACTTGGAGTACAGGCTGTCAGCCTGACCTACCCTTACCCCGTGTCTGAGGTGGAGGCCACCGTCCTCCCCTCCTCTACCGGAATCACATTTGGTGCTCCAGTAGAGATTTCCTTAGTGTCCCTTGGGGCCTGGGACCAGTACGCAGAAGTACTGGCGACTATCCCGCAGAACACCCGTAGGTTTTTGAGAAGTGTCCTCTTGAATGGCCAGCCTTCTACTGGTTTGAGAGACACTGGGGCAAGCATGACAGTGGTGGACAGGACCCTGCTCAAGCCAGAGGACTATGTAAGTGCTCCTCTGAGAACCACCAGGTTAGCTGGTGGGCCTCCCAAATTATCGCCTGTAGCCTTAGTCACACTCATGATTGGAGACAAGACAGCAAAGCTTCCTGTCCTGGTTCAGGACAATGTCCCTGCTAACATTCTGTTAGGTAATGATCTAGTAGAGTTGGGGTTGATCTCGGATGGTCTTCCCATGACTGCTGCTGCGGTCACTAGGTCACAGGTGACACCGGGTCTGGCTGTGAGTCAGGTACCCGAGCCAAAGGCGAGGCCTAAGGCACGAAGAAGGAAGACCAAGAAGGCCACCTCTGTGGGAGGAACACCTTCTCTTCCTGCTGTTCCGACAGCACCCATTGGGATCCATGCTCCGGACGGGCTGGGTCCAGTGGAAAACCCGGACTCAACTCCTGTGGGAGAAGAGACAGAAGACTCTCCTGTGGGAGAGGTTCTCAACCCGGAGGATCATCCCGACCTTCAATGCTTGTTAGCTGAAGGGGGACCCTCCCGGGCGGACTTCTGTAAAGGGCAGAGAGAGTGTCCCTCTCTCTCGAGAGTCTGCGGACGCAGGCCCTGTCCCAGGCACAAGGTGAAGTGCCTAGGACATTCAAGATTTATTGGGAGGGTGAGCTCCTTGTTAGTGAGCCCACTAAGCCTGAACCTGGTGCCCTCAAGAGGTTGGTGGTACCCCAGGTTTACAGGCCCTTCCTACTGCAGTTGGCGCATGAGGTGCCCTTGGCTGGTCATCTTGGTACCAAGAAGACTAAGCAGAGGCTCTCTGCCCACTTCTACTGGCCTCGGATGGGAGTGGAAGTGGAGTCCCACTGCCGGACCTGCCCCACTTGTCAGTTATCTGGCAAGACTGGAGGCAGGGTCATTGCCCCACTGCAGCCATTGCCAGTGGTCGGCACACCGTTCGAGAGGGTGGGCATCGACATTGTCGGTCCCCTGGACCCTCCCACTTCAGGTGGACATCGGTTCATCCTGGTCTTGGTTGATCATGCCACCAGGTACCCTGAGGCTATACCCCTTCGGACTATTACTGCCAAGGTGGTTGCCCGGGCTCTCCTGGGCATTTTTACCCGTGTTGGATTCCCCAAGGAAGTTGTCTCCGACCGAGGATCCAACTTCATGTCGAGTTACATGAAGACCATGTGGAAAGAGTGTGGGGTAACCTACAAGTTCTCCACCTCTTACCACCCCCAGACCAATGGTCTGGTTGAGAGATTTAACAAAACTCTCAAGGGCATGCTAGGTGCTTTGGAAGAGCCCCTACGGAGGAAATGGGATCTCCTCCTGCCATGCCTGCTGTTTGCTTACAGAGAGGTACCTCAAGAGGGTGTTGGTTTCAGCCCCTTTGAGTTACTCTTTGGACATCCCGTGAGGGGGCCCCTCGCCTTGATCCGAGAAGGCTTGGAAGCCACCCCTCCAGGTCCCGCCAAGCAAGTGGGGGACTATGTGTTAGGCCTCAGACGGAGGATGACACAGATGATGGGTCAGGCAACAGCAAATCTCAAGGCCAGCCAAGAACTGAATAAGTATTGGCATGACCTTAAAGCTTCGCAGGTCGATTGGACTCCGGGACAGGAAGTCCTCGTGATGGAGCCTACCAAGCCTAGGGCTTTGGCAGACAAATGGACTGGACCCTTCAGGATAATCTCCAAGATGGGCGAAGTCAATTATCTGGTTGACCTGGGTGCCTCCGGGGTAGCCCCTCAGGTATTCCATGTCAACAGGCTCAAGCCTTTCCACCGGCGAGCAGAAGTCTCATGTCTCTTGCTAGCTTCAGGGCAAGAAGAGGATGAGAGTGAGCCCCTTCCTGATTTGCTGCATAGCAACCCTCAGGACGGCTCAGTGGAGGGAGTACAGCTCTCTCCCGATTTGACAACAGAGCAGCAGAGGGCCTGCCGGGCTTTGCTCCAGCAGTATGCCTCTCTGTTTTCACTGACGCCAGGCCGTACACCGTGGTGTAGGCATGAAATTGACACTGGTGACAGCGTGCCTGTCAAGAGCAGGTGCTACCGTATGTCAGATACTGTTAAGAACCACATCCAGGCTGAGGTCGCCAAGATGTTGGATCTGGGTGTAATTGAACCCTCAACCAGTCCCTGGTCCAGTCCAGTGGTCCTTGTCCCCAAGGCAAGTTCCCAGGCGGGTACCAAAGATTGGAGGTTCTGTGTGGACTACCGAGGAGTCAATGCCGTCACCAAAACTGACGCGCACCCATTGCCCAGGGCTGATGAGCTCGTGGACACCATAGGTGCTGCCAAATTTGTGAGCACCTTTGACCTCACCTCAGGCTATTGGCAAATAGCTCTGACGGACCATGCCAAGGAAAAGACGGCATTCTCCACACCAGAGGGACTCTACCAGTTTAGGGTCATGCCTTTTGGGTTGAAGAATGCCCCTGCCACTTTCCAGAGGTTGGTCAATCATGCGCTCAGTGGGCTGGAGGCCTTTTGTGTGGCCTACCTAGACGACATTGCCGTCTACAGTTCCACCTGGGAAGCGCATTTGACACACCTGGATAAAGTGTTGCAGGCCTTGAAAAGGGCTAACCTCACTATCAAGGCTACCAAGTGCCAGATAGCTCAGGGGAAAGTTACCTATCTTGGTCATGAGGTAGGAGGGGGTCAAATCCAGCCTCTTTCCAGTAAGGTACAGGACGTACAGGACTGGGAGACTCCCACTACTCAAACCCAGGTGAGAGCCTTTTTGGGCCTCACTGGGTATTATCGCAATTTCATGGCGGACTATGGGACCATAGCCGCACCACTGACAGCTCTGACTTCACCCAAACAGCCTAGGAAGGTTAATTGAACTGAAGACTGTCAGAGGGCCTTTGATGGCTTGAAAGAAAGTCTGTGCAGGGCACCCGTGTTGTGTGCGCCTGACTACAGCCGACCCTTTATCGTCCAGACGGATGCCTGCGACACCGGAATTGGAGCTGTCTTGTCCCAGTTAGATGACAAAGGGAGAGAACATCCTATCATATTCATCAGTAGACAACTCAAGGGTAGAGAACTTAGGTGGGCTACTGTTGAAAAGGAATGTTTTAGTATAGTTTGGAGCCTTAGGCGTTTTAGGCCCTACCTTACGGGGTCCACCTTCAAGGTCCAAACAGATCATAAGCCCCTGAAATGGCTTATGCAGATGAAGGGTGAAAATCCGAAACTGCTCAGGTGGTCCATTAGCCTGCAAGGGCTAGACTTCACCATAGAGCACAGACCAGGGAAGAGTCACGATAATGCAGATGGCCTTTCCAGAAGGTATGTTGACCGTCTGGATGAGGGTGTCTATCCCGTGGGAGATTAGGCACCCTAACCTCAGTCTGGGGGGGGCGACTGTGATGCTGGAAATGCATCGGAGGGACAGGGCCTCCGTATCCTTGTCCTTTTTCTGTTCTTATCGTGTGTTCTGTCGTGTTTTCCGCGCAGAAGTCCATGCGGGACTCCTGGCGGTGCAGCTCTCTCTTTTGGTTTGGTGAACAGACCCATGGGATACCCTTATGGCACCCATGGGTAGGGGTGCAACCCTGTGCCCCTAGGGTATGTTTTTGGGCACCCGTGGGTGGCCCACAGAGCTGGGTATGGGCTGGTGGCAGCTACATGCTGAATTTGACAGGTGCGCTGGGTATCCGCCATTTTAGGGTACCCCGGCCCTGCCATTGGAATCAGTTGATTCCTGATAGGAAACAAGATGGCCCCGGTGGCCTCTTGCTTTCTATCGCCTGATACCTTGTTTTCCCAAAGTCCTGGGAAGCCCTGACTCTGTCCCTTCCCCCTGACTGGCTGTTGGGTGGAAGTTCCGTATATGGTGTTGTTGTGAAGGCCCAGCTAGACTTACTGGAGCCTTCCCGCTGACTGTATGTTGTGGGTACCGCCTGTGGGTGGGACCTGGGTGAATGGGGAGTGTGACCAATATGCACTCCGTGTTGTGGCTGTCTGGTTTCTGCCATGAGAGACAAAGACTGAGACAGCCCTGCCCGAAACTGGACTGAATGCAGTGTGTAGAGTTGAATGGCTGAGTACTTGTCTCAATCCACATTCCTTGTTGTGAGTGTCTGAGCGGGAGAAGAGTGGCCTGAATGCCCTGCGTGCCTGATTGGCTGACCGACTGCATGAATGCCCTTCTGTACGATTGGCTGCTGAGTGTGTGCCAGCAGTGTGGATGAGAGACCAAATAGTATATCTGGGGACCTCTCACCACTGGAAATTGTTCAGAAGCTGAAGTCCACTACGACGAGTAACTGGAGTAACTGACGCTTGACCTTGAGGCCCTGCTGGAGGAGAAGGATTGCCGTGGCTCTCCTTCACGATCTAAAGGCTGCTGTGTCTCCAAGGACTGACCCAGAGAGGACCTGGTAAGGCGCCCTCTTCCCGAGCTACGAGGGACCATCGTGCACAGCTGACCTTTGCCAACGCTCCCTGGTAGACAGACCTACGACAGGCTGCCGACCCGATACGGGGACTGCTGAGGAATCCCAAAGCGAAGCACCCGGACTGTTGTCCGCCACTGTCGACGACCGCCGTCGCCGACCGGAGCCGCCGTGCTCCCGTTTGCCTAAGAACTTCAACTTGATCAACGGACGCTCTCGTCTGCATCGCCGTGCCGTCTCCTGTGGGAGAAGGCCTGACCGTCGACGCGCCGAGGAGTATCCACCGGTGGGTTTCCCGCCACCCAAAGACCGCAGAGACGCCGACGACTCGACGCCCTTGCTGGGCCACAGTTCTTCTTCATCTCTTTGCGGTCCAGAACTATCGTCACCGAGGTGCCCCGCACGCCCCTTCCTTGCAGGACGCCAACGCTCTGTCGTCGACGAGCACCGCTCGGATCAAAGCCTGCTGCCTCATCGACGTCGTTCTACCCGGTTCACGGTCGGACGTTCGGCGCCCCGTGTCTCCCGCTTGAAAGGGGCGACATTCAAGAAGGGCCGCCGATTCCCCGACACCGAACCCCGAGTCCGCGACGCCTCTCGACGATCCGTGGCTCCTGCCTTAAAGGGAGTCACTCCAGAAGGATCGGTCGACGCCTCGCCGACGAACTCTACTCCACCAGGTACATTGGGGGGGTAAAACATTGTGGGAGAGAACGAGACTCTTGAACAATATATGGACTGGGCTTGTTTTATATATCGTTATTTTACAGGTTGCCCAGGTGGGGGGATCTCCACTCAGAGCTGTGTCCAGTAGCGAGGACCAGTCGTCTGCCTATTGTTTCATCCGTCTGCTTTCTCTCTTCTCTCTATTGCTGGTTTCATTGCTATTGATCCGTGTGGCATTTTCACAGCCTTGTTGAATGCACTCTAATCGAATATTAGTGGTACCACTTTAGAATTGTAGATATTTACCATTGTTGATTTTCCGGAGCACAAAGTGCGTTATTGTGATAAGTGTACATAACCTTTGAATATTAATTATATAAAGACTGTGTTTTCAGTAATACAGTGTGTGGACATTCCTTTGTGGGGGCTTGGGGATACACTGTACTTAAGAACCAGCCCGCATCACCTCCTGAGAAGCTAGGCCTTGATTGCTCGACCAGCGTTACCATATCAGAGAATCTCGGCTGGGGTCCTCTGTGCCTTTCCTCTGCCATATAGAGAGCGGAAGTACAGACCCCCCCACCTCGTCCTGACAGCGTGCACGGCGCAATGGTCATTTTTGTTTTAAAGTGATCCCAAAAACCCTTTGATTAGACTTGATTCTGTAGCCCAGGATCTGGCTCTGGTAGCACCTAAATCTTTAGGAGATACTTCTGAAATTTAGAACATTTTGTGAATACATTAAGGACAAACTTACAAAAGGTGTGCTCCTCTACACTTTTGTTACGACACTGCAACCAGGACAGGACCTGATCAGTGATACCCTGGTTGTCACGTAGGCAAGTGAGCACGATAGCATGGTTGACTGTATCAAAAGCAGAGGATACATCGAGGAGAATGAGGACAGAAGGAAGATTAGAGTCAGGATTAGAGAACAAGTCTTCACAGGTGTTCAGGAGAGCAGTTTCTGTGCTTCTGGCAGCTCTGAAGCCAGACTGGTAGTTATGCATAACACTGAAAGTTAGAGCAGAAGGTAGAGATGCAGTGGGCCGGATGTGCCATTTGGTGTTAAATAGCCAGGGAGAGAGGTTAGGCCCCTGGGGAACACCACAAGTAGAGAGGGAGCTAAAAGAGAGGAAAGACCCAAGTTGGACCTTGGAGGGTCGATCAGTGAGAAAGGAGGTTTATCAGGCCAGAGCCTGAACAGAGATACCCAGGTTGTCACAGAGACGATTCAGCAGGATGGTGTGGTTGATTGTGTCAAAAGCAGAGGAAAGAGCTAGAAAAATGGGGACAGAATGAAGGTTAGAGTCAAGATAGAAAGTATTCACGGGTGCACAGAAGAGCAGTTTTTGTGCTTCTGCCTGCTCTGAAGCCAGACTGGTGGTCATGGAGGCAACTAACAGATTCAGTACGTAGATTAAACTGGGAGATGGCCAGTTTTTCCAGCACTTTTCACAGGAAAGGAGTGATGGAGATTGGGCGATAGTTTGCCAGAGAGGAAGGATCGGCAGAAGGCTTCTTAAGAAGGGGGTGCACAAGGGAGTGCAAAGGTTCCAGTGGCAGAAGAGCAATTGCAGAAATCGGTCATGGCTGCAGCCAGGGTGTCAACGTGCTCGTTGTGGTTCTGGTTTTCTTCATCTCGGTATCATAGAAGTATTATTTTGTAGGAATATTCAAGATGTTTTTTTTAATGGTTTTATTGATGGTAAGAGCACAGGACTTAATTGACAATAACCATCTCAGAGGCCTTTCTCCTCCTCTTCTTCGCAGAATGTCTTAAAATGAGGATAGTGGGATGTGGCTTAGAGTGTTCATTCATCTCAAGAACTGGAGTCCTTGTCCCCATGGGTGGAGTGTCTCACAGTGAGCTCCCACTTGCTTCTACCCCCAGCGAGGGTATTGTGTAGCAGGCAAACCTTCCTAGCCTGGCAGGGAAAGGCTCCCTCCTGTGCAGAAGTCACAGAATCCTGTGATTTGCCACAGTATGTAACACTATACATACGCAAACGCAAAACATAATGTAAGCATGCGTAATGTAAATTAGGTACAAAACACTATACATTTGCACATGCGAAACCTAAAGTGACTATAATTTGCTACACACACATTGGGCATATATATACTGTAATAACACTTCACCAGTACTTATACCTACATGTCTGTAGTCATGCTGCACCAATACTCATACGCACGTGACAATAATAATTGAAAGCACATGAGTAATGTATGTTACATATATAATGCAAACAACAAGCGTTTTCATAATTTAAAATACACTAATTTTATATGTGCATATTATTAATTGCTTTGAAGACTTTTCAAACATAATACAAATCAAGAAATAAAAAATGTATACAAATACAAATTATAAATATATACCACATTTCCTTGTACAATTCATGACCTATTTTTCCATTTTACAAAAACTGCAACATCAACTTTGTTCAAAAACAAATTACTACCTGCCACTTTTTAATTAATATAAGCACATGCCAACAATTACTAACAGCGAATGCGTAATGTCCACTACTTCCATCTTGCTATAGTATTCACCAAAGAGAATACAAAAGCACTCCAACTAATTTATTTCAAAACACATGTGTTGTTTATACTTTTAACCAAGCCCAAATGTGCAATCTTGTCAACCACTCCTATTAACAATATTAATCACTTCAATTGAAGGCAGTGACCAGTGTGTATGCAAAGTAAGTACCCTGTACAAACTTTTCTAACATTTTAATAAAAATCACCACTGCTATTATAAATAATGTTGAACATGGATCATTTTTAATTTGGTATTCTAAGCAAATACTGTATGCCTATTTTATTTCTGCAAATTTAAAAATGTCAACCCCTTCTTTGGACCATCCTGCGCAGCCAGGTTAGTAAAATAGTGATTATAAAATCTACATTTACCAGTGAATGGTATGTGAGCATTGTTAAACAGTTAAAGACAACCCCTTCAGGTACTTATTTAATAATGCTATATGGCAAAAAATATTGATTGAAAATGAATGTATGCAGCAGCGTTTGATATATGTGTTCAATGGGTTTGTAAGATTCACAAGTTTCATAACTTCAACAGCTGAGTACGCTCAATAAACATCTATTAGGTGCACTTGACATTTAACAAGTGTCCTGGTAACACAGTTACTTATTTTGTAATGCTACATGGCATTAAATATTAGCTGCAAATATGAATGTATGCAGTAGAATGCTATTTATAGGTTCTAAAATGTTGTACTCGTCATACTCATCTTTAGCCTGTGTGTACTCGCAATAGCCATTGCATAGGTTATAATTTGGTATTTTAAAAAAACGGTATGCTTATTTATTTTGGCAAATTTCATAATGTCCACCCCTACTTTGGATGTTTCCATGGAACCAGGTTAGAAAAATAGTTATTATAGAATCTGCATTTACCAGTCATTGGAACCATTACTTATATGTGAACATTGTGTAAGGGTGCAGACACAATGGTGGCATATATTTGGGTGCACACTTTTAAAGCTAAGAGGGGTTTCCCTACCTTGAAGAAAAGGAGTGAAATTATCAGCATGTACAAAACTAAAAAGTCTGTCACTGTCGTGTCTCAAAAGCCTAACTCTGTCCCTAACACTGATAACTTAAATCGACTATGCAAAGATGACCTCTTTCCAAAGTAAAGTGTTCATGGTAGTTCAAACCAACTTAAAAGTCCCCAGTTTCTCGGGAAATCAAAACAGATGAAATAAACAATTTTCACAAATATAACACTCCAAGAATAAGGTTGTGCTCCTTTCCCTTCCTTTTGGGCTCCTGAGCCCCATATCCTCTTAGGCAAATGTCGCTGGACTAATCACAAAGATCTGCATTTCAGATTCACAGTTCTTCATACCACCAACATGGCACACATCCATACCAAGCATAGGATTCCTTCTAGTTAGTAATTTTCAGTTCCAGAGCTCTTGACCCACTTCTTCTCAGACTCTCAGTAGTTCTCTTCAGTTACTGGGTTCTTGATCCTCTTATTCTCAACTTCTCATGTGATTGCGGTTCCCAGACTCACAACATTCTGAATGGCTTGGTTTACTCTCCTGCCAAGTAACTGTATTCTCATTGACTGTCTCTATTTCTCTTACAGGGTACTGTTACTTATTCTTTGTTACTTTAGATTTCTGTCTCTGTGATGGGTGTGGGTCCCAGTTTTGCAATGCAGCATTGCATCTGCTTGGTTTATTTCCCTGCCAAGCAGATAACCCTTCCTTGATTGCTTCTTTTACAATCAGGGTCCCAGACCCTTTTATTTACGGCTTCTGATATGGCTGTGGTTCCCAGACTCCAAATTCATTATCGTATCTTCTTGGTTTACTCTCCTGCCAAACTTGCAATTCCTCTTTCTCTATCTTGATTATTCTTGGGGTCCCAGACCCTCTTATACATTGACTTCCACATGGGTGTGGGTCACCAACTCGCAATCTCTTCTCAGTGTCCCAGACCCTCTCATTCCACCTCCTGCTTTCACCTCTTCCGTCCCCAGACCATCTATCACCTCTCATTCAAGCCGCACATCTTTTTGCTTCTTCTGTGCAGGTACTAGCATTTTCCGAGCTGCTGCATCCCTTCTCGAGGCTCCAGTAGCATTCTGGTAACTCAGCGGGGTCTGCAGGTCCTCTGCAGTTGTCTGACTCTTACCGGCTGTGCATCCTCTCTCTCAGGTGCTTTGCCGGGCCTGGGAAACCTGGGAACCTTGACTCAGCAGCAGCCCCAGTTGTCCTTGCATCCAGGGACGTCATTTCACCAAAATGCCAGGGGTAGCGGAAGTGACATCACACGACCCTTGATCTCTGATGACGTAACCGGAAGTGATGTCATTTGTCCCAACCTCGAAGTGACATCATGTGAAGTGATGGAACATGATCTTTCCCCCCTTGAGCAAGTGGCGAGCTATAGCATTGTTCCTAAGTACACTACAAAACAAAAAATATGGTTACGACATACTGTAATGTGATGTACATTTCATACAAGAATGGATCACCATATGTATCGTTAATATCAGTGTATAAAGGCCCATATTACCAAATTACTGTGAATGCAGACGTCCAAGGCCAAATGATAATGGTGTGTTATTATATAACACTTATGCTCAAGCGCTTTATATAGAACAAATATACATACAATATCACCTAACCTGTGTTGGTACTCATTTATCAACCTCAGAAGGATGAAAGGCTGAGTTGGCCTTGCTGGGATTCGAACCATGCAGATCACACACACATCACAGCAGCGAGCGCTCAACCCACTGAATTATCTTACCGGCTATAGCGATCTTACTGGATATAGTAAAATGAACAATTACTTGTCTGAAAGTTCTCAAGTCAGAAAGCAGATTACACTCTGAAGTGGATAGCATTCAACTGGTAACAGATTTAACAGCAGGCCAGTTCTTCTGCAGGTCTGGTGCAAAGATAGCCACATGGCAAGCCTGCGTGGATCTACTTTTCAGGCTTCAGAGGTTGGAAAAATACACCCCATTGGGAGGGTGCATAACTGTGCATTAAAGAATTTAGAGTAGCGCAGGGAAAGCATTGCACTCACTAGCCATCCCGTTTACACTTGTTACCTCATACATACAAACAACCATCCTGCACAGCATTCCAGGGATATAGGAAAGAGACACATTACATCAAAGTATTCATTGTGGCACAATGAAATCAAGTGCCACTTAATGTGCTGTGATCAAACATTTCTACACTGTACACAAGCTTTTAGGTACATGGACTTTGTCAAGTGACCGAGGACACCGAGATGGAATGCCTTGTGATGATCGTAACAGAGACAACAGCAGAAAAAAACATGCTACAATTGCAACTTGCGAAAAGCAAAATACATAGTCCGAAATTGATGCTTATTCTACTCTAAATGTTTTTGGGAAGTTTTTGTCTTCATTGTGAATTTGAGGTGTATAAGAAGAGACTAAATCAGTCACTCACCCCCTGAAGTGTGCTGAAATACACCTTTAATGATTGTAGCAATTATTGTATAGCCTTCCAGTATGACACATTGGGGGTCATTACGAGGTGGGTAGTAAGGGATTACCAGCACCGGTAAGGGCACCGATGCCGATAATCCCTTACCGCCCTACTACAAGGTCCCTTAGCGGATCCCTTCCGGAACGCCTAATTTTACCAGGCGTTATGGAAGGGACCCATTAAGGGACTTCAGAGCTAATAACGGGCCTGCTGATAGCAGGCCCGTTATTAGCTCCATCCCCATTCCCATTGAGCACTATGGGGACTCAAATGGGAATGGGGAATGGTTCACGGAATGGGGACTTACCAGGTCCTCCATTGTCGGAATCACCCGGTAAGTGCCTATTCCGGGAACCCGGACCCGGAATGCGGTAAGGGGGTAGCCATGGCGCTAATAGCTACCTCGAACCTCGTAATGACCCCCATTATTTGTTATTCCTTTCTTATTTAGGGTCACTGCTTACACTTGCGAACCCCCCCTTTTTTTTAAGAGGCCAGCCACCCCAGAAATAAAGAGCCACATGGCGTGGGTCACAGCATAGGGTATTCCATTTAAAAAAATATATATAATTTTCTTTTTCTTTTTTAGGGTTAACAAGGGAGACCACAGGAGTACAGGGGTCGCAGGCGACCCCCGGCGACCCCCAAATGACGTCCCTGCTTCCATCCTGTACCATGTTCCAGTTCTCCTGCTCCTCTGTTCATGGCTTCCTTTTCGGCTCTTGTCTGATCGCCTGGTGCACAGCTCCAGTAGTTCCTCGGAGGAGGATAGGTCTCTCTTAGCGTCCCAGCTGAGCTGTCTTTAAACTCCCATGCTGAATTGTTGTATTGCTTTGGGCCAATCACATACTGTGATAAACTAGACCACTCACTCTTGTTCTCTAGAGTGATCCTCTCCGTCACATCTTCTTTTTCACTGTACTTGTTTCAAACCATATGTAGCATACTTTGTATTCTCAAGTATTTTACTCTTGTCACATATATTAGGTTAACTGACTTGACAACAGAACACGTTGGGGAAGGAGGATTTGGCATTGGAGAAGGGGTTGAGTGTATTCAAGTGGGTGTCTACCGTGTTCTCTGACAATGGTCATTCCCAATCGCATAAGAGGATTCCATCTTCATGTGATACTTCCTTTGTGCACCACCCGAGGACGACTATTGTACTATGAACTATCTGCCCTAGCCCCATGGGAAAGGTCTCCCCTTCGAGAAGAAGGGACAACATCCTCAGATTTGTCACATACCTATCCCCTTATGCTGCTGGTTTCCTCCTCTCCAAGTGGATATTGGGACAAAAAGTTTGACTTGATCTGTTCCTTACCTTTCCATTGTTCTACACAAAAGCAATAATGTTGGAGATTAAGAAACCAGTTCATAATTATAGGGTTTGTGTCTTCATGGAAACTCGTCCAGGTGAGGGGCGAGTGGTCAGTAACTAACCAGAACATTCTACCAGTCGGATAATACTTCAAATACCCCAAAGCCCATTTTATGGCTAGAGTCTTTAGTTTGGTTGTTGCAAAATGTATTTCTCTAGGGAAGAGATTTCTGCTGATATATAATACTGGATGCTCTATTCGCTCATACTCCTGGGACAAATCAGCTCCTAGGCCAACCTTCGAAGCTGTTTGAAGAATACATTCTTTGGTGAAATTGGGTACTTACAATACCGGTGCACTAAAAAGGATGTATTTTAGGTATTAAAGCAGGGCTGATTGGTTTTATTCAATTTGAGTTTTTGGGGTTCTGCATTTCTTAGCTTTTCAGTAAGACAGGAGGTGATGGAGGAGTAGTTTGAATAAAAACACCTGTAATACCCCACCAATCCAAGAAAGGCTCTAAGGTCCCGTTTTGCTTTGGGTACCTGCGTCTCCTGTACTGCTCTAACTTTTTTGGTTTGGAATTGCAGAAGCCCATTGCCAACACAAAACCCCAAATACTTACCGGCAGATTAGGCCAGCTGGCACTTTTTTGGGGTTGGCCTTAATACCAGCTTTCCTCAGGACCCTTGTAACATCCCAAGTTCTACTATGAAAAACTGTCATCCAAGTAGGCCCAACAAAACTCAGAGAATGGCCCGAGGATCTGACCCATTAATCTTTGGACAGTCGCAGGCGCCCTGTGGAGGCCAAACAGTAGAAACTTTAACTGAAATAGCCCCACAGGAGTGGAGAATGCTGACTCCTTCCTGCCTGGTGAATTCACTGGTACCGGCCAATAGCCTTCAGTTAAATCAATCATGAAGAGAAAACTTGCAGATCCCGGTCGATCAATAGGATTGTCTATCTTAGAGATGGCATAGTTGTTGAACTTGGACAATGCATTTAACTTCCTAAAGTAAATACAAAGGGCCTCATTACACGGAAGGCGGTAAGGGTTTACCGGTACCGGTAAGGGTACCGGTACCGGTAAACCCTTACCGCCTTATTACGAGGTCCCTTTGTGGGTCCTCCCCTAACGCCTGGTTTTTACAGGCGTTAAGTACGGGACCCGCAAAGGGACCTTGGTGCTAATTACGGTACCGCAATTTGCGGTACCGTAATTAGCACCTTCACCATTAACATGGAGCCCTATGGGGCTAACTGGCAATGGTGAAGGGGCAATGGTGGATGGCAGAATTAGCGCCCCCACACACCTTGGAATATGGCGCTAATTCCGCCATCCACCAAGGCGGACCCGGTAAGGTACCGGCGGCAACCATGGCGCTAATAGCGCCATGGTTTACCGCCTTCCGTGTAATGAGGCCCAAAATCTCCATGACAGACGGATTTGCTACTAAGTCTATTGGCGAGGACCAGGGGCTCTGCAATGGTTCTATTATATATGAAGGCAGCATTTTTTCATCTTCCTGTTGGACTATTTCTCTACGGGCCTCTGGAATTCGATAGGCTTTTAAATTGACAACTTTATCAGGAGGAGTACGGATGTAGTAAAAAAAACTTTTACTGTTCCTTGTTCGCTGTCAAAGACATCTGGAAACTGGTCTAACAGGGTTTGTCTGTCTTGATTCTTATTGGATGACAGATGAACAGGAAGTAAATTGATCCCATCTACTTCATTGGCCAGGAGACTGCCCATCAATCCAGAACTTGCTTCATCTGGTTCTTCCCTCCAATCCTTGAACAGGTTGACATGATAGATCTGTGTGTTGGTCCTTCTATCTGGTTGTGACAACCGATAATGACATGGTCTTGTTTGTTCAGGAATTTCATATGGGTCTTGCCAACGGGAGAGAATTTTGAGGTGGGAAGGAGTACAAATACTTTTTGACCAACAGAAAAGGATAAGTGAGGTGCTACGGTCATAGTTGGCTTTTTGATGTTCTTGATATTTACTAAGATGCGGATGTACTAGAGATCTTACCATGGCCATATGTTCCTTTAGACGTTGGGTGCTCTGGGATAGGGGCAAAATGCGCTCTTCTCATTCTTACCATGTTTCTCTTAGCATATCGAGAACATATCTAGGTTTTCATCCATAAAGAAGCTCGAATGGTGAGAAACCTAGCGAGTCTTGAGGGGTTTCCTGAACAGCAAACAGAGCTCACAGTATCATAGTGTCCCAATTTCTCCCATCGGCTTCGTCTAACGTTTTAAGGACAGTTTCCAAGGTTTTATTTAATCATTCTACTAACCCATCAGTTTGTGGGTGATTCACTGAAGTTCTGAGGGTTTTCATCTGTAATACATCTTTTATTTAGGCCATAAACCGGCTCATGACAGTGGTTTCCTGATCAGTCAGGATATTTTTAGGAAAACCTACTTGACAAGAGGGGAAGGAGGTGTTTGAGGATGTGCTGTGTAGTGTCAAACCTCATAGGGAACATCTCTGGATATCTGGTGGCATAATTTACTTTCAAAAAGATATATCATCTGCCCAGTTTTAAAGGTTTCAGAGGGCCAACAATGTCCATGGCTATTCTTGAAAAAGGGATATCAATAATGGGGAGTGGTTGTAAAGGGACTGGTAGGGGAGTATGAGTACTGGTTTTCTGACACAGTGGACAAGTCAGAACACCGTTTCTAACCTCTGCATATACCTCTGGCAAGTAAAAGTGAATACATATTTGTGCGTGTGTCTTAGAGGCCACAACATTTCCAGCTGTAGGTTTGGTGTGAGCAATTTCTAGAACCATTCCCCTATGGCTGCATGGTACTATAGTTTGAGAGCGGGGAGTCCCATCTAGCCCAACATCACCCCTATATAGTAAACCATGTGTAAGAAAAAACAAATGACATTCTTTGGTTCTTCCTTCTTCTTTAGGAAGGACTTTGAGGAGGGCCTCTGCTAACATGGGGTCATTACACTGTGCGAAGGCCAAATGAGGGATGATTTTGGTGTCATCTTCACCGGGGGGAATCTTTCCCACCTCAGGGATAATTACCGGTTCTATATCTGCCTTCCCAAACCCTTTGTTCCTCTCTCAATATCTTCTAGTTCAGTTTTTCTATTATTCTGAGGAACAGGGCTTTTTCCAAAATACATTGAGCTACGTTATCCCCAGGCTTAATATGCTAGGTTTGTTTACTGTTATTCTGTAGACGTATTTTGACATCCCGTCTAAAATCTGGGTCTATTAGACCCGCCATTATATCTAAGCCATACTTCCATGCCAGACCTGACTTTGAGGTCAAGCTGATATAAGTCCCAGAGGGTGGTATCAGTACTAAATCTGTGAGTATCAATTGTCTTTTACCAGGTTCTACATATGCTTCCCTACTACTGGAGAGATCAAATCATATTGATTCCTTAGTGGCCACTGAGGGAGTACTAGCATGCTCACTAAGTTTGGTAAAAGTAAGGGTCCCCCACTTTGTATCAGCCAGGTCTGGTCCCACTCCTGACAATATATTTAAGAGTGCAGAAGTGAGGCTCAGACACAATGGTGACATATTTTGGGGTACAAACTTGTATTGATCAAGACAGGGATGGAAACATTCTTAATTAAGGTAATGATTTCCCTTTTCTCCATCTGGAATGATCGGGGCCTAGAAGTTACTTCATTGTTCCACTATGCTGCTTTGCCTGGGGCCACAAATAGTCGGTTGAAATGATCCGCCCATACTCCAGCTGGCACTGGATTTGAAAGCAGAGAAAGTTGGGGTGCACTCATCTCATTGAAAATCCTCCACATTTCTGAGGTGTTTTTTGAAGCCATAATCTTTAACATCGTCTCTGCATCTTGCTGTAGCAGTTTAGATTTATACTGCTTCATCCAGTTTTTGAACTGTTGTTTCAATTTTTTTTACGGTTTTCGCTGCCTCGTTTGAGCCTTTTTTTCATTTTCTAACTAGTCTATTGAGGAGCTTTTTTCTTGTTGCCACTTCGACATCAACCCTGTGCAAGTTGAAAATTCTCTTCTCAAGCCTACAGGTATTTTTTTTTGCATAAGCGGTTAAATTGATTGTATAATCGAGGTTTATCTGGGAGGAAGAGGTTGGATTCTCCCAGGAATTCCCATGAAAAGCCTTTGTAAGGGCCAAAATACCTTCAGGATTTATTTTTAGCTTGGTTTTGCCTGATGTCACTCTGATCTTTGCCTGGAGTATTTCCAGGGTGGGCTATATTCTGTTTTATTATAGTCATCTTTAAAATGTTGTGATCACTGAACTTTGTTTCTTGAACATCCAGACACAGCAATTTTTTGTGTAGATTGTCAGAGACGAAGATGTGGTCTAAAACCTTCTTCTCCTGGCCTCTCTTCCACATCAGGGAAGGTGGTATATCCCCCTTAATGTGTCCATTGACTAGCTTAATGTTCCTCTGGGCAAGTTCTTCCCTCAATGTAAACCTATCGTAACTGGAGGGGCTGCAGAAGGTGAGAGGTCTTTTATCAAGTTTGACTCATCGTCGAAGCAGTGGCCATTTAAATTACCTGCACAAAACAATGTCCCATAGCATCATCTATCAAGTCCATGACTGTTTTTACAAAGCTGACTGACTTCCATGTTCCATATTTCCAATATAGATTGAGTATCATCCCGGTCCATGTTGTATGATCCTGAGGGCATCCCTCTTTTAGTGTCAAAACCTTTATCAGTGGTGTAGGATGTTTGATTGAAATTACTTTGAGTATTAAACAAAAATGGAAGAAACCACGATAAAGACAACGCAGTGTGTTGTAATTATTCATGGTTGTTATTTCGCACATTATGTGACCTCTGTGTGCACACAATAATGTGCAAAATAACAAGCATGAACAATGACAACACACTGCGTTGTCTATAGCGTGGTTTCTTCAGTCTTTGTTTAATATTGTATATTGCCACCTTTCCACGCCTGCCCCCAGCCCTATGTTTTGTAAGAAATTACTTTGAGACCACTTCCATTTTTTATTGCAATCAGGAGTCCAGCCATTGGGCATCCGCTAAGGCCTTTTCAGCCGGATTTAAGTGAATGGTAAAGCCCTCCAAAACCAGAGACTCCCTTAGTCATGTTTCCTGAAGGCAGATAACGTCATAGTGATTGAAGTCCAAGTCCCCTTTACCAAAATGATGAGTAAAGCCTCTGGTGTTCCAGCAACCTAGGGCCATTTGGTGGGGCTCTGCTTCTTCCCTTGACTTTGAGCATTATGATCGTGATGACCAGATGCAAGGGCGCCAGCTAACCAGCTCCATCTATCTTCCTCCAGTAGTTGCGGCCATTGCCCTGTCATATATCTCTTGTCCCTTGGTGCTCCACTGGTTTCCACCACAATGTGATAATTTAGATTTTTGTCAATGTGTGGTGGGAATACTTAGGATCCATTAATGTTGTTTTCTCCCCCTTTTCATGGAACTTTGTGTTCCGACTTCTGAATGCTGATAGAAGCCTCTGTCTTCCAGCCATTTGTGGTTTCTGTAGGTTATATTCTTTTAAATCAAATTTCTTTAGTAGAAAGCCCATAGGTAGTAATTTTGCCACCTATGATAGTAATAGATGTTTAATCGCTGCTGAGGATAAATAGATCACTGCTTTGTCTAACCGAGCATCTTCAGGAAATTCGATAAGGTAGAGGTCCTTTGATTTGATCTCCTTTTGTTTGGGTATGCTATGGAAAAGACGTAGTACATTCACTCTATTCAGAATTGGCTCATCGTTTATGTATTGTACTTTCTACAAGAGCATTCTGAACGTGTCACATTTGTTTTCTTTAATACTTCAAGTCTCTTGCCTCCCCCACTTGTCCCATTTTTGGTTTACCAAGGGGTTGAGTGATCTTTTGACACTGGTTCGATTGACCAAGTCATTCCTCCTTTGTTCAAGAATCTTGAATGAGACCACTTTGTCCAGGTTCCTTTTTTTTCTTTCCCTGTTGGATAGAGGTTACAGTGGAGAATCGGCGAATGATACTCACCCCCACTCAGGGCCCCACCACTCCTTGCCCCGTGAGGCAGACCCTGTTTCCAAATGGTCTGACGACTTCACACTCCTCTTGCTCGTCATCAAATCGTTCATCCTCTGCCTCCCCGTCAGTATCCTTCCCATGGTTATGTCCTCCTCTGTGGAAAGATCCTCCCACCCCACCCTCTGTGATGCAATTCCATCCTAAATCACCCCTTCCTCTGGGTTGCCATATTCCTCCTCAAATGAGTATGTTGATAAATGTCTGAATTCCAAATTCTCCTCTTCCTCCCTCACTTCCTCCATTTGGCGGAACATCCTTGTCATGTCCCCAAACGACCACCCCTGATTTTGCCTTCTTTTAGAGCAATTAATTGTTTCTTCTCATTCTGTGTCTGAATAGATTCCCTGTTTTTTCATGGGAGTGTCAGGTTTCTGAAATGGGCATTTACCCGGATACACTTGAGTTTTATATGCACCTCTTTACTTTATTTCCCTGGTTTTAGTTTTTATCAAGGATGAGCTCTCTTACTTTGCAGGGACTCTTCACATTCATGGCCGGTCTTCCTCCCTTCCACCAGTCTAGAAAATACCTCAAATTATTTTAGAGATTTGCCAGAGTCGGCTCCTTGGGCATATATGGAGGACCTAGCTCTTGAGTAACCTTACTTGATGTACTTTTGTCATTTGGGGCCATTGTGATATCAGTTTCCCGATATTTGTAACACCTCCCATCACTGATGTCAATCTCAGTTATGTTAAGAGGGGTAATTGCCAAGGGCCTCACATGCATGCCCTGCTCGTCCTTCCTGACCTTCACCAGCAGCGTATCCACTTACACCATATCATCAGGCTTTACAACTGGGTTTATTAAGTGGACGCTATTCCCTATTTTGTCAGGTTCTCAGTCAATTTCTGTGATTTGTTTGTCGTGTTGAGACCTTCTTTTGTTCTTTTCATTTATGATTGGGTCAATAATGCTATGTAAAATGCTAGTGATCTGTTCGGAATCTTTTTTTTAAAACAATTTTTGTTAGGTTTAACACAAACATCATACATCAGAACATTGCATTATAATTGCATTATATAACCAAATTTTCCATTTTCTCACCCCTCACTGCTCTCCCCCCATAGCCTGCTCTTCACTTCGATCTTTCCCAGCCACTTTTATAGGCGTGTCATCAATTGAGGAGCCCTCCATCCCGGAGTCATCCATTCTGCCCTCAAACAGGGATGCTACTAGGTGTCTTCAATCTACCAATGCATGCGCCTCCTCATCCGCCCCTCTGTTCGTGGCTTCCTGCAACACTGTTGTTTCGGCATTTGCCCACTTCTGGAGATCCTGCCACCAGGCCTCCACACTCGGCCTCCTCTTTGATTTCCAACTCATAGCTATTTTATGTTTTGCCAGTATATACACCAGATATTTAAGCTTGCTTACATGTTTAAGGTTACGTGGTCATGGGAACCCGCCAAGCATCCCCGCCTATGGGGAGTCTACGTCCAGCATTATCTCCTTCTCAGCTAGTAGGTGCGCCACCTCCCTCCAGAACCTCATGATTTTGGGGCATGTCCAGAACATATGTGCCATTCCAGCGTTCACTTCTCCACATTTCAGGCATGCCTGTGGTCCTGCATTTTTGAACTTAGCGATCTTCTCGGGGGTCATATACGCCCTGTGGGTTACAAAAAGCAGAATTTGTTGTAGCCTTACATTCCTAGAGACTTTTTTTATGATACCCTTGCACTCTGTGCCACAACCCATCTCCCATCAATTTGCCCCCCTTCTCTTCCCAATCGCATCTTACTTTAGTTACCTCCTTTCCCACTCGGGTCATCAATCACTCATATATCCGAGAGACCTCGTGCCCTCCCTCTGACACATCACAGAATGTTTCCACCACAGTGTCGGGCTGCTGAGCCAACACTGTCCCGGTCCATTTACTCTTAACTATCTTTGTTAACCTGGTGTATGTGATGTACTGACCTCGGTGTAGTCCAGTATCTCTCAACAGCTCCTCAAATTGTATCACTATACCTTCTTGTCATATATCTCCTAGCATCGCTATACCTTTAGTTTCCCACTGACTTCTAAGTATCCCACTCATCTGGTGATCAATCCCATCTAACGCTACCAATGGCATTTGCGAGGAACATGGCTCTGGATTACCTAGTAGTTGGCAGGCTCTCTGCCATACTTCACTCCCCACATCTAACAGTTTCGACCCGCTTTTCCACTTCCCTTTTGGTAACCACATCCATTCATTCAAAAAGTGAGGGGCACACTCCTCTCTAAGCAACCTGGATTTGGACGTGGTATCGTCCGCTAACCACCTCGCCACATATTGGAGTTGGCCGGCCAAGAAATACACTTCAAAATTGGGTAGACGGACCCCTCCTTTCTCATACAGGTTTTGTAACTTCCACAGCGCAATCCTATTCCTGGCGTTGAGCCATAAAAAAAACCTACACATGCTCTGTATACCGACAAAGAATAGTCTTGGTATCAGATATGGAATATTATCAATGTAATGCAACAACCTAGGTAGTACCACCATTTTCAGCAGTGCCAACCTAGCCATCATGGTCAATGGCAGCTTAGCACAGAATATAATACTGTTTTTAATGTTAGCCACTGCTTTTACCGTATTCTGCTCATGTTCTGCCTCGATCTTATGATAAATGTTAATCCCTAGGTACCTGAATGTCTCGAGTTCCCACTTGATTTGCAGTACTGGAAGTCTGTTCACTGGTACCCCTTAGTATCTACCGAAAGGAAATATGCTGGACTTCCCAGGGTTTACTGTTATGCCGGACAACAGTGCAAACTGCTCCATGACTTCCAGAATGTACTGTAGGTTATCTTCAGGGTAATGTAAATATAACAGCATATTGTCTGCATACTGTGAGATTAGGTGCTGCCTCCCATTGGTACTGATCCCGACCTCACCATACTGCTGTATAAGGTACGCTGCAAGAGGCTCAAGTGCCAGGACAAATAACATCGGGGACCAAGGGCATCCTTGTCGGGTGCCCCTTCCCAATCGCCAACATTCTGATATAGTCGCCCCTGTTTTGAGTCAGGCCAACGGGTTGCTGTATAACAGCTTCACCCATTTAAGGTATCCTGGCCCTATCCCATATTTCTCCAGAACTGCCAGCAGCCAAGGTCACTTGACCGAGTCAAATGCCTTCACTGCATCTAATGAGATTATCGCTATCTCCAGCGAGCTCCCCTCAGTCTGGTCTATGACATGGTGTAGCCGCCTAAGGTTATCTGATATGCACCTCCCCGGGAAATAACCTGTCTGGTCCGGATGAACAAGTTTATGTAGCAGGGGCTTCAATCTATTTGCCATCACCGCCATCAATATTTTGCTATCTTGATTGAGCATCAAGAGCGGCCTGGAGGACCTGCACTCCACCTCTGGCTTATCAGGCTTGAGCAGTGGAATAATTATTGCTTCCCGAAGGGATGTAGGCAGTACAGCGGCCTCGAAAGCCTTGGTTAACATGGCCAACAAGGGAGGGAGCAACTCCTTCAGAAATGCCTTATAGAACTTGCTCGGTAAGCCATCTGCTCCAGGGGTTTTATTAGTGGGTAGCGTCTTGATAATGTAAGTTCGTCTAGCATCACAGGCGCTTCTAGGCTCTCTCTTTCTGCCTCCTCCAACAGTGGCAAGGTCATTTCCGTCAAAGCTTCCACCATGTTGGTTCCCCCCTCATCCGTAACCTCTGCATACAGTTCCCTATAATATTCATAAAAACATTCATTCACCTTCTCTTGGGTATCTTGCAACTGCCCATATGCTCCTCTAACCACCCTAATGACCTGCCGTGGGGCCTCGCTCTTGTACAACCATGCCAGCAGACTGCCTGGTTTATCACCTTCAGCATGTTGTCTCTCTATGTACTTCTTGTAATTCAGATTACATAGCCTGTCCCAGTGCCCTCTTCATGTTTGCTGTAGTTGGATTATATCTCTGCTACCTCTGGGGATTTCCCCACCTCCAGTAGTGTAGTTTCTAGCTCTCTTTCTGCTTTACTCAGGTCACTCATGATGCTACCCTGTATCCCATTTGCCTTCGATATAGCTGACCCCCTTGCCACCGCCTTGAACGCTTCCCACAGCGTCCCAGATGATTCCACGGTCCCAGTATTAATTTGAAAATATTCCACTATGCCTTTCCTCAGGCCTTTTCTGAACGCTGTATCTTTCAAGGCCTCTGCTCTAAGTTTCCACGTTGGGACTCTCGCCCTAGGGGGTGAAATCTTCCACATCACCATCAGTGGCGCATGATCAGAGAGGACTAAAGCTTTATATTCTGCCTTTGCCATTGCGTCTAGTAACTCCGATCCAGCAAATACATAATCTAATCTAGTGCTTAGGTGCTGCGGGGCAGAATAATGTGAATACCACCTATCTTGCGGGTGTTGTACTCTCCAGACATCCTCCAACTGAAAGTCACACAACAGGGTAATTAGAGCTTTGACAGCAGGGGCTGGCCGTCCCACCTTCTCATCTGATCTGTCTAGCCTCTGGTTGGCCTGAGGACCTTGGACCAAGATGGTCCCATTAGTGTAGACATTAATGATGGCCTTAGAGGAGTGGAAGGAGGCCAAGAGGACATCCCAACGGGTGCCACCATTAATGGGAGAAGAGGATAAAGGAGAGAGCACAGAGACCATATGGAGGGTCCATAGGTCAGGCGAAGGCACGAAAAAGAGGATGTCAGTAAGAGTTTCCTTGGAGCAGGCACTAGTGTAGGTGTCAGCGATAGGGAGGCCTGGGTTGGAGACCAGGATGTCCTTTTTAAACTTCTTCCTACCAGATTTAGTGAGGAGAGCACGATAGTCAATAGAGAAGCAGTTAGAGAAGGAGGAAGGAGGCCAAGAGGACATCCCAACCGGTGCCACCATTAATGGGAGAAGAGGAGAAAGGAGAGAGCACAGAGACCATATGGAGGGTCCATAGGTCAGGCGAAGGCACGAAAAAGAGGATGTCAGTAAGAGTTTCCTTGGAGCAGGCACTAGTGTAGGTGTCAGCGATAGGGAGGCCTGGGTTGGAGACCAGGATGTCCTTTTTAAACTTCTTCCTACCAGATTTAGTGAGGAGACCACGATAGTCAATAGAGAAGCAGTTAGAGAAGATAGGCGAGATAGAGAGCACCATGGAGTAGGAGGGAGTGGGGGGGGGCAGACAGACGAAACAAGAGCACGCAGGCACGAAGTGACCAGGAAAGAAGGGGTGGGCTGGGAGAAGGTGGAGATAGAAGTACAGGCGCCGGGCGTCCCCTGCGGACACCTGCAGACACACAGGGAGCCGAACCGTAGGAGCCACCCTTTGCCTAAGGGGCCCTTAGCTGAGGGGGCTGCCGGTGGACTATCTACGGTGGACTGCAGTAATCGGAACGGGACATGTGGTGCAATCCATGTGAGGACCCCCCTTGGGTAAGCCGAATATGTTGCTCCTAAAGTCGTGCCTTTCCATTTCCTTATTACCACCTCCATCCGTTCCTTAATCAGGTGAGTTTCTTGTAATAGTGCCACATCAACCTTCAACCTTCTCAAATACATCATCACCTTGTTACGTTTGATATAGGAATTCAACCCCCTCACATTCCAGGTCACTATTCTTAGGTCTCCCATTTAACCATACCCTACTCCCTTCATCCCCACTCCTCCACCTCTTATCCTCCCCCATGGCTTGTGAATGCAGGCCTGTGTCCTGGCTTCCAAAACTGACTCGTGAGTCCAGGCTGTCTCTGTTCCCTTATCCCCAACTTCCACACCTGCCCCCCACACCCTGAACAAAACTACCCCCACCCTCAACCCCCCCAACTCCCCAAACTAGTGCCCAGCTCCATCCCTGGATCTCAGGCTCCCCTGCATCTAGCCCTTTTCTGCGGTTCACACTGATACTCAGAACTCAGCAGGGTGATACTAACCTACTAATATCCTAACTTCTAACCTACTAGCCTAAGCTACTAGGGGTGATGAAACGTTTCAACTGCATTCCTGCATTAAACTTCCCATACCCGCCTCACTTCCCATCTAAAGGGTCAAACATATATGGTCCTTTACGTGTCTCTAACATGACCTACAAGAGTTGGGCCATGACATTTAACTATGTAGAAAAGCGGCATATCTACCCATACGCCATTTACAACGTATCAGAGAGACCTCCAATGTTCACCCGTCTGTTCTGCCCTCCATCTGATCATCTGCACCTGCTGGGCAGTTCCGTGCATTCAACCATGCCGTTGCCTCCTCAGGGGCGTCGAAGAAGTGTGCCTTACTGTTGTGTATTACTTTCAGCTTCGCTGGGTATAGCAACATGTACTTGTATCTTGTATCCCAAAGCCTCCTTTTTATCAATACGTAATTCAGTCGTTGCCTCTGTACTAAAAAGGTGTAGTCCGGGTAGGCCGCGATGGTCGCGGACCCTCTGCTGTTAGTTCCACCTTTCCGGAAATTATCCAATATCCTCTCCCGATCGCTATAGTTCAGGATCTTGGCGATCAGTGGCCTGGGTGGGGCCCCCGGCTTCGGTCACCTGAACAGGGCCCTGTGTGCCCTTTCTACTGCGAATCCCTGAGAAAGTGTGCCACCACCAATCTCCTGCAGTAGCATGGTCTCTACATAGTTCGTCGGGTCCGAGCCCTCCACTCCCTCCAGCAGGCCAATAATGCGGACATTGTCCCTACGTGCCCGCCCTTCTGCTTCCTCCGCCCTGTTTTCCAGGTTGTGCACTTGTTGCCGGAGTATCGCAACTTCTTTAGCGTCGTCTGCACTAGTATGCGTATTGACTGCCACGTCTTTTTCAAGTGTCCCGGTGCGTTCTGCCAATTTTCTGACATCCAGCCGCAGGAGATTCACGTCCATGTAGACTGCTTCTATTTTTTGTTCCAATGAGGATTTCAGTTCCGCTACAGACACGTCCATCCTATTTGCCCAGGAAGTCTTCAGCGCTGCTATGGCATCAAGGATCCGCTGGTCTTTCCATGTCTGAGGACCCTCCACTTGCACGTCCTGTTTCTTTGACTTTGCTCCCTCTGGCGCAGGGGAGGCCTTGGTAAATTCTTCCATTGTTGACTGTTTACCTTTAACTTTGCCCATCTTAGTCACCATATCCGCTTCCGTCGCTCGCAGGTCCTGCAGATAGATGTTCTTTCCACCTGCTTGTATATCATGGTCAACTCATGGTGCACCTCTCATTTGTGTGGCAGAAATAGCTCAGCTGCAGTACACTTCGACCTCACCTGTGGTCGTGCTTGCGAGCTCCGGCTCGCGCCCTACGTGTCTTGTCTTTGCCTGTCTGACCTTCCGTGTGCCCACCTCTCCTGTGTCTTTTACAATTTGGAATCTCTCGTATCTTGTTACAGCCCTATTTCAGGGTATAGTGCACCTGTCACCCTTGCATCCATTATCCTCTTCCCATCTCTGTGGGACGCCAGATTGTGTTGAGGGGCACTCAGGTAATTCTCAGTTTTCAATGGGTGAGGGCTTTAATGCTCTGTCGTGCCTCGTCGGGACTCGAGGCCTCACCCGCTCCCTTTAGCCACCTAACACCACAGGGGATACTCCAGTGAACCAATCATGGATGACCATCAGCTAAAAGCCACTGCTCGTATTGCTTCCAACTGCCACCACACCTATATGGCCAGCCCTCCTGAGTTGGTCTTCTATGTGCCCTCATATGCTCCAGGCCTGTAAAGCAATTCCGGTTAATGTTATTGTTTGGGGCACCTTAGCAAGTTATTCCTCTCCCCCTGCCAGTGCCATCCGTTCGGTAAGCGTGTGCAGGCAAGCCGTCTCTCCAATGTGCAGTTTCCGTTACTCAAGGGCCTCACTGTGCAAGGCAGACACCCTGCACAACCTGCAGCAGATTGCCTCTCCGTGGCATGTAACTGTGTTCTACACCCCACAGCGTACCAGCCCTGCTTGGATTAAGTGTTCAAGGATACTACCGTATCAAAAATGTTGCACAGCCTTCAATCGTTCGCTGAGGCTCAGGCGTCGTGATTCCAGCCCGCTCACCTCGTCTTGTTCCGCCACTGCAACAATGTTCCACTGGCGAGGCCCGGCTCCATTTACACCTCAGTCGCGTCCGCTCCAGGGGCTTCGTAGCTGCGAATGCTGCAGTGTCAGCAAGTGAACCCTTCCATGGTCCGAACAACACCTGCCCTCCGCTACTAGTGGCAGATTGTAATCATTCTATGCCACGCGTTCTGACAATGTCTCGCACCCTACTTGATACACCTCCTCTGCGGCTTATTACTGTCTGTTGCAGCCGGGGACGCAATCCTCCCGGATCAGCTGTTTCACCCTTTGTGCTCAGGCATCTGCCATTTTCTTCACCGCGGCATTCGGTCCCCGGCAGTTTCCTTCAATTTTCTCCATATCAACCGCTCCCATCACCAATGCCACAATGGAACTTCTTGCGCCATGTGTCTTCACACGCATGGTCCTTAAGCAGCATGAATATCTGTGTACATTTTTTTGCGGTTTTATGTTGGATGAAAGTGGGATCTGCAGGAGCCCCAGAGGAAGCACGTCCTCCCACATGGTTCACTAGCCACGCCCCCCACCCCTGTTCGGAATCTTTGTGCAGATTTCCTTGTAATGCTGTGATGAATCCTTCAGCAAATAGAACCGTTGAGTGAAGCATCACTACAACATTTGTCTGGTCATTGATCAGATTTATATAGAGCTTCATAAAAGGCGCCATCATGATTGAAAAAGCTGCTGTCAGACCTGCATCAATCGTAAGCTTCGGTAGCGACTGATCTTCCACTTGAGCAGCTGACATGAGTAATAGGAGGTCTTCATCCGAAAGAACTTTATCAGAAGACATGTGGTGGCTTCTGGTGTCAACAATGATCTGGAGTGCTTGTTATTGCTCTGGCAGCTGGGAGGGCTTACTTGAGGGCTTTTCTACAATGTCAATTTAGCCCTTTTATTACTCATATATGGGGCCCGGCACAGGCTCTGCTCTTCCAGCATTGCCCTTTTGTGGGAAGTTTCAATGTCAAGAGCCCAAGACTCCAAAGCACTGGGCATACCCACATACTCCCGAGTGGTGGTATTTCTATCATCGACCTGGCTTCGGACATTCCCCTACACTGTCCTTAGGGACAGGGGGTATAGTCAGTCTCCCAGAAGCAACCTGGATAACCTCCATCTTGGATTACGACACTCCTCCCCTATCAGGGGTGGCACTAGCCAACAAGTCCTCGACATTCTCCGGACTGTGATCAGGCGGTGGAGCGCTGATCCTCTATCCATCTTTAACGCCCTCAGCGTCACTAGAGAGTTCCATTCTCTTATCCGATCTGCAGTAGAAAAAGCGTTGTTTTGACAATAGGTTTGCTGGGATAAGGCCCATAGGCTTCCATACTGACCGAGGAGAAGGTTGCTTTTGTTTTTTTCGTAGCCCTTTATTAGTCCATTTCCCAAATGTATATACAGCAGTAGGGAGGGTGATCTTGTTTGACCCACGGACAGGCACAGCAGAGTTATCTGTAGTAACAACCTTATCTGTGACAACCGGTGAGTTTTTGCGAGATCATCCAGTTATTACATTTTACCCCGTATGCTCATCACTGAGGGAGGTTAGTTCCATGCCCTCATCTTGGCATAATGGGTCTCGGGCCATTTCTAACGTATTATGGGGTGATGTGTTCTTGGATTCATTACAGGAGATGCGGATGGAAAAGTACTCATGTGGAGGTTTCTCCCATCAAGGATACTGAAGCAGTACGGCTCTCCGGCATCCTGCTGACTGCGGACTGCTTTCACTTACACTCGACTTTGCTGCCCCTTGGCGGCTTCCGCATGATTTTAATGACAAGCAAGGAGGTGGATCTCTTCTCGCTCTACACAGTGTCCCCTTCTGTTTAAGGAAAAGTGTTCTTGCTACTGTAACACAACAATTTAGAGACTGATAGACCAACAGTATTTCCAATGCAGTAGAGATAGTGGCCTGCTGCAGACTGCTACCACTTGCAATTTCTTCTTATTCTACTTGCCTTCCTTTTTGGCTCCTCAGCCCTGTAGCTTCTTCTGGGCTATTCACAAGGATACATGTTTTAGATTCACAGTTCTTTATCCAAATCCCACACAAACATGTATAAATCAACAAATACACATCAACACGCACATCATGACACCACATGTACTGATATAAAGGCACACAGCACTGTTGCGTAGTGAATACGCCAATTTACGCATGCGCGGGCGGGATCGAGGCTCGCGCATGCGCAGTTGATAATAAAGACGGTCCGCTGGCAGTTGCCGCCGGGGACCCGAGCAAATCACACGTCTCCGTCGTGGCTCATTGTGTGAGTGTGTGAGCGCACGTGTGAACGACGGCTGGGGCCCCAGGCACCCCCTGCCAACACAACAAGCACCACCCCATGCCTTCCTTCTCAGGAAATGTTTCCCATGTGACTTGACAATAGCACTCTATGTGCAGGAATGGTACGATGCTGCTGCTTCAGCTGCTGCCGTACATCAGCCGAGGAGGAGACGAAAGGAGGAGGAGACGGAAGGAGCGGGTCTTCAGATATACAGAAGGTATTGCTTCATCCTGGACATGTTGCAGGAATGGGAGGGTGATTTTCACCCCACCACCATGCGTTCATATGCCATCAGGATACATGTGAAGCTCCTGGCTGCCCTGGCTCTCCTGGCTGCCCTGCATTTCTTTGCCACTGGCTCATTCCAGAGGACCAGTGGCACCACTCTAGGCATCTCATAGGCCATGCAATCACGCACCATGCACCAGGTCATGGCCTGCATCATATCATAGAGCTGACCCCATGTCCACATGCTCTCGACCCAGTATGAACAAAGACAGGCGGCACATGGATTCTATGCGGTGAACCAATTCCCCTGGGTCCTCAGTGCCATTGACTGCATACATGTTGTACTATGCCCACCCCCATAATGGAGCACACATGTACCATAACGGGCACCGCTGGCATTGCATCAACAACCAACTAGTCTGTGATTCCAGTATGCTGTTCATGGATGTGTATCCCAATTTCCCAGCTCTGTTTATGATAGCCACATATGCAACTCCCACCACCGTCCAACAAACACACACACGCTTATCCACATACCCACACACTGGCACACAGACATATGGCCATTGCAACAAGTGCATGCCACAACTAGAAAACATCCAACACTGCACATGAAGGAACACCCAATGCGCAACAACACCATTAATTTCCTTTTTCATGCAGGTGATACCGGTTATCCATTGCGACCCTACCTTATGACACGCAAGAGGCGGCCTGTCAGTACGCAACAGGAAAGGCACAATATGGCACACATGACCACCAAGGGCATCATTGGGCAGTTCATATGCCTCCTGAAGTCACAATTCAGATTCCTAGACCACTCGCGGCATGTTCTTCTGTAGAGGTCACATTTTGTGTGCAACATCATACATGCATGGTGCTTCCTGCATAATATTGCAGTGCGCAAAGATGTACATGAAGACCTAGTGGGGGCGTGGCCTGAGCTCATGGAGTAAAGAGGTCCCAGGGTAGAGCTCCCGTCGAGATCCTCGCTCTGATCCTAAAAACGAACAACACACGAATATCCACACAACATCAATCATACCCACGTATGGGCAAAGCACTTCCCCAACTCTCCTGAGAAGAAACAGAGAAAATCAGAGTCAGATGGCTGAGTATTGATGCCCAAAAGCGAGCCCCCCGGGACAGACAAAATGGCAGATGCTGCTGTGGCTCTGAGGCGAAGAGGAGGAGCGGCCACAGAAACCTGCTGATTTCGCTACAGAGCAGGGCGATCTGAACCCCCTCAGGCTCGGAGTTTGGCTGGGACAGAGGCAATCGCAGAGAAGTGCGGACAAGAGCTGGTGGCAAGTGATTGGTGGCACTAAAAAGCAAGGAGGCAGCACATGATAGGCGCCCTAACCCAAAACCAACAGAGCGTGACGGGTTGAGTGAAGTGATGGGAGCAACCGAAAACAACGAAGCAAAATCATATCTGGCACAGCGCAAGACTGCGTACCAACAGAAGGTGTCCTGGACTATCACACGGTGGTGGTAAGGAATGGAGGAATCGCAAGATTAGAAGACAAGGGAAGTGCCGGAGTGCAGCGGCGGTACCGGCGCGGTCCGAAATATGTGAGGCGGTCGTGTTGCTACAGCAGGTACCTTACCAAATGACCTGAAGAGGAACTTGAACGAGGTGGCAATGTGCGACAAGCACCGCACCACCTGTGGGGAGCAGCAGAGGTCGCAGGGAAAGCAGTAAGGAGGCGCCCAGAGAGACGACAACAGGCCCAGAAGATACGGTAAGCCAAACAGTGAAACGGCACCTGAACTAAGCACCTGGGCAGTATCATCCTCAGGCTGAGAGAGGAGTGCAGCGATGGTAAAGGGCCCTCCAGCTCTGAATGGAGGTGAACCTGCATTAACCTGCATTAACTTTGCACAATAAAGACCGGAGCACCACGTTGCGCCCACGTCAACTTTCCACCGAAATTGCCTGTACATTTTGACACCCCGGGGCAAACCACAGTAAAGGTACCCCGGTGCACAGTAGCGCTGCACATTGGAAGGTCCGGGAGGTGGGCAGCGCGACGAGAGGCAACTCACTCAGAACACAGTGGAACACACACACTGGCCCTCATTACGACCCTGGCGGAAATCGAAAAACGATGGCGGAAATGCAATACCGTCATCGAATAGCGCTCGGTGCGATTATGACCCGTCACCGTAAAGTACGATGCCATTAGCGACACCGTAGTGAACGCCAACGCTAACTGCACCAAGTACGCGCACGCGCGCCATGCCAAACCGTAATTACCACCATGGCGCAACGGTACGCGAATTCCGACCCTAGCGGACATGTACCTAACGCCATCAAGCATGGCGGAAAGTACCATTCCGCCATGGTGAGAAGTACGGCATCGCGAATCAACCGTAAACGGCCCTACTGAGTGCCTGTACACCACTCCCTGGCCACATTGCACAACTCCTCGTAGGTGCAATGAAGTCACACAATGCAACCAGTGAAATGTACAAGTCACCCATGCATGCCAACGAACAAATGAATCCAGGGGCTCCAAGTGCCTTGTGAGTGGGCATCCATATCTGCCATGGCACCATTGCCGCACTGATGCAGCACAGGCATGTGAAGGTCCAAGTACAGCAACATGAGCAGAAAAATGAGACAAACAAAAACAGAATAGAAATTTACTGCACCACAAAACCACCAAGGGCCATACAGCCATTAGGTCATGACTCCAAAATACATTCCAGTATTGTGGGCTGCATCCGCAATAAATGACCAGCTTCTTCTTGTGTGACGCCCTGTTCCTTCATGGTACACAGGGGCTACATTCACGTCCAAAAAGGCAACACGGAAGCGCCTAGAACCGCAGGGCCGTCCCATTAGGTAGGCACTAGTCCAGCAGAAAGGACGATATGTTGCTCCTAGCCACTAGCACTGCGTAAGGGCATGTGGCCCATTGGCGATCGTCCCATAAGATCGTAATGGTGCTCCACTGATTGACACGAAGCAGCAGGTGTCGGGAGTAAAAGCCATCTGCAGGAGTGGCGTACAGATGGCAGCGGCAAAAGGGGAGGAGATACCTGTCACCCAAATGAAATGAAAAAGAATAGTATGGCCATCAGAACTACATTTGTATAACTCACTTCAATGATCACACTAAATCCACAGCCATATGCATGCTAGCCCACTCAAAAGGATTATACCCACCCAAAAATCACTTGCGAATCACAACCATAAAAATCGAGGTGAAAACACCATTACAAACGAGTGTTTGTGTGCATGCGTCTGTGAAGACAGAATCCATTAGATGGGATTAGTAACGTGCATAGACACAAGTGCCTGAAGGGGCGTCGAGACAGGGAGGGTTCAACAAGGGCAGAAAGACGATGGTCCCACTATGGCAGCTCTGCATGACATAGCGCAGGGGAGGTGGATAGATTCCAAAAAGCCCTGTACATGGCAAACTCTCCATCAAATCATCTGTCCATGCATCCATGCATCCATACATCATTCCCTCATCCCGGTATGAAAACGCCTGATTATTTACTCACATCACATTCGAAACTTCCATGGAGTCTGTGCGTAATGCAGTCTGCAAAATCCACTGTTCTCCAGCCCGGAATTCTAGTGTTGTGAAGTAACATGTATTTGGGAACGTCCTGCCTTTTTGTCCACTACGCTATTGCG